>NC_081292.1:185678215-186372559 GCF_030435805.1 Mustela lutreola
TGCCTTGAGGATATCCTTTAGAGGGCCCTCCATCCTGCACCTAGCAATCTCGTTTCCCATCCTGGGAAAACTTTCTCTCTATCGTCCCTGAAGAGCCTTATAAGCAACCTTACCTCCGATCGTCTTCAGGGAACCTCCCTGTCAATAGACAGTTATTGGTGCACTCCTTACCTTATCGTTGCTCTACCTCGATCACCTCTTTGCGACGCGGGCGAATTCCCGGGTTTCGGCACCACTTGTCGCTCTCGCCGGCAAGAACGACCCGCAAACGTGATGGGTGGCAAGCTTCTTTATTAGTTCTCTTCTTGTCCCGACAGTCTCTCCGCTTTATATCCTTTACCTCGGCCAATCACCGATCTAGTCCACGCCCCTCTCCCTGATCACGCTGCGAGCACGGGCTCACCCATGCTTGCAGCCAGCCAATCAGTCTCGCTTCCTCAATCCCCGGGCACCTCCGCATACGTGACTCCTTGCATCTATTTCATGGCTCTCCACAGTGGGTCTGTTTCTAGACTCTGTTCTAGTCCATTGGTCTATCTGTCTCTGTAACAATACTGTACTGTCTTAATTACATAGCTTTGTAAGAAGACTTGATATCTGATAGGGTCAGTTTCTTCAGCTTGCTGTTTTTCTTCAGTTTTCTTGACCTTGGTCCTCATGTCTCCTGTATAAATTTTTAGAATGACTTTGATGATTCCCCAAAATAACTTTTGGAGATTTTGATCAGAATTGCTTTGAATGTCTAGATCAATACGGGAAGAAGCAACCCTTCTAGGACAGAAAGTTTTCCTAACCAGGAAAATGGTCTAACTTTCCATTTTATTTAGATCTTAATATGTTTTATAATTTTCTCCAGAGAGATCTTTCCGCTTATTGAATTTATTTATTAGTATGTTATATTTTGTTATTTTACATTTGTTATGTAAAAATGCAATGTATTTAAAAATATTTATCGTATAAGTACAACTTCTCTTTTTAGTCTAATAGTCTACCTGTAAATCATTTGAGTTTTATATTGAAACTGTGATATGACTTATAAATGATGACATTGTGTTTTTCTTCCTTTCTGATTTTTATATATATACATTTTTTCATTTCCTTATTGGGTATCTTGGAGAAGGTCTCAAGAATACTTTGAAAGGAAGTGATGACAGCAGGCATTTTTGTTTTGTTCCTGATCTTAAGAGAATCTTCACAACTATTTATCACTAAGTGCTGTGTGTACTTAGTTTTGTTGTTCGTAGACACCACTTTGTACTGTCTGTCTTCCATTATCCCTCTAGATTTCTTTCTACTTTCCCCACCAGCTGGGAATCCTGGTAACTGACCTCTATGGGCCACTTCAGTGGCTTTTCTTGGCTTCCACTGGCTTCTTGGGTTCAGATTGCTGGCAGTAGAGGAAGAAGCGCGGAGGGAGAAAGATGAGGTGTCAGAGTTCACCTGATTCTTTCACTGTGGATTCTTTGGTGGGCCAGCTGCATCACTAAGAGGAAGGTCCAGGTTCTTCCTGTTTCTTTGTGGTGGTGTTTTTCTTTAATGTAAAAAACATTAATGTAAAAAAGTTTTTTTTTTTTAAAGAATGATTTTAGGTTCATAGCAAAATTGAGGGGAAGTACAGAGATTTTTATTATATCCTCTGCCCTTCCATATATCTGGAGGAGGCCATATATCACTCACCAAAGTGGTACATTTGTTACAACTGATAACCCTACACCGACACGTCGTAATCACCCAGTCCTTAGTTTACATTAGGGTTTACTCTTAGTGTTGTATTTTCTGGAGGTTTAGACAAATGATAACAACATGTAGCCGTCATGATAGTGTCATACGAGTATTTTCAGTGCCCTAAAAATCCTCTGTGCTCCCCCTATTTATCCCTTTCCTCCCACTCCTGGCAACTACTGATCTTTTTCCATGGTTTTGCCTTTTCTGGAATGTCATAAAATTGGGATCATATAGTATGGAGCATTTTCAGACTGACTTTTTCATGTATAATATGCACTTATGGCCCATACGTGTCTTTTTATAACTTGATAGCTCATTTCTTTTTAGCTGGAAATAATACTCCATTGTCTGGATGTACCACAGTTTTATTTACCCATTTGCCTGGTGAAGGACGTCTTAAGAGGCTGCTTCTCAGTTTTGGCAGTTATGTGGAAAGCTGCTAGAAACATCATGTGTAGGTGTTTGTGTGGATTTAAGTTTTTACCTCTTTTGAGTAGATACCAAGAAATGTGATTGCTGGATCACACACTAAGAATATGTTTAGTTTTGTAAGGAACTGCCAAACCGTCTTCTAAAATGGCTCCACTATTTTGCACTTCCACTACCAATGAATGAGCGTTCCCGTTGCTTTACCCCCTTGCAGCATTTGGTTAGTGTTCAGTGTTCTGGTAGTGGCCATTTGAAAAGGGTTAGTTATATTTAGTTGTTGTAATTTGCATTTCCCTGATGACACACTGATGTAGGCCATCTCTAGTCAATTTTTAGTGGATAATTCTAACCTAATTCCTCTGTAGTCAGAAAGTGTGATGTGTTTGATATCTTTCAAATTTCTTGAGGTAAGCTTTATGGCTTAGCCCACAGTCAATTTTTGTATAATTTTTATGTCTGTTTAAAAAATTACATTTTGCTCTTGCTGAATGCAATATTCATCCTGTCACCAAAAATTTATTGAGGGTCTACTATGTGCCAAGCATTGTTTTAGTTGATAGAGATAAATAGCAGTAAACAAAGGGACAAAAATTCCTGATTTTTTTAGAGAGCATATCTAGGGGGAGGAATTAAGTTAAGGATTAATTCAACATTAAAATTAAAAAGTGGAACATATAGTATATTCAATAATGATAAAAAGGTAAGGGGAAAAATAAAGCAGGAAAAGGGTTGGAAGTGGGTGTCTGGGTGGCTCAGTCGTTAAGTATCTGCCTTTCGCTCAGGTCATGGTCCCAAGATCCTTGAAAAAACACCTTTTTTTTAATAATGAATGAATTAATATATGTGAACAAATTATTTCTGGGCCTCAGATTTTTCATCTATAAAAAACAAATTGGTGTTCTGGTTTATTTTCCTTTTTCATCTTCTCCAGGCTTCCTTACCAGTATATCTTCCAAGATAAAGTTGGTACCAGTATTCTTATCAAGGAAAGATCTTTGTTTTGGAGAATAATTCCTGAAGTTTCTTTGCTAATGAGGAACAGGGTACCTATAGGACAGTGACTTGCGTAGAGATGGAGGGAAACAGAAAAAAACAAAAGACCTAGAGCCTAACAGCATGGTTGGAAGTAGAACCTGAATTGATGAAAACAGCCAAAGAAGTTTTTAAGGAGGATGCTTAATATTCAATTTAAATACCTTTTATGTTTCTTCAGTGTAAATTCCCAAATGGTCAGAATGGTCTAGTGTAATTTTCAAAAAGTTAATAATATGACTCTCATGCAAATATAAAATTAACAATATGTCAAGGATTTTATTTAACTCATTAATGAATGCAGGAACTATGATATTAAGACCAGTTCAAATGAGAATGTGAAGAACGGTGATAAATATGAAATCAGGAATGCCAAAATGAATTTGCTAATAGATGCAAAACTGGTTAATTTCTTACAGAGCAGTAACATCTTAGTTTGGGATTGATGTTTTCTATATAGTAGAAATTAATTGTATCTTCAGTGGGCACAATCCACTCCCACTGCTTTGGACAAGAATCATTTGCATTACTATCAGTTTTTTACAACCCTGGGAGTTGTAAAACAGCCTAGTTGATAGAAAGATAATCAGAGGTGCACACCTAGATAAAATCACATAATCCCTATGGGGTCCCGTAGACTGTGCCTAGGTCTTCACTGAAAGGACACACAGTAATCTCAGTATTATCTGTTGCTCATTTAGAAGTCATAGGCAGTTTTTCTTGGCAGAGAGGACAAGTAGCATGCAGGTTGTATGAAAATTATGGTAGAGGATTGAAATACTTATTTGAGTTGATGTGTTAAGGAAACAAAATAGCATGGGAGAATGATGTGAGAGTCTGGGCACTAATCTAATTGAGTAGAAACTGGAGCTCCAACACTTAGGTGATCCTAAGAACAGAAAACTGTCTGGGAAGTCTTAGAGGACATTGGATTGCTTATGAGATATAAACTGGGGCCAACCAATCTTATCTAGATTATAATTGACAAGGAAACCCAACCACAGCTGACATTTTGGCTGTACTTTTCATAAAATTAAATTCAATTGTGAGAGTTAACTTCCTTCAACTTCTATGCGAAAGTTTTGGAAAATAAAAAATTCTGAAACCTATTAAGTAATGGTAACATCCTCAAATATAGCAGTGATTAATTACATTGCTTTTCCACAGGCCAGTCTAATACATCCACATCCCTAAAGACCACAGCTGTTCCTGACTTGGTAGCTAATATTAACAAAAACCATGAGTAGATAAACAGAGATGTGCTTTTATCAGCAATGGCTTTTGAAGTGTACCCACTCATAGTGGCTGAGGATTCTCCTCTGTTTTGTGCCTATCTGAGATTGCAGATCACTGCTTAATAAGTTTGGTGTTAACTAGAGAGATAAGAGATCTAGCTGGATTTGGTTACAACAACCAAATCAAAATCTGAAATCGGCTATTCTAGACTTCTTAATGCTACAGTGCCATTTTAATCTTTGGGAGAATTCCAGGACTGGTTCCAAGAAGCAGCATAGCAGTGCACTCAAGAGTTCTGGTTCTGTAGCCACACTCCTTGAGTTTGAACCATGATTCTACCTCTTACCAGTCATTTAGCCCTGGTGAGTCACCTAACTTCTTTCTGGCTTAGGTTCCCTAATTGTAAAACAGGATGATAGACATACCATTTTTAGAGTTGAAATGAGCATTAAATAAATCAGTTTGTGTAAAATAAGCTTGAAACATACTAGCTTTTGTTCTACATTGACAGTTTTATCTCACAAGATCAAGGCTGAAAAATGTTTCCATGAGTAATATACTTTCAGATATGTTCAAATACACATTCATATGTATATACACACATATGGATATACACATGTATGTATATGTTATATAATGTATTGTATCTGTGTGTGTATGTATGTATATTTACCAGAGGTCTATGGATCAGAATTCTACCAGAGAAGTAGAACAAATAAGATATACACACACACACACACACACATATAATATATATATATATATTACACATAAAGAGAAGATATTTATGTAGCACATATTTTATATATTGTGTATATATGTGTATATACAGAGAGAGAGAGAGGGGAGAGAGACTGATTTCAAGGAATTGGCTTCTGCACTTGTGGAGTCTGGCTAGACAAGTCTGGTATCCATAAGGCAGGCTCAAGCTGGAACCTCTTGGTTAGCAGCTAATGCTGCAGAGCACAGGCAAAATTTCTTCTTTCTCAGAGAAAACCGGAGTTTTGCTCTTAAAGCCCTTCAACTGATTAGATGAGGCCCACCCATATTATTGAGGAGAATCTCCTTAGTATCAACTGAGTGGAGGGCACCTTGGTGGCTCAGTCAGTTAAGCATCTGTCTTAGGCTCAGGTCATGATCCCAGAATTCTGGGATTTGGCCTGGCATTGGGCTCCCGCTCAGCAGAGAGCCTGCTTTTCCCTCTCCCTCTGCTGTTCCCCCTGCTTGTGTGCTCTCTCTGTCAAATAAATAAAGTCTTAAAAAAGAAAATCAACTGAGTGTAGATGTTAACCACATCTGCAGAACAACTAGATAAGTGTTTGATTGAAGAAGTGGTTACTGTGGTCTAAAATCAACCATCATTAGAGGCTTTCAATTCCAGATTGGACACCCTAATGTCTAGGCTTCTCAATAAAGGATTAGAAGGGAGACTTTCATCTGGGCACTACTACTCCTACTCTGCTGGCATCTTTTGTTTCGATTCTGAGAGATACAATTGAATAGTTATTTGTTAACAATACCGAGCTATCAATATCCGGAAGTTATTTTTCCTCTATTTTTCCCACTTGAAAAGTACTTTAAGAAAATTACCAAGAAGTCAGTTATTCCTGGCCTAAGAGTCTGTCACCTTCCATCATCCACTTGGGGCACAACTTTGCTCATAGAAATTGAAGATAGCTTTGGGGTGATGGGAGGGGCCCTACTTTTCTCCCATTAAGACCCTTGGAATCACAGAATTTCAGAAGCTAAAGAGCCACCCTCCTTCTTATTTTACAACAGAGGCACAGAAGCCAAAGGATTCAAGATCACACAGCAAATTGGTGTCTGAAACAGGAATACAACAAGATTTTCTAACTCTGTGGGGGAGTCGTCAATTCCTCCCAATCTTTTCCACTTTCCATTTCTCAGTCTACATATTTTCCTCAGGTATTCAAAGTATAATGGCAAAAAGTTTAGCATCCACCCCAATGATGCTATAAAGAGTCTTGAGACTTTTTCAGGAAACTTAATGTTAAGTCAGGTGGTTATGATTTCATTTTTTTCCTTCTTATAGTAGTGGGATGAGTGGTGGGATACTTGATAATATAATGCTGTAGACAAGCTCAGAAAAGAATAGATACTTCAGTTTGAATCACTAAAAATGTAAATGAATATTCATTTCTGAAATGTCTCGGCCTATGAAAAAATGGGTAGAAATCTGTTTCATTATCTTATAGACCAATAACAGCTACAAAAGGTGTTGTCCAAAATGAGTGGATTTATCTCAATTGAACACTCACCCATATGGACACGGAGGACATAGTCAGCCTTGTATTAGAATTACCCATGAGCATGTCTGTCTCCTCATATGCTGCAGAAGTCCTTGAATAATCAAGTATCATTCATCTGTTTTAACCTCTAGTGCCTAGAGCAGTCCTTGACACATGTTTGGCAATTAATAGATGAGTATAGTACACTGTAGAATTAAGGCCTCTACTGGCCATAATAGAGGTGGTTGGTAATGACAAAATACCTCCTAGTTCTTTTGAAATGGAGCAGATAGCTATTACTTATTAGTTATTTGTAAGATATAGTTTCAGAAAATAGGTTCAGTGTCTTTACATTGGAACTATAAACAGATGGTTCAAAGAGGAATGATAAAAGCATTAAGATAATATGACATTAGAAATAACATGAGTTATTACTTTGTTTCCTTATATATAGTGAGAATGGAACATGCGCTATATTATAGTTTTTGTGTGTGAATATTTTCCCTTTTTTCCATTATAAAGGGGCTTCATGATAAAGAGTTAATATTTAGTATTTACTTAGTACTGTATTGCACATCTAATTAAATGTTGGTCTTGTAATATATAAAAAAGTAATGCCTCAAACTTTTATAGCTTTTTTAAATGTACATAGGACTTGTATAGTTATGTTTACACTACTGCAGGGTCAAACGTGTAGGAAGAAAAAAGTGCAATGGCCAAAACACAGAGGAGTTTCTTTTGGAAGAGAGATGGGGTTATCACGATCCCACCAGTGGACGTTGTAATTGAGGCAGACCCTCTCCTTGTCTAAACCATAGACAGATGTCTTATTCAGTAATATCTTAGCTAGGAAGTCCTTTGTGTATAGTATTTGTTGAAGGTTGAAACTATTTGCAATTTGGTATTTATAAATCAATCATTCTTTGATAAACCTGCATCTCTTTTTTTTTTTTTTTAAAGATTTTTTATTTATTTATCAGAGAGAGAGAGAGCAAGCGAGCACAGGCAGACAGAAAGGCAGAGGCAGAGGGAGAAGCAGGCTTTCTGCCGAGCATGGAGCCCGAGTGGGACTTGATCCCAGGACGCTGGGATCCGACCTGAGCCGAAGGCACCTGCTTAACCAACTGAGCCACCCAGGTGTCCATCTCTTAAACATAATTTGAATTCTAGGACAAGTTCAGTCTCAGGAAGTTCTTATCTTTTAGAGCCAAGTCTATGAAATGTACTCTACTTGGATTTCTTAATTTTCAGTGTTTGGGACCAACCAACCACTTACTTTACCATGGAGAGGATGACGCATTTCTCTGTAAGATTTGAGCCACTGAAGGGCAGAGACCGTGTACTTGTCTCTTACACACTGTAGTAGTTAACATGTGTAATAATGGCTGTTGAAATTTCTGTTTATTGTATATTTATTTAATGGTCAGCAATTATTAATGTAATAACATCAAAATATCAGTTAACTTAATAAATTCTGTTTAACATAGGCATGGCTGTAGGCATTTACCGTATTTGATGCTTACACCAGCTTTACAAGGTGAATTTATTATCTCCATTGTAAAGGGGAGAACTAGAATCAGAGAAATCAGGAATCTAACTAGGAAGTGCCAGAGCCAGATTTCAAGGTAAGATTTGCCGGATTCCCCTAAGTCTGTTTCCTGTCTTCCATGGGGTCTGAACTCAACAGATACTGAATGAATGCTCTTCTTTAAAATCTTTATACACTCTGTAACAGTTGCCCTCTATGCATGTAATTTTAAGGATCTAATGGGACATTTAAACCTTAAGGAATTAATTAATACTGTGTTCTAAAGTAGACATTTTATTTCTAATAGCACAAAAGCAAACATTCAGGTATTACATTCAGTCATAATGTTTGGGAGTGTTTTAGTGATTCTGATAGACCTTGTTTGGTCACACCTCCACACGATACATTGATTTGCTATTGTACACCTACCAGGGAGGGGACTCTTTATTCACACATGCGAGATGCCTTCTTTTTAGATCACTTTGATAAGTGCGTGTTCAACTGAAGTTCTCTTGACTAAGGTTTAGGTATGATGAATTGACACATAATTCTCATTAGGATTACAAAGTGTAAGTAAAAATGTTACAAAATTCTCCTGACTTCTACAGGTAAAGAGTTTTGCCAAACACTATAAGTGTCTCATCACTATAGGAAAGAGCTGCCAAACTATCACTGACCACCAAGGTTAAATCCAATCTTGAGAACAAAGAAGTGATCGTGTGTTCCATAAAGGTAATCTAGAATTTTTATATGGGTCCTTATCTTAAGGAAGGTTGAATAAAGCAGTGAACAAAGAGTAAGGTTTATAACTTGTATATACCATTTACTGTATGTCAAGAAATAGTAAAAGTGGTCTACTTAAATTTTCTCATTTAATCCTCCCACTTAAACCTGTGAGGGAGGCAGTATTAACTTCATTTTACAGATGAAGATGCTGAATAGAGAAAGTATTGCCAGGAGGCACACAAGCATCAAGGAGTGGAGGCAGGATTCAAACGAACATCTGCCTAATTCCTGGGCCCACATTTTTTTTTTTTAATATTTTGTTTATTTATTTAACAGAGAGAGGGCAAGTAGGCAGAGAGGCAGGCAGAGAGAGAGGGGGAAGCAAGCTCCCCGTCAAACAGAGAGCCCGATGTGGAGCCCGATCCCAGGACCCTGAGACCATGACCCGAGCCAAAGGCAGAGGCCCAACCCACTGAGCCACCCAGGCGTCCTTGGGCTCACATTCTTAACTTCTTTCCAAACTGCTTCTAAGAAGTCTTCCTTGACTCAGGGATTGAGGAATTTTGACACAGTAGGATGTCTGACCATCCAACACTTCTCTTCTTTGTCCCTTATTCCTTTTCATATGGTCCCCAAATGTGAAAAATTGGCATCTCTCAGTGCTCTATTATTTAATTTGTTGACAAGCTCTGTAACTTCTTCTGCAGTGTGCCTTGAATCTGTCTCTGACCTTTCCCTACTAATTCCCACTACTTCAGTTCAGACCTCATTACTTCCCATTAAGAAATCTGAAGCCATCTTCTGACTGTTTTTCTCTACTCCTTTATTATTATTGTTGTTCTTGTTAGTACTATTAGTGTTATCGCGTCTTAGATTCTAAGATTCCTCCCAAAGTTAAGCTGTGATGATTCCTGTCCCCTGATTTTTTAAAAACAATCCTTTCATCTCTTTTGCATTTGCAATTATGCCTAAATTTCTCACCTGCCTTGTGAGGAGATAATTTGAGACCTCTTTTCCCAGGGGCTATCAGAAAATGCTTGGGAGATTTTACCAACCATTCTCAAGTAAGGATGAAATGCAAACAGCCCCAGGAAGTAGTCACATGCTTCTTACCGTAATGAGGGCAGGGCAGTCGAGGCCACGTTACAAAGAGAAACATGATTTCCTCATGGGAAATTAAACTGTGTTGTGTTTAGAAGAAAATTAATGTTTGCTCTAGTGAGATGTGTTTGCCTTAGAGTAAACCAGGGAGGAGCCCAGGTGTGACGTTGATAGTTCAGTGTCTTCCCTACCTCAAGGGAGCAGAACCCACTTACCCTTCTTAAGGAAAGACTGCCTTAGTATTTGGTTGTAGATCAAGACTCCAATGCTGGCAAAATTTAAGAAAGAAAGTAGCTTTCTTTTCTTAATGAGAAAGGGGTAAGCCTTTGGGATGAAAGAGTTTGGGATTCCATGTGTGGAGAATTGAGATTGAAAAAGGATTGTGAAATGATGGTCAAGGGACTCTAAGAGATAAATCAGGGCTGGGAATGAGAGGGGCAACCTCCCTCTGCATCACTCTCTATAAGCACAAACTCTTATTCTGATTTTTCCTTTCCCTTCCTTTTCCTTTTCCATTCTCTTACTTTTTCTTCCCCCTTCTTGTTTTTAGCACTTACATTCCATCATCATTTATAAATCAGTTTGTCTGATTACTATCTATCTCCCTCTACTAAGATGTAAGCCCATGAAGGCATAAAACTTTATATTAATCAAAGTTGTCTCCTCGAAGTCTTGAACAGAGCCTGGCTCAAGTTAAGCACAAGTAAAATATGTGTTGAACAAATGAAGGAAGGCTGGAATGAAGGAAGCCGTGAATGAACCTTGAGAAGGCACAGACTGTGAAGCTTTTCCCCATCACATATGCTATGAGGGGCTGAGCTGGACCAGTTTTCTTATACTATTCTGCTTTGGTGAAGCTTACCTGACTTGTTAAGAAGTAAGCCACTTAAATAAAGCCAACGTTGAGCAAAAGAAGAAAGGCACAAGAGAATGCGAACAGTAGGATTCCAGTTGCATGAAGTTTAAACAGACAAAGTAAGCTATACTGTTAAAGGTTGCCTTTGAGGTTTGTAAGACCACTTTAAAAAAAAAAAAAAAAAAAGGCAGGAAATGATTATCAAAACCTCCAGGATAATGAAAGTTACAAAGAAAGTGTGGTGGGCTGGGCTGTTTTCAGCCTGTATGGACCCTCACAGCTCCCACAGGTTGCTTGCTCTCAGTTACACTCTCCTGATTTTGCTGTGAACTTGAACATATCTCGAATAATACCTGGCGTGGTTTGAAAGGTGTTATGGTTACTGTTATTGCATAGCAAACCACCCCAAAATTTAGTGATCTAAGAAAACATTTTATTATGTTCATAGACTCTGACAAAGAGTACCAAGACTAATTAATTGTTGATCTAAGGCTGACTCAAGCCCCAAGGTCCAGCAGTTACTTTGTGTACTCTGGCCCTTTGCTCTTCTTTCACTGCATTTTTCCCCTCTTCATCTTCAAGTATTTTGGTTTTCAGGGAAGCAGAAACAAAAAAGGATGCCATTCTTTTACTAGGTAAACTTCAAAGCTGGAAATGGCCTTTGACCTGTTTATTGATTTGTCTAAGATCTTCCATCCTCTAGACTCTGCTTTAGGCCAACACTTGGTCAAGGTGAAGAGACAACAGAACCCCCAAAAATAAGGTAAGGGAAACAAGTCAGCTGAAACATTAAGTGAAAATTCATGATTACAGGGGCGCCTGGGCCGCTCAGTCTGTTAAGCATCTGCCTTTGGCTCAGATCATGATCCCTGGGGCCTGGGATTGAGCCCCCAATTGGGCTCCCTGCTCAGTGGGGAGTCTGCTTCTCCCTCTCCCACTCCACATATTTGTGCTCCCCCCCATTCTGTCAAATAAATAAACAAATCTTTAAAAAGTCCATTAATTATAGAAAGGTGGACTGGTTTCTTCTAAATGAACTAGTCAAAGATAAGTCATAGGTGAGATTAGACAGTGACATGTACATCCTGGAATTCCAGACTTTGAAACAAGGCAGTTTGTTGTTTTCCTTGTATAAGACATCATTATAAATTTGTGGTAAAACAAAATGTAGGATTCCCATGGAGGTTTATCTGTCTTTACGCTGGGCGTGCACTCTTACTGGGATGGAATGCTGACAGGTTTGCTGACAGACCGGCTCTCCCTCTGTCTAGAGCACAGACACATTCCCTATGTGGTGTTTGGAGGCAAGACTGTAGGGTAGAAAAAGGTTCAGAAGAGTTAAAAAGCATAGACCAGACTGGCCATTTATATACTCAAAGTGTTATTTGCTGGTTACTTTCTTAAAAATCGATTCTCAATGTAAAAAGAAACAGACACCCATAAAGCACTATGATGGATCCCTTATGCTCATGCTAGTTACTGGTCTCATTTCAAAGTTTTCTTACACTCACATCTGCCTACCCAGTGGACAAGAAGACATTGTCATAGAGCATTTGGTGAAGGGTTTGCATTTTTAAAGACTCGGGGGTAAGAGTAGTAATGCCCTATTGCTTTGGGGACTGCTATAGAACTAAAGCATGAAAGAACTTGTAAAGACCACCTGTTTGATTAGTTCACCCTTGCCATTAAAAAATAAAATCCCCATGTTTAGAACATTGATGAGAAGATGAAATACATTTTCAAGTACTTTTTCTTTTTGGCAATACTTCCAAGATACCGTCCAAACCTGGGGGTTAAGATGACTGCATGATCAGGTCATGATCCCAAAGTCCTGGGATCGAGCCCCACATCGGGCTTTCTGCTCGGCGGGGAGCCTGCTTCCCTTCCTCTCTTTCTGACTGCCTCTCTGCCTACTTGTGATCTCTGTCTGTCAAATAAATAAATAAAATCTAAAAAAAAAAAAAAAATTCTAAAAAAAAAAAGATGACTGCATGATTTTTCATGTGAAATAGTGTGTACGTGGTCCTACAGTTTGCATTTAAAGTGCCTTTCCTCACACTGCCCAGCATGCAACATTCCTTGCTCATTTCTGGATGGCAACCTGCTTCTTTCTCTGTTCCTGTGCCTTCCTGAACCTCTTTGCTGCCTCTAGGTCACCCACACATCTCCACACTTCTTGACCTCCTAGGAGGTGGGGAGCATCTGCATGGGGAAGGTCCCAGCTCACATTAATCTTCTTCTTCTTTCTGGCTTCTCCATGATACGGATTTTAAATGACTTTCAGTGGAAGTTAGGAAATAGTCCTTTATCGATAAAAAACTGGCAGTAGGCTACAAAAAGAAAAACCAAAGAAGTCTGGATAACCCTGATCAAGTGTTAATTATGCTGTTGTTAATCACTTTTTTTTTTAAAAGATGATAAGAGTAGAGTTAGAAGTTAGGGTAGGGGAACCTGGGTGGCTCAGTCATTAAGTGTCTGCGTTCAGCTCACGACATGATTTCAGGGTCCTCGGATCGAGCCCCACATCTGGCTCCCTGTCAATGGAAGCCTGCTTCTCCCTCTCCCGCTGCCCCTGCTTCTGTTCCCCTCTTTCTCTCTCTCTCTCTCTCTCTGTGTCAAATAAATAAATAGGTAAAACTTAAAAAAAGTTAAGATATAAAGAATATTTCCTTTTGGATCAACCAAACTGTTGTGATTGTGAAATCACAATTCTAGAACCAAATTCTCTCTCCATATCTCTCTCTTTCTGATTTTTTATCACATTTTGGCTCTTCACATTTTTGAAGTGGTACACTAATTATATGTAAAATATAATAGTTGAGCTTGATTGCACATATCATTCCAACGATCTCTAATGCATTTTATTGTTTGCCCAAGGGTTAAATATAATTGTTTTAATTCTTCACTTAAAGAAGTAGAAGTGAAATGACTGGCACACAAGGTCATTTTCTTCAATATGTAATTTGTTAACCATTCCTCAAGTATCTAATATTAAAGGCAATAATTTGAACAAGAATTGAGCATCCGGTTATATATAATAAACTCTGCAGTGAAATATGTCTGCAGGCTAATTAAAGATACTGAGACATTTTACACTGCCCAATACTTTTTTATTCCAGCAATTTGGTATATACAGGCCCTGTCTGAGCTTCCAAATTAACATTTACAGCATGAACATAACTTTGCCAGCTAGACAGCCAATCACCAGTATTGTGTTAAAAACAAAGACAGAAACCAGCTTGTGAATGTGAAAGGCTGTAGCAAGAAGTGGCCAGGACAGATGAAACCATTAGAAAGGATCCAGAGAGTGTGGCTGTTTCGTGGTTTGAAACTTTAGAAGAAAGCAGAAATCCATGTTTCATTGCAAGCTGGGTACTATTTACACAATCCTTTGATTGAAACTGAAATAATATTGTAGTTGATCCTCTACAGTTAGAAGCTTTATTATGGAATAAATTTAAAATCAATACATGTGAAGTTCAAGAGAGGGTCATTGCCTGAAAATGTGCGTAAAAGTAAAAAGTCCTACAATAAATGGCTAAAACACGGAAGTGTGCGCTAAACTTTGCATTTAGAGAGAAAGCTAAAATAAAGGCTAACATATAAAAAATGGGGCTGTATAGAGGATTCTTGAAACCTAGATCTTGAACAAAATTTGGGAGTCTTCTCACAAGAGAATCTACCTTTTCTCTTATCTGCTTCTCACCTGGTAACCCATTTCCACAGGGTGGGCCGATCTTTGCTGTTGGTCAGATACATCTTGGTGAGAAGGGGGAGATTTCTCTCTCAGAGACCAGAGGTGAGCAGTCCCACTGTATTCCTTCACTGTGATTTCCCTCCCCACCAAGGCCTTTGACATTTTATGAGAGCAAGTGTACTTCTCTTCAGTCATGAGTAGATTGTACAGCCTCGACTAGACATAAAGCCCCAGGAAGTACCTTCTAGCCACTGCGACTCCTTCCCCTGAGGCCTGAGGAGACCCCTTTGAAAGGTTTTTGCTGTTGACTTCAGCGTGTTGTTTTCCCTTCTTATTCCTGAAATGAGAATAACTTTACTTTTTTGTTTTTATTATAAAGTTTCATAATATTGCTCCATTTTGTTACTAATAGATTTCATTGTCTCTGCCTAAGATTAAAGCTGATATTTTCTTTCAAACCTCAGAGTTTGTTCCTGGCTGGGTACCAAGTCAATTCCCCACCAATCCAACCACCTTGCCATTTTATTCTCTTTGGGGGAAATCTTGGGCTAGTCCTTCTCCGCATTATGAGAACATAGATTCTTTTTGGACACATTTGCTGAGTTGAATAACTGGTCCATCGCTGAAGAACTTTTACACTCTCTCTTCTGCTTTTCTACCAGTAGCTCAAACAGTTAGCACATAGCTGCACAAAGGGAATAGACATGTTCAAGAGAACTGAATTCACCAGATATGAGTAAGCCATCTGAAAAAAAAAAAAAAGACTCCCAATTTTCTACAAATAACCTTGTAATTAAATACAAACTAATATTTTTATGGGTGATCATTTGTTAGATTCATTTGTTACTATTTGGATTCATTATGAATTTTTCAGTCTCTTTTTATTTTAGTTTTTGAAGAGGCAATATGTGTATATGGTTCAAAACTGAAAAATAGATTAAAAAAATGCATACTCAGAGAAACCTCACTCCCATTTATCCATTCATATAGATAACTTTTGCCATTAGTTTCTGGGTTATTTACCCTGTGTTTCTTTTTCCAAAAATTAGTAAGTAAGTATGTTTCTGTATATTATGGGTATCCCTTTTTCCTTATGCAAAAGATAGCATAGTATATATGTTCTTTTGCTGTCTCACTATAATAACTCTTCATAGAGACCTTGTTCTTTTTGTTAGTTTCTACAGAGTCCTCCATTATGTAAATATTGTAATAAGTATTTTGGGTCAAAATATCCCAAAATAAGACTTCAAATAATGAAAACTATACATTATAAAACTTGTTAAAAGACTAAAAATCTGTGGAAGAAGCATATTGGGAAAGATTACACGAAATTAGAGTTAGCGTAAGTAGTCGTCATAAAGTAAAACTTTAAAAAAAGCTAAAACTTCACATGATAAGGTTTATGAATCACTAAAATCTGATATCAGAATCTTCTTAACAAAATTTGGACATGTCAAATTTGACTTGGGGAAATTGAGTTTGTTAGAAGAGCTTCTGGAGAAAAATCACAATAACAAAAGCTATAATTAGGAAAATACAGTGTTTTCAAGAAATCCAATAGAATAATCATAGCTTGAGAGTAATACTTAAGTTGGAAAAAATCAATTTCAGTAAAAATAATTTCAGTTACATTAAAGATAAAAGTGGAAAAAAAGAATTAACTGCCATGTGTAGAAAATTGATCAAAGAATCAACTTAGCTTAATGAAATAAGCTCCAGAAAATATTTTTATGATGAAAATTGATCATGTTTGTATAAACCTGTTTAACGTATCTTATATGGGATCAAATTATCTACTGGGGCATAAAGTGGTATCAAAATAAGCTGTACTAGCTTTTCCTAGGGTCCTTTTCTACATGTTCTGGCCTTGATTTTTTTTCTCATCTCCTCTTTTCTAGTCTTTGATGTATCATTTGCAGAGCTGCTTACCTATGAATCAGTTCATTTTTTTCTCAGAAGCACTTCTTTCTACCTCCCATTTCTCAACAACTCAAAGCTTCTTTGCTCCTCAAGCCCTTGACTTCATCTGGCATATTGGACCTCCTTCCTTTTATCACACATTGTATTTGTGGTCATTTGCATATTTTAAATATTCATTAGCATTTTGAAGAAAGCAACCACCCTTCCCTGCAAGTCCTCTTATCACCTTTCTTGAAATCTATGCTGCCCTGTCTAGCTCCTTGCCTCTTCTCTTTCCCCTCACCTATATTCCTGATTCCCCAAAGCATATATTAGTCTTACAGTGGCTGGGGCTAATCCTGTTCTCTGGGGGAACTCTAGGAGCAGTTGGTGTGGAGTTCCAATGACTAAGCATCTTACTAACCCTGCTGCCATTTCTAAGTTGCCAATGTGCCCTCAGTTGGTAATCACAGTTGAGGCTTGTGCTTTGATAAATCCTAATTCCAGAGTTTGTATTCTTGTCTTCCTACTTGTTGCTTCAGTTTTTGTTTCGATAGCACACTTGGTACTCCTGTCTTACTAAGATTGCATTGCCATCCTTTATTAGGGCCTAGAGTCCGACATTTGACTTGTATGTAGCCTCAGGTCTGGGGCCCTGTTTCTAGAAATTTCTAATATCTGTCTGCCTCCTGACAAAGTTCTACCTGAGTATTACCTGCTCTCCACCACCCGTTTCCAGGCTTCTCCTACCTACTGGAATGCCTATCCTTTCTCTCACATTGAACTTCCCAGGCACAGACCACATGACTAGAATCCTCCCTCATCCCCACACAGTTTTATCCAGATAGTATCCAGGTCACGTTATGCTGCTTTCCATCTCTAGATTCTGGCCTCACCCTCTAGCAACTGTTCAGTTCTGGGAAGTAATTTCTGCAAGTCTCAGGTCAAGCCTTCATTCCAAATTCCCATTTTGACAAACCCTTTAAAATATTTAAGTACCTAAATTAACATTTTTATTTTTTTTTAGAGTTTATTTTTTTTTAGAGTTTACCTGTTAAAATTTATTTCCTTCTAGGAGAGACTTTTTTGATTGATTGATTTTTATTTATTTGCTCCATAGTGCTCTTAAGTATCCTTAAGATAACAAATTCACCTGCTATCTATAGTTGTCCCCAAATTTCATATCATTGCTGTTACTAAATTAGAAGAGTTATCCATAATTAATTTATTGAAAATTTGTCATGTACCCGTGTATGTAGGAAACAAAGATGAGGTAGAGTCCTAGTCCTTAGCTCACTCAGACATCATACAGTTAAAATACAATATGGGTAAAAGTTCCACCAGGTGGGATATGTAAGGAGCTCTGGGAGCACAGAAGTAGGCTGGACTTACTTTGAAGTAAGAGTATCAGGGGTTGCTTCACAGCTTATTTGAGGTGGTTTCTGAAGAGTGAGTAAGAGTTTACCATAAAAGTAAGGATATGCCTGGCAGAAGAAACAGGAAGGAGGAAGAAATGGAGGCATGCCACAGCATGGCACATTCTATTAGAGGAAGTATGAATAATTTGGGTGGCCCTATTGAGTGGGGGAGGGGCAGGATAGACGCCTGGAGGACCACTGGTGAAAGATCACATGGTATGCTAAGGAGTTGGGACCTGATTCTATCGGTGATAGGAACCTATACCTGACAGTTGAGCAATTCAACTGCCTGATGGAGTAATCCAGCCCTTCTTGTCTGCCTCAAAATGTATTCACAGCATTTGAAGAATAAGCAAGACTTCTGTGCTCTGGAAGTTACATAGCATTAGTGTGACTCTTCCAAAAGCCAGGTATCATTCTAGACATTATCCCTACATATCACAATTTACATACAAAGATCTTCCCCTGCTTTGTAGATACCTTGTAGAAAAGTACACTTAATAGCACTTAATGTCAAATTAACCTGATATCTTGATATTTATTCACTTTTCTTACATTTGAATATTATGGTGAGTGCAGAAAATTTTTCATAAAAACAGTAACTTTTATACACATGCATGTGCACCTGTGCAAAAGAAGGACAACGAGAAAGTGAGAGACTGGAAGGGTTTTCTGATTTGGCAATGTACATTTTGTATTTTTCTAAGTTGTATCGATCATGTATGGTTTCTCCTTGTCTTGTTAGGATAAGCTGTCAAAATTTCCTGGCAAAAGACTAACAACTTTAATTTTATCTTACAGTTCTATAAAAGAAATTATCTGTCAAGTAACCTTTGAAGACATTTCCAAAGCTCTTCCTTTTCATGAATATTTTCAACAGCTGTGATCTAGAGAAGCATGAAGAGGTACTCCTGAGAGCGGTGGATTTCCTGCCTTGTTTGTACATGTAAATCTTAGGGAAATGTAGCAGGATGGATCATTTATGTGTTCAATGTTTACTTAGCATTTACTCTACACCAGGCACTTATCTAGGTGCTGGGATGAGGTTTACAAAGACCGAGGGTGATTCCCTTCTTTCCCGTGTCACCTCGCTATCTGTTAGTGGCTTTCTTCTTCGTCCTCTAGCTTGAGGCTACTTCACTCCAGCAGGCTTGGCCCTGAATCCTACCAGGGTAGAAAGTACGGGATATTTATGAGACTACAGCCAATGACAGAGGGTGGGGACTTCCTCTGAAATTGCTTCTGTGCCTGGCTTCCCATTCTCTCTCTTGCTTTATTCATTCCCTACCAGTTTTTCCTGGGAGCACTGGGGACAATGGATGATGGGTAGCCCTGTGTATCAACCAGGGTTCTTCAGAGAAGTAGAACCAGTAAGAGATAGATAGATAGATACATGTATTTATGCATATGTACATGCAGTTCACAGTGCACAGTACTTACATTCTGTTAGTTGCTGCAAATACTGAATTAGCAAAACTGAACCATTGGTCCTAAAGGGAATACAGGATTGGGTTCCTGGGGCCACCACTGGCAACATTTTCCTCAACCGATCAACCCATAACCTTGTGCCATGTGTGTTTCTATTCTAAAGATACCTTATTTAATATGCATGTATGTATGTATAATTCATTAACCCTGAACTCAACTCCTACCTAATACATATCTTTTCTCCACAAGCCTCCCTGCACTTAGAAACACAAGACAGTACTTTAGCATTATGCTGGGGAGCCATTTTATTTATTTTTTATTTTTATTTTAAAGATTTTTATTTATTTATTTGACAGACAGAGATCACAAGTAGGCAGAGAGGCAGGCAGACAGAGGAGGAGAAGCAGTCTCCCTACCGAGCAGAGAGCCCAATGCGGGGCTCGATCCCAGGACCCTGGGATCATGACCCGAGCTGAAGGCAGAGGCTTTAACCCACTGAGCCACACAGTGCCCCATTGGGGAGCCATTTTAAACAGCAAAATCAACAAAAATCACAGAAATACAAAAATATGGCACTAACTGGATAATGAAAAGAATACTTATTTACAGTTGTGAGAGCTGAAAGAAGGCAGAGATTTGCCTGTTTGACCTTAGATGAAAACATGCACATTCGGCAGCTTAGACTTTTCACTACTCTGTGCACGATGTCCATGAGTGATTGCAAAACCATCTTGAGTATTGGTTTTGGGGTTACTAATGAATTTTAGTAGGCAAATTAGCAAATACAGAATCCACCAATAATAAAGATTGACTGCATATGTGTATATGTTGTATACATGTATACATACGTGTGTTGCATATGTATGTTAAACATGCATGTGTATAAATGCTATAGATGCATGTGTGCAATTATATATATATAAATAGACATACATTATATATGATGCAGGCAGGCTGGGTGCCAGGACCCGGAGGAGGGTCCTACAGGACCAGCCAAGAGAGTCCTTGGCTTCACAGAGGATAAAAATCAAACACAAGCCGGAAAATGTGAAAGCCGAGTTTATTGAATAGCGTGGATGACAGGTAGAGAATAACAGATGGAGAGTCTGGGAGACTTGGAAAGGAAAGGCGAGCGAGTCTTGTCAGCTTAGGAATTGGAAAGGGGCCCCCGGTTTGTGTTCCTCTGGGAATTCAGGGTAGGGTCTGATCAAAGGTGAGTGTCAGGTGAACAGTAAGTGTTATTCCATAAATCATTGAAGGTGGGGGGTATTGATGCTCCTGAGGTTTATGCAAAGCCAATGTCCTGGCATGTGTTTGGGGACATCCAACATTCTAACATGTCATTGAGTGTTTGGAGCCTAGGACAAAACTCGGAGAATGATTAACTTCCTTGTTTCCTCCCTTGAAGTGGGAACATAGCTTCTTTGGCTTATTCAGAGGAAAATACAGAACATGAGTAAATGGGGCCTAGCAGAAAAACAGCAGAGATGGAGGCTTTCTAAAATGGAGTCCTTTCAGGTTCCCTACATTATATATATGTAACGTGTGTGTATATATAATGTATATATAATGCATGTATGTATAACATATATAGTGTATACCTAAAGTGTGTACATATAATGTATAATAAATAGACACACACATAAGCTGGAACCCAGGCAGGAGGTAATGTTGCTGTCTTGAGGCAGAATTTCTTTTCCAGGAAACCTGTTTTTGTTCTTAAAGCCTTCAATGGATTGGACAAAAGCCCAGCCACACTAAAAAAAGTAATCACCTTTATTTAAAGTCAGCTGATTATAGATGTCATCCACATTTACAAGATACCTTCATAGCAACACCTAGACTAATGTTATTAATAACTGGGGTACTGGAGCTTAGTCAAGTTGCCATAAAAATCAATTCTCACACCATGTAGACAATTTTAATCGGCAGTTGGTTTCTCCATTCTTAAAATATCTGTGGCTCTGTAGCCACTGTATGTCCACTGGCAGTTTCCTTGCAAGGTCTAAATCTTATCTCTTACTAGAGATCTTTCTCTTTCCTTTTTTTGAAAGAATAGGATAACCATCATTTTGTTTCTTAGGATTATGTCCCACGTCTCAAGAAGTTTAGCCAAGAATTTTCTCACATAGTTATAAAAAATAATCTAGTTGGCATTCTTGTTTTATCTGGATGGGGGATCAGAAATAAAGGTTTGGGTCGAGTTGAGATAGATGGCTTTTGTAGAACGAATAGGATTGGAGGAGGCTGAGCTAGACTGGGTGTGACTAGGGGGAGGGACAAGTAAGTGTGAACAAAAAGCACAGGTATGAGATAGGTGCAGAGCATACTCATGGGAGAGAAGTTGTTCTGAGCTGGCTGAACATGAAAATAGTGTCTGTGGATTGAGGACGTTGGGCTTGGAAAGGTGGGCATGGTGCCTGATGAAGTTCTAGAATATACATGAGGTTTGGTTGGGGGAAGTCCGGAGCCGATGACCAAAGACATCTTGAGACGTCTTTGGTGCAGATAGTGGTTTATTAAAGCATGGGGACAGGACCGGTGGACAGAAAGAGCTGCTGTCCCGGGGTTGTCAGGGATGGCAGGTTATGTACCATGGAGTTGGGGGGAGGTAAGGGAAAGGGAGGTTTCCATAGAACTTTCATATGCTAAAGAGGGCTTACAAGTACAGGATACTGGATACCAGAGGCCTGGCCATTACCAAGGTCGTTTTGCCCTCTAACAAGGTATTAACATTAAGACAGGTAGGAGATTCCTAAAGGATGTCACAGATATCCCACCGAGGAATGGGGGACGGGGAAGGTTGGAGGGTGTCAGCTTTTGCTTTGTCTTCAGGCCAGCCTTCTGTTCCCTCATCAGTGCCCACTGCAAAGATTCTTGAATGAAATGATGAGTGATGATGTTACAGGGGTTTTTGTCTCATGGAGTTGAAGAATGAATCTGGAGGACACAGAGGAGTGAAGTGATAGTTTATTAGGTAAAGGTGAGAGCAGAAAAACAAAAGCTCTCTAGAGTAAGAGCACTCACAGATGGGTTGCCAGTGAAGGCTTTTACTGGCACCCTTTTATTTAAAACCGACCAGGAAACTTGCAGCCTCAAAATTCCCATGACATGTTTTGTTGAGCAGGGATATATGGTAACATCTTTAATAGTTAACTTCTTCTTTGAGGCCGATCATTTTTCTTTGTGGTCATTTTCTCTTTTCTGTGGTCACAGTGTAATTATCATCCAACATTTCAACCCTAGCGATTGGGGCACGGTGGTCTGATTTTTCTTCCTGATCTTTGTTTTCTGTCTCAGGGTATGTATACCTGAAACACCCTTAAAGGCCATTTGGGGCCTCTATTCTTTCCCTACCTAAAATCCCATTCTTTCCCTAGTCCATGAGGAGCTCGTGTCTGAACACAGCAGCTTAGGCATTGTATTTATTTTCATTTCCACCTCTCCCTGCCACCTAGACTCCCTCTTTTCTCCTTAGAGAAGGCCCTGCCGCTCTGACCCCATCTGAGCTCAGAGTCTTTGAATGCAGCCTGTTGCTATGAGTGCCTGGCTGAAGGTCGAGGAACACTGGCTCTAAAAGCAGAGAGAGGTAATAAAATTGAAAAGGAGGATTTGGGGGGCTAAACATGAATAAGTCCTGAAGAGTATGATATACACCCCACTTTTCACTTGCCACTTGAGTGGAAAACTCAGAGAAGGCGGCACCACATGCAGACAGGGCTGTCAGGCAGAGTGCAGCTGACTGTAAGGAAAGGCATTTGCAAATGTAAAAAGCCGCCTCTTCCTCTCCATTGCAGAGAGTGACCCCAAAGAGAGTGGAGTGCATCCTCTGTTCTATTCTCCAGGCTGTGAAATACAGAAATCACAAAGCACTGACTGAAAATGGCTGTTTCCTTTGTTCTCCAGCATATAGCTAAGGGACTTTGGGAGGTATTTACAGGCAGTTCAAGTGCAAATGGATGTTGAGTAGTTCTCACTTTCCAGAAAAAAAAAAAAAAAAAAAAAAAACCAACTCAAACAAGTTGCCTCCAGGTGCATCCCAAATGGCATGTTGATTGACTCGGTTCAAAAAGAAATTAGGGATGTAAATGTGTTTGAGAAAATTATTACCCAAATCACAACATCCTCTTCAGACAGTTGTTTGATTGAATACTGAAAAGAACATTAAAAATCTTCCAGCACGAAAACCTTTGCCAGAGTATTAAATGATAAACTGGTATGAATTCTCTTCTTGCCCTCGGAGAAAAAAGATCTTCTTTGCCTTTGATATTAATTCAGGTTTGTTTGCATGTATAATTCAGATATATTCGTAGGTGGCCTTCTGTCAAAATATCCTGAGATTTCATATTTAGAATTACTAATACTTGGAGTGATGTAATGAGTATTAAAATTATTGGCCAAGCCAACTGTCACTAGTATCTTAAAGCAAATGGAGTGCAATGTATCCCAAAGTGAATATGCTTAACTAGACATGACAATAATAAAAATATTTTTCATCTGTGTATTAGTTAACCTTCCCAACTTTTTTTACTTTTATTATGTTTTATGCAGACCTGCTAAACACCTGAAGTTTCCCTTGATCAAAGATTTCTGCCTTATTAATTGATTAATTGATTTCTTCTACAAATAAAGGCCGGTTATTGTTAGACTCTAGAGAAATGGCAGTGAACTAGACAGTCAAGGATGCTGTTTGTGTAGAGTTTAAATCCGGCTGTGGCAAAACAGACAATATAAATCAAACACGTATGTAAGAACATCTCAGAGCTTGAGCTTCAGTTCCCCCTTCCGCCATTAAATCTACCATTGATGATTAATTTCAAAAAACAACATCATCCATCACTTTAAATTATTACTGGTTTATTTCATAGAGTTTAGGCAGTAATTTTGTAATGTGCTTGCGGAGTTAGGAGGAAGGAGGGAATAACAAAGAATGTCTGATTTTTTCTGATGTCAATCTTTTTTAAGTACCTAACAGGTTGACTTTTTGGTGTTTGCTCAAGGATGGCTAATGGATGATTCTGGAAAGATAATACTGTTATTTTACTATAATGCCCTTGGTCCTTTCATGATTCTCTCGTTCATTGCAGATTTCTAGACTGTGAGGAACATGTATAAAAGCACATAAACAACAACAAAAAATTGTATTGATCAACAATGCATTCATTTAGTCGATGAACCAAAATTATATATTGCAAACCGCTCTGAACAATGTTCTGTAACTAATAACTGTAGTTTTCAGTACTCAACCAAGTAAAAAAAATCCATTATCTTTTAGTTGTACTGAGTCTCCTTCTTTCTTTCTCTCCCCGCCCCTTCACCCTCAATAGCTCAATAGTCTCTCAGGAACAACAAATTGAAAGCAGGCTGCCAGCATCTACAGGGCAGGGCCATCTCTGACTTTAATCCCTTACACCATTTCTTGGATTGCCTTTCTTTCAGGGACAATACATTTTTTTTTTTTTCTTTTGGTAAATGAATGAATCACTGCATACAGAGAATTGAGATTTGGTTACCCAGTTAATTGAAGAGATTAAGGTCAAAGGGCAACCTTCTTAGGAACAAACCAAGCAGTAACCCATTTAAATGAAGAACCTGCTATATATTTCTGTATATCCGTGTGAAATGTGACACAGAGCCCATGCCTCTGGTCTGGTTTCTGTCTTGATACAACTTTCCACCTACAAGAGGTGGGAGAGAGAGACAGCCTGTCTGAGAATTAATAATGGATTTTTTTCATTTGGCTGAGTTCTGAAAATTACAAAATTGTAGTTATTAGTAAAAGGACACTGTTTAGAAAGGATTGTATTTTGCCACTTTAATAAAATTTCCAAATATACATATTTCCTCCACTGTGTCACAGAATGTTTCAGTTGTATATTTGGGTCTATGTCCTCTCATCTTTGGAAAGAACAGCAAATTGTTGTTTTGTAGAAAAAAGGAAAAAAATAAAAAACACTAGACTTGGAGGCAGGAGACTAGATTATACAGTTAAAGAATTCTGAGACTTTGGCAAATTGCTTCACATTTCTGGGCCAGTCCTTTTTATCTATAAAACAATAGGAATCCTTAGATGATCTCTAAGCTGTCTTTCAAGCTTAATTATTCATCTACTTTGAATAATCAGCCAACTGTAATCATACTGGACTCCCAGGTTTTGTCCCCATCTGAAATCAACTTCCTTCTTGTCCCTTCTTATTAGCTATGCCAGGTGCCCTTCAGCTACTCTCAAGGTGAAGGAAGGGAAGAACATATTTTTAAAAATTAATTATTGGCCTCATTCTGTGAATACATTGTATTTGTATAACATTTTTATTAAAAATTATTTTCATATGGAACAACTGTTTGGAAATGCTGTGGAAAGTGAAAATTCACTTAAAATCAGTTCCAAGCACATTTTATTTTGCTCACTGTCTCCACACATTTATTCCATGGGAGATCTTTCCATGCCTCTGTTCCAGAGATAGACATCAATGTACAATTCGAAATGATTTTTCTTTTATAAACTGGAGCTGATTCTCAAGAAAAGAAATGATTCTAGTTTTCATGACTGTACTCGTGCCTAGACTATGTCACAGACAATTCCCTTCTGACAGTCCTTTCCTTGGGTCCTATCTGTTACCATATTTCTTAGGGTCTGCTAGTCCTCTGCTCATAACCACTTCCACCTTTTCAGCTAAATTTAGACTGCTGACCTGCTCAGTGAATCTGCCAGTCTCTTCATTTTAAGATCCACAGATCTTGGTGGATATATTTATATATATTTTTATATATATATATGTATGTATATATATATACACACATATATTCATTCTGATAATATATATATTATATATACTGATAATATATATTACATATATGTGTAAGATTTTTATTTTATTTCACTTTTTTTCAGTGTGTAGTTATGTAAGTTCTGACCAACTGCATACTCACATAGCCAGCACCACAAGTGAGATACAGAACAATACCCTACACCCCAATTTTGTTGAGCTGCCCCTGTGTAGTCAGACCTTCCCCTGCCCTGACCCTTGTTAATTACTTATTTGTTCCTGACCTTAAAGTTTCATGTTTTCCAGAATATCTTCTAATCGGAATAATATAGTATTGATCTTTTGAGTCTGATTTCTTTCACTTAGCATAATGTCTTTGAGATTTATTTCTTTGGTGCACATACTAGTAGTTCATTCCTTCTGATTGCTGAGTAGTATTCCACCACATGGATGTACCACAGTTTTTTAATCCACTGAAGGGACATTTTGAGTTTTCCAGTTTTCAGCAGTTACGAATAATGCTGCTCTAAATTCACATACAGATTCCTGTGTGAATGTAAATTTTAATTTCTCTTGGATAAATACCTGCTGGAATTATTGAGTTATATGGTAAGTATGTGTTTAATTTTATTAGAAACTGCCAACCGTTTTTCACATACTCACCAGGAATGTATGAGAGTTGTGGAAACTCCTCTGATAATACTTGGTATAGTCAAGATTTTTGGTTTTATAGGTGATACTGAAATGTGCCTTCTTTAAACACAAGAATGTCTTTTTCATTGTAAAACAGAGTACTTATCATTCCAGTTTAATGTATTTTCACTTGTATTAAATCACCAGTATCTGGAGCAATCCCAAGGACCTTGAGTAGACATTTGAATTACATCCAGTTGGTCAAGAGGATGGATGAAAGAGACGCATCCCCAAGCAAAGGCAGGTTCCCTTCTGACGAACTACACATCCAGAGTTATATAGGGAGCAAATGTGTAGTTTTAGACTAGCCCTCTTGCCCCTTTCGCTCACTATGAAGTGTTTAAAAACAACTAAAGACTCATCAGATCACACTTCTACACAACTAGGGAATATTTAAAATAGTAAGAAAGAGACATTTGCTTTATAGCGTAACTTAAAATATGGAACTGCCAAGTTTAATGTCAGACACAAAACACCTTTAGTCGAATTTTTAATAGGAATTACATCTGAATCTTTTCTTGGAATTGATTTCTTTCCTGCTATTTGCTGACTACATGGAACTCCTGGTCTTTGAAACAAGTAAGTCTCATATTTATGGTGTTGTGGGTGTAGATTAGAATAGCTGATATCCTTACCATGACTTTTGTCCTAATAGCATCTGAAAATCTTATTGACTTCCTCATGTACTAGATTTGTCTAGTACTCATGGCTTCCTCCATCTTGAGACTGCTTAGAATCTCGTGTAGCTGGGTTATATCTTAAATTAGAGTTACGTTCCCATGTCAGTGAGAAAGGAGAAACTGCCTGTAGTCCTGGTTGCTACCCAAATCCCTTTGGGATGATGCCAGATTGGAGGCCACTGCAGCATCTTACAGCTGAACTCAACTCAACCGGTTTTTCCTTCTGCTTTGGAACAAGGTACTTTTCCTTCCGTTAAGCACCAGATGAAGGAGTTGGCTTCTGGTTAGGGGCCATGTTGTAAGAAAACTATCTTCCGTGTCTGAGTATCAGAATTCTATTTAGTGCATCTGATTCTCACACTATGAGAAGCTCAGAGGAACTGAGATAAACTGAGAGAACAGATTCCTGTCTCCTACCTTTACTCATTTTGGGCATATTTTCAGCATATATTGAGAGATGGCAGGTGGATTTTCTGGCACCATCTTAGTTGTTATTTTTTCTGTCTTTCCTGCTACCTTTTGCGTACCTTCTCGAGGTATATAGCTGGATTTCCAGAAGAAAAAAAAAAAAAAACGTTATAAATGTTTGTAATGCTTCTGTACTGGCAGTGTAGTCGCTGGCTACTGTGTTCTTTTCCATCTCTTCAAAATGAAATGGGGAAAAGTTGATGATAGGTTTTACATACCTCTGGATATCTAATGGCAACCTTGGCCAGCCCTGCTCCTGCCCCAGGCAGTGGCCCCTGCAAGTGGCATATTTGATGAGCTTGCCACAGAGCAACCATACCCAGCAGAGTTCTTGCTCTAGTGAGAGACATTCTCTGATGCTGCTTCTTGCCTGAAGCCATAGAGTTCTCCTCCTGAGGTCTATAAATGCTCAGGCAGATTATAGAGTTGGGCTCATTAAAATCTGGCTTTAGAGCAATGGTGGTAACAGAATATGATGTGTTATTACTTCCATTTTCATTTTCTGAAATGACTGTGGCATTACTCATTGGAGATACATTAGACCTTTTGGACATGTTTTTATGCAATTAACTTCACGGAAGTAAAAATGCCAACAAAATTTCCGAAATATAGCGATGCAAATTTCCAGGTCTAGTTTAATAACACAAAATAACTGCCGTTTACATGTAATAAATAAAGTATGGAGAAATAGGTAAAGACTCGTAAATGCACTCAATAAACACACTATTTTAAAAATGGGTGGATAAGAATTTAAAAATGGCTAGCACAAAGCCTTATGTAATAGACATTCATTAAATATTAATCTCCCTGTTTTCTTTCATTTTTAACCCAATATGTTTGGAAAATGGGTTTGTTAAAGACCTGTTCATAACAAAAAGGAAAAAAAAGTGCTTAAGTAAGAAGAGTTAGTCCTTGGATCACGCATTTCATTGTTAACTTTGGGACAGAAATGTGTTACAGCAGAAGTTGTATTAATCAGACCAATCTAGATTCAAATCCCAGCTAGCTGTGTGGCCTTAGGTAAACTATTTAATTTTCTGAGGATTGGTTTCTTATTCTTATTCTTATTCTTAGAATAAGAAAATAATTTGAATATTCAAGGCAGTGGATAATAGCATGGCCTTGCAGAATCATTCTGACAGTTTAGGATGAGGTCATTAAATACTCAGTTCATTGCATGTGTGTAGTTTTGGTTCCAAGCAACCTTCTACCCATGTAATTTCCTAGGTATCTCTCTAGAGGGAGATTTTGCAGTAAGCACATGGGCTTCTGGACCTTCTCAGTCTTTCCTCAGTGGAAACCAATGACTCTCATTTACCTAACCATGTCCTTTACCAAAGAAAAAGAATGCACCATTTTTACAGAGACAGGCATGTCGGTTACCAGGATAGTGGGGCCTCATCCTCAATTATTACATTTATCTCATGAGTGTGATTGACTTTCACTGCTTCTCTAAGAGATATTTTTTTTTAGGTACAGATGAAATTAAGTTTTTTGAGCCTACAAAGCTGAGGACTAGAAGCTGAAGGTTATACATTCAGTAACCCAAGGAGATCTTCTGGATAAAATGGATAAACTTTCCCTGACTACTTTACTTCTGCATTTCCATTAAAATTTAAAATTAGGGGCGCCTGGGTGGCTCAGTGGGTTAAAGCCTCTGCTTTCGGCTTGGGTCATGATCCCCGGGGTCCTGGGATTGAGTCCCACATTGGGCTCTCTGCTCAGCAGGGAGCCTGCCTTCCTTCCTCTCTCTCTGCCTGCCTCTCTGCCTACCTGTGGTCTCTGTCTGTCAAATAATTTTTTTAAAAAATTAAATTTAATCATGATTAAAGTAGTGAGTGAGTAATTTTAAAAATAAAAAGCCTATAATGAAAAGCTCCTAACTCCTGCTGCTCAGAGGCAACCACATTCAACTCCTTAAGCTATTCCTTCTGGTGTTTGCTTCCATATTTCTGAATTGCATGCTTATTATATTGATTTGTTGGTTTTTAAAGTTTTAGGTATTTTCTGTTTATTTCATGCTAAAGAAGAGGATTTTGCTACCCTATGCACCAACTAATCCATATCCCTACTGCTAACACACACACACACACACACACACACCCTCCTCCATATGCTCGTATTACAATTTTTGTTGAGAACAGTTGAATCATTATAATGGGTATGTAAATATTCATAATTGAGACATTGAGTATTGTAATTGTACATCTTTTCTTGCATTAACTTTTGCTTTTTTCTAATTAACATTGAGGAAGGACCACGCTATAAGATCATGCTGTATGACCTGGTTAATGAGTGCCCCAGTCTCGGCATACTCTAAACATTCTGCTGGAACAGACTCTAGGGTCCTTTGAGAATTTTTGTTGTCCACACCACCTTCACATGCCCATTTTGAAATTGTTTACTTACATCTACAAGATCTATGCTGTGAAATCTCCTCTCTATCTGGAGATCCTGCCAGTTCCAAGGCAATTCCTGGAAGAGACCTTAGGTTTTATTCGAGTACACTAAAACAAAACAAAACAAATCACACTCTGCTGTGCTGAGAATCTGGGATGGGATGGTTTCAGCCTCTGCCTGGTGAGCATCTCTTTTCTCTTCTTGAATGCTGTTCTTCTTAATGACAAGACTTATTTCTAAATTTTGAGTTTGGGTCTTCATTTCTTCAACAGTTACTGCTGTTCTGGTTTTGTTGTTTTTCACAAACTCCTTTGAATAATTTCAAACATACTAGGATTTTGTCACGTTTGTTTCTTCTTGGAGATAGGTCTTTTGAGGCCGTGGTCCTGCTGTAATGAGGACTGGCTGGGCCGAGGCTGGTGGCACAGCTGTCCTGCTAAGAATTCCCTCCCCTTCCCCACCACAAAAGAGGCGGTCCACCTCTTTCCTCCTTGAGGCTCTGTTTTCCTGCAGTGCATATCTTTATCTTTACTCCTCTGTTTTTTTTTTTTTTTAAAGGTTTTATTTATTTATTTATTTGACAGAGAGAAATCACAAGTAGATGGAGAGGCAGGCAGAGAGAGAGAGGGAAGCAGGCTCCCTGCTGAGCAGAGAGCCCAATGCGGGACTCGATCCCAGGACCCTGAGATCATGACCTGAGCCGAAGGCAGAGGCTCAACCCATTGAGCCACCCAGGCGCCCTTTACTCCTATGTTTGAGGCAGTGCATCCTTTAGTAGATTCCTGGGAAAGGACTCATAGTACGCACTTTTTTTTTTAAAAAGATTTTATTTATTTATTTGACAGAGAGAGATCACAAGTAGGCAGAGAGGCAGGCAGAGAGAGAGGGGGAAGCAGGCTCCCTGCTGAGCAGAGAGCCCGATGCGGGACTCGATCCTAGTACCATGAGATCATGACCTGAGCCAAAGGCAGTGGCTCAACCCACTGAGCCACCCAGAGTATGCACTTTTACTACTTTTATTATGACCTAAAATTATTTTCACACTTGCTAGTTTGTCCTATTTTCACACTTGCTAGTTTGACTGGGTTCAAACATTAGTATAGAAATTCCTTTTTTTCAAATTTTGAATGCATTGTTCTGTTATTTTCAGCTTCCAGTGATAAAATTGGGAAGTCTGATGTTAAAATTATTATCTTTTCATTATTTTTATTAACAGCTTTATTCAAGGATCATTTTAAACTGATTCTTGATCCATTATAAAAGGTCAGGATTTCTTTTTTTATTTTCTGATGATATTTAAAATCCTTTATACCTATTATTCATGAGTTTTATATGGTGTGGTTTGATGTAGGACTTGTCTGTGGGTCCCTTAAACCTAGAAATCTATGACTTTCAGTTCTGGAAAATACTCTTGGTTTATCTTTTGGTAATCTTCTATCTTTTGTTTCAATTTCTGGAACTATTTTTATTTTTAAAGATGCTATTTATTTATTTATTTATTTGAGAGAGAGAGAGAGAATGTGAATTGGTGGGATGGGCAGAGGGAGAGGGAGAAGCAAACTCCTGCTGAGCAGGGAGCCCCTTGTGGGGCTCGATCCCAGGACCCTGATTTCATGACCTGAGCCTGAGGCAGACACTTAATGGAGTGAGCCACCCAGGAACTGTTAAGATGCTGGATACCCTGGATTGTTTCAATTAATAAAATTTCACTATCTTTGTATTTTCACTCTCTGTTTTATTTCTACTTTATGCTTCATTTTTCTGTGCTCCCATTTGAAAGGTTTCAGAACCCCCTACCCCAGAATATAACAATTTGGTATATTGACACTTTTGAGTTAAAGGTACTTAAGAAACGACAGATGTAAGAAAGGCACTATAACCCCTCCCCTTTTTCCTCCTAAAAGGAAAAGATAAAACTCCTATGTGAAAAATTCTCCCTGAGCATTCTTGTCACCAGAGACAGGAGTTGAGGCTGAAAAGAATCTGGACAAATAAATCTTGTTAAAATAACTCTTACCTTCCTTTAGCCTTCCTGGGTATTTTAGTTACTGTTTTCACTATTTCACTGTTCATTGTTCATCCTAGCATATAAGCATGTAGGCCTAACCACTTTGTGGGCCTTGAGGCTTTCATGTACTTGGAAAAATACAATTTGTATGCTTTTTTCCTATTAATCTCTCTAATGCAAACTTAATTCTCAGGCCCAGTGATAGACGTTAAGAGGGTGGAGGAAAAGTTATGCTTCTTTCACATGTTAAAAGGTTTATTTTTTTATCCTACTTTTAATTCTCTTTTATTGGTAGCAGAACATCCTTTGCTTGTTTTGTGTATGCTGTAGCGTCTGTTCTTACCTTTTTAACAAAATGAATTTAAGTGTTTTAGAGTTTCCTTTTGTTTCCTCCATTATCTTTGTTTTCTCTTTGTTTCTTTTTTTTCTGTTTGTTCATTTTCTGCCTTCCATGCTAAAACGTCCCTTTCCTGTCTGGTGGTTTCTGGCTGCTTAATTTTAAAGAAAATGTTACTAGGAACTCTGTTTCTGGGAACACATTTACCAGTTTGTGGACCTTGCCGCAAGGTGATTGAATGTGGGGTCAGGCTCTCCCACCAGGACACTCCCAAAATTATTTCTGAAGTCTTTTCTGTTGGGTAAGTCAGTTTCCCCAGAAAGAAAGCCTCTAATTTCTTACCTAATTTTATAAAATCGAATGAGAGCATTTTAGGAGTCCAGTAGGAAAAAGGAACTGGTGGAGGGAGTAAAAAAGAGAGGAACATCAGGTTTTTATCAGCCTTCTAAAAGTTAAGAGCTTTTTGGAGAATGAGACAGATCTTACTCATTTTAGTATTCTTTGGGGCATTGAGCTAGATACCTTACATATTGTGACATGGGAGTGCATGGGCAGTTTGGTTGTGGTATTTGTCACATCTTATTTATTTGTTTTTATTTGAATGTATGCTTGAATATCCATGTACAGCCCTTTAAAAACTGAAAGAGCGTAAGTGGCCTTCACCAATAGAGAAAGCCTGCTCTTTGATCATAGTGAAAACATTGCTGAGTATCTAGCTACAAGATAGAAGATAAAGTAGTTAACATGTTTAAGTACTTAAATTAGTTTCTGGCATAATAACTGTTATTAGATTCATAACTATCAGTGATATTCTTTTATTTTTTTTTTTTTAAGATCTTATTATTTGTCAGAGAGAGAGGGAGAGAGCACAGCAGGGGAGTGGCAGGCAGAGGAAGAAGCAGCCTTCCTGCTGAGCAAGGAGCCTGATGTGGAGTAGATCCCAGGAGATCATGATCTGAGCTGAAAGCAGGTGCTTAACTGATGGAACTACCCAGGCATCCCATAGCTATCAATGATTTTAGATCAATTCATTAATTAAATAAATGTCTTTTGAGCTCACATATACAAATTTGAATAATACACTTCCCACAAGTATCTTACAGTTTAGGAGAGACACATGAAAAACTGATAAATGAAATAATTAGATTTATAATAGTATCAAAACCAATAAAATACTTAGGAATAAATTTAGCCAAGAAGGTAAAAGGCTGAAAATTACAAGACACTGATGAAAGAAATTGAATGCATAAATAAATGGAAAGATACCCCATGTTAATAGGTCAGAAGAATTAATATTATTAAAATGTCCATACTACTCAAAGAAATCTGTAGATTCAGTGCAATCCCTATGAATTCCAGTGATGTTTGTAACAGAAATAGGGGAAAAGAAATCCTAAAATTTATACAGGATCACAAAAGACCCTACAGAGGAAAGTAATCTTGAGAAAAAAGAAAAAAGCTAAAGGCATCACACTTCCTGTTTGAAACTTTGCTATAAAGCTGTAGTAAACAAAACATTATGGTACCAGCATAAAAACAGACACATAGACCAATAGAACAGAACTGAGAGCCTAGAATTAAATGTACATACATATAGTTAACTAATATTTGAGAAGAGACTCAAGAAGACTCAATAGAGGCACATGTGGGTCGCTCAGTTGGTTAAGCCTTTGACTTGAGCTCAGGTCATGATCTCAGGATCCTGGGATTGAGCCCCAAGTGGGTTCCCTACTCAGCACAGAGTCTGTTTCTCCATCTCCCTCTGCCTCCTCCTCCCTGCTCATGCTCTTTGTCCTGTCTCAAATAAATAAAATTAAAAAAAAAAAAAAGACTCAATAGAAAAAGGATACTCTCTTCAATAAATGGTGCAGGGAAAACTGGATAACTGCATGGAAAAAAATGAAATTGGGGGTGCATGGGTGGCTCAGTCAACTAAGTGTCCTACTCTTGATTTCAGCTCAGCTCATGGTCTCAGGGTTGGGAGATCAAGCCCTGTGTGGGGCTCTGTGCTGGACAGGGAGCCTGCTTAAGATTCTCTCCCTTACTCTCTGCCCCTCTGGCATCTGCCTTTCTATAAATAAATAAATAAATAAATAAATAAATAAATAGGACTCCTAAGCCAGTCACAACAATTAACTTAAAATGTATTAAAGTCTTAAATTCATGACCCCAAACTGTAAAACTAGAAGAAAACATGGGGGAAAACAGTGCCTGGACATTGGCCTTTCAAAAATTTTTTGGATATGACACCAAATGTGTAAGCAACAAAAGCAAAAATTAAAAAAAAAAAATAGTGGGACCACATCAAACTAAAAGCTTCAGCACTACAACAAAAAAGTGATCAGCAAAATAAAAAGGCACCTTACAGAATAGAAGCAAATATTTGCAGACCATTTATCTGATAGTTAATGTCCAGCATATATTAGGAGCTTATATAACTCAAGAACAGAAAAACAATCCATTAAAATATGGGCAGAGGAACTGAATAGACATCTTTCCAAAAAAGACCTACAAAATGGCCCACGAATAAATGGAAAGATGGTCAAAATCACTGATCATCCAGGAAATGCAAATCAGAACCAGAAGGAGACATCGCCTCTTGCTGTTATCAAGGAGACAAGTGTTGACAAGTGTCGTGGAGAAGGGAGACCTCTGGTGCACTATTGTGCACTATTGAATGTAAATTGGTACAGCCACTATGGAAAACAATATGGAGGTTCCTAAAAAAATTAAAAATAGAACTACCACATGATCCAGCAGTCCCACTTCTGGTTATAGATCTGAAGAAAATGGAACCACGACCTCTAAGAGAGATGTGCACACCTAGTTTACTGCAGCATTATTTTTAATAGCCATGACCTGGAAACAACCTAAGTTGTCCCGTCAACAAATATATGGGTAAAGAAACTGTGATACACAGATACGCTGGAATATTCTTCTACCATAAAAGGGAAGGAAATCTTGCCGTATGTGGTAACTTGGATGGACCTTGAGGGAAGTAAGTGACATAAGACAGAGGAAGACAAATAGCTGTATGTTCTCACTTACATGTGGAATATAAAAAAGTTGAACTCAAAGAAATAGTAGAATGGTGGTTGCCAAGGGCTGAGAAGAGGGAGAAACGGGAAGTGGTTCATCACAGGGCACAAACTTCTAGCTATGAGATAAGTAAGTTTTGGGAATTTGATGTGCAACAGGATGACTATAATTAACAGTATTGTGTTTTATATTTGAAAGTAGATAAGAGAGTAGATCTTAAATCTTCTTTCTCACCACATACACAAAAATGGTAATTATGTAAGGGGATGGAGGTATTAATTAACCTAATTGTGGTAATCCTTTCACAATATACATGTGTATTAAATCATTGAATTTTATACTTTAAACTTAAATTAACATATGTTACATGTTAATAATATCTCAGTAGATCTAGGAAAAATAAAAATAATTAGGGATAACAGCACAGGATGAAAAACAGAGAATGAGAGAATGAATATCTGTGTTATTCAAGAGAATAACAGAGACCCAAAAAAGTCACCTTGCTCAAGGGTAGAATGAATCCTTTCTCCACCGAAAGAGAATCAAGGACTCCTTCCTGCCACGTTTCTGGGGCTTCAACCAATACACATTTGCTTTGGTTTTTATTCCACTTCAGAGAGGTGCTCTGAGGTCATTTAATTCATGTAGCCCAAATATTTCCTTTGAGAGGTGGCTCACTCGGATGTTTGTTTCCTCCTTGATAGATTATATATTTAAAGATGTGCTAACATTTAAGGATGGGTTTTATTTTCATAGAAGCAGGAAGCATACACCGCTCAGAATACCTTTGATAAGAATTTTAGCTGTTTTCTGTTACCCTTAAAGAAACAAGGTGCCCAGAGGACATTAGCAATAGGAAGCTAAAATGAATAGCATTATCCCACAAGAGGATTAAATAGGGTAGAGGAAAACACTAGCACATAATATAGAATGATGGGAAACTAGGTTAGTCCTTTTAGCAGGCTGGACTGTTGTCCTTTGAGGGGCAACTCTGAGACCTACTAATGCGTTTCTACCGTGGCTACTGATCATCCCTGCGTTTCCATTCCTTGCTGAGATCAAGGGTGGCTTATGTTCTCAATAAAGATGCCAGACTCGAAAAGAAGTTGATTTTATAAAAACCAGCTTATTGAAAGGAAGATCTGGAATAGCTATTGGCATCATTACCATTATATTGCTTTGCTTATTTGTCATGTGTACAGAGGTCATGCAGAAAGAGAACTTCTTCTCCAGGCAGTGGCACTTGACTACCTTCAGTTACAAGGGAATATAGGAGTGACTTAGGCAAATAATTATTTATTCAAAAAAATGTACTGAGAGCCTTCCTTGGGTGAGGCACTGTGTAGGCCCTGGGACACAATGTGATTCCAGTACGTCATGGATTTTGATAGATACACAGTCCAGAGGATGAGACAGCCAGTGGTGAAATAAGCACATGCAAAAATCTCATTTGCAACAGTCATAAGTGCTATCAAGTGGTAAGCACAGTGCTCTGGATTTTAGATTAGACATTTTTAAGGAAGTGACAAGTTAAAAGGAGTGAGTAGGCATGAACTTGGAGAGGATAGGAGGGAAGTATATGTTGAGGGTGGTGAGGGGCACTGACAAAAGGCGGTGGAGAGAATTTGGGAAGAGGGTGGTATGAACATAGGGTTCAGACCATACAGCTCTTCACTGTGGTTTTGTGGTTCATTAAGGTGTTCTGTCTTTGTTCTAAATACAAAGGAAAGGCATTCAAGGGTTTTTAAAAGGGGGTGTGTATGATGTCTTTACACCTGTGCTTTGAAAAGATGATTAAGGCTGCAATCTGAGAAATGATTAGGAGAGGCAAGAGTGGATGATAGAGCGTGTTATCACTGATCGAACCTTACTGAGAACTGTTACATGAAAGCAACATGTAATTTATAAAAGAATAAAGCTGAAAAGGATGTCGAGAAATTTAATCCAATACTCTCCTTTCAGACCAGCAGATGTTGCAAACGTTCAGGACAAATGACTTCATAAAGTCTCCCAGAAGAGAAAATCCACCATATCTCTTGGGAACAGATACTGACAGTTGACTTTATTGCAGGGGAGCTCATTCAGTGTTTTAAAATGCTGTGCATCTTACTGGATAACCTTCACAATAATGCTGAATAGCAAGTTGGTATCATAATTTCAGTTTACCAATATGGAGTTTAAGAATTTAGGCATAGTGAGTAGTGTCGTAGCTTGGGTCATGAAAAAACTTTTGTGGCAGTGCTAATTGATCACTTTCTTCCCAACCTGCTGGTTCTTGGAGTTGTTCAGATGACTTAGACAGAAATGTCCCAGGTAAATTAAAGTTGGACAGATGTCTAATCTAATGTTTTCACTTTGGGCACATTTCCCTAAAATTATTCTAAGCATGAGGTTACACCCTCCATGCTACCTCAGTTTTTACTTTTTACATTTGCATTATGGGCTTTTTTTTTTTTTAACTTGATTTCACCAATCTCTCCTTGTTACTTATTAACCTTTAAAAGCAGGTTTATAAACAATAGTTTTATGAACTCATACACATTTTGTTAAGTCTCCCCTTCTCCATATGGACTCAGCAAAAGCTGTGTGTCCAATGCGGTGCAAATAGTAACGCTTTCAAAGGGTTGATGTATATTATTAACCTCATGGAAAATGATGTGCATAAACGTCGGTCTTTTAATGCAAATTTTGTCCATTTTTTTCTTAGGTGATAAAACATGAAATTGATAAATTATTTTAAAAGATTTTATTTATTTATATGACAGAGAGAGATCACAAGTAGGCAGAGAGAGAGAGGAGGAAGCAGGATCCCTGCCATGCAGAGAGCCTGATGCGGGACTTGATCCCAGGACCCTGGGATTATGACCTGAGCCGAAGGCAGAGGCTTAACCCACTGAGCCACCCAGGCACCCTCAATAAATTATTTTAAACATGAAAGTATAACTAATATCTTTCCATAGAAGTTTTGATTTTAATTAGTGTCTCTTGTTTGATCTAGATTTGTAATATTGACTCCCTATGTTCCATCATTTCCAAGAAGGTTTAATGTTTTATGTTTTATATAATAATTTTATATAATTTTACATAATTTTATATAAAAATTTATATAAAATGTATAAACATTATTTTATGTTATAAAACAATTCTTGGACAACATCAGTGGGAAAACATTCCTTCTTTTTCTCTCCTCCCAATTTAGGCATAATTCTGGTTTAGAATCTGAACTCAGTACTTTTCATGAGCTCTTTTTAAATGGCATTCAAGAAAGTAGTTTAAATACTTCGAATATTCATCATAGTGTGGCATTATCAGAGAAGAAAGTGTTTATATCATAAAATATATCCTAATGCTGAAATTCACCTTTGAAATGTTGGCAAAGCATATAATGCTATATCCAGGTCATTCAGCTGTCCTTTCCTGGATAATGTAGGCAAAACCAATTATGTGTTTTTAACTAAAACACCCAAGTAACAGAAAAGCCTTGGACTTATTTTTTTTTAAAAGGTTTTATTTACTTATTTGTCAGACAGAGATCACAAGTAGGCAGAGAGGCAGGCAAAGAGAGAGAGAGGGGGAAGCAGGCTCCCTGCTGAGCAGAGAGCCCAATGGGGGGCTCGATCCAGGACCCTGGGATCATGACCTGAGCCAAAGGCAGAGGCTTTAACCCACTGAGCCACCCAGGTGCCCCGCCTTGGACTTATGTTTTTGAGTTTTTTTTTTTTTAACCTAAATCTCTGTACTGTGTTAGGCTAGTACATTTTCCTGAAGAGATTTATAATTTTACCATTATTTAGTCAAAGTATTTTGAGTTCTTTAGATCCCATAATGAGCTAAGTAGCAGTCTGGATGAGTAAATGTAGTGGGTAAAAAAAAAAAAAATGTAGTGAGTAAAATTAATAAAATGTTAAGGAGGGGCACAATAGTAATAGGTCTTAAAGCATCTCTCCCAAATTCGTTCATAAATTTACAGTTCAGAAGCTTAGCAGACTTTGTTTTAACCAAGGACTTAAGATTAATATCTTGATGTATGATACAGCCATGGTGTTAAACTGCACTCTGGAAAAAAACTCCATGCCCTTTGATCATATGTACCACGATGGAAAAAAGCTTGTGAAAATGTAAATTCTATAATGTCTTTAAGGCAGGGACATAAACTTTATTCAACATAGTTATCTATTATACCTTTAGGGCTTAATAAATATTCGGTTTTAAGCAACTACTAATTTATTTGACATTTATTGAGCATCTACAAGCAAATCTAGTATAGAACACACATAAAGAAACATACATGTTAAGGCAGAATTCTGTAATGAAGTCTATTACATGATCGGGCCTACTCAGAATTTTGACTTAAGCAAATGTATTGGGTCTTCCCAGTCCAGGTGCCTTTAACACTAAACTTTAAAAAAAACATAGACGTTAGTTAAGCATAATTGAAGTTAACCCAAAGAATAAAATAAATATCCATGAGTCCATGCTGATATAAATAAATACTTGAAAAACTATATAAATGGTATAGAAGGGACAATACTTTTTTATAGAAGTTCATTTAGTAAGTGCTGAAGGAAGGTAGGAAATAGAAAATCACTGCTACAACACCACAACAATAATTGCTGCAGGCAGGATCCAGCAGTGGATGCTGTAGTTAGTGGATGCAAGTTTAAAGAGGAACAGAATAGTCTCACCGTTATTTCTTTCAAAGGAGTTACTTTATACTAAAGAAGTCTTTAAATATAACAGAATATTCTCTTGATTTCCATCTGTAGCTCAGTTTTCCATGCATACAAATCATTCAGCATTTTCCCTGGAGAAGAATGATGAAAGTATCTTTAAAGCAGGCATCATGTGAGAAACACTTGTGGTCTCAACATCCACCTAGGTGCTTACTTCTTCAGTAAGTTCTGGTGTCCTCAAAGTACTTTCTTCGCAAACAAGGTTATGAATAAGTCTTCTTGTGTGGGTATTATTATCTGCAAAGTACAATATTAAGGCTCTTTTTGTTCAAGCTGACTTACAATATAAGAACACTGTTCTTTTTGCTAGAATATCTTATATAAAAAATTATAAAACAGTTCTCAAATTTCTTGAATGTCATATAGAGTATTTGTGGTACAAGAATGATAAGAGGGGTTGTTGTATTTCTCTTAGGGCTAGTAATTTTACTGTATTGTTCTGTTCTATGATTACATACAAATATACCTAGAGTATTTGTGTATTTCTGAGTATGCATATACATATAACATATTCAATAATACCCTTAACAGTTTAATTCATATATTCATAAAATAAACATAGTTATAATATAACATAATATAGTGGATAAGATATGATATGATATGATATGATATGATATGATTTAGAAGAAAGATGTTCAGCAACATGTTTCCTAGAAAGAACTTTGGACCTAGGAGTCATACCTTGTCAAATCTTAAAAATTCTTTATTTTCAACCATGGAAAATGTTTGGCAGTTGAGAGCTTTTTGTTGGCATTTTTAATTTTTTTAGACTCAGAACTATAAAAAAATTTGTTTTTGCTTTTTCTTAAATCTTAGTGAAGCCTTGTTTTGTGCAGTATGCCCAGTGTGATTAATGGGAACAGAATGTGTTTGGGGTACTTCATTTTTCCTTAATATGTTTTTTTATTCATGATTTTCATTATGAATGAATCAAAAAATTTATCATGCATGTTTTTATACACAATTTTGGAAGTTTTTCTTCTGTAGAAATTCTGAAGATGCAGAGTTACCATTTTGTTTGTGGTTCCTCCTTTTAGAACATGAAGATTGCAGACTAAGTCCTTTTCTTGAAATATTTGAAGCCTAAATATAATTAAATAACTAATAGAAAAGCATCATTCTTTTTTTTTTTTATATTTTATTCATTTATTTGACAGAGCTCACAAGTAGACAGAGAGGCAGGCAGAGAGAGAGAGAGAGGGAAGCAGGCTCCCTGCTGAGCAGAGATCCCGATGCGGGACTCGATCCCAGGACCCCAAGATCATGACCTGAGCCGAAGGCAGCGGCTTAACCCACTGAGCCACCCAGGCGCCCCGAAAAGCATCATTCTTAAAAGCTATATTATTTATTGTGGTAAGTACTAGTACATGAAGCAATTCTACAAAGATTAGAAATATATTAAAATCTAATCTCTATTTGTCTGTTTTTTATTATTAATTAGAAATAATTATTAGGCTAAGAAGTATTTTATCTGTAATAGTAATGTATTGCTGTATCAGAAGTTACCCCAAAGCTTAGTGATTTAAAACAGTAAGCATTTACTATCCCCAGTTTCTTGGGTAAGAGACTTACTATCTTCTCTTGGACATTCTGGGTCAGGGTCTTGAGGTTGCAGTCCAGATACTGGTCAGGGATGCCGTCATCTGAAACCTCAGCCAGGGCTGGAGGACCTACTTCCAAGTTGGCTCACACAAATGACTGACTGGCTAGTGCTGGATGTTGGCTTGAAGCGCATTTCTCCCTATATGTGCTTCTTCACAGGCTGTTTATGTGTCCTCACAACATGGTGACTGGTTTCTTCAAAACAGGTGACTCGAGAGAGCGAGGTAGCAGCCTCAACGTCTATTTGGACATAGCTCTAGAAAACACACCATGTGATTATTATTTACAGTGGTCAGTTTTATTCAGTAGGGGAAGTACTAGAAGAGAGCATTAATACCAGGACACGAGGAGGTGAGGATTACTGCTTGCCATCCTGTTACTGCATTAGTTTCTGTAAAAGTAGCAAGCTTGGGGGCGCCTGGGTGGCTCAGTAGGTTAAGCCTCTGCCTTCAGCTCGGGTCATGATCTCAGGTTCCTGGGATCGAGCCCCACATTGGGCTCTCTGCTCGGGAGGGGGCCTGCTTCTCCCTTCTCTCTGCCTGCCTCGCTGTCTACTTGTGATCTCTCTCTGTCAAATAAATTAAAAAAAAAAAAGTAGCAAGCTTGTGCAGTCTCTCTTAGCATTCATATTAACAGTCAATCTGTTTTCCTAATTAGTTAACAATTTCAAGGTTCTTAATAATTTTTTTGTACATTGAATTAAGGCTGTGAAAGCACACCATTGTAGCAGTGTTTTTAATCTTGCAATAATAAATGTACATTTATATGTCATTTGACATAGAATTTCAGTATGGCAAACATGTAACCAAATTTATTTCCAAATTATTTGTAGATATTTTACCAGTGTTTGAAAAGAACAATTAAGATAATAAATCCAAAAATGTCTTATTCATATTAATGACTCAGATTCTGACTGGGTATAATGGTAGCATACATGATGACATAATTATCAGTCACAACAGGATCAGGGATGTCTGAAATGGCAAACACTCAAGTACTTGAATTTTCATCTTCCAATGGCTAAGGCCATAGGGCAGATTTTGGTCAAGTAATGAGGCTAAAGACAAACTTCAGGACAGTTCTACCACAAAAGGCTTGAGAATTCTGATATGAAACTCCATTTCCTCCTCTCTAAAGAGCCTGGTGCTAACAGGACTACAGTTGTCTTAGGGGGTCAGTCTGGATTGCTTGAGATCGTCTTTGCCTTTTCCTCCCTCCAGGTTTGCTGTATGCCAGAACGTTTGAGGTCTGAAGAGAATACAGAGCCTTAATTCCTGATTATAAATGGCTCTTAATCTTTAGCATGAAGACTAATTTTTTTAATGTTATGCTACATTTTATCACTTGGGTACTAAAGAAATTCTGCTTGTAGTCAATTTCACAAGATCTTTTGTGAATATTTAGCTCTCAACACTAAAAGCCTCAATGATTAAAATTTAGTCCATATTTGGAAAAGAACAGAATCCACTCATTCCCTTCCATTATCTTTCTATTCTAACTCATCCCTAAATAAAATTCCCCCCTCTTCTCATCGTTGTAAGACAAGCAAACAACACCTCTAGGTATGTTCCTGCACACTATCTGAGGAACAGGTTTTGGGGAACCATTTGACACCACTAGTACTTTGCTTTCAGTTCTTTCAGTAAAAGAACCCAGAACACTTTATGTATGACCACAAGGTTAAAAACAATTCTCCAAGTTTGGTAATTAATACAGAGTTTGAAAGTCTTTTCCAGTCTACATAGCCTGTTTATGGTGGCTCAGTATGTTGGGGATAAAGCCTCTGGCTTTTGTATTTCTTCTCACTCTCTGTGATCCTCTTCAGGATGATGGCGGGATTTATTGAGGGCTGGTTGCATGGTCTGGACATATCAGGAGCCAGGTTGACAATGAGGTTTGTGAAATGGGAGGCTCCCAAATCCACATTCATTCTGGACCCTCATGGTCTCTATACATAGCCTGTTTATGGTGGCTCAGTATGTTGGGGATAAAGCCTCTGGCTTTTGTATTTCTTCTCACTCTCTGTGATCCTCTTCAGGACGATGGCGGGATTTATTGAGGGCTGGTTGCATGGTCTGGACGTATCAGGAGCCAGGTTGACAATGAGGTTTGTGAAATGGGAGGCTCCCAAATCCACATTCATTCTGGACCCTCATGGTCTCTACTAGAGCGGCAGATATTGCTTGTTCTCTGTACTTGTTACCCCTGAGATGGTTCTCTGTGATGGTTTAGAGCATCATGCTGGTTCTCACCACCAGTGGCCATTTGGCAAGACTGTTTGTGTAGTACTGGAGTTGCCCTACACTGCAATATCTTTCCTGTTCATTTAATGACATTTATAACAATTGTTTGAATGATTCCCAGTTTTATGATTCATAATGTTCCTTCATAAGAAGTAGAGAACACTTAAAAAAATTACTGAAAACAAATGTACTTTTTTCCCTTCAAGTATTTATATATAGGTTTAACAGTTTCAGCAATTTTTTAAAAAATTAAGAGTTAAAAAATTTGAGAGGTTAGTTTTCAAAATACCTGCAAAGTTCTGCTGCATTTAAATTTTTATTTGGTTTCAGTTCCATATAATTGCTGAATACCTGCATGCCTTCAAGTTATTAGGGTCCTGTATCTAGTTGGTTCCACCAGAGAAGCAGAACCATCAGGAGATGTACATTGTGAGATGTATGGCAAGGAGTTGCTTATGCAATTATGAGGGGTGGTCAGGCAAGTCCAGAATCTGTGGCCCAGGATATTGGGAAGGGCAGGCTGGAGCTCGGCAGTAAAATGCTATCCATGGGCTGAATTTCTTCTTAATCACAGAAGCCTTGGTGTCACTCATAACGCCTTTCAACCATTGAATGAGGCTCACCCAGATTATCTAGAGTAATCTCTCTTATTTGAAGTGAACTGATTATGGACTTTAATCACATTTAGGAAATACCTTCACAGCAACACCTAGATTAGTTTTTGGATGAATAACTAGGGACTTAACCTAGCCAAGTAACATGTCTAGACAATCGCAGGACCCAAATAGTTTGCAGAATTTCTAACTGTTGCTTATGATCTAATTTTTGTCTATCTTCTTAATCATAGAGGTTCAGTGTGCATGGTTACTTGATATTTTTGGATATTTGGATATTTAAATGGATTGATTCTAAACTACAAAGAAGAGTCAGTATAGTCAGTATATTCTAAATATAGAAAATGTGTATTTGTATAAGTAATACATAATGGCATTAATTACTTTAAATCTTTGCTAGTTCAGGCTTTATATTTACCCAGAACCTTCCAAAGACCAGTCTCCTCTGAATTTAAAGTATAACCAAGAAATCTTGATTTATGCTCAAATAGTTTTTTTAAATGCTATGAACAAGTCATTTACAGCTGATTTCCTTCTGCTGAAACCATAAGTTTTTCTAAAACATGTGTATGCATTTGTTTGATACTACTGGGAATGTATAATTTCTGTATTAAGTCTACCTCCTTTTTTTCTCCCACTGACCCACTACAATTATAGTATTTACTTTGCTTCAGTATATAGTGTTAATGATGTCAAATCAAAGCCTTAATATAAGTAAAAGAACAAGAAGAATTTCAGCTGTGAAAAATCATTGCTGCAGAGAATTGCCCCTTGTAAACAAATTTAACAGTTCTTTTGAGTTTGAGTCCCAGAAGCAGATAGGTAACAACTATTATCGTTTTTATACTATGAGAGAACATAGATAAGTTTATCAGTTCACTAAAAGACTGAACGTTTCTACCACAGATGATCACTTGACACATAATTGTTCATAAAATTTTCATCCAGATGAAGCGGAAGAGACTTACTTTAATTTTTCAGAGTATCACAAATGTGAAAGCCCCCAAATGTTAAATCTTCAGAAAGAATGCCAGTGCCCCTGAGAGTTATGTCACAGATCACAGAGGGGTCTACACTTCTACTCAAACTGCCTTGGGTATTGGAAAAATAGAGAGTGATAATACTTCATAGGCCTTGATATATAATTGAATATTGCCTTGAGTGTGAAATAATTGCTGTGGAATTAATCTCATTATCTTCCCTGATTGTCATTGTTCTGGAGGTTCCAAGTGATCAAGCTTTATTTTAGCCAGTAGTAATAGTAATTAACTGTAAGAAGTTAGCAAAATTTTACTCCTTGAGCAGCTGTTACCAGAGTTTCTTATGGAGAGAGTACAGCCCTGAGTCTAGTGACTTACATTTAAGCTTTGGTGTAAATGTATCCCTTTGGAGTCTGAAAGTGAGGATGTACCCAAGCCTCAGAGAAGGAGGCAAAGTTACTCAGGAAAGGAAAAGGAAAGGGATTTCTGGAAGAATGAATTGTGAAGAGAGGAAGGAGATGGGAAGGGCAGAGAAAAGAGGGAAAGCCGGTGGCATTGAGAGTTGACACACTCTACCAACTTGTGGCCCCACTAAGGGTACCAGTAATGACACTAAGATCACCAAATACCTGGCGTGCATTTTGTTTTTGTTTTCCTTTATACACCATCATGGGTTGAGTTTCTCTCTGGGTTGTGTAGGGTGTTAACTCAAGCCATATGCATAGACATAGGAATTTGGGGGCAGAGAGGCCTTAGCTAACATCTAGGTTGTTTACATTTGTCTAATCCTTTAATTCCCCAACAAATCTGTAGACTATTATCCCATGTTCTAAATAGAGTATTTGAACCTCAGAAATTGACCTTGCTGGAAAGTGACAGAATGGCCTCTACATTCATCTCATCACTAGATTTTCTCTGCTCTTTCCCCCAAAACACTCTGCTTCCATGTTAGTCAAAACAAGCCTTTAAATAAGCTCTTGTGGTGTTCTCTTCCACTTATGATTTGACATTTCTATTGTGGTCCCTGGTTTAGGGAATGACGTTGCTATATCAAATGGCATCTTGTCAGTACATCAACAGAACTCCATTTCATGGGCTCCTTGTGCTACACAAAATGCTTGTTGTTTGCTCTAAGCAATGAACTTTCTTTGTTGAAAGAGGGTTGAAGATTTGAGGGTTAAGCTGTAGGTGAGAACAAGAGCTTTAGTGGTGGGAAGGTTTGTGCAAGCCTCTTAGAGAGTTTTGAACAAGTTTCTTCTCTGTTACAGTCTATATCTATAGCACAACCAGCTTTCAAAATAATTCCATGATCCAGAGAGAAAGCCCAAGCAGGTGCAGAATGGCCAAGATGAGCATTGCAGTCATTCAAATTGTTATTTTAGATTAAGATGTATTTGTTTTGTGTTTCATGTGTGTGTTTCCTCCTAGGATGAAGATTAATCTATGAACTTAGTAAATCAATTAATGATTGTACAGTTATTTAATTTAAAATGATTTTAAATTTGTGTGTTTAGAAAAATACTGTAGTTGTATCTATATACTACAAAATTTGGTTCAAAAGATCTGTCCAGTTCTCTGTAGCATGACTTTACTGATATCATGGCCATATGCTCCATTTGTCACATGCTATCATTAAAGCACTCACTAAAATGCATATCTGGAGGGCCAGATGTTTCATTTTTATTATATACCATTTTCTTCACATTCACAATCCATGTATGCTTATATAAAGGCTAAATTTTTGTGAATGGTTCTTTACATACTTATGCATATGCTTTGTATCTCTGGTTCATAAAGAAGCATGTATGGGTGTATATATATACACACATGCCATTTAAAAAAGATATATGTATATATATACATATATGTAAACATACATAAAAATGGATATTTTTGAGTATAGACTTTTGAATTCATTCCACCCTATTTAAAAAATACATTCTTTGGTGAGATTAAGAGTCACTTATGGTTTGTCTCCCTCCCCATCCCATTGCTGGGGGGAGGGGGGGTTTGGGAGGAGGGGGTGGGGTTATGGACACTGGGGAGGGTATGTGCTATGGTGAGTGCTGTGAAGTGTGTAAACCTGGCGATTCACAGACCTGTACCCCTGGGGATAAAAATACATTATATGTTTATAAAAAAAATAAAAAATTTAATTAAAAAAAAGAAGAAGAAAAATACATTCTTTTGTTCAAAAGTCAAACTACAGTGCTCGCTTCGGCAGCACATATACTAAAAAAAGTCAAACTACAGATACCAATATACATGACAACTGGTTACTCCCTTCCATTTCTTCCTGATATTTTTCCTCTTTGTTTGTTCCAAAACATTGCTTTCAAAAGTCTGATGAAAGGAAAATATTATTAAAAGATGGTATGTAAAGGGGCAGAAAACAAAGACTTTTTTTTTCTTTTTAAACATTTTTAAAATGTAAGTTTAATTAAGTGTAAGTATTATTCATTAACATACAATGTATTATTGGTTTCAGAGGTACAGTTCTGTTGATTCATTAGTCTTATATAACACTCAGTGCTCATTTCATTACATCACATGTTCTCTTTAATGTCTATCACCCAATTACCCCTTCCCTCCATCCCCCATGTCCAGAAACCCTTAGTTTGTTTCCTAGGATTAAGATCCTCTTATGGAATGGATTATTACTCAGCCATCAGAAAGGTTGAGTACCTACCATTTCCAGCTACATGCTTGGAACTGGAGAGGATTATGCTAAGTGAAATAAGTCAAGCAGAGAAAGACAATTATCATATGGTTTCACTTGTATGTGGAATATAAAGAATAGTGCAGAGGATCAGGGAAGCGGGGGGAAAAGTGAATGGGAAGAATTCAGAGAGGGAGATAAATCATGAGAGACTCTGGACTCTGGGAGACAAACTGAAGGTTAGAGAAGAGAGGAGGCGGATGGGGGAATGGGATAACCTGGTGATGGGTATTGAGGAGGGTACGTGATGTGATGAGCACTGGCTCTTACACAAAAATAATGAATCATTAACATTACATCAAAAAGTAATGATGTACTGTGTGTTGGCTAATTGAACTCAATAAATTAAAAAAAATAAGAGTCTCTTATGCTTTGTCTTCCTCTCTGGTTTCATCTTGTTTTATATTTTCCTCTCTTCTCCTATGATCCTCTGTTTCGTTTTTAAATTCCACATGAGTGAGATCATATGATAATTGTCTTTCTTTGATTGACTTATTTCCCTTAGTATAATACCTTCTAGTTCCATCCCATCATTGCGAATGGCAAGATTTTGTTTTTTTTTGTTTTGTTTTTTTTTTTGATTATTTATTTATTTATTTGACAGACAGAGATCACAAGTAGGCAGAGAGGCAGGCAGAGAGAGAGAGGAGGAAGCAGGCTCCCCGCTGAGCAGAGAGCCCGATGCGGGACTCGATCCCAGGACCCCGAGATCATGACCTGAGCCGAAGGCAGCGGCTTAACCCACTGAGCCACCCAGGCGCCCAAGATTTTGTTTTTTTTGATGGCTGTGTAATATTCCATTGTATATATGTACCACATCATCTTTATCCATTCATCTGTTGATAGATATCTGGGTTCTTTCCATAGTTTGGCTATTGTGAACATTGCTTCTATAAACATTGGGGTGCAGGTGCTCCTTCAGATCACTACATTTGTATCTTTGGGTTAAATCCCTAGTAGTGCAATTGCTATGTCATGGGGTGGCTCTATTTTCAACTTTTTGAGGAACTTCCATACTGTTCTCTAGAGTGGCTGCACTAGCTGGCATTCCTACCAGCAGTATAAGAAGGTTCCCCTTTCTCCCCATCCTCACCAATGTCTGTTGTTTCCTGAATTGTTCATTTTAGCCATTCCAAAGGTATGAGGTGGTATTGCATTGCGGTTTTGATTTGTATTTCCCTGATGCTGAATGATATTGAACATTTTTTCATGTGTCTGCTGGCCATCTGGATGTCTTCTTTGCCGAAATATCCGTTCATGTTTTCTGCCCACTTCTAGATTGGATTGTTTGTTCTTTGGGTGTTGAGTTTCATAGGTTCTTTATAGATTTTGGATAATAGCCCTTTCTCTGATAAGACATTTGCAAATATCTTTTCCCATTCTGTGGGTTTTCTTTTGGTTTTGTTGACTATTTATTTGCTTTGCAATAGCTTTTTATCTTGGTGAAGTCCCAGAAGTCATTTTTGCCTTTGTTTCCCCTGCTTTTGGAGAGTGTCTAGAAAGAAGTTGCTGCAACCAAAGTTGAAGATGTTGCTGCCTGCATTCTTCCCTAGGATTTTGATGGATTCCTGTCTCGCATTTAGGTCTTTCACCCATTTTCAGTCTGTTTTTGTGTATGGTGTAAGGCAGTGGTCCAGTTTTCATTCTTCTGCATGTGGTTGTCCAATTTTCCCAAGGCTGTTTGTTGAAGAGCCTTTTTTTCCATTGAATATTCTTTCCTGCTTTGTCAAAGATTAGTTGAACATAGAGTTGAGGGTCCACTTCTGGGTTCTCTATTCTGTTCCACTGATCTATATGTCTGTTTTTGTGCCAGTACCATACTATCTTGATGATTACAGCTTTGTAATAGAGCTTGAAGTTCAGAATTGTTATGGCAACAATTATGATGTTGGTTTTCTTTTCAATGTTCCTTTGGCTATTCGGGGTCTTTTCTGGTTCCATACAAATTTTAGGATTATTTACTCCAGCTCTGTGAAAATAGTTGGTGGTATTTTGATAGGAATTGTATTGAATGTATAGATGCTCTAGGTAGCACAGATATTTTAACAATATTTGTTCTTCCAGTTCGTGAGCATGGAATGTTTTTCCATTTCTTTGTGTCTTCCTCAATTTCTTTCATGAGTATTTTATAGTTTTCTGAGTATAGATCCTTTGCCTCTTTGATTAGGTTTATCCTGGGTATCTTTCAGTTTTGTGTCCACTTGTAAATGAGATTGACTCCTTAATTTCTTTTTCTTCTGTCTCATTGTTAGTGTGTAGGAATGCAACTGATTTCTGTGCATTGGTTTTATATCCTGCTGCTTTGCTGAATTCCTGTATGAGTTTTGGCGATTTTGGGGTGAAGTCTTTGGATTTTCCACATAGAGTATCCTGTCATCTACAAAGAGTGAGAGTTCGACTTCTTTGATGATTTGGATGCCTTTTATTTCTTTTTGTTGTCTGGTTGCTGAGACTAGGACTTCTGGTACTGTGTTGAACAGCAGTGGTGAGAGTGGACATCCCTCCCCTGTTTCTGACCATACAGGAAAAGCTCTCAATTTTCCCGTTGAGAATGATACTTGCTGTGGGCTTTTCATATATGGCCTTTTTCTATATCCCTATAGTGTGAAGAGTTTTAATCAAGAAAGGATGCTGTACTTTGTCAGATGCTTTTTTCTGCATCTCTTGACAGGATTATATGGTTCTAGTCCTTTCTTTTATTTATGTAGTGTATCACACTGATTGATTAGGGATGTTGAACCACCCTTGCAGCCCAGTATAAATCCTACTTGGTCATGGTGAATAATCATGTATTGTTGAATCCTATTATCTAGTATCTTGATGAGAATTTTTACATCCATGTTCATTAGGGATATTAGTCTGTAATTCTCCATTTTGGTGGGGTTTTTGTCTAGTTTTGGGGTCAGGGTAATGCTGGCCTCATAGAAAGAGTTAGGAAGATGTCCTTCCATTTCTATTTTTTGAAACAGCTTCAGAAGAATAGGTATTAATTCTTTAAATGTTTGGTGGAATTCCCCTGGGAAGCCATCTGGCCCTGGGCTCTTGTTTTTTGGGAGATTTTTGATTACTGCTTCAATTCCTTACTGGCTATGGGTCTGTTCAGGGTTTCCATTTCTTATTGGTTTAGTTTTGGTAGTTTATAGGTCTCTAGTAGTGCATCCATTTCTTCCAGATTGCATAATTGTTGGCATATAGTTGCTCATAATGTGTTGTTTGTATTTCTTCAGGGTTGGTTGTGATCTTTCCTCTTTAATTCATGATTTTTTTTATTTATTTGGGTACTTTCTCTTTTCTTTTTGATAATTCTGGCTAGGGGTTTATCACTCTTACTAATTCTTTCAAAGAACCAGCTCCTAGTTTTGTTGAATTGTTCTGTTGTTCTTTTGGTTTCTATTTCATTGATTTCTGCTCTGATCTTTATGATTTCTCTTCTCCTGCTGGGTTTAGGCTTTCTTTGCTGTTCTTTCTCCAGCTCCTTTAAGTGTAGGGTTAGGTTGTGTACTTGAGACCCTTTTTGTTTCTTGAGAAAGGGTAATATTGCTATATACTTTCCTCTCTTGACCATCTTTGCTGTGTTCCAAAGATTTTGAACAGTTACATTTTCATTTTCATTTGCTTCTATGTATTTTATTTTTATTCTTCTTTAATTTCCTGGTTGACCCATTAATTCTTTAGTAGGGTGCTCTTCAGCTCCCATGTATTTGAGTTCTTTCCAGCTTTCCTCTTGTGGCTGAGTTCTAGCATTAGAGCATTGTGGTCTGAAAATATGCAAGGATGATCCCAATCTTTTGGTATCAGTTGAGACCTGATTTGTGACCCAGGATGTGATCTATTCTGGAGAATGTTCCATGTGCACTAGAGAAGAATGTGTATTCTGTTGCTTTGGGATGGAATGTTCTGATACCTGGTCCAGTGTGTCATTTAAAGCCTTTATTTCTTGATCTTTTGCTTAGATGACCTGTCCATTTCAGTAAGGAGGGTGTTAATGTTCCCTACTATTATTGTATTATTATCAATGTGTTTCTTTGATTTTGTTATTAATTGGTTTATGTAATTGACTGCTCTCATGTCAGGGGCATAGATATTTAAAATTGTTAGATCTTCTTGGTGGACAGACCATTTAAGTATGATAAAGTGTGCTTCCTCATCTCTTATTATAGTCTTTGGCTTAAAATCTAATTTATCTGATATAAGGATTGCCACCCTAGCTTTCTTTTGATGTCCATGAGCATGGTAAATTATTTTCCACCCCCTCACTTTAAATCTGGAGGTGTCTTTGGGTCTAAAATGAGTTTCTTGCAGACAGCATATGGATGGGTCTTGGTTTTGTTTTTGTTTTTGTTTTTTGTTTTTTTGTTTTTTTTTAAAGATTTTATTTATTTATTTGACAGAGAGAGATCACAAGTAGGCAGAGAGGCAGGCAGAGAGAGAGAGAGAGGAGGAAGCAGGCTGCCTGCTGAGCAGAGAGCCTGATGCGGGACTCAATCTCAGGACCCTGAGATCATGACCTGAGCCGAAGGCAGCGGCTTAACCCACTGAGCCACCCAGGCGCCCTTGTTTTTGTTTTTGTTTTTGTTTTTTTGTCCATTCTGATACCCTGAGTCTTTTAATTGAGGCATTTAGCCCATTTGCATTCAGAGTAACTATTGAAAGATATGAATGTAGTGTCATTGTATTACTGGTAAAGTGACTCTTAGTGTATACTGTCTTTGTTCCTTTCTGTTCTATGTTAGTTTTGGGCCCTCTCTTTGCTTAGAGGATCCTTTTAATATTTCTTGTAGGGCAGGTTTGGTGATCACAAATTCTTTTTGTTTCTGTTTGTCCTGGAAGCTTTTTATCACTCCTTCTCTTTTGAATGACATCCTAATTGGATAAAGTATTTTTGGCTGCACATTTTTCTCATTTAGCACTCTGAAATATATAATGTCAGTCTCCACGGTCTTTCTTCACATATATCACCTCACATTCACTTCTCTGCATCTCCTACCTTGCAGAAAGTGGTTGCTTTTCTATTTCTAGAGTTGCCACTATTCTTTTCTTAGATCACTGGTTGCGTTCACAGATGATCAGAATGATTTGATAGCTACCTAGCTTAATTCCTGGGACAAGATGAAATTAAAGTCTCCTAATCCTCCGCCATCTTTGATACCTCATCCAAAACAAAGACTTTTAATTCTCGGTACTCTGGCCAGTTAGTGTTTGAATCATCAGACTTTTCACCTAAAATATTTTATTATTGATTTGAATTGAAGTCATTGACCAGTCCCTTTCCCCCCAGTCCCATTTTCTTTTTCAAACGAGTTTAGTAATGGCCCACATAGGAATACATAGGAGAATTGTGTGTTGCTCACAATTTAAAGGACAGATAACTGGGTGACTTATTCTTCCTATACTGAAGGTTTGGAGTTTTAAAATTCTAGGAATGAAAAATTTCTAGCTTATTCAATAAAAAATCCATTTTTTAAGATAGTTTCTGTTCTATTCAAAAGGATGCATGCTCCCACTTGAATATAGAAACCTTTAATATTTGTAATATTCTCTTTTAAATTTCTCTGGGAATAGGCAATCACCAAAGACTTAAACACATATTTTTTGTGACAAAGGAATAAGTGATACTACATAAAAACATATATTTGTCTTATAAGCCACTTTAGGTTTATGAGGGGACATAAGATACAAAGACATAAGATACAAAGAAGGAAACAATAGTATTTTTCATTTTCACTTTTTCCTCCTAAGTGGAGAATTGATTAAAACTTTCACTGCAAAAAGAGGTTTGATATTTCTTTTTTTTTTTATTTTGAAGATTTTTATTTATTTATTTGAGAGAGAGAGAACACACACATGAAGTCAGGGGGAGAGGGAGAAGCAGATTCCCCACTGAGCAGGGAGCCCTACGCAGGGCTGGCTCCCAGGACCCTGAAATCATGACCTGAGACAAAAGCAGCCAGTTAACCAACTGAGCCATCTAGCCACTCCAGGACTGATATTTCTTAATACTCTACCTCAGATTTTTCCTTAAGTTTTAGTAGGTTGGCCCAAAAAGAACCAATTATTCCTTATTTCTTATCCCTACAAGATTATAGCAACACATATAATAAAATTACTTAATTCAACATACTTTACCAGTCTAACCAAGCAAATTATTACTCATCCTAGATGAGTAGGTGAGTAATTTTTTGCAAGATTGTAAATCACCCTGAAATTCCCAGAGTCACATGGCTCAGTCGTAAGCAAGATAATCAGTTAGTTTATCAAAACTGGCTTTACTAACAAGACCATGTTATTTGTGATGGGGCATTCTGTATCATTGTACCATCTTGGAGAGAGAAGTTGCCTTATAACTTAGTTTGGAGAGAGTGAGTCTTGTTTTAAGATCCCTTAAAATATGCCTCATTTCCTGGTTTTGTGGATCAGATTTTTACCAGTTGCTTCCTGACATATTCTATCCACTTCATCACTGGAGTGCCTCAGTGCTGATAAAGCACCTGAAAATCCTGAATCTGACACCTTCCTCACACCTACCTGCTTCATAGCACTGGCTATCAACACCTTCCATCGCAGGTAAGGTGGATCTTAGGTAATGAGGTATTAGCAATTGGTGCCTCATTATCTTAAGCCTCTCATGGAGCCCCACCCTCCTCTTAAAAGAAGGATGCTGTTATTTTAGCCAGGAGTTAACTTCAGTTTCTCAATGTATTGCACATTTCCACCTGCATCAAATGTACACACTTGCCATGTTTTCTTATTTATGTTTGCTTTAGGAGGGTCTGCTGGAGAACAGGCTTTGCAGACAGACACAGAGGCCTGGATTTAAGTCACCGTTCTGACATTCATTAGCAGTGTGACCTAGGAAAGCTACTTGCCCTATGTTTCCTCATCTATAGAGCAGAGATTCTAAAATTGTCCTCACTGGTTTAATTATAAAGATTAGATCCTGTATGTGATGAGCATCCCATAGCATCTTTTTTTTTTTTTTTAAATTGGAAGGGGAGGTGAACCATGAGAGACTATGGATTCTGGACAACAATCTGAGGGTTTTGAAGGGGCAGGGGATGGGAGGTTGGGAGAAACAGGTGGTGGTATTATTAGGGAGGGCCTGGATTGAATGGAGCACTGGGTGTGGTGCAAAAACAATGAATACTGTTACGCTGAAAAGAAATAAAAAATTAAACAAACAAACAAGCAAACAAACAATAAAAATAAAGTAAGCTTTGTGCCCAGTGTGGTGCTTGAACTTATGATCCTGAGATCAAGAGTCACATGTTCTCCTGACTGAGCTATCCAGTCACCGCCCCCATCCCATAGCATCTTAATGTAAAAGTCAATTAATGGTGGGAGGGAAAAAAAGAAGTTGTCTCTGATGCTATGGATAAAAACCAGAGTGGAAGTGAAGGAGTAAAATAATGGCTCTGGTTACCATTAAAATTCCTAAACTCTCTCTTCATCATTGACTCAATCCCAAATTTGTTTTGCATGCAAAATAGAGATTTTGGGTCTCAACCACTAACATTTTCTTTTTCTTCCTTCCTTTTTTTTTTTTTTTTTTTTTAAGATTTATTTGTTTATTTGAGAGAGAGTTGGGTGAGGGCCAAAGGGAGAGGAAGAGGAAGAGAATCTCTAGTAGATTGCCTGCTGAGTAGAGAACCCAACATAGGGCTCAATCTCATGACCCTCTCATCATGACTTGAGATGAAATCAAGAGTTGGATGCTTAACTGACTGAGCCTCCCAAGTGCCTGCCGCACCCCCCCCCCCCCAACATTTTCATCTTCGCACAGCATCAGTTTTATTTCACTTTTTCTCTTTAGAAGAGTTGCCAGGAACTTCCCATTCTGAATCCTCACAATGGCATCCTGAGTTCTTTAGCATTCAGGTCCCTCACTCTTCAAATTTTATCTGCTACAGCTTCAAACCAGCTCCTAGATATAGGGGTCAGAGTTCTCACCATTCTCTAAGAATATAGACTTAATCTCCAACCCAATGTTTCTGTCCTCGAGGGGCTCCAAGTGTAGGTAAGAAGAAAGACTGACTATACCAGAGGCTAATAAGGAGTTGTGTATCTTTGTGAATAGATGTCTATAATTAAGCAGGCGAAGAGGTGATTAATTTGTCCTAGAGTGGGGGTGTGGTGGGTAGAAGGGCTGGGAAAGGCTTCAGAGAGGTAGCAACACTTGAGTCAGTTATTTAAGAATGAGCACAATTTCATTTTGGGCTGAAGGAGCAGTGTGACAGAGCCTGAAAGTGAATAGTCTTCATCCAAGGCATTACCGCAGACGGCAGCAAGGATGATTGAGAGTGCAGGGACACACCTAATGGAGCTGGCAGGGGCCACACTGGGAGCTTCTTTGCTGTTCTACCAAGAAACCCAAAAAGAGCAGCCTTCTTTTTCTTCACTTCTGGTGCAATAATTCTTTGTGCACTTATTTTGGCAATAATTTTTCATTTTCAGTAAATCTCTACAAGTGATTTATGGCTAGGAAGCCAGGGAAAGCCCTGAAGTTCTTTTCTTTCCTTCTCAATTCTTTACACACAGTATGGTACACAGGATTGGAGGCAGCATGACACAGAGATTAAAGTATTGATAATAGGGGTTGAGATCCCTGCTGCTGTTCTTACCATCCCACTTCTAACCGAGTGAACTTAGGCAAGTTATATCCTCTCTGAATGTCACTTTCTTCCTCTGAAAATGGGGATAATACCATTTTCTATGTGATAGCCCTCCTGTGATGATTCAGTAAGTGCTTAACAAATGTTTGCTACTCAGTTATTCAGTGTTAATTGACCACCTACTATAAGGCAAGATCTATGTTAAATTCCTGTTACACAGTGATGAGTTAAACATAGGCTTTATAGTCTAGCTGTTTATTATTATTAATGTAGATCTTCAGTTGGTAATATTAAAACAAATTAATGTGTTTCAGCTATGTCAATATCCTATTCAGGGTTGGGCCCATTCTCTCTTGTCCTGGTCCTGGAGTGTACCAAGAATTGCTATTCCGGTGCTTATGGTTATGCACAGTTGTGCAGCCCTAGCTGAGCCACTGTTCTAACTAGGTTCAGTAGGCGAAGTGACTTTGGAAGTGATCCTAAAGATCAACCTCAGGAGGTTAATTGTACATGTTCAAAACTAATTCTGTGCATGCCTCAGTTAAATCTGGGCTATTTGAACTGTTCTTCAAAACTTGCCATTACTGGAATTTAGGAAAGCAGAACACTGGAATCCTCAGATTAGCTAATTTTTGTGGAAGCTATTTCATGATAAAGCTATATATTTTTTTGGTTTTACTGTTAGTGAAGTGAGCACACAAAAACAAATACTACTTAAGTTCTGGTAGACTCCTTGTTTGATAAAGGGATTGACAAGGAGTAGAATCACCAACATCAAAGAAAGGAAGTAGAGGCAGAGATTATGGTCTGAGACTTGGAAATCATCCTAAAGACAACCTGGGTCTGCTGGCCTCTGACAGAAGCACTTGGAACACTGAGGAGTGAGGCAGATCACCATGATCTGGCCAAATAGAGTAATTGAACTTCTCAGTACAACTATAGGAATAAAATATGTCAACAGTTTACTGGTAAAGATATTCATTCATGTATTGTGTATTGTTTTAATTTGCCTCTGTTTATTTGCCTTTTTTTTAGCTTTTTCATTTTTAAAAATCATTTTTTAGCAACTGTATGTCCTGGGTATAGCTTATTTCTGATTGCTAAGGGGAACTCCTAAAATATCTGCCAAAACACCTCAATCTATAGTCAGGAATAGGGCACAAAGCTGTATCTTTCTCTGTGCAAAACAAAAATAAAAAAGAATTCACTATCTTTAATGTCCTTCCACATTTTCTTCTGTTTCCTTTTGGTTGGTCTAATAATTGCCTTAAGTTCTATTCTGATCAGAGATTATGATTCCTGATTTACATAAGCTAGAGCTTCCAAGATTAATGTCAGCTAAGGCCTTTTCTAAAATGAAATCATAAACGATGCTTTCAAAAGTAAATTTTGAAAGAAATTTGAAAACCTTACAGGAAATAGTAGAAACAGATATGGCCAATATAGATGCCAGAATATAGATACTTAGAGTAGGGCAAAATTTGGAGGTCTCATTGTCTATGTACCCCACCTTAAACTACTTTGAATTATGTTTTGTGAAAGAATACCACAGTCCCCAAGTAGGTGTGTGTGACATTTGGAGTTATGGCACTGTGTGCCTTCCAGTATAAAGGAAAATCTTATATATATTAAACTCTTAATGCATAGTTTTGAGATTACTTTGAAGATATAAATTTCCTGGGAAGTCATGGGTTGTAATAAAATACATAATCATCATCAGGAAATTAGATGTAGTAGGTGAAGGTGTCCAGAAGAGCCTGAGAGAGACTCTATAACCAAAGTTAAACCAACGACAGAACAACTCCATGATTACACTGGAAAGATGACAAGCAGCTACCAAGAGAAACGATTTGATACTTTTTGAGCTGACCTCTCACCTGCATTGGTCACATGGTGAGTCAGTAATTTTAAGCGAAGTGACTGTACTGAAAAAGTGACTCTGTGCACCTGTAACATCCCTTCACATGTAGAATCACATCCCCAAATCCCGCCTTGACTTTCCAAGTGAATAGTATTTATTTGTGAACAAAACCATTAGTGAGTTGTAGACTAAACAGATGGTAGAGAAAGAAGGCAGGGAGCAGGGGTTCAAGTCATCTTCAGAGCTTGAGAAAACCAGAACAATCTTGGACACTGAATCCTGGGAGTGGTGAAGGAAAGTATTTCCTCCAGAGGTGCCCAGTATCTGAAGCACCTTGTCTTTAACCTTGTTCAGAAAAAAAAAAAAAAATCCAAGAGCCAAATTCTAGATATTCAGGACTGACTGCCTAATGGGGATTAGACTTGGAAAGACTCATCATAGTTGGGACAGAGCCAAAGTTGAGGTAATGGGCATGTGCCAGCATGGCTCCAGTCAGCCCCAGGCTGGTTGCCATCAGCATTGCAGAGTGGGCATGGGCACCAGGAAGCTGAACCATGTTTCGAACTCAAACATTGACAGGAGAACTCACACATTGCTTTACTGATTTCATGCGTAGAACCTGAATCAGTCATGGAAAGGTGTGAGGAGCAAAGGAGAGTTTCACTAGCCCTCTTCAATATTTAATGACATTCAGCAGCAGTTATTGAGCATTAATCATTCTAAAGCATTTTGATATAAAATAGTTTATGATCTTAAACATTTGACAATGTAGTGGAAAAAAAACAAGAAATTCAGGGTCCTTGAGAGAAACATAAAGAACTATGTTGGATTCAAAGGCGAGTGAGAGGATATCCTAAGGGTATTTATTCAAAAGACATCATGGAAGAAGTCAGCCTGAGGATTTGTGGTAGGAGCTTAGAGAGGGGCGAGTTTATCCCAGGTAGAAGAGATGGCATAAGCAAGTCAAGGACCAGAAAGCAGAGGTATGTTTGCACATTGTAATATATATGACTTTGGCAAGCAGTCAAATATGTATAGTAGGCTATTGAAAAATTGGCTGGAGCCAGATTGTGGAGGCATTGGTATCAGAGAGAATAGGTTGTCATTAAGGCATTTAAGCAAGGTTACTCCTGGAAACCTTTATGCCAGAGTTCCTCACATGTATCCTGAAATCACAATTAAAATTACTTAATTAGAAAGTACCTTGAATAATTTAAGCATAGAGCCTTTTTCTTTTCTCCCAATTTATAATAGATTTCTTTTTACTGATCCGGATATTCAAGTGCATTAGAACTCTGCTGTATCATAAATTCCTGGGTCAGCTCATGTCTTCTTTAATTATAAAAGCCTAAAACAACATGGCTTTCTTGCCATGGATACATGATCCCTCAGCCCTCAAATGAGGGAATCCATTGCATGTCATTCATGCCATCTACAGCCTACCTTTTATTTTCTGCAATTTTTTTAACCTAATAAATTATAACAGAAGGTGAAACCTAGCCAACATAGTTATTTCCCTCCAAATCAAAGTGTTCAGCTTAAGTCTAGGCATTGAAACTTTCTCCATAGAGGTTGAGGTTCAGAGTGTTTTAGCTGAGCCTTACTGAGTTAAAACATCTTAATGGCAATTTAAATATTATGAGTCACTGAACCAAGAGCCTGTAAAATGCTGTGTCCTGCCTCTGGTACAGCAGACACTACATAGAAAAGAAGGCAAGAGAATGTAGGACAAGTCCTACTGGCCTGGCAGGAGTCCCACCTAATTCCTTATGACGTGTCCAATGCAGGTGACACCTTCTGGAAGGTGTGGATAGGCAGTTAATATCATGGAGAGTAGGAGGTGTGGTTCAGCTTTTTTTTTTTTTTTTTTTTACAGTAGGGCATTATCTGAATGACACTCATTCTCTCTTGAGGCTGGACTTCATGCAATAAGCAATAACTGGATGTTATTTTAAAATAAGCAAAGCCACTGACAGGTCTGGTCTGTGTTCTTGTTTCAGAGGAAGAGTTGGTTGAGAAGTGCTCCTTGGTCAAGGATTAAGCCAAAGGAATAACTGAGCAGCAGAAGAACTGTGGGTTTCTTACCCCAGCCCTCAGGAAAGCTATGCCGTGAAAAGGCTTTGACCCACTGACACTGCAAGTTGGAAAAGGTACCAGTTCTTCTGTGGAGTAGAAGAAAAGAAAGGAATTCTCTTGCTTGTGGTGTTTGAAGGATGGCTTCCCAGTTTCATCAGCTTCGGGTCCTGGTCTGGAAAAATTGGCTAGGTGTCAAAAGGCAGCCGGTGAGTAGAAAAAGGGAAGGGGGGTCCCTGGGGCAAAACTCCAGGCAGTCCTAAAGTGTGATGTTAGTAGAGGTAAAAAGAGAAGAGTTTCAGGCAATTTTCTAAAGGAGGAATGAGATATTTAGAAAACATCCCTATATCTGTCTTACAGCTAATGGGGCAAGTCTAAACATACCCTCAAAACTGCTTTTTGGTTTCAGTAAATTAAAAGGGTAAACCGGGACATGCCCTGAGCAAAGAAAGGGATATACTTTGTTGCTGGCTGCGTTGGAACTAGGGTCGAATTCTAGGTTTTAGGCCAAAATACTTTCAGAACTTTTCTTAATAAATTTAGTTAAAAATGAGATGAAGGAAAATATCAGATGAAAGGAATAATAAATGGGCAGAAATGCATTTGAAACTGAAAGTGATGGAAAGCTTGTTTGAAAAGATATAGAAAGGAAATAGTTTGAAGGCTGTTGGCATAGAAAAGCTTCTACAAAATTTCAGTACCTAAAAATTATTTATTAGAAATGACAAACAAGAGTCAATATATGTGCCATGCTTCAGGAGTGTTATTGAATCACTTAACTTTGCAGCTACAGTCTGTCTACTCCATTTATTGGAACATTTTTTTTTGTGCTCTTACATTCATGTTTGCTTTTGAAATTACAAAGCCAGCTATTAAATCCTCATCAGATAGGGTGTAGGGAGATTGAGAAAGGAATTGGCTTCTTTGGGTAGTCACATGCTCAGAAGAACGTTTGAAAACCAGAGAAATTCAAGAAGTCACTCCAGATATTTAATTTTAGAGTGGTAATTCCTAGCCTCAAATATTCGAATAATATAAATACCATGCAGATAATGGGTGTCCTAGAAACCAACATTTCATCTGTGTACCTTATCTCGCTCTGTGTTTGATGGCGGTGTCTGACGTCTTACTTGAATGTTCTGATGTATATATTGAAAAAGAGAAGGAATGTTCACCCACCTTTGTGAATGTGGTGGGTAGGATTTAAAAATCATAAGCCTATATGTGATTTCATAGGTGTAGGGTTTGGACATAAAATTTTAAATCATTAATTTTTTAGTTAAATCATGAGCGTTCCTTTTCAGTTAGAAACAACACAAAATAAAACCTGTCATAATTATTCCATGGTAGGTTCTAAGTGAAATTCAGAAGGAAAAGAATCTGGATAGATGGATGTGGTCAAAAGATGAGAGTTGGATTCTTGGTTCTGCCTCTCAGAACTGCATGACCTGAGTAGCATATCTGTTTCTCTGAGCACTGGTTTTTCTCTTTGCAAAATGGGCCCAGGGTATACCATATTTGTCTCATAGAGTGGTAAGAGCCAAATGTGCCAGTTTATTTCAAAGTGTTTTGCAAATGGTGGACACTTGGCATGTAGATTATGGAGAGATTTGGAGTGATGTGTTTGTCATATTTTATTCAAAGTAAGGGTAAAAGGAAATCCAGGAGAAGGGGTTGTGGGAGAGAAGAAGAAATATACAGTACAGTTCTTAAGTGATGAAAACTCACTAGTTAAAAATAAAAGCAGAGAGGAACTGAAAACATATCTGTTGTTACTGATAAACTGGATGATGAGGTTATATATTTTCCTTACAACTCCATTTTACCTAAAAATTAAAAAAAAAAAAAAAAAACCTTCAGGTGAATACAGTTTTTTTCATTGAGAAATTTTATCTTTAGAAACTTTAATAAGTTCTTGCCTTATCTGTAAAGTAGCTGGGATATCAATTTTCTACTTTAGAGTTTGTCTCCATTTTAGTCAATTTCTGCTGGATATGGCATATTTAAAGGAGATGGAATTCAGGCATGCTAATACATTTTCACCATGATACCTTATATTATTCTTATGTAGTCAAAATCCCTAAAAAGTCTGTGGTAATTATACTTCTGCCTAAGGAAAGAAAATACATCATCTTTTAGCTCATGTGGGGACATCAGAGGATTCAGATCATAAGACTACCTTGAGACCCAGGACAGGTTAAGTGTTGGTTGCAGGAAATGAAATCAGAAATAGTTCTGAATTTGTGGAAATACAGAGGACCTACTTGAATCCATTATGATCAACTAGAGAGACACAAGAGACCTTTAGAAAATGGTGGTGCCCATTTTAGAACATGGTGGTGCCCAAAGGAGAAGGAAAAACAATCCTAGATGGAGGGCAAGAGGGCAAAAAAAGCTACATCCATTCTTCATAGCTTAGCTTGGGCCAGCCCTATTTTCTGCCCTTAGAAAGAAGACTTGGGGACACAGGTGGAAAGGATGTACATGTGGTAGGGTTAACAGGGAAGGATGAGACAATGAAGAGGTTGGAAAGTTAGGATTAAAGACATAAAAGATGTGAAATGAAAAAAATTGTGAAAAGAGAAAATATAAACAAATTAAAAGAGAATGTGAAAAGAAGAGGTATATAAATTTGAGGAGGGGACATAGTCTGTGTGAAGCAACTGGACTTTGTCATCACCAAGCAATTATTTAAAATGCAAGTGTTCTTATTTCTCTCATAATCTTTCTGAATGATACTTTAAAAAGTATACTTTTATACCCAAGAAAATAGAAATGAAGTTGTGTGACACTGGAAATTTATAGTCTTTAATGAATGTTAAAGAATAATCACCACCAAGACATCCTCCTCCATTGTATATTTAAGAGATTCTATCACAGAGCAAGATGGTGGGAAGGATAGTCTGTATAGGAAGAAGTTAGGAATCTACTAATGTGGAAACAAATGACATACAAGGAAAAAAAAAAACCCAAGAAAAACAAATATATAGGCAAAATAATAGAGTGGGGATTACTGAGGAAATACATTATAAAAATATATACTAGGATAGAAAGTGAGAAAAAGAATTTCAAACACCTATGTAGTTTAAGAAATAGAAAGATAACGGGATAAGCAAAATCTTGAGTTTGGCTACAAAAAAAAAAAAAAAAAAAAAGGCAGGATCCTCGGTTTTGGAGGTGACTTCCCTCAAAATTGTTCTGAGAGTAAATGTTTCTCTTTAATTTTTTAATAAAATCAAACATCAGAATTCTGAACTATTTGGGATTATCTAACGGCCTTAATTTTACAGGGCCTAAGTGAGCTCAAGGAACTTGTCCAAGGTGACACAGTGATTTTAAAGACTCAAAGTCAGATTTCCCCCAAAAGAGATTTATTCTTTTCACTACCTCCTACTGCCTCCCTCTTGCCACTGAGTTGAAATTCCTTTTCCAACATTCTTGGATCCCAACTCAGAGTTCAGCTTGCCAGTGAAGATCATAATTGCTAAAGAGGCCTTAGATATTGCTGTTTTTTAGTATTAATGGTTACATCAACTCTCAATTAGATAGCAAAAAAAAAAAAAAAACTGCTAAAAGAGTGTGAAAAAATACATTAAGCACCAACAGAAATGTTAGGTAATACAAAAAATCAATTAGATGCAGTTGTTCTCCTGCTGGGCTTGTAATTTAATTCTAGAAATAATAAAAAAATGAAGATACATTCCACTGGAGATGGTTAGCGACAGGGAGGCTCACCTAATGAGATGCTAGTTAATGATAGGAAACTGAGTCCTGGCGCAGCAGAGACTGCAGGATCGAAGACTAGATAGTGCAAGATCGGAGTTTATCGTTCATTGAAAGATGATGAATTCTAAATCAGCATATCAAGGATTGACTTCAGATCTCTATAGAAGTGGAATCTAATTCCAGACTTACCGACAGAAGAAGAAAATTACCTTGAGCTGTTTATTTTAATCTAACTATTTGGCTAGGGGGTCGCATTTTAGTTAAGTTGGCAATAGAACCAGGCATTCCCACAACTTGACTGATTTCTAATACTTTGTTGTTGTTTTTTTCTTTTTAAGATTTTATTTATTTATGTATTTGAAAGAAAGAGAGAGCAAGCTCGCACGTGAGTGGGGAGAGGGGCAGAAGGAGAGAGACACAGAAGCAGACTTGACACTGAGTGCAGAGCCCTGTTCGGGAATCAAGCTCATGACCCTAAGATCATAACCTGAGCTGAAATCAAAAGTCTGCATTTAACCAGCTGAGCTACCCACATGCCCCTGATTTCTAACCCTTTGGCTAAAGTTAGATACTTTCTCCCCAGTCCCCACCTTTCTCATATAACATCCCCTCACAGTGTCTAGAGAAAGAGGAAGTGCTAGCTTCAAAATTTTGGAGAAGTTTGTCTATGCATGAAAAAAAAAGTTTTGATTGAAGCAATTTAGGATTAAACTGTAATCTCAAATTTCTAAATTGGATTAAAATAAACTAGGTCCTGAGCAATTACCCGATCAAATATTCCAGGCCCATTCACCTCTTCCAGATCTATTACCGCTTATCCCCTTAATCCCTTTTAATTGTCCAAAAAAATTTGGATCTACCTGTTGATATTGGTGCTGGCCACATGGCAGACATGCATATTTAGTTTAGTCAAACAATAAAAAGCAAATGAGGGATACCTAGGTGGCTCAGTCACTTAAGCATCCAACTCTTGATTCTGGCTCAGGTCATGATCTTACAGTTGTGACATCAAGCCCTGTGCTGGGCTCTGCACTGAGCTTGGAGTCCGCTTAAGATTCTCTATCCCTGGGTGCCTGGGTGGCTCAGTGGGTTAAGCCGCTGCCTTCGGCTCAGGTCATGATCTCAGGGTCCTGGGATCAAGTCCCTCATCGGGCTCTCTGCTCGGCAGGGAGCCTGCTTCCTCCTCTCTCTCTCTGCCTGCCTCTCTGCCTACTTGTGATCTCTCTGTCAAGTAAATAAATAAAATCTTAAAAAAAAAAAAAAAGATTCTCTATCCCTCTACCCCACCTCCCACTGGCACACTCTCTCTCTCAAAAAAAGAAAAAGCAAATGAGATGAAGATGTTTTAGACGTGAGAGCGATAGAAAAATAAATTGGCTTGAAGTCCTATAAAAGGTGTTGTTTTACCATGCATCATAGAAAATGTACCAATCTCAAAGGGTGCTTGGTGGCTCAGATAAGTGTCTGCCTTCTGCTTAGGTCATGATCCCAGGATCCTGGGATTCTACTCTCTCTTCGACGTGCTCTTGCTCTGTCTCACTGTCTTTGTCACTATCTCTGTCCCTACCTCTTTCTCTGTCACAAATAGATAAATAAATCTTTAAAAAAAAAAAGATACTCGGCATCAGGGAAATACAAATCAAAACCACAATGCGATATCACCTCACACCAGTCAGAATGGCTAAAATCAACAAGTCAGGAAATGACAGATGCTGGCGAGGATGCGGAGAAAGGGGAACCCTCCTACACTGTTGGTGGGAATGCAAGCTGGTGCAGCCACTCTGGAAAACAGCATGGAGGTTCCTCAAAATGTTGAAAATAGAACTGCCCTATGACCCAGCAATTGCACTATTGGGTATTTACCCTAAAGATACAAATGTAGTGATCCAAAGGGGCACATGCACCCGAATGTTTATAGCAGCAATGTCCACAATAGCCAAACTATGGAAAGAACCTAGATGTCCATCAACAGATGAATGGATCAAGAAGATGTGGTATATATACACAATGGAATACTATGCAGCCATCAAAAGAAATGAAATCTTGCCATTTGCAACAACATGGATGGAACTAGAGCGTATCATGCTTAGCGAAGTAAGTCAAGCAGAGAAAGACAACTATCATATGATCTCCCTGATATGAGGAAGTGGTGATACAACATGGAGGCTTAAGTGGGTAGAAGAAGAATAAATGAAACAAGATGGGATTGGGAGGGAGACAAACCATAAGTGACTCTTAATCTCACAAAACAAACTGAGGGTTGCCGGGGGGAGGGGGTTTGGGAGAAGGGGGTGGGATTATGGACATTGGGGAGGGTATGTGATTTGGTGAGTGCTGTGAAGTGTGTAAACCTGGTGATTCACAGACCTGTACCCCTGGGGATAAAAATATATGTTTATAAAAAATAAAAAATTAAAAAAAAAAAAAAGAAAGAAAGAAAACTTACCAATTTCCAAAATGTATTATAATCTGTAAGTATAGATTTCAGAAAGTGTCCCCTATCTCAGTTTTTAGAAGAGTCATTTCTATGGATGGCGGTGTTCAGTAGCAGAAAGCCCAATTAACTGAGAGCTCTGCCACTTCTGTTTGCTTGTTTTGGGGGTGGAAGTAAGGTTTATTCCAGACTAAAATACCAGCCCTTACTTCACAATGTGAATCTTGGAATATTCCTGTTACCACCAAGTAGCAGTCATTCTTGATTTATGAGATAGTGCAAAAGGAAAGGAACAGGGAGCGGAAAGAAGAAGCAATGTGCTTTATATGTGGAAAGCTGGGCAGTTTTTACTTTGAAGCTTGTAATAAACAGTTACGATTCTAGGGTTGTCTTGGTGGCATAGTCCTTTGAGTGTCCAGCTCTTAATTTTATCTCAGGTCATGACAGAATCAGGGTCTTGGGATAAGCCCCACCTTGGGCTCCACGCTGAGCTTGGAGTCTGCTTGGGCTTCTTTCTCTCTCTCTGCCCCTCCCACTCATGCTCTCTCTTTCTAATAAATAAATAATTTTTTTTAAAGTTATGATTCTAGGTTACAGGACAATCTTTAAATGATTTTCAGTGAAAATCATTTACACTGAACTAATGAAAGTATAGTGATCTTGATCAAAGCGAGTTAGTACTATATCCTGCAGTGATTTGACTACACAGCTGAATGATTAACTGTGCAGGTGCTGAAGCCAGGCTCCCTGGGTTCAAATACCAGCTCTGCCATTTAATGGTTTATGGAATGAAGACTTAATTAATCTCTTTAAGATTCTGATTTCCCATCTGCAGGAAGAAATGAGGTGATTATATTAAATGAGATAATGCATGTTAAGTATTTAACATAGCATCCTACAAAATCTAAGCAGTCAGTAAATATAAGCATTTATCATTTGGATGATGATATTGAATTGATACTAATTATAAGACCACTTGACAAGAATTCATCCTGGGAAAGATATTTTGAAATCATATTATCAGAGAATTGTTGAAGGAACTACACCAGAGGAGAGGGGTCTCTATTCAAATACTTGAAGAATTCTCATGTGAAAAAAGGGGCCAAACTACAATGAATGAGTGTTAGTTTCAGGAAGGAATATATCACCTTGATATGAGGGGCAAAAATCAGACAATGTGAATTGTCCAATAATGAAGTCTTTTGAAATAATGAACCTTCTAGTCACTAGAACCATTCAAGTAGAAGCTGAATAAGCCATATGGCAAAGATGTTTTCCCTAATTTTTGATATACCAGTCATTCTGGACTGACTTCTTTTCCTGAAATATTCCACCCTCTTTCCCATCTGCGGGTCTTCACACATATGGTTCCTCTGCTTGAAAGATTCCCACTTGCTCACATCCCATCCAACACACATATCCTTTCTTCTGCCTGACCCTTTCTCATCTTCTAGGTTTCAGACTCAGTCCCCTTCCTTTATCTTCCTTTTGCACTCAATGTCCTGTGACTTAGCATCATCTGTTACATTTGATTATAATTTTTTTAATGTTTTCCTTCCCTAAACGGCTGAATTTTTTAATTACTCTATCCTCAGTACCTGGTACACAGTAGATGCTTGATAATTTTTTATTGTATTATGAATGTAAGTCTCTCTAAGACCATGATTCCATGAAAGAGAATGGAACAGCTTCATCTGAAACATTTTATTTTTATTGATTTTCAGAATTAGGCAGAAGAATCCCCATTGCATCTTGAAAATTGTACTGATACTCAGTATCATTCACTTCAGACGCAAGTTCAGAATACCCTAGTGCAAGGGACACAAACTCAAATGTCTGTACAGGAAAAAGGAATAATATGACTGTGTGAGGTGGGCCAAGCATAAGACAGTAAGGAATGGTGACACTTATGAGGAAGACTAGATTGTGGATCCCCTATTTAAAAGAATTCAAATAGCAGGAGTTTCCTCAAAGTTTTAAATATATGGTAACACTGACTAATTTAAAGTTCACCTATATTTTATTTTCTTTCACCTCTATTTTACTTTCAGTGAAAATGATTTTTAAGAGTAATAAAAATGGTGGACACAAATAGAATCAGATGGGCCAACAATAATTAGAATAAAAGATGCTGAAAAAGTAATGGTGTATGAATTCTCTAAAAGCCAAAATTATGTGCTTTGCTCAGATTTTTCAGAAAATCAGATTTGAGAGGTTTTCAAAAATTTAAGAGAATAGCAAATGGAGAGGCAAATGTTACTAGGTAATTAAGATTAGTTAATAGGTACTACAGATTAGCTCTCAATGAGAATTTTGGAGTGAATTTGTATTTGGTTCTTTCAAGGAATTTCTTAAGATTTAAACTTGAGATTTTTTGAGTGGATGTCTTTGCTGACTTCAGGGTCATTGAAATGTGTCCTGCCATCATCATTAATTTCCCAAATCTTGTCCCATGTGTGCAGTGGGATAGGGTTCCTAAATAGGAAACATGTCTGTTTTTTATCTTTTTCCTTGGCTCTTCATCTTTTCTCTTTTGCTGCTTTTTAAAAATTGGCTCTGCATTTTTAAAAAGAATTATTTTAAAGATAATTTCTAAATTTTAAATTGTGAAACAATTTCAAATTTTAAAAGTTGCAAGAACTGTACAAATAGCTTTCTTTCTAGAGCCAGTTGAGATTGATGCCCCATTACTTTGGATACTTTAGTGTCCCTACTTTACAAACAAGGACATTCACCTACTGTCAACATCACCATCAGATCTTTAGACACAATTCAGGATCATCAGTTGTCTCAACCATATCTTTTATAACAAAAGATTCCACTTCAAAATCACATTCTGCATCCAGTTTTCATGTCTCTGGTCTCCTTCAGTCTATAACAGTTGGTTAGTCTTTTCTTGACTTTCATGACCCTCACACATTTTGAACATTTAAGACTGTTGTTTCCTTACTTTTAGACTCTGGCTATTTATCTTTGGCAGGAATACTTCAAAAATGATGCCGTGTTCTTGCACCTTTGCCTCACATCAGGAGGTACATAATGTCTGTCTGTCCCATTTTGAGACTCTGTGCATATCCCATTCATCATTAAATTTCCAATTTTTCTGTTTATGTACTTATACCTACATAGATTCCTGGATTCTTAGTTTATTCAGTTAGATGTAATTTTTTATTTTCATAATATTATATTTTCTTACTGTTTAAATTTGTCTAGTAGGTCAAATTTGATGCTCAAGTTTGTGAGAGGCTAATATCTGTGTCCTATTGACATCCCCCTCATTTTCATTTTCTTTTTTTATTTTTTTAAGATGATATTTTTTTATTTGAGACAGAGAACATGAGCAATAGTGAGGGGCGAGGGAGAGGGAGAAATAGACTCCCTGATGAGCAGGGAGCCCGATGTTCTCAGTCCTCAGGACAGGATCCCAATATTATGACCTGAGCCAAAGGCAGATGCTTAACCAGCTGAGCCACCTAGGCACCATTCCCCACCATTTCCTGACATTCTCTAAGCAGTGTATCTATCACCTTTCTTCTTTCTTTCTTTCATCTGTCTATCCATCTGTGTAATCTCTGTGTCTATATCTATTCTATAGCTCTGACTGGGCTTGAAAACAGTTGACACTCCAATAGCAACGAGAACACCTAGCTTTCACTAAAAGAAGCTAAGGTTTCTTGGAAACGTAGGTATTTCCAGGTTGGGACAGAAAAAATACATGATGAGGCAGAAACAACTTTTCTGAAACCAGGAAAAAAAAGCAAATAAACAAATTTTACCCACCCATTTATTATTGCTATGTTTTATGTCTCTTAATGCATTTTGGAAACCAGGCATTCCTACCCATATCTTTAATTCTAATCCAACACTATAAAACTCTTATTTTCCTGTTTTTCTTGTTAATAATTCCCTTGATGGATAGTGAGAAACCTGGCTCCTCTAATGGATAATGTACTTACTTTTTTGGTCTACCTCCCTGTGTTGAAACAATTACCTGTTTCTAAACCCTGAATAGATACCCTCCTTACCCTACCTGGGTTTTGACCTCCCATGTCTGACTTCTGAACTGAGTGTTTTCTCTTTACCTTGTTAGGGACCCACCTTCTTCCCTGAGTTACTGTGGTGCCTTCAGTCCTAGTGTGGACTAGCCTTTCTCTGGGCCTCAGAAAAGGATTTTCAGGCACCCAATTTTTCCGGAAGGGAAAGGGAGGAGAAAAAGAACAGAATGGGACATCTCAATAGAAACAATCCCTGGAAAAATAAGAGACAAACTACTTAGTATGCATATGCCTTTAGATGTCAAGAATGCCGGGTAGGGGGTGGAACACAAAAATGAGGTATAGAGACAAATGTGAGATAATTAAAATATTAGCAAAAATATGAAACTTTTGAAAACTGCTTTTCCCTTAGTTTTCAAGGAGCCCCAATATCTATATGTGTAAAATCAATAATCAGCCCTTTTCTGAACAAACAAAAAGGAGTCATGGCTCATTGATTTAGTATTTGGATACTTGACACTGCAGTTGCTTCTAGGTGGTTTATGATAATATTTAGAATGGTGTTGGTAGCAATCCTGCTGCTATGAAAATTTAAATTTTGTTTATTTCTTGCTTTTGTGATTAACTTGTCAACCTTAACATTCCCAAGATCACAGTGTGGAGGGCTTCATGTTTATTATCCTTCTAAAATGCAGTATGCAGAAATGTTCTCCAAACCTCTGACCTAAAAATCCCAGGGGAAATCTTTCAATAATAGAGTGCTTATAGGCTTGCTGTAGATTTTTACCTATTATGGAGTCCAAATTTCTTAAACTATTCTGATACAATTTGCATTTTTATTCGGATTTAACCCATGTCTAAAATTTATTTCATTATCAAAACATCTTCATGGAACCATCAAATTAGATAAATTGAGAGACAATTCAAAGATATCCCATGACATATGCCCTTTATTTGAATGTGAATGTACATTTGTGTTGGTCCAGTTGGTCCCAGTTGCTCACTGAATTCTCATGAGGTTGCTCTAGAAAATGAATAGGTGCTCCTGAAAGTAAGTATGGGGCACTAAACTTATTCAGAATATATATATGTTTTTTAAGAATAACTATGACTTCAAATATAAAGCCAAGAAATCCACAAACATTAAATTTTTAAACCCCAGTTCTTCATAGTCTACATTTCAAATGAATCATACAGAATAAAAATGGTACCTGCGTCTAGGTCTTTGAAGAGCAGACTCTAATTTTTGAATGTATCAGAGACTAGGCTGGAATAACACATCTTATATCTCTACAACACTCATTTTTCTTTCTTTTTTCCTTTCCTTTTTTTTTTTTTTTTTTTTTTTAAAGATTTTTACTTATTTGACACAGAGAGACACAGCAATAGAGGGAACACAAGCAGGGAGAGTGAGAGAGGGAGAGGCAGGCTTCTCGCTGAGCAGAGAGCCAGATGCGGCAGTCGATCCCAGGACTCGAGGATCATGACCTGAGCCAAAGGCAGACGCTTAACAACTGAGCCACCTAGGCACCCCTCCATATTTTTTCTGATATACTTTCTGTAAGGCATTATTTTTTCCTTAGAGTAGGATGATAATTAAAACAAAAAAATCGAGCCTAAATATCTTGATATTCAGATCCTTGTTCCCTGCTCTGCTTCCCAACTGGGTATGTGACTGTGGGTAAGTTAATGGATAAGGCTGTGCTAATCTTCTGCACCACAGAGAATAAGAAAGAAAGTTGGAGGGCACTTGCGTGGCTCAGATGGTTCAGTGTCTGCCTTTGCCTCCAGTCCTGATCCCAGGTCCTGGGATCGAGTCCTGCATTAGGTTCTCCTCTCAGCAGAGAGCATGTCTTTCCCTCTCTCTCTGCTGCTCCCCCTGCTTGGGCTCTATCATTGTCTCTGTCAAATAAATAAATAAAAATTCTTTTAAAAAAAAGTTGGATCAGGTCAAGTCTTCTTAGCCTCTTTGTGCCATGGATGTCTTTGGCAGCCTGGTAAAAGCCTATGGTCCTTCTAAGAATAGTCCTTTGAAATCAGTAAAATAAATAGAATTGCAAATAAAACTGATTCTAGTCATTAAGTCATTAAACCGATTCAGTCATTAAGGTACTAAAAAACAAATGTATGATATGGTAGCACGTGTTTCTTTATTATAGCACTCAATAAATAAGTAAATATGGTAAACCTGTAACTACTATAATTTTTAATTGTCGCTCTGACTAGAAGCATACCTTTGAGGTATCTGCAACAGTACTAATAGGATTTGATATTTGTGACAAAGTCACAGGCACTTCCAAGAGCATTATGGGTTGTTGCCTACGTTCGTCATTAATGGAAACGCTAAATTTCAATCAAATAGTGGAGAAAATAAAAATGTATTTTTTTCCTGCCCAAGTTTTTAAATGCCCTGAATTCTGTCCATTCATTTGAAGGAACTTTCCAACAGAAATATTCTAGGACTTTATCTGCAGTCCTGCTAGTTAGGTAAGGTGGTATATACATTTAGCACTGCTGTACTCCCAAGTGTGGTTCACGGACAGCAGCAGCAGCATCGCCCACCTGCAGCTTGTGAGAAGTGCAGAATCTCTCTGCCCAACCTCAGATCTTCTGAGTCTGAATTTGCATGTTTCCAAGATCCCTTGGTGATCTGGTATGCGCATTAATGCTTGAGAAGCATTGCTACAGATGTAGCTGTTCAGCCTCTCTGGGACCTTTTCAGCTGTGATCAGACCAAGTATCCTCGGGTTTCTCCCACTTGCTAAAAATATACCCTTAAATCTGCGGTCCAAGAAGTTGGTTACAGGCCTTTCAGCAAGAACAGCAGTACTATAGACACTCAATGGAGATTTTCATAGTCAACTTAAGGATCAATAATTGAACAGATTTAGATGGTTTTGGAGATTTACTGAGCCTCAGGCAGATTGAGATTTGTCAGAAGCCTATCGTCTCTGAAGTGGTGGGGAGTGGAGGAGAAGTGGTAACAAGTCTGCATAACCAGGCAGAAACATAGTTCCAAGCTGAACTTTATTAAGAACAGGGGAAGCAGGAGAGGGAGGTTCTTGTCTCATGGAGTCCGAGAATGAACCTGGCCAACAGAGGAGAATGAGCAAAGCAATAGGACTTGATTCATGAAGGAGACAGAAAAAGATCTCAAGAGTGAGAGGCATCCTGACCAGGTTTCCAACATGGGCCTCCACTGACAGTCTTTTATTCAGAACTGACCAGGGAGCTTATGGTCTTACCAAGCTTCTTGGGAGGTCTTGACTTGAGAAATGACTGGTGATAACATCTTTAATGGCTTGCTTCTCCTTTGGGGTCTGGTCATTCTTTGTGGTCAAGATGTGACTGCCATAAAAAGAACCAAGAACCCATCTCTGACATCTAGGGCAGGGTGATCTGGTTTATTCCCTTATCTCTGGTTTCCTTAAGTCTCAGGATTTCAGGGACTTTCTTGAACTTAGTCATGTAGTCCCCTACCTATCCCCCCTTCCTAACCCCACTGGTCCCTTACTCATTGGTGGCGTTTGTTCTATAGGGTTTGGTTTGAGCACTGTAACTGTTTGTGTAGCACAGTTGATCTTGAGAATATGTGTTTTTCACTGCTTTGGAGCCAGTTTTAATTCATATGTAAAATATTAAGTATACATCTTATGAACTGAATCATGTCTATGTGGGGAGAGAAACCACTAATAGTCTTATGGTGAAATCCTCTAATAGAAATTTTGATGCAGTGTACATTTGTTGAGCATCTGTTTTGTACCAGTTGAAATTCAGAAATAAAGAAGACACTTCCTGCTGTAAAAGAATTGCCAACTTATTAAAGCCAAGAAAAAAAAAAGTAGGTATATAGATGATAAGAGTATAAGTTCTATGATAAAAGCAGGCACGAGATACTATTTATAGTGGCACTACTTATAGTACATAGACCATTAAGTTCCCATTTATTCATCTACTTATTGATTCATTTATTCATTCATTGCTTTACGCATGTGTATCATACACAAATCTCTATGGCTAACTCTAGAATCCTGACATTGGAAGCGGTAGGTAAGATAGGTCTAGGTTGGGATTATTTTGGGGTTTTATTATGCTCTGTTTAGAATGTTGAACATTATCCAACAAGCAAGTAAAGATTTTGAAGTAGGGAAATTACTGATGAGGTCATCATTCTTGGGACGGTCATGAGAGGTGACTCTAAAGGGAGCTTCAGAAGCTCATTTTAAGGAAAAAAGCATTCTTGTGTTCACTTCAGGTTCTCCTGTAGTCTTAAAAATCTCTCATTCCCTTCTAATTAATAGTATTTACAATCAAATATCTGGTTTGTGTTGGACTTTTATATATTGTACTTCTTGCCATTTAGTTCAGCAATATAATTAACAATTTTTTTTTCCTGTCATTATTTTGCAGCTTTGGACCCTTGTCTTGATTTTATGGCCAGTCATTATTTTCATAATTTTGGCTATTACCCGGACCAAATTTCCTCCAACAGCAAAACCAACTTGTAAGTAAATGAGATTTGTTTCCCTAATTTTGGGATTATTGTTTTTTTTTTTCTTTTAAAGACTTACTTATTTGAGAGAGAGTAAGAAAGGGAGAGAGCATGTGTGTGCACAGTGGGGAGGGGCAGAGGGAGAAGGAGAGAGAATCCCACGCAAATTCCTCACTGGGTGTGGAACCTGACATGGTGCTCGATATCGTGACCCTGAGATCATGATCTGAGCCAAAATCAAGAGTCGGACACTTAACTAACTATGTCACCCAGGCACCCCTAATTTTGGGATTCTAGTTCAAATTTATTTCAATACCTCCTTAATGTTTTTTTCTAAAATTTTAGTAGTGTTTCCACTTGGAAGTATTTGTATAAATACTTAGCCTGTTTTTTTTCCTCCAGCTTTTTGAATCAGTTAGAAAGGTGAGCCTGTAATATTTATCTAAAAAAATTATGAAGCATGTAGGAGCCACAGTATATTTTAATCTTTGTAAAATTTTGACTCATTTATTATTCACCTCATAAAGCTCATTATGGTATGTACAACACAAACAAGCAGCAATCTCAAGCTAGAACATCCTTTACTTTTGTACTGTGGCAGAAACCACAGGCTGGTATTTGGTCACCTGAACACATGAAATGCAGAGTACTGTACAAATCTCTAATCTCTGTTCAGGGCTGGTATGAGTAGTGCAAATGTATCAACACATTTCATTTGAAAGAACATTGTTTTCCAGTCAGTGCTATTTTAGCTGCATTATTTTGTCATCACCCAGTTGAAAAGTAGGCACAATGCCAATTCAGGCCATTGTTTTCTTTTGGATCCAGAATGGAGATGCAGGAAAGACTCAGAGAAGTCCTCAGAACTGAGAGGGGTGAGCCTTTTAACCCCATGATCTGAGTGGTGTTGTTTCTGCTTTTGTTCCTAAACCTTGGAGCGAGTTGTCTTGGTAGACGAGTGAGGGTTAGGTGAGATGTTTGAGTTTCACAAAGCGGTCATTTTCTGAAAAGCTTCTTGTAGACCAAATTTCTGCAAATCAGATTGTATTTCAGATAAATTATGGTAATTTGCCATATAAAAGAAGACTATACTGAATTATTTGTAAAGAGAATAATAGGCTCTAGTGACTTTTAAAAATGTTTTTCAGTCACCGAGTCCTAAGAAGTAAGATGACAGCCATGGCGGAATCTTGATTCACACACAATAGAATAATTTGGAAGAGAATATCAGTTCAATTAGTGTAAAGTATTTAAACTCTTGGTACGAGAATAAATAATTCCTTACGTTTGAAAAACACCTAACCATTTCTAAAGGACTTTTGCTCAAGTTCTTATGCAGTTGTTGTTGATGAGATTTTATTAGGTTGTTTATAAAAGCAGCATAATTTTGTTCTCTTCATATTGTGTGTATATTAGTTATTTATAACATTACGTCCATTGTATGTTGTTGAAATTATGTGCTCTTGCCCATCTGAAGTAGCATGGACTTCAGAAATAATGCATTCAGCCCATACAGACAAACACACTTTGAACTACTTTGGTTTAAGATGCTAATTATCAATTCACTAACAACAGTGACAAAAGGAGTCTGTTAGCTTCTTTCGACAACTTATTTCTACCAATTTCTTATTTATAAGGATTTTTCAGTTATGCAGTAAGTTCCTCTTATAAGACAGAGATATAAGGTGTGTGGGTGAATAGAATTAACTGGTGCTGCCTGATGGGATTTAGAGATTCGGGAGAAAATCATGGAGAGCTCTTAGAGTCCCACTAAATTATGAAGAAAAAAATTGGAAAAACCATGTGACGATTGCCTCAGAGACTTTATCTTTAAAAGTTCTGCAAAATCACAATGTCCAGAAGGAGATGAATAACAACCTTTTATGATGGACGTATGATCATATGCTCATAATAGTTATGGGGTGATTGTCTTTATGTTTGTGGGTAAGAGAGAACAGAATTATAGGGAAGGTCAGACATTGGAAGTGTTTTTGCTAGTCTCTCAGACCTTATAAGACTCAGTTAAAAAATAGTTTATTGTTTACAGTTCACAGAGGAGAACATTGGGACCCACAGAGAGTGTAATTTGCCAAAACTCGATCATGTGGGATAGGAGAGAAGGGTTTTGGAAACTACCTTTACCTTTGAAAAGAGGTAAAGAGAGATTTGGGAGGAAAAAAAGAGAGGAAAATAAGAGATTTGTCTCATATTTTACCAGACAGCCAAAATACAAATTGTGTCCAGAATATCAACTCATTGTATAATCAGTCGAGTATAAAGTATTTTATAATTAAAGGAGCTGTCTGTACAGCAAATTAGAGAATCTAAAACTAGTATGGATGCGGTTACTTTTTTCCACCCTGTCTTGTGGTAGAGAGGGAGTGAGTCCAAAATGAAAGTTTGGATTCAGGGATTTTTAAAAAAAAAATTATTTTTGTTTTTCTTTGTTTCTCATACCTATTATAGTGAAAGATTAAAGTAAGTTCATCATAATAAATGGAAAAAGTATTTCTTGATCTCATATGTGCCAGATGCTTTGGGAGGTGATGGCAGTGTTACTCAGTTTATCGTGGAGAAAACCAGTGCACAGAGAGAGTAAGTAACTTGACCAAGATTTCAGTTAATAAGTGGTGATGTCAGGATTTGAACGTAGGCAGTCATTCTAGCCTCTAGTTTTAAGCATATGGAGTCACATTTCTTACATCTAGGAGTCAGTACTTATTTCTTGTGTTGAATTATTCACGTTTCACAAAAGCAGACTAAAAGTTAGAGATTAGGAATATGAACACCCCATCTCCGTCTCTATCATGAAATGAGGAAATACTGGGCAGAAAGGTGCAGGCCGATGTATGAATCAAAGTTATCCTAAATATTAGTATTCAGTGGAGAATGCTGCCTCCCTCTGACTAATTCTGTAGGAGTCACTGTGGTTGTAGTATCATGGGAATCAGGTCCTGTTTAACAGAGTTACAGCCCTTTCTGGGCTACAGTGACTGCTTCATTGCTGGTTGGGCAACAGAGAAATGAAGAAGAAACTCCAGGCTACACCCCAGCTGAAACTCAGCTACGATGAGAAAGGAGTTGTCATCCCGTGGGCACATTCTGCTCCCAGAATAGCTGGGCAGGTGTGTAGGCTGGTATATCATACGGAACAGATATGATGAGTGACTCGAAGGGCTCCCTCCATAGTTTTCTTGACTGATGGGTGTCTGGAGAAGTCTTTGGTTGAGGATGGAAGCTGCTGCAGTCTTGGCTATGGTGAGCCCCGTCCTGAGCACAAGACTGGCTTTCGGCATCGCCTGCCTTCACTCAGGCCCTTCTGTGTCGCCACAGACAGCTTCGGTAACTAGCTTCTGAAAGCAGTAAGTCCCGGGTAAGGAAAGCTTCCCAAGCCTGGCAGATGGGCCAGGATGCTTCTTGTTCACACAGAAAAGAAATGGGCTAAGCCTCCACATTTGAAATAGTTCCAACCTCTTATAATCTGTACATGCAGTAACTTGTCAGGAGGCAGAGTTTAAAGCTGAAACATCATGCTTGGGAGCAAAGACAAACAAAACAAAACAAACCCTCCAAAACTCATTTAGACTAAGCCCAGCCATAATGTAGTGTTGTCTTTGTCTCCTTTCAACACGCGCAAACCCACCAAGTGTGGGCAAGCAGTTCCTAATTACTGCGGAGCTCACTACTTTTCAAGAACAGAAAAACCCTGCCATCATGAGATAAGTAGACTCCAAAACTTGTTGTCTTGCCAAATAAGGAGTCACATTTTTTTATGAAGTTAATGAAAAACAATATTTTTCAAGTGGTTGAAAATACTTAAAAGCACAATGGAAGTGATACTGTGTAAATATGGCCATAGCGTGGATTACATTCTGATCATCTCAAGGCCATCGCTTCCTAATACCTCACCTCCTCCAAAGAGAAGAAAGCCAGCCCATGTCACATCTGAAAATGAGCTGTTGGAAGGCAGGAGCCAACTGCCAACTGAATTATATCCAAACGTGTGCTAGCACAGGCTTATCCCAAACACTACCCATCTGAGTGGGGTTCCATAGCTTTGGTAAATGCACGATCGCCATGACCAGCATGTCTTCTGACCTCCATGTCTTTTGTCTCCAGGGATGCAATAAAAGTAATGATAGGGGTGACAATTTCTTGAACACCTTAGTACATGTCAGACACTATGCTGAGGACGTCACATATATTTCCTTAGTGGATGCATCATCTCTATGAACTATGTAGTATGATTGTCCCAATTTTAGAGATGACAAAACAGAGGCACAGAGGTGTTAAGTAATTCACCCATATTCACATGGGTACTGTGTGCCTAAGCCTGAATTTTAAACCCAGTTTTACCAGCAGATGCAGTAGTTGTGTTCAGGTTGTGACGGCCAGCAGTGGCGATCCCGAGGTCCAGCTCATTTCAGTTTAGAGCCCCTCTTTTTCCTCCCTCATACCACTTGTCCGCGTACCATAGACGGAGCACGGCTGTACAAGTGAATGCAGTTGCTTTTCTACTTTTCTGCTTCTTGGCAGCTCTAGAAAAAAAAAAAATGGGAGAAGGAAGATTGAAGTTACTGATCAATTGGTGGCACATGGGATTCCTGCGTGGGGCTCTACCTGCGGTCCCTGAATTGTTAGGCGGAAGCTGTTGTGTGGTTCTATGTTGAAAAAGCCGATGAGGCATCGTACTTGAGGGTTGTGAAAGTCAGAGGAGCCAGGCTTTTTCGGGTCCCGCTCTTGCTTCTGACTTTCCCTGTGGCGTGTTTTCAGGGAAGGGACGGCAAATGCGTGAGGACAGCGTTCCGCTGTGGGGTACCCCGCGCTGCCCAGGATGCTCGTGATTTAACTGTAATAGCTGAGGGACCATAATAAGTAATTTCCTTTTCTATTTTGATTGGCTCAAAATTAATGCAGGTTTTGTTCTGGGAGGCTCGAACTCATCATCATTCATCTCCTGCCAGGTGTTGCCCCATCCGATTTCTCCATTCTCACGTGTGCCAGCAACACCAGGCAGTCTCAGGTTAGAAATGTCTGAATCATCCCGAACTCCTCCTGTTCCTTCTTCACCTCCCATAACCATGAGCCTTCATGACAGGATCTATCTTGTGAAATGTGTCCTGGAGTTACCCTTCCTTTCCCTCCTTCCTATAGTCCCTTGGTTCAAGATCTCATTGTATTACACCTGTGTTTCTTCAACAGCTTTTTATTTTGGGGGTGGCGGGCACTCTGAAAGCCCAGTCTCTAATTCTTCCCGTAGTGTCACATCAGATAATCCCTTAAAATATCCTTTGGGTCTGTAAAGTTTCAACTCCCCTTTATCTTGCTTTCAAGACCTTCATAATCAGGATTCCTTCAACTTTCTGCTCAACGTGCTCTGCAGTATAAGGCCTTTGCCTAAAGAATCAGTGTCCCAATGTCTTCCACACATCCTGTGCTTGTTCCCATTTGGATATACATGCTTCTGTCTCGTCTTCCTTGTCTATCAAAAGACAAGCTCACATCTGAGGCTTACACTTTTGCCTTTCCTGATCACTCAAAACTCCAATTATTTCTACTTTATATCTCTCTTGTGGATGGACAGGCTAATGGTGGTTTCTGAATGCCTTATGCTTTCATCTTAACTCACTCATTAGACAGATAGCACATTAACAGCAGAAATCATGTCACAGCATCATACTAATATCAGATACAGCATGATTCCTACCAGAGAGAACAAAATAAGAATGTAATATATCATTCAGAATTTAGTGCAGTTTGAAAGATTGGGGTGATTGGATTATCAGATTCACCCAGAGATGCATCGTAATAAAGCTCAATGGGAATCTGTGACAGGTGAAGGACAAGGAGTTAGCTTCCTTTTGGTTTGGTTTTTATTTCTCACATCCAAGTAAATCTGACTGTGCTATCAACAGTATCTCTAATGTTAATATTGGGACAAGAAAAGGGGTATAAAGCTCCTCCATTCCTCCCCAGGTAGGTAGATCCACCTGGGAATTTCCCTCACAAATACCTAAGAGCTCATGTGAATATATACAGAAGATTTTCATGTAGGTGAGATTTATAGTCTGCTTCTTGCCTTAGTTTCAGAAAATGTTAGAGCAACTTTTGAATTTCCTAGCCAAAGCCCTATTCACTTATATCTTTCATCAGCAAATCAGTAGTTAACAACTGTTTTTGGAAACATGACTGATCTTTTGGATGGCACGATGAAGGTAAACTCTGTGGAACTCAGAGAAATGGAGGAGACTGTGGCTGTGTCCCCTAGCATTCTGCACCACGCTGGAGCAAACCAGCAGGAAGGACGCAGCATGAACATGGCCTGGGCACACTCCTACAGAGGGACAGCTCAGCTCTTGCTGCTAGCTGCCCATCTCTCTCTGCTCCTAATCTGAAATTCTGCCATGCTCTCACGCAATGCCAGTGGGCACACCCTGATGCCAGATAACATAACAAAAGGATTTCTCAACTAATGCCTTGTTAGGCTTAGTACACAGAGTTGCAACAGAAAGCCGGAAATACCTTGAAGTACAATAAAACTTAATTTAACAAGTAGAAGAATAGGGGCACCTGGGTGGCTCAGTTGGGTAAACATAGGGCTCTTGGTTTTGGCTCTGGTCCTGATCTCAGGATTGTGGGATCAAGCCTCACACTGGGCTCCCTGGTCAGCTGGAATCTGCTTAAGATTCTCTCCCCATCTCCCTCTGTCCACCCACTCCCCTCTGCATTCTTTCTCTCTCAAAGAAGTAAAAAATATTAAAAAGAAAGAAAGAGTAAAGAATAGCTACTGATTGCACAATGGAAAATTTCTTGTCTTTTGGGTTTTATTCCCCCCGTCCTTTCTGTCTCATCCCTACTTCTGATGATTTACCAGCTTCTCGAGGTGACCACCCCACTGACATCATCTCTGGAGGTCACATGTCTTCTCTGTTTCACTCCCCCTCTCTCTTCTTCCCTTCATAAAGTGCAGAGGCGCTCCTGTTACTCTCAGGTGGGGACTTCTAATACTCAGGTCTATATGATAAAGATAAATAATTGATTATTTATACAATTTTCTCAAGTACGGTTCTCTTACTTGCTCAGGTCCCCAATATCCCCAATATTGGTTGTTTCCAATATACCAATATACCCCTGAAGCCAAGAGCCAGATTTAACAAAATTCAGCATATTCTCCTTCACTTATCTGAGAGCCCAGAGCCCAGACCCAGGCTCGCAGGTGAGGGTCTGGCTCTGTGGTTGGCTGACTGTATGTTTTCCCGAGGGACAGTTAAACATTCTTCTGAGTATCACCCAGGAAACCTAGCCTAGGAAACCTTAGTGATTTTATGTTGCTCTCATTGTTCAGCTTTTTTCATTCTCTTTGAGTAGGTCACATTGTGTCTTTTGCTTTGGTAAATGAACCAGTGTGTATTTTTAGAGTAGAGCAGCCCTCATGGAAGAAACACCACAGCATACAATATTCACTAGTCTTGACTTGGTTAAAATTTCATGGTGGATTCAAATTAGAATGACTTATGATACTTTCACATTAAAAAAAAAAATAAAGTCTGTGGTTATTTAAAAATAAAATCTTTGGTTTGGGTCATATATTTATATATTTATACTTACATGTAAAATTGTTATTGTGAGAGGCAGTATAAGGGTTTAGAGCACAGACTCCAGATTCAAACTGCCTGAATTCAAACACAAGCCTTGAATAAGTCTTGGATGCTCTGAGCTTCAGTGTCCACATTTATATATCGAAGCTGATCAATAGCACCCACTTCACAGAGTTACTGTAAAAATCGAATGAGTTAATACTTGTTAAATACTTAGATAAATGTCTGACACATAGTAAGAGCTGTATTGGTGTTGGATATTATGTTTTAGATTTATATTATTTATAATATATCAGTACAGGGTATAACGTCAATCATTGAGATCGTTGAGCTAATCTAGTATCATATTATTTGACAGGTAAGAAAACTGAGGCTCAGAAAAATTAAGACTTGATTATAGTTTCACATTTATTCTTGCCTCCATCACATATTTAAAGGGTACCTGTAATGTCTGCACTGATCAAGAAAGCCATGAGCTCTCAGAACAGTCAGATCCACAGGAGGTTAATAAGTGTGGTAGAATCTGTGATAAATAAATATGCAATATGATAAATTCCACAGTGGATGTAGTCTTAAAAGGAAATCAGCAGAGGAGATAGAGTCCAACAACCTTACCTGGCATCAGGGCTGGGCCTATGGGGATGCTTGTTCAAGGCAGACTTTGAGGGGTTAGCAAAATCTTGGTAATCAAGATCAATCATATTTCAGTACAGTATTCTAAAATAATAAAAATTAATTTAAAAATTCAGTGATGAACAAAATGTTATTAAAATTTTAGATAAAGTGAGGCTCAGTAATACCAACTTTTCTTTTGCCTTGGGCTCCCGTGCGGCTTCCATAGCACTGGCTGTGATACCAGGAAAGCCTCCTTCACAGGGGAGTCCTACATCTTAGCATGAGTTTTATTTATTTATTTATTTAGAAAATATTTTATTTATTTATTTGATAGAGATATCACAAGTAGGCAGAGAGGCAGGCAGAGAGAGAAGGAAGAAGCAGGCTTCCTGCTGAGCAGAGAGCCCAATGCAGGGCTCGATTCCAGGCCCCTGAGATCATGGCCTGAGCCAAAGGCAGAGGCTTTAACCTACTGAGCCACCCAGGTGCCCCTTAGCGTGAGTTCTAAAGAATGAGGAGGTGTTTGTCAGCTAGACAGCTAGTGTCTTTGCATTCCTCACAGACAGCGACCAACATGAGTGGGGACGCAGGACATGACAGAGTTAGATGTGCCAGGAGTTTGGAGTTTGTTTTGTCTGGGAAAGGAGGATTTTTGTTGAACTGGGAAGCTGAGGTTATTTGGTCAATTCTAAAAACATTGAACTTTATTTTGGAGAGGATGAGAAGCCATCGGAACTTTATAGCAAATTAGCTGTAAGTATGTAAATATACGATATTTATATTTTTTCTGGTCATAGATATACATGGTTATTATTTAAAAATTAAATAATATAAGTATGCGTATGGTAAAAAACAGAAGTCCTGCATAATCTTGCCCTCTAAAAATAACTACTGTGAACATTTCAGTGTACCTTTTCTCAGGCTGTTTCCTATCTATAAACAGATACACTCAGCCACTCTACCTTATTAATCCAAATCATAGAGACACACATGTTGAAAGAGGTGAATTACCCTGGGCTTTCTAAACAGGCATCGTGGTGGTGGAGGGGATGGCGGAGACGATGAGCTGGATGGTGAATGGTTGAGGTGCTGCCGGGAGTGGGGCCGTGAGGACCAGTCTACAGAACTCCCAGGTGATCCTGATGCAACTTCAAGTTTGAGAGCTACATTTTCATTTTTTTTCCAGTTATCTGATAAATCAGTTCCTCCCCCCACCCCCACTGTAAAAGTCAACCAGGGAGTGGATTTAATTCTTTGAATAGTTTCAGGGAAAACTTTGCCAGCATTCCCTGCTTCATTTTAGCACTGGATCTCTCACTGTAATCCTCAGTATGCTGGAAGTCTCATACCATTTTCATGTCTTACCTTGGAGATAACATATTTGGGATGGTTGAGGAGAATGACTCTGCTCTGAGAGTTCCTTCCATCAGATTGGTAACTAAGGAAGAGAATGTTCATAATTTCCTGAGCTTGTATGTCCATGCGTTAATCAAAGATGATTTCATGAATGTAGTTGCATAGCCAGGGGAATCTAGTTCCACTTCAACAAGTACTTCACACACTAACATGTAGAATCACTTGCTTCTAGCTTCATAAATATCAGGAGAATGAGAAAATGTCAAAGATTGTTTCATTATTTTGAAAATTACTCCCTTGTATTAAAATGGTACAAAGATGCTTGTAGAGGTTCATACTCTACAAGATGTGCCTAGGCTGTGAAGAATTGGTCTGTGTTCTGTCCTCAAGTTGCTTATCATCTAATTCTGGAGTGAAACTCTCTCTCTCTCTCTCTCTCTCTCTCTCTCACGCACACACACACAGACACAAACACACAAGTTATATGCCATAATAGCTTTAAAAAAAAATAAAAAAGTTAATTGTAATTAAGTAAAAGTGTTAAACATAGCTCTGAGCATAGCGCTTTACACATAGTGGTAACTCAAATATTTAGTGATTAATTGATAGTGACATGTAATAACAGTACAAATACTTCGGAGAAAAGTATCAATAAGTCATACGGACAATAAAACCTACTAGAAGTTTTTAAAAAGGAAGAGATGGCTGTGCATTAGTGTCATCAAGAATTACCGCAGGACTTAAATTAAGCTTGAAAGGAAAACAAGTGAATATGCAACAAGAAGAGCTATGCCCTTCAAGACTAAGGAAGGTCGTGATCAAAAATTAGCTGAGAATAGGTAGACTGGATTGGGCAATGGAGAGTGTCAGTGCTGGAGAGTAGGAGAGACCAAACTGCTTCTGATCCTGTGAGCTTTCAACATTAGACCAAAGAGTTTGAATTTTCTTCTGTAGGAAAAGAAACACTAGAAATCTGAGAAGAACTATTTGATTTTTCTTTTTCCGACATGGGAGATAAACTAAGGGAAACTTGAAAAGGTCTTCGACCCTAATTGTTTATCTTCATCCAGCTTTTTTTTTTTTTTTTTTTAATCATAGGCTCAATTAGTTATCTATTGGTCTATTGGTCTGTAAGAAATTGCCTCCCCAAACTCAGTGGCAACAACAGCGAACATATATTGTCCTCCAGTTCCCATGGGTCCACAATTGAAGAGTGGCTTAACTGTGCAGTTTCGCCTTCGGTCTTTCATGAGAGTGCAGCAGAATTTTTACTGGAGTTGGCTTCCTGCGATAGCTTGACTAGGGCTGGGAGATCTGTTTTAGAGGTGGATTGTTGACATGCTTAGCAGGGTGGTACCAATTGTAGGTACCAAGTTGGCGGCTTCTCTCCACAAGCTGTTTTAGTGTTTTCATGACGTGGCAGCAAGCTTCCCCAGAACAAGCAATCCAGGAGACAGGCAGGCAGATGCTAGCCTTTTTATGACCTACCCTGAGGAGCCTCCAGGCATCACCTCCACCACATTCTCTTCATTAGAAACAAGTCACTAAGCCTGTGCACCTATTCAAGGACAAGAGAATTACGTTCTACCTTTGGAAGGAAAAAGTATCAGAGATTCTATGGACACATTTTAAAATCACCACACAGACTAACAAGAGTCAGTGGTGCAGTAATGGTGTGTGCTTAACATGCTTGACAGACAGCCCCAACCCAGCAGAGTCATTATCTGCTTGAGGCTACACTGCATTCCTGGCACCAGGCACAGTGCCCGCATGTGGGGGCATCATTAAGTACTTTCTGAACTCTTACTATTTCATAGATGAAAATATTTATTTTCAGAGGTGGTAGCAACAGATCTCACTAAGTAACTGTTGAAGCCAAGATTTAATTTGGTCTTACTACTCAAATCCTCTTTCTACTCCCCATGCTGTCTGCCAGACAGAATCATTCATCTCTATTAGAAACACTCACCTTGCTGTTGGCATAGCTAACAGAACCACTCTCTGGAATATCACCTGGTACTTAGTCGTCACCCAACAAATATTTGTTGAACAAATGAACAAATTTGGTACAACAATATATGAAGGCTAGAGATATGAAGAAATCTGTTCAAATTTACTTACAAGTCAATGGAAGACTGTGCAGTACAGGCCAGAATGCTTGCCTCTCATGCAGGTTATTATTTTTTCATAGGCATTGAAAGGATACTGCGTTTAAAGTGTAGAAGCAAGATACTAAAAATTTAGAAAATGCGGAGTTTCTTTGTTTTGAGCAGCTGATGATCTGATGACCACCTGTGAGGATTCTGTGGACAATGAACTTCCTATCATCACATCATTATTTTGAATATAATCTCTTTGAGAGTAGGAGTGGAAGAGTAGAAATAACTGTATACCAGCTAGAATTTCTCTCATGTGAGTAGTAGTATGCTTCAACATTTAACCCATAGACAAAAGGAAACAAGTGCATTTGAGTAGAGCGTGACATACATAGCTCTCACACACCTCTCTACACAACTGCTAATTCTATTTACTCTGACAGAATTTTGTGCCAAAGTTGAACCTAATCCACTTTGAAAACTTCACTTGCCTGCATTGAATCCTGTTAGTTCTAATTAGCTGTTTTAAACTTGCCTGCTAAGCAGAATTCTGAAAACTAGAAAAACACAACAACAAAGCAACAGAACTTTGTTGGAGATCACATTTCTTTTGGAGGCATGCCAAGAGCTGAGACTTAAGGTCTTTATTTTGTTGATTTATATTTAGTTTTATGTGGAAATTTGGCATTAAATAGATAATCTGGAAGGCAAATGACAGGGATGAGTGAATCTCACAGGCGAGTTCAGTTTTCGGGTTATTACGAATCCTGTGTCAACATTAGGTAATGTAGACAAACCTCCAGAACAATAAGCAGTCAGTTTTTCTGTAATGTTAATACAAAGAGTATCAAATTTTAGCTCAAGTAAAACCTAAAGCAAATGAACAAGAGTGGGATTAGGTTAATCTTAAGCATTAGGAAGGTTGCTTAAGGTATTAGAGCCATGTTTCTGATCCCTTTTGTTGCATAGATTTCTACACATCTGGATATACACACCCACTGAACACTCAGCTATTCGTTACACAAATACTCATTTATCATTACACTGTGTGGAATCTAAAGGTGAAGAACACAGCCTTTCTAGATTAAAAACATCAATAATCAAGTTGTGAGGGCAAGACTTACCATACCTGACCCTAAAACCCATAATCTGTTACATAGTCAATGTTGATAAGGAACAGAGAACAGCAAATGCACTAATTTGTTTTTTAAAAAATATAATCCTTAGAGTCTAGAGAAGTTAGCAAAGCTTAATATTGTGAGTAGGACTTAAACTTCATCCTGAGGAAGACTAATAGGATCATTGGATTTGTATGGAGAAGAATGAGACATTTTTCTTTTACAAAAGATTTTGTTATTTATTTGAGAGGGAGAAGAGAAGAGCATAAGCAGGGTAAGAGGCAGGCAGAGGGAGCAGCAGGCTCTCCGCTGAGCAAGGAGCCTGATACAAGACTTGATCCCAGGACCCTGGGATTGCGACCTGAGCAAAGGCAGCTGCTTAACCGACGGAGCCGCCCAGGCATCCCAAAATGGGCATTTTCAAGGGAAGGAAGGGAATAAGCCAAGTTCAGGGTATTGGGAATATAAAGTGAATGGTCTTACTTTGCCTCAGGCAACCTTGCCTGAACCTCTATACTAGGTTAGTCTTCACCCCCACTCACCCCTCCTTTATATAATTGTGATTTACTGTGGATATATTTATTTGATGTCTGTGTCTCTGGTCTTTACTTCCTGAGCCCCTGCCTAAGCTTGTCTTTTTCACCAAATACCGTCAGTGCTTCCCAAGTTTTTCCTCCAATTCCATTAGATGCTACTGAGAAATGAGTTTGAAGGGGTGATATAGAACCAAGAGACCCAGAGTCTCAAATACCAGGGTGATGCCATTAGGATGCCCTTACCCTATAATCAATAAAGAATGACACAGGGTAATAGGAATATTGAGTTTTGTATACATTAATCACATTGCATGGGAAGGTTATATCAGTGTGAATAGAAGCCTGGGGCAAGAAAAAGAATTACACATTTATTGAAATTACAAAAAGTGATGGGCATTGTCATGCAACTGATGAAACAAATGGGAAGGAATGAATGATAGTGGGAAGAGTCAGTAGGGGATGGTGGAGATTGGGTTTGGGAGACAAAGGAATAGTTGTAAATAAAAGAGCTCCAAGTTTTTAATCTAGGAAATAAATCTGGAATTAAAGGAGCTCCTAGTTTTTAATCTGAGATAGTGAGAAAATAGAACAGCAACAATAACAATAGTAATGACCCTTTTATGCAATAGTGTCTTTTAATTATTGTAAGAATCTTGAGAGATTCATTATTCTGATTTCCATTTTACATATAAGAAACTCAAAACTCTTAGGCAAACTGAGCCTACAGATCAAACCCCTGGTCCTTTGGTCTGGGTGTTCAGTTCAAGTCCCAGTTCAACCTTTGTGACCTTGAGAAGTCACTTGACTTCTCTGAGCCTCGGTTTCTTCATCTGTAAAATGAGGATAATCAAACTACCTATCTCATAGCATTTTGGAGAGAGTTAAATAAGACAACATATCTGATAATATAGCATGTAATGTTAATCTGTGATGTCAAAGAAGAGCATACCTATAGTCTACTAATGTATACAGTAAGTGCTCAATAAAAGATTTTGATTAGATGACTTGTCCAAGATTAAACAGCTAGTAAGTAGAAAAACTTGTGACTTGAACTCTGGCCTTTTGATGTATTTGTTTACATATCTGTCATTAGGGGGAAAAATTAGGCACAAGGACAGAGAGGTGAAAATGTTAGTTGCTTACCAGCTGAAGGACAGTTCTTGTTATTGCAGTCCATGCATAAAGAAGTACTCACCCAATGTTTGAAGAGAAAAAGAAAACCATGGTTCTCACCTTAGTTCTGCCATCTAAATTAATCTAAAATTTGGGAAAGGAAGTAAATTGCTCTTTGGTTTCTGTGCTTATGTGCTAGATCATATATCTGAAATTGTGCCAAGAGACACACTGGATAAAAATCCTCTTAATGCTAAATTAGTTCTATAATCTTCAGCAACAACCACTGTTAATAGAACTTGTTTGTCTTTGTGAGGCTTCACTGTAAGACTGAAGGCAATAAAGATGTTACATCAACTGTTTACAGTTGAGAAGCCAAGTACATTTTAATAGAACCAATGTTTGAAAGAATTCTACTCCCTTCAGTAGGCCCCACACAGTAATCATACAAGAAAGGGAAATTGATGAGAAAATGTTTTCTGAGAGTAGAAATACTGAGGCTTTTTGGTCTACACATTCATTTGTAAAAGATAGCCCTTGTTTTACTATCATATACTTGCTAATATTTGTCTCGATTTCCTCGCGTAAGGGGGTCCTAATAGTTATAGAGTATCAATAATCATTCTTTTCATTTTGAGATGTTCTTGTCCCATGCTTAGGAGAAGGCAAATGGATATCACAAAACGATAAGCAAGAAAAGATTATGCCATTTATAAGCAACCTATTTAAGTATAAGTAAGGTTGAGGAAAAAGAACAATTTGAATTATAGCTAAAACGAATCCAGTCAATCCAGAGTAGGTCTTCATTCACTTTAATTATTCCTATCATACCTCTGGGACCTTATTTATACAGTAGAGGTAGGAAGTACAAAAATCTTCTCTGAATGAGTTCTGACCAACGTTTATTTTTTTCTTTTTAAATTTGTTCCAATGTTCCCACCTCTTTCAGTGTACAGATGCTCAGTTTTTACTAGATGGATGGATGTAGGAGTGTTTTATGGATTGACTAAATCAGTGCATCACGGAGGTTTCTCCCAAAATACCAACTCCCTGTTTACTACTAAAACTCATATGAGGAGCCACTGTGTTACGTCCCCAGCACCATTCAGTGTCGCTAATAAGCAATGCATGATCATCACTAGGAATCAATGAGCTTTTGTCCAAGAATAGGTTTCTCCATTCTCATTTCCCTTTCTTAAATTTCACCTCCTCCCATTTATTAAAAACCGGGTTTGCACTGATGACAAATAACCCCAAACTAAGCCTCTGACAGCTTTGTTTCCAAATCTCCCAGTCAACTCATGATGAATGTATCTAATCCAGCTCAGCTCAAGCTATTGAAATCTAATGGCTTTTCATTATGGTAGACTAACCCAATTGCAGTACCTCCAGAAAAATAATTAAGGGAATGTGGGTTTGTTAGAAGTGTTCACCAAATCTATTAATAACTCCCTTTTCTTCCCTGTCTCCCAAACAGGGGAGGGATCCCCCATCCTCTGAGTCATCCATAGCAATAAAATGGTACCATCCTTTTCCCTTCACTGTCACATCCTTCAGTTACCAAATCCAGATCCAGGCCGTCCTTCTTCCTAATAAAACTCTTCTGTCTCCACTCCCCCGCCCCCCGCCACTGCCTTAGTTTAGATCTTCCTCCTATCTCTTTGCTAGGACTGTAGCACCTTTCTGTCTAGTTTCTGCATCCCTGATCTAGCTCCCTTTGATCTGTCATTTATACTGATGCCAGTTCTTTTTCTTTTTCTTCAGTTTTTGTTTTTTTTTTTTAATTTTTAAGTAATCTCTACACCCATTGCAGGGCTTAAACTGAAAACCCTGAGATCCAAAGTTGCCTGCTCCACCGATTGAGCCAGCCAGGCACCCCTGATGCCAGTTATTTTTCTAAACACATATTTCCATGCCAGTTTCATGCTTAATATCATTCTGACTCAACATCACTTTTGGGATAAAATCTAGACTCTACTACATGGCACCTAAAACCTTTGATGTTCACGCCTAACTCTTCCATACCCTCTCTGGCCATAATCCCTTCCCTATCAGTCACAGCCACATACTTCACACCCCAGCTACTTTCAACAGACTACAGGAATTGCTGCCATTATGTTATAAGTGGGGTGCAGAACATCCAATCATGTAAAATGCCTGAGCCTGTTTTGCAAGGATAATGAAATGACCTGGTGAGCCGATTGCTTTATATCTGAATTCAAGTTATTGCATTATCGTGGAGTTGTATTGTACTTCAGCCTTCTCAAGGGTTTTCTTACATTTATGCCTTTGCATATATTATTTTCTCTCTTCCCTGTCGTTCTGTCTACTAGCTCCAACTTGTCCTTCAAAACTCATAGCAGGTATTGCTTTCTCGACCCCTACCTGCCCACTTTACCTTCTGCCACAAATTATATTAGTCCAGATTTCATACTTTAGTACCAAACACAGTGCATGACCCTATCACCATAGCAAGTATCATGCCAATGATAATTGTTTAGATACATGCTTGTCTCTTTTCCTTTATCTTCACAAACCCCTCATCTCACACACACACAAACCATGCATGCACACACACCATTTAGGGTAAGAATTTTATTTTTCATATCTATATTTGCTCTAAAAATACACTCCGCTAGTAATAATACTAGCGGATATTTATAATAATATTAGCGGATTATTATATGTTAATAATACTAGCGGATTAATAATTATATTATTGTATAATAATACAAATAATAAACTGACAACTTAAATGGAAGATAAAGATCTGCATTTGCAGTAAACCATTTGAATAAATATTTGCTGCTTTGTGCTGTCTAATCTGTTAGGAATATCTGAAGCTGGGGCACTTGGGTGGCTCACCCAGTTGAGGGTCTGGCTCTTGGTTTTGGCTCAGGTCATGATCTCAGAGTTGTAAGATCAAACCCCCACTAGGACTCTGCATTCAGCAGGGAGTCTGCTTTCCCTCCCCTTTCTCTCTGCCCCTCCCATTGCTTGTGCTCTCTCTCTCTCTAAATAAATTAGTCTTAAAAAGAGAGAGAGAGATTCTTCCTCTCTCTCTGCTCCTTGGCCCTCTTCCTCTCTAAAAAAAAAAAAAAAAAAAAAAAAATCCTAAGCCAACTTGGCCATTCATAATCTCATTACTTTGTTCTGCATGGACAATATTAATGATTGTCTGATAACTTGAGATAAGTGAGCCTATGGGTTTCCTCCATCATGATCTTTTTGGCAACATTTGCAATGACGATGGGTTTCCTCCATCATGATCTTTTTGGCAACATTGCAATGACTAATTTTTGCCAGCCCCTCCTAAATATGGCGCACAGTTTGCGATCAATAAAAACATTTATTGGCAAGCATTCACAAAAGAGGTCACACGAACCGGTTCATGAAGTCCATTGTGTCCCAGTTCCTTGTCCTTGCAGGCACTCTAACAAAGGCCTTGCTGAAGAGATGCATTGGAGACACATGCAACCATGTGTCCAGTGGGCTTTAGCCCAGACTTACTTACTTAGGACTTACTTAGGAAACTCTTAGTTTCCATCCCTCTCTGATAACTTTTGTACTAAAAGCCAAGACTCCTAGACCACGCATACACTCCAGAGAGTCTTGGGACCCTGGGTTTGCTGATCTTCAGACCTTGTTCATGCAAAGGTGGAGGTACATTTATAATATTTTCTCACCAAGCCACATTAACTTAAACACCATTCATTTCAGCAATGAAAACGTACTTCTCAAAGGAGAAGGATTGCCTTTGCAGAATGTCATCCTAGCTCGGGTCCTCCTCAAGTTTTTCCATTCAGATTTAACTCTTCTTGGACTGTGTATCCTTGATTTGGGAACTTCAAACATTAACTGTCAGTCTCTGGATTTTAGATTAGAATTAACTTAAAATTTAATGGATAGTTGCTAGGTTAAAATTAAGAAACACACTTCACCCACTGAATCCAAGTGTATTTTAAAATAAAAGTGTCAACTCTTGAATCTTATGGACTATCACACTGATTTTTGCCAGCCCCTCCTAAAGATGGCGCACAGTCCATGCCTCTGACAGCAGTGAGTTTTGGCCAGAAGGATTGGTTAACTGAGCCCATAACTTTCCTGTCATAGCCTAAAAATCTTGATCTGGTTCACTTAATTTCAATTAATACTTACAGCAGTGAAAGTCCAGTGCAGCTAAAGTACAGGGAGCTCATTGTGATTCAGATTCAGGTACCATAGCGTTAGCTCCCTGCATAAGCTCCAGACACTGTATCATAAGCTCACTGGCTCATTTGTTCATTCAGTAATATTTTTTGAGCTCACGCTCCAATCATATTTTGACAGATATATATATATGGCACAATATGCATTATAAGCCCTTGCTGGCAAGTCCAATTGACCTTCATGGAGCGTTATAACTAATAGGTTCCTGAGTTCAAATGAGCACATTGATCTCTGTGCAGTTGGGATAAAAGTTATGAGAAGCTTCTGGCCAAACTCCCTCTTTGGAGGGGTAAGGATTTTAACTCAGCCTTGGTCACTGCATCTTTCAGCTTTAATCTTAACAGCCATTTTATGTCCGTAGAAGATGGTTGTTGATCTTACTTCCTTCTCCAAATTTAAATCTTAGGTTTTAAAGAACTACAGAAAGACAAAAGCAAACATTTTGTTTGAGTAATAAGACAATCAACTATTATTACTCACATTGACATTTAATAAGTAAAATGTCACTACACTTTTTTGCTCCTTGAAATAATGCTGTCTGTAAGAGTAAGTTGTGATTCACATGTAAATTACATATTGATATGTTGGGTACAGATTGAAAATACTCTTTCTAAGAAAAGGTGGAAAGAGAAACCTCATAATGATAAGATTAATATAAAAATACTGCCTTTTTGAGAGGTGCCTGGGTGGCTCAGTTGTTAAGCATCTGCCTTCCGCCCAGGTCATGCAGAGCCCCATATCTGCATCCAGCTCCCTGCTCAGCAGGAAGCCTGCTTCTCCCTCTCCCACTCCCCCTGCTTGTGTTCCCTCTCTCCCTGTCTCTCTCTGTCAAGTAAGTAAATAAAATATTTAAAAAAAGATTCCATTTTGAAATGATGGCTTAAGGGGAAAAGATGCATACAGTTAAAGCTGAGTCATTCAGCATGGCATGCCACATACCGTTGTCATTGGACTGAATGCCCATTATTATTTCGTTTTAAGATTTTATTTACTTACGTATTTGAGAGAGAGAGAGATCATGCATGGCGGGGATGGTGGGGAGAGCAGAGGGTCGAGACAAGCAGACTTCATGTGGTGTGCAGAGCCAGGCCCAATCTCAAGACTCCAAGATCCCAACCCAAGCCAAAATCAAGAGTCAGAAGCCCAACTGACTGAACCAGCCCGGCGCCCCTCAATACACATTATAAGCCACTTGACATGCCACATGAGCTTCTCTGCCTCAGCACATCCACCTGAACTATGGGTTTCAACCTCATTGTCCCCAAGAGAGCACCATGATGGTAGTGTTTAGGACTTCTAGCTAGTATTAATATAGAAAAAAAAAATTGAAAAGAAGTGTTGTGCTAATCCAAAAGACAACTGAATATGGTTAATTTTTTCCCTTCTTGCAAATTCTTCCTGGTTTTTCAGTGTAAACGAACTTTACCATATAATCTCTTAAGGTGCCCAGAGTCAATTAGTGTTTTTAGATCACAGAATATTCCCAGCCTTTCTCTTTGTTTCCTAAGTTACATCCATCCCTCTCTGATAACTTTTGTACTAAATGCTAATGTCTAGACCTCTCTGATGTCTTACTCAGGGATAGCTTCATGCTCAGGACAGTTTCTAGGCTTCCTTCTCAATCAGTCTTTTACATTCCACTATTCATTGCCCCATTCTCTTCTAGGTGAATCTACATGTCAATGACTGATAAACACTAATCCCTATGGATAAATCAGGGATCCGATGCCTTACATATTTCAAGTAACATAATCTATTAATCTGGTTAAAAAGCATACATATCCAGGTGTTCCTGGCTGCCTTAGTCCGTGGAGTGTGTGACTCTTGATCTTGAGGTTTTGAGTTTAAGCCCCACTTTGGGTGTAGAGATTATTTAAAAATTAAATCTTTAAAAAATATAAATAAAAAAATAAAAGCACACATATCCAGATATGCGGAAATACATATATATCGTATTGCCAGATTAGGAAAGAGTATTTAGAGGCAGGGAAGGGGGACGCTCCTGGACTTCCACCAGCTTTCAGATCACACAATATAAGCAGATTGATAGGAGGAAAGAGTATAGGAGTTGAAACCACAGCTCCTTGTTTCAAATTCCAATTTTGTTTACCTACAGATGTCACTGAGCTTTTATTACCTAATCCATAAAAGGAAATGATGCTTACCTCCCATGGTTATGTGAATGAGGCTCAAATGTGATGTTATTTGTGAAAGTCCTTTTAAAGCTGGAAAGCATTAAAACACGCTAGAGTTACATAGAGTTACATAAGTTATTATTACAGTAATTGAAAAAGACACTCGCTTGAGCCAGCTCCTCAAATCAAGCAAGTTAACATGTATTCTGAGAGCTGCAAGAGGACTGGCAGTTAGCAAGGGGCTCGTTTTGGAATGGTGGGTCACAGGCTCTGGAGTCTGTGCCTCAGCCTCATCTTGAAACAGAGTCTTCACAGGCTCTTGATCCTTCTTGCCACTCAGCTCAGCCTGAAGACCACTGGGCTGGAAGCACTGCAGTGAAAGAAGGCAAGTGCTTGAGTAAGGAAGATTGACTGCCCCAGGCCTATCCTCCTGTGACCTCTGTAGCACAATTACCAAAGACTTACTGCAAAATATAAACAAAATGATTCATTTTAGTGGGTTGGGGAGACATCCTGTTGTTGGAAGTGAGTGAGCATGGGGGCTGGGAGGAGTCCTACCCAGCGCTCAGGTTTGGACTTCATCCTGAAGATGGGAAGTCTGCTTAGAAAAGAGGGCATTAGCACATTATAGTGGTATTCCACGTCTCTACCTGGGCACTCGTGCCCTCTCACCTGAGGTCTTCCTAACTGTGTAACACTCTCAGTGAGGACAGTTCCAATAGCTTAGAAACAAAAAATATCCAGCGCCTTGTTAAGATTGAATTTGCATTAGAAATATTGCAAGATCCTCTATTTATCTCATGGTGGAAGAGAACTCCATTCTGAATCTCTTCTTCCTGAACACCCCTTTTTTTCCCTGCCTCAATTTCCCCTCTTGCATTCTCTTGGGCTCTCCTAAAGATGTGTAATGTGTGTGAGTGTGTGTATATAAGTACACAAATATATATAAAACATATACTATACGAAACATATCTCATACACTTAAATGTACATTGTACAAATATACAATGTTAATTATTATCTCTGATGCATTATAAAATAAGTAGTGTGTATCAGAGCATACCAGTGTTTAAAAGTAATTCACCATTATTTAGGGGGAAACTAAATGTAAATCCTCTCATTTCTGCTAGTTTGTTTTGTCAAGAGGTGACGGTAGATAGACTGAAGAGCCAGTCGAGATGAATTTTAACTGGAAGTTTTAAATATAAATATGCACAACATCAAATTTGACAAGGTAATTGGTATCTTCCTTTTCTTGGCCAGAACTTGGCACCATAAACCAAATTAATAATAAACTAAATGATTCTCAACTTTGATCAACTAATTCTTAATTTTCAACCAATTATTGGAGGAACACCCTAGTATTAGTCAAGAAAAGATTGAAAATAATACAGTTCTGAAAGGAAAGGAAAGAGAGGCTTAACTTACACCTCCTTTGAAGAGTTACCTTGTGATTCTAGTACTGTCAGTATGAAATCCCAGTTACTACAGTAAGCAGGAAAATGGAGCATCGAATGAATTTTGGCACTTAAGATACAATCTGAACTTCCCAACAAAGAATCCCATCAGAGTTGAGAAGGAATGATTGTTACTTATGGCCAACTGACTGGGCTGCTTCCAGTGTATCATTCATTCTTGCCCTGTCTTTCTTTTCTAATGGATAAGGAGTAAATAAGTAACTTTTCTCAGGGTACCTGGGTGGCTCAGTTGGTTAAGTATCTGCCTTCTGTTCAGATCCTGATCCCTAGGTTCTGGGATCAAGCCTGCAGTAAGACCCCCTGTTCATGGGAAGTCTGCTTCTACCTTTTTTCCCTGTTCATACTCTCTCTCTTTCTCTCAAGTAAATAAATAAGATTTTTTTTTAAGTAGCTTTTCTTTTTTAAAATCTCCTTGGGCAGTTGTTTCTTAGATTTTTAGATACTTATTTTTAAAGCATTTTGAAACTTAATCAGGAATGTTTTCATTCTGTGATAAATCATTGTAAATTTCTGACTCTTTTAGCTGCATCTTGAGGAGAGAGTATCCACTTTATATTTTTTAAAGAATTTTAGGAAACTACACTAGCATTGATAATAGACCTCATTTCCCTATCAACAAGCAAGAAAAATGATGTGGGACTGAAGATGCAAAACAGGCCTTCCAAGTACAGGCAGGTTACTCTGAATTACCATACGTAACAGAAAAGAGAATCACTTTGCAGAGATGTTGTAAGAATTACAAATGATATATATTTGCCACATAAAGGAATAATTATTAGGAATACCATAAATTACAGTCATCTGGCTATCCATTTATCCTTTGGGGCATCTAGCCCCAACCAGTATTTTGACATCAGTCCTATTGTTATGTCAAACTTTAATTTCTTTCCAACTGGGTATATTGCACCTGATTTCATCAGCCTCTTTAAATTATTGAGAGTTACTGGCCTGAGATTTAAAGTTCCTGTTAACTATTTTCTGAACATTTTGTTAGTAACACAGAATAAGAGCTGTTCAGTGTTGCCAAAAGGAATAATTAAAAGGTGCTTTGGGGGAAATCGGTGCATGTCTAGTAGCAAGTGAGCAAAAGTGGGCAATTCATTTTGTTGACTTGAATGATACAAAACCAGAGGGACAGTGATCAGGAAAAGATAAAATTGAATTGGAAGAGATTAATGGAATTTACCCTGACTCCACTGTCCCTTGAGCACTCCACTGTCCCTATGCTCAAAGGGACAGTGAATCAAAGCTCATGTGAATCATATCAATTTTGATATTTGAGAATTGGAAATTGGCTTGAACTTTCAGATACTTCCGTGTTTCATTTCTGTTATTTACTGGATATCCTCCAGGATTGGCGCTGATGGCTTGTTATTGAAGAGCCAGTAAGACCCCCCCTCATTTACAGTGTATTGTGTCAAAGCCAGGAAGAAAGTGTTGTGGACTTCTAAGTTTTAATCCTTTAGCTTCATGTAGTTGCTCACGTTTTTCTAAAAGAAACCACCAGTGTATACAGAAGGGTTTTCTTGTGTCTTACAGCACCGCTTTATACTTCCTTCACCATTTCTAGGTATTGAACTGGGAAGAAAGGGATGGTGTGAGGAATGCAATTGCAGTATCTATTATCTCTGAAGATGAAGCACTTGGAGACTTTTTGCATCCTTCTGTTTTTCTCCACATCATTAAGCTGAGAGAGTAAAAGCATCTGCTTGCCTCAGATACAAAAGAGGCTGCTGCAGAGTCCACTAAATAAGCATAAAAAGGGACAAGAAGAAAGAAGAAAAATACATGCATACTAAGCTATTCACTTAGTTCATGTGCTGATTCATGCTCCAGTTTATTTTAATTATTAGATGTATGGGAAGGATTTAATTTCATTGTTAGCCCAGAGAATTCTGATCCTGGAAGGGCAGTTCCTAAATAGGAAGAGGGGGTGGGGAAACCTGGGGTGTCAGTTACATATAATTCTCAGGTATTAATGACCCTGAAATCAAGCTGGGGGGGCTGGGGGTTGTTCTGCTAACATGGTGAACTCAGGTTTTGTCCTGTCCCTCATCAGTCTAAGAGTGAAGATAGTTACAGTTCCCTTGTCCACCAATAGCATTTCCACGTTCTGTCGGTAAAAGGTATTCGATGCCATTTGTGCCTCGAATTGAATGAGTAATGACGCTGCGTTGATCATGTAGATACACATATTAGGATAATATCTACCCAAGAAAGGATAGCAAAGAGCAAATGTATCAGCAGGGCTGCATCAACGAAGACTTTTAAAATTAAGAGGGGATCTGAAGGCAACATTGTTCACAACTCAAACAAATAACAAGAATTCTCTGATAGCATGCATGTGGTAAAGGTCTATTAAGATCAAGATGCTCTCAAACAGATAATCAAGAAGGGAGAGAGGCTAAACACAGTGCCCCAGGATCTTGCGTTACTCTCATCCATACAAGGATGGAGACCACTGACCTGAGTGTGGCAAAGAAAGCTGTAGAGGCCTGGGGGAACGAAATGGCACTGCTTCCCTTGGTTATCATTTTTGAAAATCTGAAGCAACTGCATAATGAAACTGACCCACTAGAAAAGCTGTATCATTTACCATCAATTGTGAGAATATCTTTAAAGGGCTGCCAGCTGGCTAATGGCTAACCTGTTTTTTGTTTTTTTTTGTTTTTTTAATGTGAGAAAGGAGATCCTGGGAATTCACATTAAGTGTGGGCAAATTTTTCCTTTAGCAGAAAAAAAAAAAAAAAAAAAAAAAAAAAAAAAAAAAAAAAAAAAAAACCACCCACACACAAAACCCTGCCTAGGCATTTCATTCAGTGTAGTTTTAATACATTCACTTATGTCTTTTTAACCTGCTGAAACACCTTGAAATAATTAACTGAGTACTTGCAGTTAGATAAGCCAGTGGTTGGCATTTTGTTGTGATCTTCCCACAGGGCTCTGAATGAAGGCCCCTTTAAATAAGTTGGGGAACAAGTTCATAGTAGATAAAAGGTTAGATCCCAAATAATTCCGAAAACCAGTTGAGGTATGCAAATATGTAAAGTGAGAGCAGTGTGATGACTTTTAGAAGCCTAGAAATAATTTTAAAACATATTTATTAACGATTCAGAAGCAATGCAAATAAATGGTACATATTTGCCAAAAACAAGTCTGGAGGATTACGAGAAACTCTTGAAGGACTTAATTAAGCTCAGTAATGGGGTAAACACAATAGCAGTGATGCTCAGTGGAGAGAGGATCAGGTAATATATAATGAACAGTTTGGAGTCGTGCATGTAATGAGTTCTGAATTAGCCAGGCCTCTCAGGAAGAGAGACTACCAGCTAGTATCATAATAAACAGGGCAAGGAGGACAGTGGATTAAAAAAAATAGATTAATGGATTACTCCCAACATATGCAAAAAGTGGATGGAACTTACCAACCCAGAGAGCTTTGTTATAAAGCTATTCTTGAACTGGCTTGTAGGTTAGATTGCATTATAATGAACATTCTCTGACATTTCAGTAACTTTTTAAATAATTCTTTTTAAGAAGATTTTATTTATTTGACAGAGAGAGACACAGCAAGAGAGGGAACATACCGGGGGAATGGGAGAGGGAGAACCAGGCCTCCCCCAGAGCAGGAAGCTCGATGCAGGGCTCGATCCCAGGACCGTGGGATCATGACCTGAGCTGAAGGCAGATGCTTAACGACTGAGTCACTCAGGCGCCCCTGACACTTCAGTAATAAAAACTTCCTAAATTTTAATGTAATTCCAGTATACAGATGGTTAACGACTTACGATCATTCAACTTGCAATTTTTTACTTTTACTGTGGTGTGAAACAGTATGCATTCCGTCAGAACCACACTTGGAATTTTAAATTTTTGTCTTTTTCCTGGGCTAGCAATATGCCTTCGGATTCTCTTTCATGATGCTGGGCACCAGCGGCCAGCTGCAGCTCCCAGTTAGCCATGCATCATGAGGATAAATGACCGATGGACTTAACAACGTTCCGTATCCATACAACCATTCTTCAGCACAGTATTCAATAAATTACACGAGATAGTCGATACTTTATTACAAAAGGGGTATGTTCGATGATCTTGTCCAACTCTAGGTTAAATGTAATTGCTCTGAGCACATTAAATGTGGGCTATTTTAGGCTAGACATTCAGTAGGCTAGCTGTGTTAAATGCATTTTTTATTATGGTTTTCGCTTTTTTTTTTTTTTTAAGGTTTTGTTTATTTGAGAGAGAAAGACAGCATAGAGGGAGAGTGAGAAGCAGACTTTACACTGAGCAGGGAGCCTGGTGTGGGGCTCAATCCCAGGACCCTGGGATCATGACATGAGCAGAGACAGACGCTTAACTGACTGAGCCACCCAGGCGCCCTGGCATTTGCAGCTTAGGATGGGCTTATCAGGATGTAATGCCATCATACGTAGAGGAAGATCTGTATCACCTTTAAATAGAAAAGTGTGTGCTATTTCAAATACATTGGCAGTCATAAAAGCAGCACAAACATTCATATATCCACTACCTAACTTTATTAAACCCTAACATTTTTAGCCATGTTTCTTTCAGAATCATTTGTTTAAAAGAAATGAAACATGAGGATACCATTGAAGCCGTTGAGTCAACCATTCAGATTAATTTCCCTCCTGTCTGCCTGCATCCCTCCCTGCCTTTCTGAAGGAAGTCATTACCATTTTATTTGGTGTATAGCGTTTCCATGCTTGTTTAATATTTTTTACTATATATTTATATACCTGACTACATCACATAATACTCCTTTGCAGGTTTTATAAAGATTTCTGTGATTTCTGGGTTTTAATTTAACTTTGTTGTTGGGTGAGTTGTGTTTATTTCTCCTTGGTAGCTAGGGAGAAGTGCTCACCGTGAGGGAACGGTAGAGTGTCTCAGCTAGAGTGCCAAAAGGAACCTATTATAGGAGTTGAACTCTGGGTGACAACTGGGGAGGGTCCTAGGAAGCAGATCTTTGTTCTGAAATGGGTGCTGTGAAGAACCGGGGATAATTCTATGATTCTTTGCCGAAGGGTGTCTTTGATAATTTCATCTCTATGTAATATAGCAAGTGGTTTTTCCTCTTCTTCTCCTCTTATTTTATATGTCTCCTAGTATAACTGTAAGGTATTTTCCCAGCTTTACTGAAATATAGTGGACACATAGAGTATTAGTTTCAGATGTACAACAGAATGATTTGATATGTGTATATATTGTGAAATGATCACAGTAATTTAGTTAACATCCGTTACTTCACCTGCTTGCCAATTTTTTTCTCATGCTAACTTTTTTTTACTTAAATTCAATTAGCCAGCATATAGTAGTACATCATTAGTTTTTGATGTATTGTTCAGTGATTCATTAGTTGTGTATAACACCCAGTGCTCATCACATCACATGCCCTCCTTATTGCCTATCGCTGAGTTGAGAACTTTTAAGATCCACTCACTTCGCAACTTTCAGATATATAACACAGTATTGTTAACCATTGTCACCATATGTATTAAGTGCCCAGGACTTACTTATCTTATAACTGGAAGTTTGTACCTTTTGACCACAGGTTTTTAAGCTTTATAGCAATAGCACCCCAACCTAGCATCCTTTTGCACCATGCTTTTTAGTTGAACACTGTGTTACTGCTTAGGATGGCATTTTGTATGTTTATCTCCATTGATTTGTGCAGCTTTAGTGGATTCATTTTGACCATGTATTCCATACATAGATATATCACAATCTATTTATCTGTGGTCTTTTGATGAGCACCTAGGTTACTTTTTCAATTCTTTCCAGTAGTATTGTGATGGATGTTTTAAATATGTCTCTTGGTGCATGTATGCACATGTGTCCGGGGTATATACCTACAGCTCTGCACATTTAGAGTTTGTTCAGTGTGGTCAAATGCATTCCATGGTGACTTTACTAATTTTTTCCCCCCACCATGAGATGAGAATTCCCCACTGCTGTATATCCTCTCCAACACTTGGTGTTGTCAGACTTTTTAAACTTTTTGCCAATCTGATAGACAAATGGAATCTTGAGGTTTTCTATTTGTATTTTTCTGCATTACTTCTTTCTTTAAAAAAAAAAAAAAGAAACTTTTTTCTTAGAAAAAAAAAGAAAATACTAATTGCCACGTTAGCATTTTTTTTTTTTTCTGCAACCTAGGAATATGCCCCATGGGGATTTTTCTCTGCTTTTTTTCTTTTTTCCTAATGATGAAAAATGATTTGATGGAAAGTGATTCTACATAGAAGGAGAGAACAGGCCAGTAATATGTTGTTGTTACAAAGCAAGGCACAGGTCACTTAGATTTTCTCTTTATGATTGGCAGAGGTCTTGGTAAGAGAATCTTTGGTTTCGGAGAAAGTCAAGGTTGACGAGAGATGAGGTTGCTACCTGTCAGCAGTGCTGCTTGAAAGAAAAGGTTGTGACATACATTTTCCACTGGCAGGTTGTCACATGTATCATTTGCAAATAGACGGAATATGAATACCAAAGACATAAATATTACACAAGCTGTGGAGAAGTGATAGGATCCCAAACCAGACCCTTTTCTTCCCAAGTGAATAGACCATCTGTTGAATTAGAGACATTACTCAGCTTCTGTGTTTATGGGACTTTCCTTTTTTCTGCTCAGTGATCCTGGGAATGTACTTCACTGGCTTTTATTTTTACACTATAACACGTATAATTCTATGTGATAACTGAGTCAGATTTCTGAATGAAAAAAATCGTTGTTAGTAACATACCTTTATAGGGGTAATGACTGAAATTCTTTTCTCCATATCATTACTCTTAATGGGTTACTGAGATCATATTTTAATTTCCAAACATAATTTTCATCTTATGTTAAGTGTTTAGTACTTCAGCATGGCTAATCTCCTTTTACAGGAGATTCTTCCACTTGTAATAGTTGTGATGGATGGGTAGTCCAGATTTATGTTTCCTGCATAAGTGAGGAAATGACTCAAGGTAGAGGGTCGTGGTTGCATCATAAATCATTTGCAAAGCTAGGATTAGAAGAATGCTTTTTAAACTCTTGCTCCTGCCTCGTGCTTCACTCACTAGAGAAATTCCTAAAATTTCTGCCAACATGTAGCTCCTGACAATGACTCATAACTTAGTCCAGACACCAGAAAGACAAATACTTAAGAAACAAGTTGAAGGAGACATTTTTCTGGCAAACTCCCAAACAACTCCAGGATAGGACCCATTAGCAGTGGGTCACTAGGATGGTGAGTCACTTTCGATGGTGCTCCTTTTCTGGGTGGAAGCAAATATGCTAAGACCCATTGAAGTTTTTGGTGCCTAAAAGGTATGATTTCTCTCAATATGAGAGAAAAGCTGTACCTCCCCTGATACGTTTATTTAATTCCGTTTTATCTGGGGCCACACTAGATGATTGTTTCTGTAGTTCCTTAGGACACCCAGATTCAGATTTGCAGCCAACTTTTAATAAAGCAAATACCTTTGGCACTTATTATTGTATTGGCTATATTCTTTCCTATACTTGTTTGCTCTCATTCTGATTTCTTCATTACCTTATTTTTTCCCATTATAGAGTGTGTACTTTTATAAGCTTTCCCAAATCCTTCTGGAATGAAATTCCCTTCCCCAAGCAATGTCTTAGACAAGTTTTGCTGAAGGACTTCCACAAATAGTGATGCCCGGTTTTAACAGATTTTCACAAGTAAACAGTAAGGAGCTTCTTGAATTACTGTATTTAAGCCAAGTTAGTGAGTTGGGAAGTGGCAGTTTACAAGTAAGTTCTAGTACATCAGGACTGAAAGCCAAGATATTTCCTTATGTTAAAAGTTCCTTCCTGGGGGCCAAAAAAATTTTCCAGTTCCAGATTCCTTTTCAGTTGGGAATATGTGAGATCATAGGTAAAGGCACTGTTTTCCAAAGTGCACCCCATGGAATATTCATTCCCAGGAATCTTAAATAAAAACAGGAAGAAAAAGAAAAAAAAAGAAACAGAATTAATATTCTGTACTCACATTTGTGGAAATGTGGAATTAACTAAAGGTATTCAGGTTTTTTACTGAAAAACTTCTCAGAATCTTTAATATGCAAATGTATTCTGGCTTTCCCAGAACAGAAGATAGAGCTTAGTTTCCTAAACTCATTTGGCTCCAGAGCCTGGTTTATGGAAATGCTTATGCTCCCCAACCCCCTGCTCCCCCAACGGCAACATCACACTGGAGACCACCACCCTGGTGGGAGTAGAATCAGTCCTTCAGTTCTCGGCCCCCACCCCTGCAGGTTTTGTGAGTTCACTCCCCAGCTGAGCGCTATCCCTGTGAGTAATAATGAGAGCATAGCACTTCGCTGACAACTCCGGAGGAACATGGTGGCATGGGGGAAGTACCTCCACCCTTTACTCCGTGCTAACAGATGTCCCTGGACCTGTGGAATGGGGCAGTTTTCAGGGGAGTCTGTGGCTAGTGGGGTGCAGCGCAGTGGCTCTCAGTGTTAGCCGTCAGCCCAGCCACACATCAGTGTGGATCCAGCTTCTGGTCAGCCCTGCCCAACGGCTATGGGGCACTTTCCTGGTTAGCCGTATCTAGGAAGAATTAAGAGACTAAGTTTTATAGGAGGAATGTTCTACAATGGAAGAAGAATCTAGGGTTTGTTTTTCTTTGAACGTCGGATTTGGAAGGAAATAAAACAGTTGCCAAGATTCTGTTTGCAGATGGCCATGGCAAGGAAGATTTTTAAAAAGGCAATTGTGAATCTTTGTTACTGAAAGACAAGCTTCAATTGGTTACTGTTAGTCCTGAGAAAACAGTTGGACCCCACTCGCCTAAGAAGAGCCATAGAACTCAAGATTCCTCGCCAAGGGCAAATATCCTTAATAGTATTAGTAAGTCTTTTTAAACTCCAGATTCACTCCATGTGGGAGTTTATTATCTGGCATGTGTGTTTTATAATTACGTCTCCTAGCCCTGAATCACATCATTTTGTTTACAATTTAAATAAATCAAGCCATGATCTTTGGAATCCATCGCCCAACAGGGTCCCCTTAATCTTCAGAAAGGAAGGAGGCACATCTCTTCTGGAAACTAAGGAAGATGGGTTATGGAGCCCTTTGGGCTGACCATCAGCTCAAGTGTGCACTTCAGGATCAAAGAGGCAACATCTGAAGAGATAGCAAGGTCCTGAGTCTAAACTGCCTCAGCCCTTTATCCTAAAAAATAATGATAGTAATATGCCACATGTATCAGAAGGGCAAGAATCTTTTCGCACCTCCTGTAGCACCTGCAATTTTGAATTTTTTAAAAAAAGATTTTATTTATTTATTTGACAGACAGAGATCACAGGCAGGCAGAGAGGCAGGCAGAGAGAAGGGGTGATACAGGCTCCCCATTGAGCAGAGAGCCCGATGCGGGGCTTGATCCCAGGACCCTGGGATCATGACCTGAGCCAAAGGTAGAGGTAACCCACTGAGCCACCCAGGCGCCCCAGCACCTGCAGTTTTGTAGCCAGAGTCCCCAGATTATCTTCCCCAGGAAACTTCCATTTAAAAACCTGTTGGTTACCATACTTGGAGCCAAGTCTGAGGAATGTGGGGAAGATCCCAGTATATGTGAGACACCATCTTAGATGACCCAGGGTCTGTTTTGGGTCTCTGCAGCACAGAGAGACACCAGCCTTTTGAGTATAGGGCCTTCTTACACACTGCTTATAGGACTTAGCATCTTGCCGCAGCTCTCACTGCCAGGAACAGTCTACTTTTTTGCCAAAGGACTTGACCTGGGAAAAGCACCTGATGATGGAGCAAGACTTGCCTGGGGAGAATTAGGAAGAATGTATCATGGTGCCACACCTACTGGGCACGCAGTAATTGAAGCACTGTAGCAGGTGGTACAGGTACATATTATGAATTACTAGGGAGAGAAGCACTCCTAACAATACTCCTAACCAGTCATTGGTTCAAGGCACAGGGATGGGAGCCCAGGTGGAGCGGCACAGCCCTGCTCACTGCGTGGTAAATGACATACATGACGCAACAGCAGTCTGATGAGCAGTGGGCACTCCAGATTCCACACGGCCTTCTCTCTCCAGTCTTCCCAGTGCCTTATACAAGTTACCTGATTCATCTTCCTTGTGCTCTGTGAGGTGGCAAAGCCCATTATCCTCCATTTGGTAGATGTGGAAATAGAGACATGGGGAGGTTAATTGACCCCTGATAATTTAGTGAATCAGCATCAAAACCAGAATGGTACCTGTTTTTCAAATTCTCAGTCTGCTCACTCCACGATACAGGAAAATGTAGCTGAACAGAATGTTGTTTTCATTATTGTCGTGTATCACATAGTTCTGGATCCATCTGTGACACTTAACTTTTCATGTGACTTTGAGCAAGTTGCTTGATCTCTCTGAGGTTGTCTACAAAATGGGCATCACCATTGCCCTGCCTATCCTATAGGATGGTCTTGGGGCTTGTATGAAATGGTCATTGTTTAATTCTTGAAAAAAAAGGACTTTTTTTTTTCTTACCAATGTTTTGCCATTTATTTTCAAACATACACTACTTGTGTACATAATATTTCTGATAATTTAGGAAAACAAATGACTTCTATATGCATCTTATATAATAAAAGTGTGATTAGCTTTGAAAGTAGGTGGTCTCTCTCTGTGTCTTTCTCTCTCTCACACACACGCATAACCTAGAAATAAATTTTTTAATGTTTAAATGAAGTATTTCTTATTTTTAGAAAATTGAAGGATGACCCTTACTTAGCACCTTCCTCAGGGCCAGATACTCAGTGTCTGTTTGGTAAATATTCACTGAACAGATAGGGGACGGAGAGATTCTCTCTGTGGACAGTAATTTCTGTGGTTGATATTATTGATGTCAGTGTGTACTCCCTCTATTTTTAAAGAAACTGAGACCTAAATGGCCTATAATAAGTATTACTGGTTTTATCAGTATTGATTTACCCATTCTTACAAGGCACATAAATATAATGCAGTATTACCCATTGTACTTACTATCAATTGAACTTACTGTATCCATGGTTAGCTATTGAACTTATGGTAATATGGGATAAAATTTGCTATAAATGATAAAGATAAAGGTGGATATTATGTTAAAATCCTAAATCATGCAGTCTTCCTGTGACCTTCAGGGGTTTGTTCATTCATCCATTCATTCATTCATATCGTTAATAATTGCTAGCACTGTGTCAAGCATTGTGTTCAGTACTATGTAAGGGTTTTTCATTCTTTCGAGTAGCTTATTCTTTATCTAGTCTCTCAAGAAGTGCAATTTTATTGAGCTCATGACTTTACCTGAAGATTCAAAGTTATACCAGTATTACACCCTAGGCTAAAGTCTCTCTGGTCTGCAAAGATTTTAAAAAAAAAGAAGAAAGAAAGAAAGAAAAGCAAACCCACATTCAGAGGGATTAGAATCAGGAAGCACTAACGTATTTGAGTTTACCTAGTGATGAGTGAAGAAACAGGACACCTCCCCTCAGGGATCAGTTCTCTCCTCCAAATGGAAAGGGCCTGTGAAGAACAAGGACAGTCCTATGGGTTCCTGATAAAAACTCATGTAATAATTTAAAAGGCTAGGTTTATGTCATTAATATTCTTAATTATATCTTTAAAGATGTTATTGAGAATGAAATTTGCTGAAAAACTGTAAGAAGAATAAAAAGATTGACTTTACTAGATTATTACAAATATCCTTCTGGGATTCACTTCCCTTCTCATACTTTCTTTATTCTTATCTGGTTATTTGTTTATAGGTGATTTTCCAGATATACTTGTCTCATTTTGTACTCTTGTCATGATGAGAAATTCTTGTGGTGTTTCATGAGGAGACTTACCATTTAATCGATCAGAAGGCCTGATAACATATTCTGCTAATGTGACCCTTTATCTAAAAAGTTAAGAAAACTATAACACTCCAAATGAATAACTTCATATTTTTAAAAAATAAGAATTTCCTTCCAAGGTACATCATTCATTTCTTTACTGGGGCAAAGACCAAATTCCTTTTACCTGGAAACACAAAATATCATCTAGGTTGGGTTCTGACCAGCCTTGAGGAAAACACAAAGAAACACAGTGGAAGTTCTCCAATATCTGTCATTATTATAATATCTACAAAGGTCACCAAGGTAGCCTACAGAATGCTTCCTCAGCCTAATGATGTCAAATGGAAGCAACTTCGTGATTGAAAAGACTGTGCCATTTCTTTCTTTAATAATACGGTAAATAGAAAATATTTGGACGGTGCCAGTGAGCGGCGGGCTCCTGAATTTATTATGGAAGGAGGCAAAAATCCTCCCGTGGAGGTGAAAAAGGGACAGAAGTAAAGGAAGATTTGGGGGGAAATAAGCATTCTTGGCTGTACCAGTGAGTAAAGAGCTATGGGAGTTGGTGAAGGGAATAGCAGAAGAAAGAGAAAAAAGAATTGGAAATTGAGCCAAAAGAGGGGGGTGGTCAGTGGAAAGGAAAGAACAAAAGATTGGAAAATAGAAGAAAGGGGATATTAAGGGATATTAAGTAAAAGAGATGAAGGAAGAGAACAAGAAGGATGGGGAAGGTATGAAAATAAGAAGTGAGCAAGAGAGGAGAGGGAGAGGGACAAATACGAGAGGTCATTCCCCCCACGGGTCAGCAAACTAGAGCCTGTAGGCCAAAGCTAGCCTGTTGCTTTTTTTGTAAATCAAGTTTTATTGCAATATAGTCAGGCCCATTAATAGGCACACTATCTACTGCTGCTTTCATACTACATTGACGGAGTTTAGTAATGTGATGGGTACAGTTGAGTCTCACAGCTAATAAAGATTCACTCTCTGACTCCCCTGCAAAAGTTTGTGGTCTAATCCTGTTGTTGGCAAACTTTAGTGTGCATCAGAATTACCAGGAGGGCATCTCAAATTTTTATTTCTAGTAAGTTCCCGGGTGGTGGTGCTGATGCTGTTGGTCTGGGACCTGTGCTTTGAGGACTAGTACTCTAACCTTTGTATTATGTCACACAAATACTGTCTGATTAAGGAATTTTGTGAAGAAAGGGAAAGGAAAACCAAACCTGATCCCCCTTTTAGGTTAACATAGATGTGTAGGTTGATATCACAATTCTTTACAGAATATTTTTTTAATTCTTAAGCTGAATCTTTTTATAACACCAGTTTCATTCTTAAAACAATGAAAACCGAATCTGATTTAGTTAAAAGCTTAGCTAATTGGTAGGTTATTCCTAAAAATGCTTTGTAGTTTGGTTTGATTCAACTCCCTGAAATAATGTTGGAATCTGTCAGTGTTACATTATGTAGGTAATGTTGACTGTGTCCCTTTTATGAGAATAACCTCTCCCCACCCATGGGAGGTTGCTCAGACTACTTCACTGCCTCTGCATGGAGCCCCTCAGAAACTAAACCACAGGTGAATTGGGATCTTGCTTATTACTCACCCTCCTCACTTTCAGGATATACCAGTCTTCTGGTGCCAATTTCCCCGTGGAATTGCAAGTTCTTCGATTCTCTTTCTCCTGGAGATAGTCATAAATGTCCTGAGTATAAGACCTTTGGGAATCATGATTCCAAGGAATTTATCTTGCCTTAGCCTCCATCCCAAGCTCCCAAGATCTGTTTTTCTTTCTACTTACATGTAGTGCTGTGGTTTGCATAGTTATGATCTTCCTCTACCTTTGTCCTTAAATCTGTGCTCTGGCTGTGAATCTGGGCAACCAGTTTTTAGCTCTAATTTGCATGCTCAGTGCTTGCTGCACAGAAGTCCTGTGAGGGATAGAGAAATGTTTCTCTTTTTTCCTGCATCCTAGCATTTACGGATATAAAGAGAAACATGATTTTGGAACCTGAATGTGCCAGAGACATCTTCAGAATAGAATGAGTTCAACTTATCATCAGCAGCTCTTTAAAACCTGTGATGGTTTGAGTCTACCCTTGCTCTGAGTGGTTACTTCCTGGCATACACGTAACTGAGATGGGCAGAAGATGGAGGGTGGGGGGAGAAATCCATTTTTCCGCACAAGAAAACCACTAGATAAAGTTGAATGATATTTAATTCTGACTTGTTAGTTTTAGAGAATCTCCAGATGATGTGGAAAGTTGCTGTGTATGAGAAACTGTATTACGGATATCAAAGAAGGATGTGACATAAATGTATGTCACATGCCTTCCATGTTACAGTGAGGAGGTGGACGCTTAGTAAATCAGTGATTGTTATTGCAACAGTCTTCCTTATCTTAATGAGTGCATGGTCCTTAGTTAAAAGGTGATGGTAAAATAAATCACACAGGCAGTCCATGCTGTGCCTGGCACGGTGTTTACTATAAATGCACACACCCAAGCCAGTTCCTCATTTGCATGAACCCATTGTAACAGCTTAAATATCACTTGTCAGAAAATCCGTGTGAAGCATGAACTGTCTGTACTTTGAACATTGTAGGGACTTTAAAAAAGTTTTTAAAGCAACTCTGCGATGAATTTTCTGATAAAGTAGGCATCGCTGTAGTAATAACAGTGAGGAATCTTGCAGATTTAAACGCTTCCAAATGCCTCTCTAATAACTGATTTGTAATCAATGCCAGAGAAACTAAAATTGGATGTCATGTGCCACCTCCTTTCAGATCTTCTTCCCAGGATGTCTTTTCCCTTTTTTCCCCTTTTCTTCCTGTTGTGTTACGGCTTCCCATGAGCTGTTGTTGTTACCAGCACTGCCTGGCTCAGCTGTTCCATCACTGCAATAAAGGGCCTACAGCAAAGGGGTCATCCACTTCCGTTCTCCTGCTATCTGCTCTTCATTCAGAGGACCCACCGCATGTGTTTGAGGTCAGACAGGAATGAGAGCATTTGCAGACCCACACTCTGGGAGAGCGGCTACCGTTGGGATGTGTGGTAGGGTAGATCACCATTAGTGGTGAAATTTCCCTGCAGAGTTGTAAAGGTCTTGCTGTATGCAGTCTACTGTGGCAGAATTTTGATAGAGGGGTGATGCGAAAGGTTAACGGGCAATTTGACTGCTCTTTCCAGCTCATTCAGGGAATTGTACTACAGTGAAAACAGTGAAGGTCCACTTCCCAGTGAAGTTTTCACTGGGTTAAATGTTAGGAGAGACCCTGGTCTTTCTGGTGTCAGAAAGGGGTGCAGCTTAGAAGGCAGTTGTGGATAGTTTGGTGGATTTAAGGTTTTTCCAGTTTCTTCTAAATTTCAAAAATTTTAATTCATACCAGTCTTATTTCATGTATTAGTTTCCTATGGCTCCTCTAACAAATTACCACAAACTTAGTGTCTTACAAACACCACGAGTTAACTGGAAGTGGGGTTGGGGGATGGGTAAAATCGGTGAAGGGGATTAAGAGGTACAAACTTCCAGTTATAAAATGCCTGTCATGGGATGTAAAGTACAATGTAGGGAATATAGTCAACAATATTGCAACAACTTTGTATGGTGACAGATGGTGACTGGACTTACTGTGGTGATCATTTCATAATGTATATAAATATCTAATCGCTATGTTGTATCCCCGAATCTAATTTAGTACTATGTGTCAGCTATCCTTCAATTTAAAAACCCATCAGCTTACTATTTTATAGTTCTGGAGATGAGAAGTCTAAGATTTAGTCTTCATGGGTTAAAAGTTCGGGTATCAGCAGGGCTACATTTCTTCCGGAGGCTCTAGGCAGATTTGTGTCCTTACCTTTTCTAGCATCTAGAGTTTGTCTGCTTTCCTGGTCTTTTGGCTCCTTCCTCCATCTTCAGAGTCAACAGTACACATCTTCCAGCCTCTCTCCTTTTTTTTCCCTCTTTACTTCTGGCCAACTTTCTTATTTCCCCTTCCCCTTTATTTCCAATTTTCTGTAGGTAGAGCTGTATTTAAGTTACTTAGATCAAATGTCTACCTGTTACTCTCCCTGCTTATATATTAATGCATATGCAACCTTGTTGCTCTTAGTATTTTCTTGTTGTTTAACCTTTCCTCTTTCTTGTTATTATGAAAACAGACTTGTATGGACATCTTTTTTGGCAGATTCATGAGGAAGTTAAGGTTTTGCTTTTTAGTTTTGGTGTGGAATTACTCTTACAGTGTCTAAACCTGCCTTTTTTAAAAAAGTTCATTGTCTCCATATTCTCCCACAAAGAGGAGCCTAGTATTTTAATACTAGACCTAATTGCAAAAAGGTTTGTGCTTTACAGTTTGCCTGTTTTTTGACACGTATATGCCATCATATTTTACAAAGCAAATGTTGCAGTGAAGCTTACAAAACCTTTTACTCTTGAAGTTTTTGTTTTCTGTGATCTTAATTTGGAGAATTTATTTATTCCATTCTTACTGGTTTTTAAGTAGGAAAAAATATTGTGTGCCTAGGATAATTAATCCTATTTATATTATGTTGAATTTTAAGGAGACCAAAAATATTTCCTGGTATCTGGAAGACTAGCTGCATTTATAATGACTTTGATAACAAAAGAAGACATGTACATTGTGGGGAAAAGTAGTTACTATATAGTTAAACAAAAATAAAGTGAAATATATCTCCAGAGGGGAAAAGAAAAGAAAAGAAAAGAAATATATCTCCAAGGAAATCCCTCCAGGTTTTTTGGTTTGTTTTGTTTTATTCTGAGAGAGAGAGAGAGATGGCAAGAGAGAACATGAGCAGGGAAGAGAGGAGGAAGCAGGCTCCCCACTGAGCAAGGAGCCTCATGTGGGGCTCCATCCCAGGACCCTAAGATCATGACCAAAGCCAAAGGCAGACACTTAACTGACTGAGCCACCCTGGCACCCCTGTTCCAGGTTTTTAAATACACATATATTTATATATTTTTTAAAGATTATAACTTTTCTGGTCATGCTGTTTTCTGATCTCATTTTAATTGGCAAGGTATTATAAATATTTTCTGTATTACTTGATAACATTTTTAATAGCTGCATTGTGTTTTATCATATGGTTATACAGTGATTTATTTTTAAAACACTCTAGCAGACATTCTTGCAGCTAATTTCAGGAAAAGAAATTAGTAAGGCAGCAGTCATTTTTACATCTTTTGATGCATTAGTGGACCCGGACAGTCATAATCCAGAAAGTAATTTCACAAAACAGTTACTATACTTCCTTCCCATCGAAGGCAAATGCCATAGCGATGTAATTTTTGTGTTTTGTTTTTTAATTTCAGGTTACCTTGCACCTCGAAACCTTCCTAGTACCGGCTTCTTCCCATTCCTGCAAACCCTACTCTGTGACACAGACTCTAAATGCAAAGACACGCCCTATGGGCCAAAAGATCTGCTTCGTAGGAAAGGAATTGATGATGTGGTATTGAAGGACAGGTAAGGGCTCTTCCCAAGTGTGTTCAGTTGTTTTGAGAGATCAGAATTTGTTTACTTATGAGAGATTCAGGAAGCCCTCCTGGGTTAGATGTATGACTTTATTTTCTACATCTGCGAATGTGGTGATCTAAATATGAATGAACAAACAAGTTGGGTACACACTGAAATTACCATGTTCATGTGGGATTTAACATAATCTATTTTGGATGGATTACCCAAACTTTGCTTTTAAGTTGGGTGGCCAAGCCATTCCTCCCTCAGAGATTCTCTATTCCACCTCAAATTGTCAGTGACACGTTGTCCTAAGCTTGATCACAAGCTTCAGATACAGGGCAATATTAGGGGCGTTATCTTCTGGAAGCATGAGTTATTTATATTACTCTATGTGGTACTTCCCAATGTAATGGAAACCCAGGAGATGCAAATAAGGAAATTTAAGTTTTAGAAATTGGGGTGCCAGGGTGGCTTAGTTAAGTGTCTGACTTCTGCTTGGGTTGTGATCTCAGGGTCCTGGGATCAAACCCCCTATCTGGCTCTGCACTCAGTGGGGAGTCAGCCTGTCCCTTTCCTTCTCTCTCTGCCCCTTGCCCACTCATGCTGTCTCTGTCTCTCTCTCAAATGAGTAAATAAAATCTTCAAAAAATAAAGGAATAAATAAAGTTCTAGAATTCAAAGTAATAAAATTAAAAGTATAGTTATTAAATAACAACCTTTCAATGAGGTTAATGTGTCCTATTTCTTGGTGTGAGAGGCAACTGAAGAATAAAGATAATCTAGACCATTACCTAAGGGACTCCCAGGAACCTACCTATCTGTAGAACTGAAAACAGTATTCTTATCTGAGTCGACCATGAGATAATTCTGGCTAGAGATTTTTTTTTTAAGTGTTTTTCAGGGAAGGATTACATTTATCTCCAATCAGAGATACTTATTTCCAAAATTGTAATTTAACTTCCTTGACATTAAACACCATTTCTCTATTAATATCACCATGATTTTGGTCATCAAATAATGTGGGTGATACTTTGAGAGAGAGCAACTGCGAGCTGTTTAGCATAAAATAGAAACATATCGAAAATTGTCACGGGCAGTGGCTCAGAAAACAATTGTGGAGTTGCTAATTCACCTTGGTTTTGTTGTTTCAATAAGTAAATGAGTCTGAATCCTTAAAACACTCTGATGTTCCTTCCTTCATTTAGTAATTTCTTTAAGAAATAATGACTGAGATGTTTCTGTGTACCAGGCACCATTCTAGGTACCATGACACAGATGTGAATCGGACAAATCCTCTCCTCCTCCGTTACTTGCATTCTAATGGAAATAAGGCAAAAAAATGAGCAAAGAAATAAAGAGCCTAATTACTGATAATAACAGCTGTGCTACAAAAAGAAGATAGCAGGTTATGGGCTAGACGTTGAAAGGTAGGAAGTCAGTAGGGTGGCAGGGGACGGCCTCTGCTAGCAGGTAGCATTTGGGTAGAGACCAGCAACAGCAGATGAAGACAGAGTTCCAGGCAGAGCTGCAGCAAATAATCCTCAGGTGGTGGGTGATAAACCTGACCATTTAGGGGAACAGAACGTTGGCTAAGGTTGCTAAAACATAGTGAGAGATGCTACGAGGGGTGGGGAAGATGTCGGACAGACACACAGGAGACAGAGCAAGCAGGAAAAGGGAAGGGATTTGCATTTTATTTTTAGCATAATGAGAAGCCGTTGGAAGGTGTTAAGCAGGGAGATGACATGAATATCTTATGTGTGAAACCAGCATGTTGTAAGTGTATGCAAGTGTATTACCTCAACCAATACCTGCATTACCTCTGCAAGGGAACCAAGAGCTAACAAGAGCCTGTGCCCTCTTGCGTAATCGGAGGAGAGCGGAGATGGAAGCCTGACATCTTGGTTGTTCAGCTAATTCATAGACGGTCTGTGAGTGGTGAATTAGGTGGGATCTCTGCCTATGTCCTAATAAGGAAGGGAAGATATTAAAGCAGTCACCGTAACAGGAAAGAATGCACGAAGAGGATCAGAAGGTGCTAAAGGAAGACACCTTCCATATTGAAAGCAGAGAGAGCTCTCAGGTGGAGTAACCAGGTAGATCTTCACGAAGGGGTTGGGCAGACATAGGAAATATTAATGTCCCTTATGAACAAATTGGGTTGCAGCTCTACCTGGGGCTGTCAACTTTCTTTTCTCTTTTTCTTTTTCTTTCTTTCTTTCTTTCTTTCTTTCTTTCTTTCTTTCTTTCTTTCTTTCTTTTTTTTTCATGAAGAACCAAGTTACTATGAGGGGAATTGTTATCAATGTCTAAGACTATAAATGTACCTTCCCAAAAAGGAATACTTTTCTGTGTGACATCATAGAGAATCACACTCCCTAAGATGAGTCACTGAGTTAGTTTTGGGACTAGAATTAAAGTCCAGCTTTATATTATCCTCTGTTGATGATTCTCTAGGCAGATGACCATGTGCCCTTTTTTTGTTTTATTCTAACCCCTAGGTAGTTTGTCTAGCCCAAACTGTATACTGCTGTATATTCAGTATTTTCTCTGAACTACGAAGTAATTGGAACTTAATTTAGAAAATTATGTACAATAATAAAATTGCATTAATGATATTTCCCACCACGCTATTAACTTTTATGGTTTATACGGCCATGCAGTGAAACAGGGGCATGGCTACTGGGTAAGCAGCTCCACTAAATTGCTTCCCTTTGGTAAAGGAAGGTTTACCAGCATAGCTTCATTATGAAACAAAACTGTGTTCTTTTTCTGCTTTGTAAGTGCAGGGAAGAAAATGCCATCTTTGGCCTCATCAAAAGAGGCCCACCATGTTTATCTTAATAGACCGCTCTTCTTTTTTTTTTTTTTTTTCTGTTTTAATTTTTTTATTTTATAAACATATATTTTTATCCCCAGGGGTACAGGTCTGTGAATCACCAGGTTTACACACTTCACAGCACTCACCAAAGCACATACCCTCCCCAATGTCCATAATCCCACCCCCTTCTCCCAAACCCCCTCCCCCCAGTAACCCTCAGTTTGTTTTGTGAGATTAAGTCACTTTTGGTTTGTCTCCCTCCCAATTCCATCTTGTTTCATTGATTCTTCTCCTACCCACTTAAGCCCCCATGTTGCATAACCACTTCCTCATATCAGGGCTCTTCTTAAAGACGTGATCACGCTGCTGCCTCTACATGCTGGTGAGTCGCCCAGGGTTTTGATGTTTTTGCATCGGCACCAGCCTTCTGTTATTAAATGCATACTTCTTTAGGCATTAGCTTCAGGATCAGGTGCTTGAAAATAAAAATCCGACACCATACTCAGCATCAACTCTAACTAGCTGTCTGGAAAAAGAAACATTACATTGATGGGTTTTCTTGCTCATTTGTACAACTGATGATCCAATATCACAGGACTTACCCTGGGGTCCTTCCTCCCTCTTCACTGCCTCGAAGAATCTATAGGAACAGTGGGAGCCCCTGGCTGAGCCATCGTTCACACAGCTAGTGAGCAGTGAACATCACCCTCCAGAGCACACAGGGTCATGATTTGGAGAAGTGCTTCAGCATTCCTGAGAATCCCGTGGGAGAATTGCCTCCGTGGATTTGCTCTCTCTGTCATGCCGACACACATGATGACCTGTGGTTTCCAAAATCATAGCTCTGCTCCCATTGGCTTAGATGGAATTTCTAATAGAGTTAACCTTACGTTATTCAATAATTGATTAAAATTATTCAAATATAATTTATTTTTTTTAAGATTATTTAATTTTTTGAGAGAGAAAAAGTGCCAGTGCCGGGAGGAGCACAGGGAGAGGGACCAGGAGACTTGGCACTGAGCATGGAGCCCGATGTGGGCCTCACTCTCCCAACCCTGAGATCATGACCCAACCTAAAATCAAGAGTTGGATGCTTAACTGACTGAGCCACCCAGGTGCCCCCAGGGATAATTTTAAAATGCCAAGGCTTTTGTTTAGTACTGGAGAAACTGACCTAAAGATATCACTGGGAATATAAGGTAAATGGAAGTAGAATAGTTGTGTGTCCTCGTTTGACGACACGGATGACAGGGAATGTATAAGTCACATACTGTATTAACTTCAGAGTAATTTATAACCATTTAGTAACCACTTTAGAATCATTTAGTCATGCAAAAATAAAGGGTTAAAGTTTAATCTATCAAAAAGTAAAGTGGGAGGAAATGTTAACTGCCATGTAGGCAAAATTGTTAATTCACCGTGTAAGAATGTATTGAATGTGTACCGCGTGCTGGAGACTGAGAGTCAGGGCAGGCACGAAGATGGAAAAGGCATGTCCTATGCTGTATACAAACCTGCAGTCAAGTGGGAGAAAGAGACAGACAGGTAAGCAGGTGAGTTGCCATATAACATGGTAAATGTGATGAGTGTTTAGGTCTCACTCTGCCCAGAACATAAGACAACAAAGGGGGCGAATATGTTATTGGAAAGGAGAGGGGTTTGGGTGGGGCGATGTCAGGAGAGTTCTCCAGAGGCCTTTAAGGATGTGATCATTAAGGACAGAGAGGGTGGTGGATCCCAGACTAGATGGAGCTGTGTTTGAGACAGGCCACAGAGCAAGAATCCCAGAGTTTAATGAAAGAGAAATAAATAGAGGCTCTTGCGTAGCTTGAAGGAATAGGCAAATAGTGATAGAAAAAATTATAAGTGTTGTGTTAGTAGTGTTGCCAGATTAATCAGCCTGTTTCAGGACTAGTAGAACATCCTTTGTGTAGTATCACCTGAAAGATGATAGTATCTCCCCCATATTCTGTTTGTTTCTGATACACATCTGGCCCCCGAGACATTGCCTCATCTGTCCATCATAGTAACTTTAAAAACGTTTAGAAATGTATTAGTTCAGATATACATCTCCAAAGTCCCTCCTAAGAATATTAAAGATATCCTAGGATGGAGGAACATATTAAGGCATTTTTAAATCTCAACATCTTAACTGATAAAGATTTTTGGATTGGCTAGTGGGCCACCTAGAAAAGACGTGTATTTTGAACATGGGCAGGCAGGGAGTATCTCTGAAGCATTGATGACCCTGGGAGAATGAACATTAGGATGAAATAGAAGAAAACAATGAAGAAAAATTAAGATATTCCTGTGAATGACATCTCTTGAGGGTAGCCAGGAAGGACAGCTGCATCAAATCAGTAGGGGAGCCTCCGTGGCATTCAGTGCCCTTATTTGTAGCTAAAAGTCTGATGAATGTCGTCTGAAACTGGGATCAGAACTGGCCTAGAGCACATCTCACATCTTCTTTCCAGGTGTCACTGTGTGATTATTCTAGGGAAAAAGGGGAAAAAATATAAAATGTTTAACTAACCCTTCGAGGCAAAAAAGAATGTCAGAATTTTCTTTCTAGGACTTGCCATATGTGCCTTCCCTAAAAGCAATTCTTTTTATAGACAGAATTTACCATGGTACACATGGATACCACCTACACAGGTAATCTTTCCCACTCACAGGAAATAGAGAGACATACAGTATGAGTGCATAAATCCTACCATTATAATGATATCTATAAATGTGACATTTCACAAATGTTACTGTTGGTAGACATGTCTGAGAAGACGTAAAATCTACTCTGGGCCTAGTTTCCCTTCCAGTATCTTAAATGTAACATTTGAATCTGAGCTATTTCTTTTATTGAATTCCATTCCAAAAGAGGGACCTATAAATGCCACTGAGGCAGAGTCTACTTCTTCAGCATCGTACAGGAGAATCCCTTAGACATCTCCATGGTACTGTACAAATGACTGGGTCCCATAACAGGTAGTCAACTAAGCCCATGGGCCACTTGGAAATTTAATTCAAGCTTTCTTGCCCCACCTAGAGGGTTGGATTTTCTGGACTCATGTGAGCTTGTCTGCTGGATTCAGAGGGGCTTCTAAGTTTTTACATTTGCTTTGATATTCTTCCCAGAAATATCCAGTATTAGATTCTCTGAGACTTCCTCAGAGCTTTTGAAGTTCTTGAATAGGGTTTAGGATTTTTTTTTTTTTTCATTATTTCTCATCCAAGCAACCTCTAGGAAGTTGGAAGGATTTTTTGGAAAACACTTTTTATTTTAATTCAGTTAACTAACATATATTACTGGTTTCAGAGATACTGGTCTGTGATTCATTGGTCTTATATAATGCCCAGTGCTCATTACGTCATATGCCCTCCCTAAATAGGATTTTTAAGCTTCCTGACTCTGTCCTAGGGAGTGGGAATGGGCAATGAGTCATCACAGAATAAATTCACTTATCTGTAATAGCTTTTTGCAGGGTTTCTCAGCGTCAGCACCGTTGCTACTTGGGGCCGGATAATTCTTTGTTATGCTGTGCATTGTAGGATGGTCAGCAGCATCCCTGTTCTTTAGCACGTAGGTGACGGGAGCACCACCACCCTCCCATTCTGACAATCAAAAAAATACGCCTCCAGTCATTGCCAAATGTCTGCTGGGACAGGGGCCAAAACTGCCACCAGTTGAGAACCACTCGTCTAGGGAAAAGGTTAGGAAAATGTTCAAAGTAGCAAGAGCTTTGAATTAGGGTTGTAATTCTAGACTCTTGCTCTATAAGCACAGATTAGATCTGTGGTTTAGGAGCCCCTGTCATGTGTTCTCATTGTCCCGTCTGCATGTCCTTACTTAGCTATTATTCTTAGTGTATTATAATCTCAACTCCATATTTGATTATTCCATTATGTTATATATAGTAGGAATTTAATAAATGTTGGCTAGTTAATCAATGAATATTGTAGGTACAGTGCATGATTATACATTATATAATGTATAATCTGCCATGCCGTTCCTGGGTATTTTCTCTTAAAGGACCTTTGGAGAAACAGATATGCAACAGTGGAGGGCAAGCTAAGCTATTAAAAACAATATATGCTTCCTTAGCTATCTGTTCTTCCAAATGATACTCCTTATTATCTAGGATTCAATGCTTGCTACGTGCTAGGCATTCTCCCATCTGTCAGTGCAGTACACTACAGTCTTTTCTGAAGAATTTTACAGCTTAAAAAGGGGAAAACTGATCACCACTACAAATGAAAAACTCCTTTTATAAGTAAACTTATAAATAAATAATAAAATGAAGAAGGGATTACAGAACCCTGGGTAAGATGCTTTGACTTGTCCTACCTCACTAGCCAACACTTAACAGCTCCAGATCTGTGAATAATAAGGGTACATCCCCTTGGTGTCCAGAGATCTCGAGGTTATATCTGGAGATTATATCTGGAGCATAGATGCATAAGAATGGGACTTCAGCTCCATCCTGAAGGCTGTCTGTGTGCCATCATTTTTTGACAGTTAACATTGGTAAGTGCCTGTAGTGACAAGGCTCAGACAGACACTGGATAAGCACATCCTGTATAGTACTCACAACTCTGGCAAGGTAGATCATTCCGAATTTGCAGATGAGGAAGACAATGACTGAGGTGTTTTAGGAAGTGGCAGCACGGGGATTCCAGAGGTGTTTTCTAACTGGAAGGCACTTTCTGCCACACCCCAGGATTACTGTCTCTTTTTATTTAATCAGCCATCTGATCTTATGGTCTAGCACCATAGGTGTTTGGAATAAGAAGATGAATGACACATGGTGCCTACTTCCAAAAATGTAGGAATAGGTACACAAACATAGTGCACTAAAAAATCGTTATGAAATAAGTAGGTACTGGGTGCTTAAATTGTCTGAAATCACAGAAAAAGTACTGTTTCTCACCTATCATTCTAAGAAGCATATAGTTCTTTGTCTATAAGTGTTGTTGTGCTAATGAGAAAGTTCAGAGATTACCATTAACTCAGTAGTACTGGCCATCTTCCTGCCCTGCATTAGTAATTTCATAGGGACTTAAAAGAATTAATTAACTTTGCTTGGGGTGGGGGTAAACTGTTTCAATATATAACCTTAATTCATCTTTTTACCCACAGTGGTGTCTTGTACATTTATTTTCTGGTTTCCATTTTAAGAGCTTAAAGACAGTGCTTTCTGCTGTGCAGTGGCCGTGGACGCATGCCGTCACACCACATTTTGTAAATGCAAAATAAAACTGGGGACTTGTAGGCAAAGCCCACTTGATATCCTGATTTCTCACCCCAACAAAAAAGGCACAGCCAGGACACATCCAAGGAGAGGGATCACCTCCCCACTCCTGTTACATGTATGCTTGAGTGATCATGTCACCATGGGTACTTGCTGGTCAAGGATAGGTCCTGTTAGAAGAGAGGCCTCTATAGTTGCTTGTCCGGAAGCAGCCATTTTACTGTTGAGCAGATTGAAACCTGCTGAGCCAGTGTCTTGCTGGGAAAAGGAGGACTTGGTCTTTCTTTGGTCTTTAAAGAATTTTTGAAGGAGTAGGTTTAGGGTGCTTCTCTGAATGTGGGAAGATGGGCAAGATGTCTCTGTCTAGTAGATGCAGCTTTTGCTTCTCTAAACTTAACATTTTCTTAGTTTCTTATCACTTCTTCTATTTTTCTCTCCCACTCCCATTTATTTTTCAGTCTCTATTTTCTCTTGCTCCTTCTTTACTCATGTTGATCTTTGTCATTCTCCCTTTGGTTTTTGGTGCTGTCCATATTCCTTAAAATTTTTATGAAGGCACTTTTCCCCTTTATTTTCAAAATGTGTTGATATTCAGTAGACTTCCTTACAGTATTTCAAGTCTAACTAAAAAGAAAAAAAAAATGTCGAGAAAAAGAAAAGTGAACCCGAGACTTTCTCAAACTTTCTAAAACTTCTGTTGAGAAAAGGGAAAATGTACAGGTCAGTTCTTATTTTTATCTGAACGGTTTTCCCATCCAAATAGCATAAGGAATGTAAAAAGATTTAGGGGAGTACAGTCATGGTCATGAATAATTCAAATATACATTAAGAATGCAGAACTTTTGGAGCAACCAGTGCATTTTATAGAGAATACTGGAAAAACACTAGGGAATGAAAACAAATATCACCTCTTCTTATCATTTTTACTAAGAGGACAAACTTAAAAAAAAAAATCCCAATTATAAATCACAAAGTACCCTGGAACCATGATTCAGATCTTACTTCTAAAAAGAAGGTTAAATTGAACCACAGCAGTAAATAGAACTTCTTGCTTTTTCACTAGTATATTTTTATATCCATCCTTACATATCTTAAGTAAGTTTTTTTATAAATAACTACACCAAATTTACCAATTTTTAGTAATTCCAAAAAATATTCACATCCAGGCATCAGAACTGATTGCATTCTTGAAATACATACATTTATTTTAGGCAGGCACTTTAGGTATATCAGGTTTTCAAGAAAATGTGATTATCTCCATTTTGATAATCAACTGAACAGGCAGAGAATTTTTATAAAGTAGGTTACTAAAGGTCTAGTAATGTTTTCTTGCAAAAGCTGGTGTGATCACAATGTGTGGGGATTTCTGGCACCACAGTGCTATTATTACCACAGTGATGCATTCAGTACAATAAAGGATCTACTTAACTTTGTTATACATGCCTTTAACACCTGGTGCCACCTGTAATGACAGCAGCCACAGAACTTGGCATGGACTAGATACTCAATAAATGTGTGTTCTTTCCTTTTTCCTTGAATATATCTTACAAGTATTCAGTTTTGATAGTCTTCAAAATGCCATCTATAATTTAATATATAAAACTTACCTTTCTTTCAAGGTTGACAAATAAGCATACCTTTGTTTCAGTCCCTGAAGCATCTTTGGGCTCTTACCTGTTTGGAATCCATCCTCTTTTTAAAAAGGAAAAATAAAATATATATATATATATATATATATATATATATATATATATGTGTATATATATACACACACACATATATATGCACATATATATGTACCTATGTATGCACATGTATCTATAATCTCATGATTACTTTCAATATTTAGCTCTAATGTTTTTTAAAAATAATTTCCTTTTTATAAGATTAAAGTAAAAATAACTATTTTAAACCTCATCTAGACCATTTTCTCTGAATAAAAATTTACCTTGTAGGAGATCCTACATATTCACTGGTGTATGGTGCGGTGAGTTCTTCCATTATAATCCTAGAAAGTAGATTAAAAATTTGAAAGTCCTTGGAGAGCCCTGGAATCTGCCAAATGATACACTGCTGTAACTAACTGAAATTAATGTGGGTGAAGTTGTAGAGTTCTTGCTTTTTCTTCACTAGTGAAATTCTGAGAAAGTCATCCAACCTGGAGAAGGACAGTAATTTATCACTCCAGAGCACCAAAGTTCCAGAAAGAAGGCACACATCACCGGGTAAGCTATTCTCTTCTGTTGAGTTTAGAGGGGGCCTCTTGGAACAGCCAGCAAGGTGTAAGCTTTGAAAGGGTTATGCTTTTAACTTTTCAAACAGAGATGGAATGCCTAGAATATTCCCAAGAGATTTAAATGTTTCTTAAGGCTGCCTGAGTGTGGCAGTGCAATTACACAAGTTCTTGAGGATAATTGGAAATGAAGTTCTTACTAAAATACTTTCTAGGAGCAAAAGCTTAGATGGTACTAAATATGATGTTGAGAACTGTACACTTTGCCAGAATTGGCTAGGGACTCTAACAGTCTGCGATTAGATGATGCTGGGAAGGTTAGGAAGCCCAGCAATAAAAGGAAATTACCATTTGCAATGCTACAGATGGACCTAAGGGGTATAACATTAAGTGAAGTAAGTCAGAGAAAGACACATACCGTATGATTCCACTCTTATTTGTAATTGAAGAAAAAAAAAATGAACAAACAAGGGAGAAAGTGAAACTAAAAAAACAGGCTCTTGAATACAACTGGTTGTTGCCAGAGGGAGGTGAGTGGGGCGGGAGGGGTGAAATGGACGAAGGGGGTCACTCATCTTGATGAGCACTGAGTCATGTATAGAATTGTCGAATGGCCATGCTGCATACCCGAAACTAATATAACACTGTATGTTAATTGTACTTCAGTTTTAAAAAGAGAAAAAATGTTACTGCATGAAATCTCAGATTTGCCCAAACTTTTCATTTTACAAATGAGGAATCTGAGGCCCAGCAAAGTTATATGCCCTATCGAGGCTTATCCATCAGACCTGATTCTAGAGCAACAGCCAAACTGGGATTCTTTCTGCTGTTCCTCCCCCTCATTGCTCAGTATCCCAGGCTCTCAGTGGGACTGTAACGCTTCCTTTACAGCTAGGTCAGGAGCCTTCACACTTCAGTGTGCAGAAACCTTCTGGCCGAGCTGCCTGAGCCTTATACCAGATAATTCTGTTGCAGATGACCATGAGACACTCATTAGAAGCCATAAATTGGGAATAAACTCTCAAAACAGCAGGACAGTTTTACATTCATTTGACAAATACTTATTGGATGCCTGCTATTGTGTAAGCTCAGACCTATGTCCCGGGGATATTAGGGAATGAAACAAAGATTTCTCTGTGTTTGGAATGTGATTGGTGCTGTGGAGAAAAAGAAGTACTGTTAAAAAATGCCATGGGATATATAAGATTCTGTAACATTTTGTAAGTTGGTGTAGCCACTGTGGAAAACAGTACGGCGTTTCCTCAAGAAATTAAAAATAAGAATACTGCGTGATCCAGTATTTCTGCTACTGGATATTTACTCAAATAAAATGAAATAGTAATTGAAAAGATGTATGCACTCCTGTGTTTACTGCAGCATTATTTACAATAGTCAAGACGTGGGAGCAGCCCAAGTGTAAGTGTTCACTGATAGATAAATGGATAAAAATGTGGTACACACACACAGATATACACACACTGGAATACTATGCCACTTTAAAAAAAGGATGAGCTCTTGCCCTTTGCAACAGTGGGGATGGACCTAGAGGGTATTATGCTAAGTGAAATAAGCCAGACTGAGAGAGACAAATACCATAAGATTTCATTCATAAGTGGAATCTAAAACAAAACAAAACAAAAAATACCAAATGAATAAATAAACAAGAAGAATTAGACGTATAAATACAGAAAACAAACTGATGGTTGCCAGAGGGAAGGAGGTGGGGGACAGGCAACATAGATGCAGGGATGTGGGAGATACAAGCTTCCATTTATGAAATAAATAAGTCACACAATAAAGGTCACAGAATAGGAAATAGGGAATAAAATCAATGATACCGTAACAGGGTTTTATGGTGACAGATGATAGCTACACTTGTGGTGAGCATAGCATAACAGAGAGAGAAGTCGAAAAGTTGAATTGCTGTTTTGTACACCTAAAGCCAGTGGAACATTGTATGTGAACTGTAGGCAACTAAAAACAAACAAACAAGAAACCATGACATCAAATAACATTCCAGTGCAAGTTGATGGACCAGATGACAAAAGTCCTGTGTTAATGTAATAGAAATACAGTAGTGAGTGGTTCTGAGGAACTAATGTTCTGTTGTGAATGATCTGAGGGTATTTGGCTGAGAAGCTTAAAGCACAGTAGAAATAAGATCATAGTGTTGTGGTCCAGTAAGCTTTGCTTTGCTCAGTAGCCACAGATGAGGTTTCTGCCCTGGCTGCTCATCTCACACATGCATTGCCTGATCTAGAGGAATTGGTTGGTAAATTCTCAGCCCCACAGGCACTGTAACATAACCTAGGCCCTCCTGATAATAGATCACCATATCTTTGGAAACAAAGATTCCTTGCTGTGAATGTAACAAAGTATCTCTGGCCAAAATTCATGAAAGGTAACATACTGGCTTAGTGACCATCCATGCTATAGGTATGAACATAATCTTCTAGCTAATGCTCCTAACCCAGAACACCCTGCCACATCATAAATAGTGCTCGATGAGGCTACTTTGAGAATTACTTAATTAGAATATACTGCAGTTTGGACTAATTGCCTCATCCCATTTATTTGATCTGAAATATCTTTCAGAAAACACTTTGGGGAGGAAAGAATTTATGATCTTAAGCAGATTTCAGCCTCCCAATTGAATAATTAAAAGAAAACCATTATCACCAGATGTGCATTGGCAGATCCTTTGAACAGATGTTAGATATGATGGATCTGTAGAGCTGGTAGAAGCACCTCGAATCCTCTAGGCCTGCACAGAAATGATTCACTTTATTAGGCAGTAATATTGGTGATGAAGTTTAATGACATAAACTGGAATGAAAGCAAATGACATCTAAAGTGATTGGAAAAAACCCAAGAGCAGACCAAAACCATCACAGTTTTATGTGAAGAGAAATAATGATGGAATTTGCCATTTTGCCAGCACAAAACTTTCATAGAAGTTGCATATTTGAGTATGTTCTTGCTGTGGGGGATGTCAGGGCACAAGTGATATTTATGGATTCTTACATGAATCTGCCCATTTTTGTATATCTGTTTAGAATGCTGATCTGTTCTTTCTTCTATTACAGCCCCAGTATTTCCCAGTCTGAGCTCTGTTTTGGAAAGTACTGGAACAGATACTTTCAATGGTAGTCAAGTTCTTGCCCAGATCCTTAGTTTGGAAAAGGTAATTTCACTCAGTTTTATAATGGACTGATAATAACTAGCAGTTGAACAAATGCCTCTGAGGTTAATACAAGCATCTCCCAAACAGGAAGAGATTTGGAACACCCCCCCCTCACCCCCATCTGGAGTAATATCGCAGGAGGATTCTTTTGTCAGGAGCTCTTCCATCAAAAAGCTTAATTCTCAGACGTTCTGAATTCATTAAGATCTTGGACTTTTATTTATTTCCCTATTAAGTGCCTTAATCAAACTTGAGATTTTCCTCTAGTAAGAAATAAGGTAGCATTATATATAATCTTCTAATTTTCTGCAACAGAAGAAAAAAAGACGTATGACAGCAGACGAAGCTCTAATACTACACTTGGCTTCCTCATCCATACTGATAATACCTTTAGAAAATTTGAGCTATGGAAAGTATCTCCCCAAAGTAGTAAAATCCTTCTCTTTAGCATGGTTTGGAGAGCTTACTTACAGATCCTTCTTATATTCAGATTCCAGATTACAAAAAAAAAAAAAGAAGGTAATAATTTCTATCAGAGGCATAAACTGGCAGCCTGTGAGCTAAATGTGTGTGTGTGTGTGTGTGTGCAGGGATATTAGGAAATTAAGTTGAACGCCTTTGGGCAGAATGGGTTCCCTTCAGTTGAACACAGTCCCTACTTCTCCTTACTGTCTTTCATTCAGCCAGATTCCTACATTGATTTGGCTGGCCTTTGCTTTATGTGCTCTTCAGAAATTAAAAGAGATTATTTTTCAACATTTGCTAATAGACTTCTCTCTCTTTCACTCACTGTCTCTCTTTGTCATGCACACATGCACACTTACGCATTTTAAATAATGTATTCATGTTTTATGCAGTAGACATTTCTTCCATCTGGATGGAACATAGGATATAGGACATAGATTTGACTTTTATTCATATTCTAGTGATCATAACCTCTGCAGCTTAGTATGACTCTGTTAGTTAACCTTTGAATTAACATTCTGTATAAGTGAGGCATCTCAGTAAACACGTTTATGTAAATAAGCCAAAGGACAATGCAAAAAGGGATTCCAAGAAAGGCATTATTACCCATCAAGGCAATTCTGCCAGTGCTGGCTGAAATAGAAGACTTTCCCATTCAATTTAGTCTAGATGTTGAAAGTCTGGTTCTAACAAGAATAATATTTGAAATACCTAAAGCATAGGAAGGCCCCAATATGCTCAATTAATTCCAATTTAAAGGCTCCCTAAATCTGACCAGTATGTAAATGGGAGGAAGTTACTTTATTCCATTCTATTTCTTCCATATTAGTTCCTAGAAGCACAAAGTCTTCATTGAATCAGTTAAATACTTTAATATCTAGAGTAACAACACTATTCTCAAAAATACTGCTTCACTGTATTGAAACCCCTGAGTTCTCTTTCTCATACAGAATAAAATTTCAGAATTTTGTGAAGCAGCACAGAGTCATATATCCAGTGGAGATAAGTCAAAAATGAATTTTCTATGTATAGATACATATTTTTAGAGTAGTTGGAGCAGGGAAGGGTTGTAAAAATTAGGATGACATATTGATGCCTGTGTCAGCAATCTCTCTGATTCCTCTTTCTTTCTCTTTACTGCTTTTTGCAACCCTTGCAAAAATGAGTAGAGAAATCATTTTGGAGTGAGTTTATGTGTAATGTTAAGAAAGAGATATGGATGAATGACTGGAAGACTTGGCACTTATAGTATATCCTAGAATAAGTGGATCCTGTCTTGTTCCATTCACTGAGAAGTTGCATCATGGGATGGCGAAGTATAGCTTTTGTGACATAATATTAAAGGGGAAGATAAAGTTAATTGGCTCTCACCTCACAGGGTTATAAGAATTAATTGTTAGAAAGCACCCATTAAATGTTATAACTGACTATAATTGGCTCTGTAAATACCTAAACAACTTAAAATGGTGAATGTGATCACTATTATACGTGAAATTGGTGCTGTGTCTGTGACTGGTCTGTCCTGTGAAGTAAGTATATGGAGGATTTAGGATTCCATTATGAAAATGCTTTTCAATTATTGCTGTTGTTAATTATATACTTTTATGTGTTTTCATATACACATTTTCTTTTTTTCTTCATATGCATAATTCCTAAGTAAACTATTTGCTTTATAAATGAAACATAAGTCATGTTGGTCCACTTCTCTAAAAATAACACCGTGGGTCTTGGATGTCAATGCTCCTCCTCTCTCGAAGTCCAGAGATTGCAGCCAGTTTCCCGATGAAGGGTCACGGTTAGGACATCCAAGTTTGCTGCTAAATGCCCAGGAAAAACTACGATTTTTAAGTTTGAAGATTTTTGTCAGAAAAGATCTGGTGTTTTATTTTATTTTATTTTATTATTATTATTATTTTTATTATACATGAATGTTAAATAGTATATAGACGGGTTTTTCTTTTTTTTTTGCTTGTATTAGCAAAATAATGTGTACCAAAAACCTTCGTTCTGGGTCATTTTAATAACCTTGTAGAAAATTGCAAATTAACTTGACTTCAGTGTTCTTTTGAGTCACATACAACTCTTCTCCTGCCTTTTAAATTAAATCTGTGTTTTTAAAGCCTTTGCTACCGAAGTGACTTAATATTTATCCACATTATTTTCCTTTTAATTTAAAATTGTTGTAATAAAGTATTGTCATGGTAAAAAAAAAAAAAAGAAAAGAAAAGATCTGGTGAATTTAGTTTCTCTGGTCGGAGACAGGAAATTAGTTCAGTTAAACAAATCATGTATGAATAATTTAAAACATAACAATGACAAGAATTACCACATTCATACATTTTCTTGCAACTTTTCATAAATAAACCAAATGTATTTTAGTGTTATTTTAATAGTAGCTATAATGCGGGGCCTTAAAATGGCTATTGTGAAGGCAAGTCAGTTTCCTTGAAGAGAAGACTATTTTATATCTATATTTATTAACGTTATTATTTCACTCTTCTCACACATATTTTTAGCTGTTAGAGCAAAATTCAACTTCAGAAGACATACGAAAAGAACTGTGTGAGAGCTATCCAGATTATACTGCTCATTACATCTTCTCTTGGACAACTCTAGGGAAAAACGTTTTTAACAAATTTTGCCTATCCAATATGACCTTTCTAGAGTCTTCTCTCCATGAACTAACAAACCAATTCTCTCAGGTAAGTGTAAATATTTTAATTTGATCAAGACCTCTTAAGCAATGAAAGGAAATGTATTGCTTTCATTCTTAGATCCACAAAGTGATTCAACTTGAGTCAAAGAGTAAGTCCATAGCCCAGATGGGCTGGGTAATACTGACTGGAATATGTGCTCACTCTTGGCATGCAATCCTTACAGAGATTCACACACAGTATCTAATTCTAAGTCATGTCTGCTTTCCATTTAAAGGTGCAGGATTGAAATGATTACAATGTTGAAACAAAAATATTGCATTATGGTTATTGTAGACACATTTTTGTAGATGGTTTTGCTCTATGGTGAATGAAGATTGTTTCCTCTGTCATATTTAAGTAAGATTACTCAGGCTATAATGTAAGTTTAATAATTTAACTATTAGAGCCATTAACTCTTAGAAATGAGAATAATGGGTTATCTTCTTAATTTTTCTCACTAACATCATACCTACTTTGAAAAGCTGATTTTTGATGAAACAATATATCCCTCTCCTCAAAACATTGCACATTAGGGACAAGGACTTTATACTGTAAAGTAGTAATGACTACTTCTGTATGCTATTCTTAAACTATGGTATGCAAAGAAGTTATCCATAGTCTTCATTTAATGAAATCCCACATACAATGTACGATCACAAAAATACTCAGAATTTTCTTTAAATTTTATAAACAGGACTAAATGAAAGATATCTACTTCTGATACTTTACTCCTGATTCTCTGAATTTTACTGTAATTCATTCAGTACAGAATGCTTGAATTACCTTTAGTAATCTGAGCTTTCTAAATGAACCTGATTAGAGACACTGTTATAATAACCCCTGTTAAACACAGAGCACTTAAAATGCTTTCTAAACAAATTCAGTCATGTAGGGTAGAATGTTTGCTTAAGAATACATTGTTCAAAATCACGTTCTTGGCATGAAAGAACTTGAATTATAACTGAACAAAAGCCTGACTTTACCAGTATGAATGACTTTAATAAGAAAATTACTTTGGGTGGGAATATAATGAAGAAATACTTTACTTGTTCACTGGATCCCGTGATACAGAGCAGGAGCAGAAGTCACAGTTTTTATTTGCTTATAATACAAGATGTGATTATTACATAGGTTCACTCACTATAAATCATTTATTGTAACTAACGTTCCTGGTGTGGCAACAGAACTTTGAAAGTATTTTCTTCCATTAAGTATGTGTGTATGTGTAATTATAGTAGCAAATATATATAGATTTAAGGGTTCTGAAACCAAATAATAAATAATACTAAGTCTACTAATAGATACAGATAAGATTTGTCTGTAAACCCTAAACCTGATCCTAGGGAAAAACAAAAACATGACCCAGAAGCTAATTTCATTTTAAGAAATTAATTTTAATTTCCAAAATGTAATTTAATATATTTTGTATAAATACAGCTCTGTTAACCAAAATTGAACTATGCCAATTTCTGGAGGTATAAGAAAAAACCCAGTTATGTTTAAGGATATTAGAAATGGTTGTAACTTTTCCAAGTAAAGAATGACTTCGAACTATTTGACAATCAGAATTATGTGAAAGTCTACATTTTTAATGCCTTTAAAAACAGTGAGCCATGTGATTACAAATGCTGAACTCCCATTTTGCCCTGTTTGTCATTTTGTAAGATATCAAGTGATCCCAACAACCAGAAGACAGTATTTCAGGAAATGGTCAAAGTGCTGTCCTTCTTCTCACAAGTCCAAGAGCAGCCCACTGTCTGGCAGCTTCTTTCTAGCTTTCCAAATGTGTTCCAGAATGGCACAACACTAAGCAGTCTACTTGGTGTTCTTAGAAATGCAAACAGGTAAGAAAATATAAGAATCGAGTGGGACAAATAAGTCTTTTCTTTTTTAATGTTACCTGTGAGGATCACTGGGAGGTAAGTAATTTAAACATGGAGCCAATAATCGTCGAGTGCCTTACTACAGATTTTAATAATGAAAATGAAGGTATTAGTTAAGCAAAGAGAAAACACACACTGCAGTCATCAGTCATCAGGGTTACCCAAGAACATTGAGGAACTGAGAAGGCACATTAGTCTTAACAAATCTATAGTCAGTTGTTATTGCAGACCTTCTGAGAAAAGGTGTGTAACAGGAACAGGCATAGATTAGAACATTGGCTCAGGCTCCTTCAGGGACAGGCAGAACTCTGCCTTTAGCATTTCAACTGCCCAAGAGTAAACTGTCCCATTGGGTTTTAGTTGATACCATCCAATATAAAACAACTTGTTGGTTGGAATTTTCAACTGAGCCACCTCAATGGGGTTGGTTCCCCTCATGTGCAGCCAATCTTTAAATGATCTTTCTAAACCTGCATATTGGGTTGGGTTTATTTGAACATATATGACAGAAGATTTGAAACTATCTTTGCAGGAGAAACCCTTTTAGAGGCTACTTGCCTTATAAAAGAGTTCAGACTAGAGCCAGTGTTTAGAATTTAATGGACTCGTACTTAGTTTTTGACTTTGACGTCTGTCTGGCTGATTTGGAAATGTGCATTAAAAACAACAAAAGCAACACTAGATCAACAGCTGTCGATTATTGCATGTCTGCTACATTCCAGACACTTAACTGAGCCCTTTACAGATATACCACATTAAATCCTACAACTAAACTATTATTCAGTTTGTAAATGAGGTGACAGAGGGTCATGGAAATTAAATATTTACTGATTATACAGCAAGGAGGACTTAAACCTGGGTTTTCTAACTCCAGAATCCAGGCTACCTCTTTACTACGTCAGTAGGAACACAATGTATTCCCTCTCTAATGTCTGAGGTACCAGAAGAGAGTGTTCTCACATTCTTTGGAAAGCGTCCAAGAGCTTATGTTTGTTCAAAGACCTTATAATAAGACCTTATGTTGGTACATTAATCTCATTCGATCCCACAACAATGCTTTGAAATTGAGGCAACAGATATCCCCATTTTGTAGAAGAGGAAACAAACCCTTTCAAATTACTGTCCCAAGATTTGAGAACTAGTAAGTGGCAAAGGCAGGAAGGACCTGAGGGATGACAAGTCCTGTGCTCTTTCCACAATAGCCCATCATAACTAAATTACAGAAGGAGGAAGATGTAGGGAGTCGGTTCTCTGTACTGGTCCGCATTTTAGCACTTAGGGTAATTTTCACCCAGAATTTTGGCACTTCATCCTCTTGCTCTTATTTATATTCTGTTTAATAAGCAAACAGGAAAATCAATTAAAGGAGAAGGAGAATCATTTGAATCCTGTAGCATAGCAATAAAAAAGAGTCAAAGTAATAATCTGACCACAGTAAGATAGCACTACACACTCACTAAAATGGGTACAGTTTTAAAAGATGGACAACCCCAACTGTTCAGAAAAATATAGAACAAATAGAACTCTTTGGAAAACAGTATGATAGCTTCTAATGAAGTTAACAATAGGCCCATATGATACAGCATTCTACTCCTGGATATATACCTAAGAAAATGGAACCGTATGCCCACATGAAGATTGCTGTGCTATGTTCACAGCAGATATCTGTAATAGCTAAAAATCAGGGGGAAAGAACAAATAGCCATAAATAGAAATACAAAAGAATTATAGTTTATTTATACATTGGAATTCTGTTCAACAAGAAAAACAAACAGATTACCAAGTCACATATAATGTGAATAAATATTATGACTACTATGCCGGCAGAAGAATCCAGACAACACCCCCCACCCCCCAAAAAAAGAAAACCTACTGGATGTATAGATATTATTCCATTTATATGAAGTTCTCAAATTCATATAATTAATTTATACTGTTACAAATTAAATCAGTGGATCCCAAGACAATTGGTGGGAGCATAAGGAAATATTTTGGGGATTATTGAAGTGCTTTGTATCTTATTAGCATGGTGGCTACATGACTGTATACATTTGTTAAAACTCACTGAATTATCACCTAAAATAGGTGCATATTATTGTGTGTGAATTATACGTCAATGAAATTTAAGAATCAAGAAATAAAAAACAAAAATCCCACTAAATAATATTTCATAGAAGGTAGAAGATCCAAAAATACTTCAGGATTAAAAATAAATACATAAATAGAATACTTTAGTCATTGTTTTAGTGAAGTAAATTATTTAGGATGAGCATTTTACTTTGGTTATTTTAATTATCTTAGAATTTAAAATAAAATTGTTGCATATCATAGCATTATGCAATAGAGCATCTGTCTGGTAATGATTACAAATGTTGTAAACCGGTCTACACAATAATGAAAAAGAAGACAGAAATACCTGAAAGAAATAATTTCAAATTATTTTGAAGTAAATGACATTTGGGGCATGTGGGTGGCTCAGATCATGATCTCAGGATTGTGAGATTGAACCCTGTGTAGGGCCCCAGGCTGGAGCCTGCTTGGGATTCTCTCTCCCCTGCCCCTTCCCATCCCTGGAGAGAAAAAAAAAAAAAGTGGTAAATGACATTGAACTTTAAACAACTCTTTTTTTAAGTGGTCAATATTTAATTTAGGTTTTTATTGCTAATTTATACATGTTTTCTTTTTAATATGGTAGCCCTTGGCTATCTAATATGGCCTTCTAATATGATAACTGCATGTGAATTTTGACTAAAATGCTGAATTTTTAACTTTATTTAAATTGTAAACATTGATATTTGATTCAATTAATGGTTAACCTTCTCGTGTGTTTGGAACAGTGTTAGTATATGAACCTACTTTTTCATCTGTCACTATAATGAAATCTAAATACATATTAAATTTTTTTTTAAAGATATATATATTTTTTTAGAGAGAACGAGCAGGGGTAAGGGAAGAGGGAGAGAAATCCTCAAGCATACTCCCCACTGAACTCAGAGCCTGACTGGGGGCTGAGTCCTAGGACCCTGAGATCATGACCTGAACCAAAATCAAGAGTCAGCTGCTTAATCAGCTGAGCCACCCATACTTCCTGAGATTAAATATTTTCCATGAAAATTTGGATCTGAATTGAGATGTTCCATAAATACAAAATTCATAATAAATTTTGAAAACTTAGAACAATAAAAAACATAAAATATTTCATTAATGATTTTTATATTGATTAGCTATTGAAGTGATAATATTTTGGATGTATTAGGTACATAGAATATTTTATTAATAGAATATTCTGTTAAAATTAATTTCATGTTTCTTATAACTTCTTTAACATGACTCCTGTAAAATTGAAATATGGGGCTTGCATTATATTTCTGTTGGAGAGCCGTCTTTAAACCATTTTAAAAATTTTTTTTGTTTTTTTTAATTAACATATAATGTATTATTGGCCCCAGGTGTAGAGATCTGTGAATGGCCAGGATTACACACTTCACAGCACTCACCATAGAAGCCATAATTATTGTTATTAAACTGATAGTGTAATTAAGAGTCATAATTTCATCATATAAATTACTGTATAGCAAATTAGGGTCTCATTGGTTTATCTTACTCTTGTTGCTCAATTAATAAGAGATAAATAAACCCCACAAAAACTTTAGTCATTTCCTTCAACATCTTTTTATATTTTTGAGTTGTACATTATTATTAACCCATCACCCAAACCAGATATATAATGTTACTCTCATGACAGAAATTAGCAAAAATGAGCAATATCAAAAAATTCAAGAAGTATATATGGAAAAACCATCATTTGTCATCATTTATGAGAAAGCTATGCTGAAATGCAGATCACGGAAACTCTTCTATAAAATTATCTTTACTTATAAAGAGACTTTTTTTAAGATAACTTCCATTTTTATATGGTAAAGAGCGGGGGTAAAAAATCTATGAAATAAAATAAAAATATTTTGATCACTAAATGGTTCAAAGGATTTCAGAGAATATGAAGGCCAGGTATCATTATTTTTAAGTTAAAATTTTGTTAGAAAAAAGATGATTCAGGTCTACTGACATTTTATTAATGATATTCTTAACAATAATGTTGACAGCTTTAATGAGATTGCCAGTTGTTCAGTCTTTGAAGGTATTACTGTGAGACAGCAGATCAGGTGACTGAGACGGAGGGCCAACTTGGGACAGGGCTGGCAGAAATCTGTAACCTGAGGCCGTCTAACTGGTCTCCATGGTCACCAGGTTCAGAAGCACCCCAAAGTCTGAGAACCAGGAGATTCTTAGGGCAAATATAAAAATGCCTGAGGTATCCACTGTTATGTATATAGAGCAGAGATGAAAAAAATACAGCTTAGCCTCTATGGCCAGATACAATAATGAGCTAACAATACCCAGGGGCTCTATGCAGAAATGTTCTGCCCTCCTCCTGCCCAGCAATGTTGGGGCAAAATTTCTGTGCCAGAGGCAAGATACAGTATGTGCACATACTGTATCTATTGCTGGAGTGAGCTGTTAGTTGACAAGGATACATGGGGAAGACTGTTAGCAAATTGGTACATTTAACCCTGCACATGTCAGATTGTTAACAAAGCCTGTTGTTCTAGTTACTACTCATGTAAATTAAAGCATTGCCCTTGAGTATTGATATAAATCAAGTATTTGGGGGATTCAGATGTACAATGACAACTTTTTTTTAATGGCTAAAAAAGACATTTCTTAAGAAAAATTCCTTTTTGAAAATATGGCATGAACTCAGATATAAGTGAATTCGCTGATTGGCCTTCCCCAGTGCAGACTGCCCATCTTACTTATAACATAAAAATTCTAGGAAGATAATGCCAGTTAGTCTCTATACTGCTGTTGAGCTACCCCTAGAGTAGTGCCTGTTCGACACTTAGAGGATAGAGTGCCGTTTTTAATTAGGGCAAGCTCCATTTCTTTTTCAAAGACATTACCATTTGTTCAGCAAAAATAAATTTTTTTTTTTTTTTTTTAGGTTTTTTTTTTTTTTTATTTTTAAATTTTTTTTTTTATTTTTAAATTTTTTTATTTTTTTTTTTAATTTTTTATAAACATATATTTTTATCCCCAGGGGTACAGGTCTGTGAATTTTAATCAAATGCTTAAATAATTTTTATTCCTGGAATAGCTTCCTTTCTTTCTGGGCTTGATTTTTAACAAAAATAATTTCCAATATTTAATTTTTCCCTTAAAGAGAAAAAAAAAGTCACCATTCCATTGGACATTTCTATTCCTAATCACTTATTTTTAAGTCTTAACAGAAACAACTGATGTGAACTTTACTTCTTTACTTTTAGTTAGGCTCTTGAGTTCCCAAGTCTTTAGAATCTGGGAAAGGTTTTAAAGCACTCTGTCTGGTTCAAGAACATTTTGGGGTGATTTTGTGCATGAACAGACAAACAAGTAATTAAATGACAAAAGCAGCATCTTTGTCTCTTATGCTATAAGAATAATTTTCTATACTGTAGCCATTTTCTCCTTGAATTAACCTTTTGTTTTTGTCTGCAAACCCTGAAATGCGATCTGGTTTAATTATTTTCTGACTCCTTAGTGCGCTGCTGGTCGTGCAGAAGGTTTATCCACGTGTCACAACTAACGAAGGTTTCAAAACTCTCCATAAATCTGTGAAACATCTGCTGTACACTCTGGACTCCCCAGCTCAAGGTATTGTACTTCCATCTTACTGTATTCAATTATGTGACATGAAGCCTGTTAGGAATATAAAGCGGAGTGCCACTGAAGCAATCATTTATAGATGATACCATTCTTGGGTAGGCAAATATGCCTGGACTAAATCTGGATCTCTAGCTAATCAAAGAAAGGAAGAAATGGCTGAAAAAGAGGCTGTGACTTTCTAGAATGTTTATATTTAGGTGAAAATGATTTCTCTTAGCTTGTAAAACTGTGTTTATACTTGGTATGTAAAATACTGGGACCAAGCCTCAACAAATAGATTCCTACCACTTTTTGGAACAGAAGCCTATACTGAATTGCAGGATTTTTACCCTCATTTCCAAATTTTGGCTTTTTAATCAGGATGAATTTTTCATTGGTAAAAATGTATCCCTCAGGGTGCCTGGGTGGCTCAGTTGGTTAAAGCCACTGCCTTCGGCTCAGGTCGTGATCCCAGGGTCCTGGGATTGAGCCCCCCACCGGGCTCTCTGCTCAGCAGGGAGCCTGCTTCCCTTCCCGTCTCTCTCTGCCTGCTTGTGATCTCTGTAAAATAAATAAATAAAATCTTAAAAAAAAATGTATCCCTCAACCAGCCATCTTGAAAATACATGATGCACATTCGTGTTTGAATATATTGGTATAAATCTGCTGTCATTCCCAGTAAGATAAGCTATCGCATGTTGCTAGTGAGTCATACCATGTCACCTTTGCATGGATGCAATAGCATTACATACCGCCTGCATGGATGTACACAGATCTATACATGCAGACACATACAGACAAAAATTTAGGGCCATTAAGAATAAGTCTCTACTTTCAAGTACCAGGTAAAATGTGTGGTTAGCATTTTCTCTTCCGAATGAGTTTAAAATTATGTTCTCTCAGCTGAGTTTGTCAGCTTTCAAATATGTGGATTTTATCTTTAGATTACAAAGTACGAAGTCTGAGAGCATCAGGTCACAAGCTGATTGTTCATTATACTCTTGCTCATTAAGCTGTTAGTTTTCATGCGGATGCAGGTTTGGATAGGCTTTGAAGAATTCTCATTGGATGGTCTGACATATCGTTGCAAACCAATTTCTGTAAGGCTAGAACATGTTTTATATCTACAATTACAGAATTAATGACTAGGTTGCAAGATTGATTGTTGTTAAATTTAATGGTCCTGACAAACATTGGGAAAAAATGCTTGCTCTTAAAAAAAAAAAAAAAGAAAAAGAAAAGAAATGGTCCAGGCCAGGAAACCAGACCGTACTAACAAACACTAATTATATCCTCTCTATTTTTTTTATTTGCATTTTGAAGACTTGAGAACTTCGAGTTTCTTCCTACCAGTCTTTTTCTTTTCATCTTCAGACTCAACACCTTATAATTACATAAAATAAAGGGATAAAGTTAAAAAAATTCTTACAAAGGACAAAAGCCCATCAATGGTCTGCTTAGAAGCCACAGAAGTAAGCAGCACTTCTAATTAACTGAGGCTTCAAAACACTTTCCCTGGCAAACAGTACAGCTCAGTTTTCAGTATTTAAGAATGGCCATGTCTCATGTCTGTGTATATGCTAATGATTTTGGAATGTATCAAAACATGTCTTTGGATGGTCAAGTTGACCAGGAAAGACTGATTCAAAGACATGTGTTGCTGTTTATAAAATTTGAGGGGCTTACAGTCATTTTTTAAAATTTCCTACACTTGTGACTTCATCCATGTGATGATTAATACAGTAGCATTAAAGTCAGTTCCTGAAAGTCATTAGCCCATAATCCCTACTTGCTTTGGTGGAAATTTTTTGGTCTTTGAAAAATTCTTCTAGGTATTTCTGGGAATTCTTTAGCGAACTAAAACTTACTGAAGGCTGAACCAGTGACCTTAGTTCAACAATGCAGGGGTCTCTAGCCCCAGGAACAGATACCTGCCATGTTTCCAAGGCGAGCTGGTGCTTAGTCTTCAGGGCTTTTTTAGCAGTATTGTGGAAACAGCACACTTCTCCTTTGGCTTTGTGCTAAGTTAAGCAGGAGTGGGGCAGTGTTTCACAGTATAGTTGCCTGGGCTCTCTCTAATGTATGGCAGGGTTCAGATAGCTTTGAAAGTCTCATACCACTCTTTCAAAGAAGGAAAATAAGAAGTAGTACTTTTTGTGTCAGTGCTAAGTGCTTTATTATCTTAAATCACTTTCTTCATGAAAAGAAGTCTATGAGATAGAAATATTATTTTGTTGTACAGACAAAGAAACTGAGGCATAGGGAGACTGGGCACTTCACCAACGTTAGCCACCCAGCAGGTTACCGAACTAAGATTAGAACCTGGATCTGTCTGTCCCCAAAGCCAGTTGCCGTGAACTCTTTGCCAGATGACCTTACTCACATTTACTTCCTGGGACACATACATACCTGATTCCAAGATGCTTCATGTGGTCATGCAAGTACCCGCCATCCTCAGACCTCAGAACAGCTCCCACTTTCAGCTGCTCAATAGTTGGACTCATCATGACAGATTCCTTCCCACATAAGTTTTTCTTCACCCATCTCCCATTCCTTTCTACACACTGATTCTTGCAGACCTTTCCTGTCCTCTCTATCTGAGACTGAACACACTTTAAGATTTCTTTAGGTGACTCCTCAGCAACCATGACAATATAGGAACTCTAATAAAGAGGAAGGAGATTGTCTCCTAATATCCTGTGTTAGGGATGGAAAACTCAGTTCTGCCCCAGTCAGGATCCCTGCCTCAGTTCATATGCTTTAGTATTTCTATTTGTAAACACTGAGTTTTGAAAACAGAGATTATCTTTGTGACTCATTGAAGTTTGCTCTTTTGCAAAGTAGTAAATGATCCTTACTGATGAAGAGGTTATCTGTGCACTAGATTTCTTTCTGTTTTAAATATGCCTAATCCTACAAATAAAAAAGAAGTAAAATCTTATTTTTTAACAATCCGTAAAGCTTTCCACTTCATAAAGCCTATTTAGTACATTATTTCTTCCAAGATATTTTATAGTCCAGAGGGAAAAGTGACCAGGTCCCTACTCATTGTCAGGTTACAAAGTTAATTTCTATTAGTTACTCATTTTAATTGCTTGATGAGGAAGAAAAACTCCATAACCATTTAGTATACAAAAGCCAATAAACTTTCTCAGCATTACATAAGAATTCAAACTGAGCAAGATTTGATCTTAGAAAAATGGTTTATATACTTTTACATTGGAAATGTATGAATCTTAACAGAACTCTATCCCTGATTCTTCTAAATAAGCATGCCAACAAGCAATAGGTATTACCACTATTAATTAGGTTTATTTTTTCTGGGTATCTTCATTCTTGTTTCTTTAGCTCACTAATGCATTGCTATCTCTAGAGTAATAAAATTCAGCTGCATCTTGAGCAGAGCACAGGAAAACTCTGCTCTGCTGAACAGGAAAACTGAAAAAGACCCTGTGCTAGGTACTAGGAAAGGTGCAAACATGACTCACATACCACTGATACAGAGGTGGACGAGGAGGTCTTTCATTTAGTGATAGTCTCTTTTACACACATAATTTAAATAAACATCGATCAGCACCAGAAAAGTATGGATGATTGCATAGTTTTGCAATAGGACCTTTATGGAAAGCCTTTAAAGCACACTAACTAGGGACAATGGGAGAACTCTTAATGCAAGTAATAAAATATCCTATTGAAAGAAATTAGATCAGTGTTAAAAATACCAGCACTGAAATATACTGGATTATAAGGAATAAGTAGTGTCTCAAGAGGAGCCTGCAAGAATTGATCCCTTTTCCCTAAAGGGCTGAGTGAAAGCTTTGGATTTACGGTTTTTATTTATGCAGTAGCCATTAAAGTACTCTCATGTTCAATTTTTCATGTGAATACTGTTGCACACTTATTTTTTTATGATACAGTGTTATGTGGCAAGCTGAATCAGCAACCTATTTAACATCGAGGGGCAATTCACAGTGTTGAATTAGACCTTCCCATATGGTTTCCATTAGTTAGTGATTGCCTTCCACACTTTGAAACTTCATATTATTTGAGACCACTAACGGTTCTGTTAATACGACCCAATTTGCATTCACAGCTGCATTCAGTTGAAATCAGTGACTGCTTTTTGAAAGTATAGATTTGTGGAAAATATAGATTTGTGATAGCAGATGTTTCCTAAGGCTACATTCTTGACAACTGAAGGCAAAAAAATCCAGTGACCTGGAAGACTGAAAATTGGGCCTCATTTGTTTAACAAATCATGTGGTAGACACAATCTGTATTATAGTATTCAAGAGTCATCTGTGCATACAGTTCTTAGGATAAAATAATGTCATGTTTGACAGAGAATTTCTTAGAAATGTATGTGCTTGACCATTGAGGTTATTCTGATTAGCAGGTACATATTACCTATAAATATCCTGAATGTTTCCAACAGAAAAAAGATAGATATATTTTATAATATCTTTTGCAGAAAAATTCTGCAGATTATTCTGCATTTTCTTCCCATTTATTTACCTGTGATGATTTTTGCTACAAAAAAATAAATCCTTGAAGCAAATATGTTAAGTGCTTACTTCCATAAATGTCATTTCTGTAGGTGGCTCTGATAATGTGACGCATGTGTGGCACGAGGAAGATGGGCAGTTACTGTCCCCAAGCAGCTTGGCTGCACAGTAAGTCTTTCTTTGTTGTTTGTTTCTACACTAGTAGGTAACTTGTCTGAATAAGCAATCAACACAATTTATAAATTTATATAATTCATTTATCAGTTTGTAAAACTTTGAAATAGAAAAATCCACTATTGACTAACCAAGAAAGGCACATAGCTCAAAAGTAGTAAAGTTAAAACTTATTTTTTCATATTATCCAGGGACATTTCTGGAGACTGAAACATGAGCTTCTCTTTTTTCAGTTGTAATATTGTATATAACTAGATCCATAGTGTCCTGTCTGGATGGTTATTTTATATCTCTGAGGAAAATCTAGGTGGAGGTCGAATTTCCAACTTTTTTAAGGTCTTTCATTATAAAACTTGTATAAGCATCCAATTTTTCACATTGTGACTTATTTTATTTTTTAAAAATCACAGTATTTCTTATGCCAGTCAAGATAATACAAAATTTGTTTGCTTCTGTAGCATTTGTGTAGGTAAAACTGTTTATAGGTAATTTAATTTTGGACTCTTATTGGGGCATGTAAATATGTTGTCCTAGAAATAGGCAGTGGAAATGACAACAGTAGCATTGGCTTCTGAAGACCATTAATGTGAGCAGTGCTCTGAAGTAACTGTACTAGTCAACGTGGGGAATGAATGCGGGCGCCTGTGGAAGCTGACTGAAGGAAATTCCTGTAACTCAAGGCAAATTTAGAGACTAGGTGGCCTGTTATGTAAACATTGTTTTGGCCCGATAAAGTATACTATTGACATTTTTTTAATTTCAGTCCTGAAAGATAAATTTCTGTGCTAATGGAAATTTGTACAAATAAAAGCAAATAGTAGGACTTATTTTTAGCCATTTTTTTTTTCTTTCTGAAATACGATCTATGCAGTTGTTTATAAACTTTCTATTATTTGATGAGAAGTTCCAACTCTGGATAAATTCTAGGCAAATTCCATAAACAGCCACCTTGTAGGTCTGTTCCCACATTTCTCCTCCCCTAAGGTGGCTGAACCAGGTGTTCTTTCCAGAGCAATCAAGCAACCTTGTAAAATTTCTCCCTAGCTAGGATGCCGTGTTCCAAAAAGTTGGGCTTTTATCCACATTCCTTATAGAGCTGTCAAAAATACTTAAAAAAAAAAAAAAAACCAAACCCAAAAAACAAAAACAAAACCTTTGTATTGAAACAACTGTATGCTTATTGTTGAAACCAGGTACCTTTTTATCAGAGCCTTGAGACATTCATAGCATTGATAACACTAGCACTTCAGACCACAAATTCCAGAAACAGTGTACTTGCTGGCAGCTAGCTGACAGTTTATTAGAAAGAATTCAGTACTTTTAAGATGGTTCTTGTTGAGGTTGATGAAATTAAGGGATTTTTTATCTTTGGAGATCCTTTCCATTCCCATTTTAAAATAGTCACAGAGTGGCAATATTTGGCATAAAATAAAGGAATTTTTTGGTCTAGAATTTTCTAAAGAAGCTGCTTAAAAATATTTTTCCCTCATTGCTCTTCTCTCTTCTTCTTTCTGTCCTTAGGTTATTATTTGTATTATTCTGATGGTATATGTGTGCACACTCACAAGCTCATCCTTCATTGCAAACATTCTTGGAAAATAATAGGATTGTATACAAAAGATACATAAATAGTTTAAAAGAATAATTAGATTTTTATGCTAAAGCAGTGGCACATACATATGGAATCTTAATTTTCAGAGTATATTAAATGTAATCACCAAAATCTTGACAGTCAAATGTTCTTCCTGAAGCTAAGAGAATGGCTTAGATAATATTTCAAGGTCACTTTTAGTGCAACCTTCTTCTGCTTCTATTTTAAGCTTGAAAATTCACCATGAGAATCCCTTGTGTTATTCCACATAGGTTAGATCTGTATTTCCATATTGTGCACTATACCAGGATGCAAATGGTTCTGTGCTATAGTAACTACAACACATGGAAATGGTTACTTTTTTTTTTTTTTTAGTGTGGAAGCTGTCAATTGTATTTATTAATTTTTTTTAAGATTTTATTTATTCATAAGAGAGAGAAAGAGCAGAGTGAGAGAGAGCACAAGTGGATTATGGGGCAGAGGGAGAAGCAGACGCCCCGCTGAGTAGGGAGTCCCTCAAGGCTCAATCCCAGCACCCTAAGATCATGACCTGATCTGAAGGTGGATGCTTAACCCACTGAGCCACCCACTTCATCTTTATTTTTATTTATTTTTTTTTATTTATTATTTTTTTTTAGTTTTACCATTTTATTTTATTTTTTTTTTTAATTTTTTATTTTTTATAAATATATATTTTTATCCCCAGGGGTACAGGTCTGTGAATCACCAGGTTTACACACTTCACAGCACTCACCAAATCACATACCCTCCCCAATGTCCATAATCCCACCCCCTTCTCCCAAACCCCCTCCCCCCAGCAATCTTCAGTTTGTTTTGTGAGATTAAGAGTCACTTATGGTTTGTCTCCCTCCCAATCCCATCTTGTTTCATTTATTCTTCTTCTACTCACTTAAGCCTCCATGTTGCATCACCACTTCCTGATATCAGGGAGATCATATGATAGTTGTCTTTCTCTGCTTGACTTATTTAGCTAAGCATGATACGCTCTAGTTCCATCCATGTTGTTGCAAATGGCAAGATTTCATTTCTTTTGATGGCTGCATAGTATTCCATTGTGTATATATACCACTTCATCTTTAAATGAGGGTCAGCTATCTGGCCAATTAACTATGCTCTGAGTGCCATGTTAGAGACTTCTCTTGCTGTAGATTGTTTTTTCTCTTTAAAGTTCTTCAAGGATCCCGTGGAATAGACCCACATTTCAAATACCCCTAAGGGTATTTAAAATGCTTTGACATTAATGGGAACATTTTTCTACATGTTTATTTAGCTATACCAGGATAAGGCTCTTTCCTTAGTATTTGAATAAAATCTAAGTTAAAAATCTGACAGAATTAGTTAATTTATATATTGTGCAGTTTGATTCAAAGTCGATGATCCCCAGATCAGTTATTGACATTTATGCTATCTCTCCTGTCCATGAAACTCAATCACAGACACTAAGGGAAGGTGTTACAAAGTAAAGAGATGCAGCCTCATAGTTGAAGTGACAGGGCACACACAACACACACGTATTTACTCACTCTAATGATGCCTCAGAAATCCTAGACTGTATCTCATATGCCATTCAGGCTGAAGGGAGACCTGAAAGTGGTTAATTTGGAAACATTAAATTGGTTGCGTAAAGAAAAGGAAGGAACTTTTCTTTTTTTTTTTTTTTAATATTTTATTTATTTATTTGACAGAGGGAGAGAGATCACAAGTAGGCAGAGAGGTAGGCAGAGAGAGAGGAGGAAGCAGGCTCCCTGCTGAGCAGAGAGTCCGATGTGGGGCTCGATCCCAGGACCCTGGGATCATGACCCGAGCTGAAGGCAGAGGCTTAACCCACTGAGCCACCCAGGCGCCCCAGGAAGGAACTTTTCATGGTTGAATTATATTCCACTAGTTTTTAAAGTCACAATTAAATAAATTTAAATTTATTTGAAGAATGTTTTAGGTGGGGGCGCCTGGGTGGCTCAGTGGGTTAAGCCACTGCCTTTGTCTCAGGTCATGATCTCAGGGTCCTGGGATCGAGCCCCGTATCAGGCTCTCTGCTCAGAGGGGAGCCTGCTTCCCCCTCTCCCTCTGCCTGCCTTTCTAACTACTTGTGATCTGTCTCTGTCAGATAAATAAAATCTTTAAAAAAAAAAAAAAGAATGTTATAGGTGGAAGGGATTAGCAAGTCATTCAGCCCCCCACATCTCATTTTACAGGGGAAGGAACTGAAGCCCAGAGGGGTTTTCAGATTTAGAGGAGACAAAAGAAAAAGAAAAGAAAGACATATAAGACTAGTAAGTTACACTTACATTGAAAAATTATTTATCATTAAAAAAAGGAAAAATTATTCATTGTTTATCTGAAATTCATTTTTTAAAGATTTTATTTATTTGACAGAGAGATAGCACAAGTAGGCAGAGCAGCAGGCAGAGGGAGAGGGAGAAGCAGGCTCCCCGCTGGGCAGGAAGCCTGACGTTGGATTTGATCCCAGAACCCTGGGATCATGAACTGAGCTGAAGGCAGCCGCTGAACCAGCTGAGCCATCCAGACAGATTTAACTGGGACTCCTGTATTTCATCAGGCTACCTTAGCCCCATAATTTTTTTTCTTTCATATGAATGTGCCTAAAAATAATATTATGATCACTTATGACTGGATATTAAAAAAACTAAACCTAAAGATAATTCCCATAGAGAAGTAAGCACTCAGAGGGTGCAGAGCGAGTGTGCCCTTTAGGCCAGATGGAGGAAGATGTTCTACTTCACAGTTTTAATGCCCACTTCAACCAGTGCCAAACAACCAGGGACTTAAATGATCTCAATAAAATAGCTTTATCCTCTTTTTATATGACTCAGTTTATATATTCTTTTCTAATTCTGTAGGCTCCTACTACTGGAAAGCTTTGAAGATGCTGTCTTAAATATATCTGCAGATAGTCCTTACATTCCTTACTTGGCATGTGTGAGAAATGTCACTGACAATTTGGCCAAGGGATCACAAGGTAATACTCTTCTTACTACTCAAAATGCTGCTTAGGGTTCTAATTCTGTTTTAAGACATTTGCTTAAAAAATAAAAAGAAGGGTTTTTAAAAAATTTTAGTTTCCATATGTATGAGTTTCAGTTTGGTAGTTTGGTATATGAAGGTAATATTAATTGTGATATTATATTGTTACTTCTGTTCCTGCTGCGGGTACTTCTGGTCACCTGGAGAAACTTTAATGTGCAATGACCACGTAACAGAAAATATGATAATGACCACCCAGACAAACTTGCCAAGTTCCTGGAATTATTAGTAGTTCATATAACCCTTCATGGCATTTTCTGTATCCCTAATAATCTTATATATCAAGAAATAATGAAGAATGAGCAGGTGTAAATTATTTATAAACAAAGGATTTTTGTGTGGCAGACTGTTTTTACCTACATCCTTATACACCTTATTTTCAATTTTCTGCCTTCCTGGACAGTCATTAAGATGGCATTTAATCAGACGTCTCTTTTCCTTTTTCAAGAGAAAATCTTGATTTTCTCACCTTTTCCAAAGGGTCTACATTCACTTTGCTCACACCAAAATAATTTCTTGAGACTTAATGGCAAGAAATGGCACAGCAAATATTTAAGCATGGTGTCTGTTTACTAGGCATGAATTAATCAAGGTTGGAAGGGCATATATATGTCACAGTGATTATGCAATCTAGTCTTCCCCAAACACTTCAACTTAATAGTATATTCAAAAGTCAGAGATCAAAGCAGATTCAGTTCACGAAGAGCCAAAAGTGCGTAGTACCTTTGCTAGAAATATTTTTGTCTCTAAGCAGAATATCTATGAATATTTTAAAAATAATGAACTCTGTAGTCTCCATGGTTCAAGGAAAGGTTAAATTTTCACTTGTCTTATATTTAGATTGAACTAGGCCATTATCTTAGGAAAAACTTAGCAGTAAATTAGGATAAAGGTGTTTTTCAAATGGGCTTCCTAAGTGACCTTGCAGTTCACATAAGGTAACTCTTTACTCTTCCTTTACAGAAAATTTAAGACTCCTGCAGTCCATGATTTCATTTAAAAAATCTTTTCTTCAAGATGGTTTTTATGAGGATTACTTTTCTTCAGTTCCTGAAGTCCTGAAATCAACAGTAAGTCGTGAAAGAAAAAATAAATAAATAAACCATGACATTTTCTATAATACTCTGGCAAGGTATATTTTCAGTTTAAGTTTTAAATCTATGTCTTTATAAATATGGGTCCTATTTTGACTATATTAATGCCAGAAAAGGGGGAGGACAAAAGTGTTCTTATGCTATAAAATGGCATTTTGTTCTTAATTGGTGGATATCTCTATATATGAAGTGACCCATAAAGGCCTAATTATAGTATTCACATACAAAAAGGGATGGCTAATAATATGGTTATCTCATTAAGCTTTGTAATTTCAGAATAGTATTCATAATATGATTTCCAATTTAAGTTTGCCTCAGTTTTTAAAAGTATAAACGTTGCTCTTAAAAGCTGGTGTTTAGACTTTCGTGTGCAGAAATCTCAGAAGTTGACTAACCTATTTTTATTGTCATCAGCAGTAGAAAGTAATAAATTATATTAAGATGTATGATATTAAAGGAGGGAAAGCAGTAGAAAAAAATTTTAAACTCTGAAACTTGAATTGGTTCAAATTTATCTATTATTCTTTGTTTAGCTCATGCATATAGTATATAGGTTATCGTGATATTTCACATCATTTCTTAAATAACCCTATTAAAATTTGAAAATAGCTTTCCTAGTAAGAACAGCAGTTTAACTGAATTTATGCAGGCAGGGATAAAGCAAAATTATAACTGGTTTATTCAGGGCAAGCAAGATGACTTTCTGTGTAGTCAACATGGTCTAATTAAGTAGGCATCCAAAACATATGTCCATGTGTAGTACAAGTAGGTAATGCTAGTAAGATTACCTACATTTTGTCCTGGTCTTCTACACAAATCAAAATTTCTAATGCATCTAATTTAGCAGTATCTTAATTTGTTTGTGCAAATGAAAAGGAAGTTATGCATTCATCTGGAAAATTCCTACTCATCCTTCAAGGACAAGTTTAAATGTCACTTCTATAATATTAGAGTATTGCCTTTCTCCCTGCTTCTCAGCCAGGATAATGGCTTTGTGTGCACATAATATTTATCCATTCATTCATTCAATCCATCATCTATGGTCCCATAACACTAATCTATTTATTCAAAAGACATAATCTGTAACCCCAAAGTCCTTACACCAATCCACTGTAGCAGATGGGAAAGCAGACCAATAATCATAACACAGTGAAATAAGCCTTGTGGCATGTGGATGGACAGGATTCTGTGTATGGAAGTGTGAGATTGAACTTTGGGGGATGAGGGTGGAGAGAAGAAATCGCATGGAGGACATAATGCTTGCTCTTAATGGGCAGAGTGGGATTAGGTTGCAGTCCTGCATTTCACACACACAGACCTACATTTGTTAAGACAGAGGTGTGAACCTGAAGGACAGACATGTTCCCTTCTGGAGTATAAGGTGCCTATGGGAGAGACAGGAAAGGGAACTGCAGAGAGACAGGGCCCAGATCCGTCTACTTAGTCACCAAGTTTGAATCTTGTCTGGAAAGTTGTGCATTTGATAGGAAGTAAAATTTTCATTTTAGAAAGAGGTCGCTCTTGCAGAACTATACAGGACAGAATGGAGAAAAGCCAGGTAGGTGATTTTAGCAGTAACCTAAGCAAAAAGTGAGCCCTGCACTTTGTCAGTGGCAGAAAGAGAAGGAAGAGACATTTGAAGAATGGGGTGTAGGAGGTTAGGTGACACAACACAGCAGCCAGTGGGCATAAGCGAGAGGAGTCTGATAGCAGTGAGATTTCTGACTATTGAAACTTACTACTTAGCTTTATAGCATGATGTGTGAGTAAGGTCTGTTTCCCTCCCTAGAGGGTAAATTCAGATAAAATGTTGCCTTTTGTATCTCTAAAGTCCCATATTTGCCACATAGTAGGAGCTCAAGATAACTCATGGATGTGTGAACAAATGAGGGTGTGAAAAGAGAGTCTGGTGGTGTAGTTGTGTCACCTGGACAATTTTTCACTGTGGTTCTCAACTTGTGAAGTAGCGAGGCAGCACAAAATGTACACCAGGGAAATTGGAACAATCCATTCTCAATCATTTACACTCATGGAATGGGAGATAGATGTGAGAATAATTTAAAACAGCATCCACGTTTTGAAGATACTGCTCCACTGGGGGGTTACATTATGAAAAAAGTTCTAGAAGCCACAGAAGTGGAAATAAACACAATCCTGTCACTTGTGTAGAAAATCTGTTGTCATTTACAAGTATGGCTGCTATTTTTAGTTGACAGAACCCCTACATTCCAGGACTGTAAGCTCCCCGAGGACATTGTTAAGTCTGTTCCTCTTCTGTTGTATTCTCAGCACCAGGTGTATGGACACATGGAAAATGTCCAGTGTGTATCACTGAAAGAATGAAGATAAATTCTTACAGTTTTACAGCAGGAGATGATTTTAACTTTCTTGCTTTGCCTTCTCTGGTAATTAGTATCTTAATTGTGACAGTTAGGGCCTACCTGTTCTAAAACTTGACTTGTGGCATTTCTAAGAAGGTTTAGATCCTCCAAAATGTCAAATGCTTGTCATTCAAAAGTGACTTCTCCTGTTCCTACCCCTCTTTTCTAGTCCTAACATTGAACTTCTCCTGAGCTTTTATGTTTTCTCCTTTGTTCATTGTAAGAAGGAAGGCTTCCTGATTGGGGAACTGCACATAAAGTGGATATTCCCCAGATTGTGCAGAAATATGGGTAACACAGTATTTTTATTGTAACACCTTTAATTTTTTAAATAAGTTCTTTTCCCCTGCATTTACTTGCCAAGAGCCCAGGAGCATTGCTGTTTTATCAGTTTTATACCTATGATATTTTGAGATTTTTTTTTTTTTTTTTTGAGGTGGGGTGGGTGCAGAGGGAGAGATAGAAAGAGAATTTTAAGCAGGCTCCATTCCCAGCGTGAGCCCAATGCAGGGCTCAATCTCACAACCCTGAGATCATGACCAGAGCTGAATTCAAGAGTTGGACACCCAATCAACTGAGCCCCAGGTGCACTGATATTTTGAGTTCTTATTTAAATGTAACTTAACGTTTCTGTTTCAGATGCATTCAGGGACCAGGGGCACTGGGGAATACAGTCACAGCTGGACATGGAGTTAGTTATGGGTCATTGTTCAAGTTTGACCTGAGCTTCTCTTCACTATGTGGACCAGGGTCATGATAAAGGAGAGAAGGACTCTACATGAGGTTCTGACAGACCCACAATCTGGATTTGACACATACTTTTGAAGAGAGAATTTTAATTCTTTGAATTTATGATTATTAATGATCCATGAAGCTTCTAAAAATTTAATGCCTGCATTGCTTTTAGAGGAAAGTAATAAATAATGACAAATACTGAATGACTATCTGGTTGCTCCTTGATGCCCCACAATGTATTCCACATGGACCCTGAATTAACCCTTATTTCAGAGAACCAATTCTACTTCAGTAGCATGGCTACACTTCCAATTTCTCCTTCAATAATTTTTATGTTAGCAAGCAAGGATTATACTGTATGGACTTTTACTGGTTTCTTACACATGTATGTCAAACTTGCATTAAAAAATATATTTGGGCCAAAATATATACATACATATTTATTTAGGTCTCTACTGAGTAAAAGTCTCATATTTACTATACCCTCAAAGCTTGATTAAAACAAATTTATTGGGCTACCAGTATTTATCCTTTTATGTATGAAATCACTAAAAGCCACTGGATGATGTGGCAGGAAGCCTTGGCTCCATTCATTAAAAATTCAATCATATCTAGTATTTGGAAAATCAAAGGAAGGAATAGAATGGCAAACACGGAGTTACAGCTGATAAAACAATGGGACCTGTAATGGAAGTTTTCTCACAGCAGAGACTAGTGAGTAGAATTTTAATATGCATGAGGCTATTTTAGGTAGTTCAAAGCCAGAAGTCAATTAGAATATTAAATACAGTAAAAAATAGACCAATGATATTTACTATCTAAGATGATCAGTGTTTAATTGCTCCTGCCTCCATGTAGTTACTATAAATCTTTCATCTAAGACACATAATTGTGCCTTTCCCATTTGATATATGGAAAGAAACATCCCTAAACATTTGCTTGGATCATAAAATATTTCATTTCCATTGAAATGCAACTTCTGATTGAAATTGAGTTGCAATGAATGACACATGCATTTGCTTCCTTAAGTGTTGCTCCAAATTATTTGACCTTCCTCTCTCTTTCTCTCTCTCTCTCTCTTTCTCTTTTTTTTTTTTTTTTTTTTGAGAGACAGAGGAGGGGGAGGGGCAGAGAGAGAGAGAGAGAGAGAAAGTATCTTAAGCAGACTCGACACTCAGCATGGAGCCCAATGTGGGGCTTCATCTCATGACCCTGAGATCAGGACGTGAGCTGAAATCAAGAGTTAAATGCTTAGCTGACTGAGCTCAGGTGCCCCAAATTATTTGACTTCTTAAAAGGAATAGCTCCAGGGTAGCTTCTAAGCACAGCAGAACTTTTAAGTACTTCCAGAGAACAAAGGCACCCGGTTTTCCTCAGTAGATAAGAGGGTAGAAGATAATGTCCAAAACATTGCTGACACTTCTGAAAATCCAAGTTTATTCCCATCCATATTTTAAACACAATCTTATTAAAATGTACTCTTATTAAATGCAGTGATTCACATGCTGCATTTTTCAAAAGGCTTTTTTCTTGTCAATGATTTTTTTTTTAATTGTGGTAAAATACATGCAACATAAAATTTACCGCCTGAAGCATTTTTAACTGTACAGTTTAGGCCTGTTAAATCTCCAGAACTGTCTTAATCTTGCAAAACTGAATACCTGTACCTGTTACCATGATGCCCATTCCTCTCTGCCCCTAGCCCCTGGCAGCCACAGTTCTACTTCCTGTCGCTGTGAATTTGACTACTCTACAGTCCTCATTTAAGTGAAATCATCCAGTGTATTTGTCTTTTTGTGACTGGCTTATTTCACACAGCACAGGGTCCTCAAGGTTCATCCATGTTGTAGCATGTATCTGATACTAAGGCTGAGTAATATCCCATTGTGTATCTGTATACTACATTGGGTTTAGTTCATCTGTCAGTGGACACTTGGGCTGCTTCTGCCTCTTGGTTAGTGTGAACAATGTTGCTGTGGACCTGGGTACACAAATATTTGTTTGAAACCCAGCTTTCAGTACTTTGGGGTATGTACACAGAAGTGGGATTACTGAATCATATGGTGATTCTGTTTTTATTTCTGAAGAATCTCCATACTATTTTCCACAGTGGCCACATCATTTTCCGTCCAGCAGTGCACAAGGGTTCCAATTCCTGCACATCCTTCCCAACATTTTTTTTTCTTTCTTTCTTTTTTACTTAACAGTAGCCATCTTAATGTGTACAAGGAAGAAAGACTTTATTTTGCCAAACCCACTTTTCTGTCTGCCTTTCCACATGATTTAAAACCTAAACAAAAATATAAATTAGTTGAAGTATTTGTGATTTAAATGAGATAAAACTAAACCACCTCTTTTTTAACCATTGAGTCTACAAGATCTGAGTCCAGTTGGGAAATACAGGTTTAATAGGTCCAAGAGTTTTATAAAATTCTAAAGAAAGCAGTAAACTCAAATGACAGGATATAATGCTTTGCAGTAAAACTTGCCAAATGCCAACAAATTAAACACAAATGAACAATTTTTTTAAAGTAAATCAATTTTGGTTACTTATTATCAATTACCAAATATTTATAATAATGTAACTAATCTATTTCCTGCTCCTTCCCCATTCTGGAAAGCTGTCTCAGCTTCGAAACTTGACCGAACTTCTTTGCGAAGCTGAAACTTTCCGTCCAATAGAGAGAATGTGCCAGCTCTCTGACGTGAACTTTGGGAACCTATGTGAAGAAAGTGCGTTTCATGTGCAGCTGCTTGAAGCAGCAGAACTTGGCACCAAAATAGCAACCAACTTACTGTACCATGACAATATTATATCTAAAAAACTGAGGGATTTGCTTACTGGGGAGCCAAGCAAAATAGATTTAAATATGGATGGGTAAGTATCTTCATTGCCTGTTTCCTTGGTGAAACCCCTTCTCAGATAATTATGGATATGCTTAGTGTAGTTTCTTCTCCTCTTCTGCTTTGTTCCAGGTTTCTAGAACAGGCACTGCAAATGAATTACCTGGAAAATATCACACAGTTAATGCCGGCCATAGAAGCCATGCTGCATGTCAATAACAGCGCAGACCCATCTGAAAAACCAGGTTCTTCCCCATTCATATTTTTAAGTGCTGTCTTTTAAGAATGCATGTGATTTTCATGGTGCAGTTTAAGAAAGGCTTTTCTGAAGTTCCCAACCAAACCTACTTTGTATCTGCCCTTATACATGAGAAGTCCAAAGCTTTCAAATATGGTTACTTGTCTAAAATAAACACACAGAAAGCCAGCAGTGGATGAAATAGGGAAATTTGATTTCACAGCAAAAAGATCTTCGAAATTTTAACTAGTTAGACCATTCACCTTTTATTTCTCTGATATATTAAAGCGCATTAGCTAGGATGGAATTTATTTATTTCATGAAAATAATCTGATTTAAAAAATAAAAAAGATGCACTGCCATCTATAGAAATCTCAATTCAGAACCTATTAGTATTCTGAGCATGAGGCCCCATGCAATACGTTTCTTCTTTGCATAATACCTCAATACTGAAAAGAAAGGCATTCAGAATTTTGGACAACAGGCAGCCACAAAAATTTGAAAGGCAGTAAGTCCAAAAATAAAGAGGGTATATTTGCATGAGGGATACTTCATGAAGAAGTCAAAAGATATTTGCAGAATGAAGATTATAATCTGCTTAAGTCAAAATATCATTTGTTATGAGTGACCCAGATATGAAAAAATTATAATCAGTGTCCTAAAAAAGTTTGAAGTTAAACACGTTCTATATAAAAGTGAGGTAAGGACTATTAAAAAGTCCTTTACAAACTGTAAACTGGACAAAACTAAGGAAAAGTGCTATGCAGCATTAATGTTGCAGATTTAGCAAACCTTGTCCTAAGTTGACAGTATTATATGATCCGAGGTTGGAAAACATTTTGAATTTGTGTGATTTTTTAAATCAAATGGAGGGATATACATTTAGTGTATTAGGTGATCAAAGTCTGGGAAGAAACCATATATAGATTTTTTTTAATCAACCTTGTGTTGGAGACATCTAAGGAAAATTTATAACCCAGGACAATCTGTTACCTTGGGCCAATGATACCATAATTGGAACTAGTCTAAATCAGATAGAAACAGATCCTAAAGATGCAGAGTTTGCCAAAACTGAGAGACCTTTGCTCCTGACCCAAGACATGTATGTTGAGTGTATGTTTTAGTCTAGAAGGTTCCTCTAATGTTAGTACAACAAGTTAAAAAGAATTGCATTGCAACCAACACGCGTTTTCTTTCTTTTTTATTTTCTTGCAGGTCAGTTAATAGAAATGTTTAAGAATGTTGAAGAGCTGAAGGAAGAGCTGAGGAGAACGACAGGCATGTCCAACAGAAGTATCGATAGTCTGCTGGCCGTTCCTATCCCTGATAACAGAGCTGAGGTGGGATAAAATACATTTGTACTTAGAGCCAGATCTTAAAAGTTTAAATCATGTGTAATATTTGTTGAGCATCTACCAGTTAAACACTGAGAAGTTGCTCGCAGATCTGGTGCATTTTGCTTGCAAATGATAAAATTAGAGGCTCAATTTCTAGTGGGGTTAGAAGAAAAATCCTGAAGTAAGACAAGTTATCACTGTTTATTTCCTTTCCTTCTAGTTTTCCTTCTCCTTCATTTCCGCTCCTTTGTGCTCTCCTTTTCCTTACCTCTACATGGTTTTCTTAAATAAGTAGTGCCATCAATGATTCTGTATATGCATGACCACAGTCACGTTTTCTGAGATAAATTGGCACAGCCTGTTATGATCAAAGTCAGATTTCAGTAATCTAATTGGGAGAAAAAGAAAAGAAAAGAAAAGAAAACAGGCCACTTACAATTTGTTGAAATGAATGCTCAGTTTTGCTTTTTTAAAAGTCCCAAGACAAGACATAGTATGTAAAATAGATAGGATCCAGGGAACCCTGGGCAAGTTTGTGGATATAGTGAACATGTTTGGGTGTGAAAATTAATAATGTCATTTCCTTAGGATGATAATAGGGTTTTTCCACTTGAAATGTCTCTTCTTTTATCCCTTTCCCAAGTCCATTGTCTGAAAATGTCATAGAAATTTTCCAGAAGAACTGCAGAGTTTAAGGCCTCATCCATCCAAAACTTACGTGTGACAGAGTGTGTCATTTCTAAGCACAGCCCAGATATTCTCCAATATCGGATAAAGTTTTTTGAAAGCCTTGAAGACTGCCTTAGGGAAATATTTAGGTTTACTTGTGTCCTATTCATTGGTTCCCTCATACAAAACTAAAAGTACTTTGCCTTCCCTTTTTTTCCTCTTGCTCTAGCAAATAGTTATTGACCTTTTCCCTTTGATCTCACCTTTTACTCATTTTATCCTAAGATCTAATTTCAGTAATTAAGTGTTTGGCTTCTGAAGAGCAGGTTCATTTTAGTAAATAAAAATACATAAATGGGGAGTGTACATTCTTACTGTTTTCAAAAGGAAGGAGAGAAAAGTTTCAACAGTCTTGAATTTCCTAAACATTTCTCTCTATTTCAACTCAATGGCAATAGAGACTTCTTAACTTCTCATATACATACCTCACTTTTCACACAGCATCACTGTCCAGGATGGTTGGTTGATATTATTACATAATCCTTGGCTTTTTATTCTTTGCCCTTTATCTCTCAATAGAGATACCTAGAGTTTCTTGTGTAAGATTATAACTTAAAAAAAAAAAAAGATTATAACTTCAAATGATTTTAAAAACAAAATGTAATTTAAATACACTAAATAAGATTTTAAAGGGAAAATGAGTCTTAAATGAATATTTTCCCCAGACTTAACTCCAGATCAATTCATTCTTGGTACTATCACTTACCCAGATGTTTGGAAGAAATCTCAGAATTATCAAAGACACTTCTTCGTGTCTTTTCCTCCATCTTGTTTCTTAAGCTTTCCAGTGAACTCTGGGCTCTCTACAGTTTTATTGATAGTGATTAGTGCTTTATTTTTGTTTTAAAGATTTATTTATTTATTGGAGAGAGAGAGAGAGAGAGATCACACAGTGGGGCGTGGGGGAGAGAGAGAATCTCAAGCAGACTCCCACAGAGCACAGAGCCCAACTTAGGGCTTGATCTCATGAACCCGAGATTGTGACCTGAGCTGAAGCCAAGAGTCAGACACTTAATTCACTGAGTCACCCAGCCACCCTGTGATGAGTGCTTTAAATCAGGGGGAAGAATTGACTTGGAGCATAATTTATCACATTTTTAAATGAAGCCCAAGAATAAAGCAAAGCTTTTCTCTTGAGAGACAGCTCTCAAAAGATTCACACTAAAATATTTTTCTTCCTCCAACTTGCAGATTATTTCTCGTGTGTTCTGGTTGCATTCTTGCGATGCCAATATGACCTATCCCAAAATGGAGGATGTGATGATGGAATTCTGTAGCCTGCCTCTTCCAGAAAGATCCCGGAAGTCTTACCTCATTGGACTCACCCTTCTGCACTACTTGGACATTTACAACTTCACATACAAGGTAAGTTCCTGTTGCTGAAGTACTTCATATTCACATTTTAGTATAAAAACATTTGATTACACGAGTATGCTCCCTGATACTATAACGAATAAGATCCATTTATACAGCCTTTGGAATTACAGCTTTATTTAGAGCTAAATAGGACCTTAGTGATCATATACTAGAAATTTGTATATTTTATAGATGAAGAAATTAATATTACTGCCTTATTAGCTCTCAGTTTGTGTATCCAAGCCCACATAATTAAATTTAATATATATTATACTAAAGTATGAAATACAGATGTGTGTGTGTGAGTGTTTTTTTTATTATAGTGAACAAGAATTAATTTGATAGGATAATAAAGATTAGAACAAAGTTTATTGTTTGCTTTTTGGGTTTTGCTTTGTTTTTTGTTTTTTTTTTTGTAAATGAAAGTAGGGAGTTTTTTTGGTGTTAAAAATCTGTGTGTGTGTGTTTTCCACCAATTTAGAAAGAGGCTACTGTTACTTCTGCAGTACAACAAAATAAATGGGTCATTATTAGAGCTTAGAAAAGTCAGGAATGACTTCATCCTACAATAAGTCATGCTTCGTAAGTACCTGTATAATACAGAACCAAATGAAAAATACATACATAGAAGAATCAGACACCTATTTCACCTATATCTATACTTGATCAAAAATATTTACATGTTATTGCAAACACTGGGAAAAAAAAAACATTTCCCCTTTAAAGTAAGAAGAACCAGAAGCAACATAGCTGACTTTTGTTGTTACAGCAAAGGGGGTGAAAATTTTTAGGACTAGTTATCAATAATCCTGTTCTGGATCATCATTTTCTCACACCTCTATTTCTGCAGTGGCCTCTTATTTGGCCTTCCTGCCTCCACACCACCAGCCTGCCCCACCATCCCTAAGCAGCCAGAGTGATCCTCCTAAAGCTTAAGTCACATTATGCCAACCCTGTGCTCAGTACCTTCCAGTGGCTCCCCAGTCTGTTCAAATATATGCCCCAGATCCTATGAAACCCCATGATCTGCAAAACCCCTCCCATCCCTAAAATTCTCTTTCCTACTTGGTGACTCCTTGGGCACAGGTGCTCCATGGAACCAGCCAATATTTCAAATGCCAAGAATGGTGCCAGGCCCAAAGAGGCACTCAGCAAATACCCATTAACTAGACAACTGGTTATTTTACATAAACTATAAACTAAAATGCATATGAAGTGAAATTATTAGTTTTGCTCACCTTAAGGATTAAAATGTCAATCCTTATTTTATAATGACTCTGCAGAGTAGGTATCAAACCAAATAATTTTTGTTGAGTTTAGTAACTAAATACATGCACTTGACAAGCAGAAGACCATTCTACTTCTTTTAGGTATTGCAAAGAAAAATAATGAAAAATTTCTTGTCACGAGTCAGTTTATTTCACATCAGTGTGGAAATGCCCAGAATTTTGGCAGAACTGGAAGAAAAATTGAAATGTTGTAATTTAGAAAAAGTACAACTGAAATTAGTAGCTGTGCTACTGAGGTAGCTGCATCTCCATGATGTCTCTCCGGGTGTGTCTTGTGCTCATAATGGTATTTAGATCTTCTATTAGACCAAGGCTCCTTGACTGGAGGGATGTTATCTCTTAGTGTACCACCGTATACCCATCCCCTCATCCATGCTGGGGATATAGCAGGCGCTCAATTAACATTTGGTGATTAAATGAATGAGAGGATGAAATAACTTGAAAATTTTAAAATCTTTCCAGTGTATCTTCATGCAGCAGAAAAGCATTGTGGGATTATGACTAAATTTGATGAGTCACATGAGCTTTTTGAAAGAACTTTTCTGATTTTAAGGATCATATTATATGATTTCTGAGTAATAGTATATCCATGAAGAGTTACATAATTGATATTTGCCCTTCTGACTTTTAGAATCATTTATTTTTGACAGCTTTATTGAGGTATAATTTATATACCACAATCACTTATTCAAAGTGACCAATTCAGTATTCTTTAAGTGAATGTATGGAGTTGTGCGACTATTCCCACAATCTAATTTTCAAACATTTCCTTCAACCCCAGAGAAAAACTTGTGTCTATATGCAGCTATTTCTTACTCACCTCTAGCCCATGTGGTCCCTGATCTGTTTTCCATCTCCAGAGACTTGCCTTTTTTAAACATTTTATATACTCTAAATCATACAATACATGGTCTTTGTTTGGCTTTTTTTACTCAGTATAATGTTTTTTAATTTCATGCATTTTGCAACATGTGCCAGTGTTTCCTATCTTTTTATTGCTAAAGAATATTCTAGTTAAATGATGTACATTTCGTTTGTCCTTTCATATGGATTGTTTCCACTTTGCCGGCTATTGTGAATGATGCTGCCATGGGCCTTCACATACAAATCCTGGTGTGGACATATGTTTTCATTTCACTTGGATTAATACTTAGGAATGTAATTGCTAGGTTGCATGCCAAACTTATGTTTACGTATTTAATAAACTTCCACAATTTTTCCCAAAGTAACTATCTTTTAAGATTCTTACCAACAGTGTATATGGGTTCCAGTGCCTCCACATACATCATTTATTTTTATTCTGTTCCTATTAGGTGTTTTTCCCCAGGGAAGATCAAAAGCCAGTAGAAAAGATGATAGAACTCTTCATGAGGCTTAAAGAGATTCTCAATCAGATGGCTTCTGGCACACATCCACTGCTAGATAAAATGACATCCCTGAGACAAATGCATCTGCCCAGAAGTGTTCCATTAACACAGGTAAAAAAGTCACCCAGTAATGTGCTTATTGGGAAATTCCTCTTGTCACATTAACTTGTATTTGAGATTAGTTGTAATACATTCAGCTACCAATATAGTACATTGGGAAAAAGCACCTTCAGGAAAACTCTTCTACTCTGGCAAAAATTTTGGCCACTTAAGTCAGTGAAGTTCAGCATTCTGCATTTATATTTGGGATACATGTTTTAAAGGAATTATGGAAGCTATAAGCATTACCAGGTTTTCTTCTGTATTGTTCTCGGCAGCATTTATAGCTTTCTGATGTTAATATATTGTGGATTTTTATCTCATAGGCAATGTACAGAAGCAAGCGGATGAACACACCCCAAGGATCATTTAGCACCATCTCGCAAGCATTGTGTTCCCAAGGGATTACCACTGACTATTTAACTGCCTTGCTGCCCTCTTCTCAAAGGCGAAAAGGCAACCACACCAAGGACTTTTTGACTTACAAATTAAGCAAAGAACAGATTGCTTCCAAATATGGAATTCCCACACATACCAGTGAGTAAACGTCAAAGTCAGCATAGTAACATCATCTTCCTGACAACACTGTCTGCTCTAGCTCAGCCTTTTATGATCAGTGAAGTATTAGTTTTCCCCAACACTTCTACACACATCAAACATGTTTGCATATTAACCGAGTCCCGTTTTTCGGCAAGCGTAAAAGGTGTGTCTCTCCATCTTACTAAGGGGAAATGAGGCACAAACAGACTAACTGGCCATGGTCACCCAACCTGAAGGTATTCGAGCAGTGAGCTGAACTCGGTGGTCTGTTGCAAAGTCTAGCCTCTTAATCACAACATTCAGCATTTGTCAGCCACAACTTCATCATTGTTGCCAGTACATAATACAAAAGCATGCTTTAAATCTGCTTAGAGGGACGCCTGGGTGGCTCAGTTGGTTAAGCTACTGCCTTTGGCTCAAGTCATGATCGTAGGATCCTGGGATCGAGTCCCACATCGGGCTCCTTGCTCAGCGGGGAGCCTGCTTCTCTCTCTCCCTCTGCCTGCCGCTCTGCCTGCTTGTGTTTCTCCCCACCTCCTCTCACAAATAAATAAATAAATAAAATATTTTTTAAAAATTAAAAAATAAATCTGCTTAGATCAATATTTTTCTTAACTTTCGAGAATTACAAAGTTGTATCACACATGGAAAAGTTCTGAATGCAGCCGAACTCTAAAGATTTCATGGCACATCAACCCCACAATTCCATCAACTGGGCTTTTCCATATAATATACAGGTGTTTATTTTTTAAAAGATTTTATTTATTTATTTTGCGAGAGAGAGATTGAGAAAGCAAGTGGGAGGAGGGGCAGAGGGAGAAGTAAACGCCCTGCAGAGCAGGTTGCTACATGACATAGGTCTAGCCGAAGGCAGTTGCTTAACCAACTGAGCCATCCTGGCGCCCACATATGGATGTTTAATATAGCAATTGGATTGACGCATTTATTCATCTTTTTATTCATTCAGCATTCATGGACCAACTCTTAGTATCTGGTACTAGTATCCTAGTAGCAGATTTTTAAATATGTTCTTAAATTAAGCCCTGGTGAGGTGGATCCGTTGGAAGATATTCTGGAATGTGATTTTCAGCCTTTTTATCTTGGCAAAATGCCATGTCTTACTGTAGGCTTGTTTTCTGAGTTAAACTTTCACACCTAAAAAAAAAAATAGTGGTCACTGCACTTTCTTACTTTGATACCAGAGGCCTCGCAACTGTTAATGGTAAGGGAAGTATAAGGCATGTATCTTTGGGTGTGATAACAATAATCTGTGTCAATTTACAATAAGGAAATAGATTTTAGATACACATACTAAATGGTTTTATTCACTTTTCCCTTCTAGCACCATTTTGCTTCTCCCTTTATAAAGACATCATTAATATGCCTGCTGGACCTGTGATTTGGGCTTTCTTGAAACCTATGTTGTTGGGAAAAATTTTGTATGCACCATATACCCCCATCACAAAGGCAATAATGGAAAAGGTTTGACCATTATAACTCAAAGTTTCTGTTTAGAGTACTAAGATGATTTTTAAAGTAATCAACTTCCAAATTTACTGTAACTGACTGAGCTTTGTTTATATCTTACCTACGATTACCCTTAGCTTTCTGAAACTCTTAATTCTCAAACTCTGCCCTGTATATGTGTAAACAATGTAGATTGGTTGGTAGCCCTTTGAAGAGGCATGAACTGTGCTGACCCTTGAGAATGAGGTTAGTTGAAGCAAGACCTCAGATTTTTCAGCTTATCTCCAATGGCAGAAAATTTTTCTACAACTGGTGTCTAATTTCCAGAGTGTATAAAAATAATAGCACTAGTAAAAATAATATTAGAGTATTTTATAACTAGTTTGAACAAAACAGTCACTAGATTATAAATTATTGACTTCATATCAGGTTGTACAATTCAACTTGTTATATTTACCTAAGAGATAGATGTTGTAAAAGATATTATTAATAGTAACTACTTACCATCTAACTGAACCATAATTACATTTCTCTCCAACTTTTAAAGTTAGCTTTAATGACTTGAATTATAAGCCTACTTTTAAAATGATAGAGTGAAAGTAAAAAAAAAAAAAAAAAGAAAGAAATCTCTGCTTTACCCTTACTTGGTCATTAGACCATAATCTAGGTGAATATAACATTATTTTAGGTCTATATAAAAATGGACACGAGTTCATCACTGGTTTCTGTTGTTTGTATTTTAATATCTTACTTACTTTATTGGCTATACTTCTTTATAATTTTTGCATAAATGAAGTCATTACCTGCTTATTCCCTGAGTTTAGTCATTTTTTGTCTTTCTTCTTTGTTTGGTTCTCTTTTCCTCTCCTCTTGATCTTACTCTTTCTTTTATGTAACTTTGACTTTTAGCATTTAGAGATGTGTTTTTTCTATAATTTATGCACGTTTCTCTAACTCTTTATAGGTTATTATGCTATACATACATTCATATGCAGTTTTTTTGTCATTTTTGCATAATTAAATGAGGTTACATTATAATGTTTTTCTACATATTACTTTACTCACACAATACCTTGTGAGAATTCTTCCAACTCAATTGGTATAGTTTAATTCATTCTTTTTGAAAATTGCAGACTTTTTCATACCATAGAATTTACTGACCTAGTCTTCAATTGGTGGGCATTCATTTTGTTTCCAGTGTTTCCTTTTTATTTTTGTGCTAATGTAAATAATGTGACAACAAATACTCTCATGCATATTATTTAAACACTGGTATTTTATTACAGTGAGATGATTGTTCAGGATTGAGGGATCGAGGAATAATGTATTTTATTTAATGACTGTTGTCCGATTGCTTTCCAAATGAGGGTATAACACACCCATTTCCACCAGCAGTTTATGGAAGCATGCTTCTCATATCCTTGAACTCGATGTTTCTATAGTAGTAAAGTTAAGTGTATCATTGGAAAAAAATGAATAACTTCTGGGAACTCTAGAAAGTATGACTTCATCTTGACTGTAAATTCATTGTGGACAGTGAAGCAAACCCTACATTTTCCAGAATTTTTTAAAGTGATCTCTTGACCTGATGAAAAGCTGCCATTTAAAAACTTCTGACCATGTGGGAAATTTCTGACACTTTTTTTTTTTTTTTAACTAGCTCCACCTTTTAGAAGTGTTTCTTAAAGCTATATAACAAAACAACTTTAAGATAGCTTCTGCTATATAGAAAAAAAACAATAATGGACCAGATCTATTTTTGTTTCTTTGTCTTTTAGTCTAATAAGACTCTGAGGGAACTGGCAGAACTAAGGGAAAAGTCTCAAGAGTGGATGGATAACTCGCCCCTTTTCATGAATTCTTTCCACCTGTTAAACCAGACGATTCCTGTGCTCCAGGTAGGAAATGGCTCTTTCTCTTCTGTCGGAGTTACAGTTCTTCGAGAATTTAATCACCTTCATCACGGGAATGGGCAGATAGTAACTCAGAATCCATATTAAATAGATGAAATTTCCTTTCCTCCAGAGAAAGAGTCTGAGACAGGGCAACAGATGAGTCGCTCCCATTCAGGATCATCTCCTCTCCCATGGTCCGTCCTCTCTCTGTAGTTCAGAGATAGCCTTTTTACAGGTTGAACTTGAGGCATAAATAGTGACTTAGTTCTTGTTTTCCAAAACTAAAGTGCAGTAAAAACTACTTAAAAGACCCTTATTTTATTTGTTCCTCCACTTTAAATTATTTTTTGCTATCTTGACAGAACCAGAGTTCCTAAAACATTAATATTCTGGAGAAGAACATTAAGTTCAGGGAGTTCTTTGGTTGAAACATAAGACACTCTAGGTTAAAGATTTGACAGTGCAGCCCAAATACAATGTACACTGGTTAAAACATATAATTGGCAATTCTTGCAAAAGATGTGGAGTTTTCTGAAGATGATGAAAATAATGTGGAGAAATGGTCCAGTCACAAACAGAGCTGTTAACAAGTAACGATGGAGGAGGAAAGTCAGATCTGTTACCAGCGAGAGAAGAGAAAACTGGAAGGAAGGCAAGCGACACAGGAAGTTCAAGAGAGGGTGGCTTGCACAGCAAAGTACTGAGAGACCCAAGGAAAATTGATAGAGAGCTAAAATATATTTGCCTCCCTCCCCATAAAGGCCTTTTTATAATCATATTCAAGAAGCTAAACATAGAATAAAGGATTTGTAGCACAGAACTTTGTCAGAAAAGTTACGCCCCAAAGATACTATGTTCAGTCTTTGTTTTGACTAATTTGTGGATAGTTACAATTATAATCTGGCTTTTGTTACATATAATACATGAATTATAAAAAATACATATCTGAAACAATAATTAATATAAAAAAGTAAACTTTCATCAAACATCTTTCCCACAATTTACTGTTAAATTTGGCTCTAATTTTAAGTATGTTCATTTTAAGTGGCCTTTTTTTTGTATGAATCTGTAATGAAGACAGTGACGAAGTAGTACTTTATTGACATACATATTTCCTAAATGGAAGATTGCTCCTCTTTTCCTAATCTTTTTTTCCTGTGGAACAGAAAAAAACAAAACAAAACAAAACCTACATACATGATTTTATTAAGGAAGGTTTTGTTGCCTAAAGCAGTGAGTGAACGGAGGACATGATGTATGCTTAATAGTTTCAAAGTGCAGTAATTTGCTGTGGAGAACCAATGGACATGATCATCTATTGGAAGCAACTTTATTCTGTTCTAGACCAAAATCAATCATTATTCTCAGCCATTGAGGACAAACTTATTTCTACAAATGTACACAGAACTTGAAATTTAAAGCTTTTAACATCACACCTGGTTTTGCCACTGTGAACCGCTAGGCAAAAGACATAAGACACTCGATCTACAGTTTACGAAATCTTAAAAATGAGTGTCTTCATAGCCATCGCACAGATTTGTTAGGTTCCTGTGTGTAGAAGCGTATAAAAATAGTATCATGTGTCCTAGGACAGATTGCAGAAGGAGCGGTGGGAGTTTGGCCGTACGGCTGGGTGGATCATCTCTGAATTGGAACTAACACAGTGCATTGTTTATTACTGATGCTCTCATTCAGTTTTTCCCTTGGCACACAAATACTTCCTGGTGAATTGTGAGACTTTAAAGAACTTGGGTTAGCGCGATATGAGCTGTGTCATGGTCATTGGTCTACATACTGCCAACTATTCTTAGACCCCAAAGCACCTATGGATTTAGTGATTAATTCTATTGTGTATATGCTGTTAATACATACTATTCTTAATCATGTATCTCCATGAAAACAAAACTGAAGATCTTGGTAGGAAGGACAGAATAATAAAAGGTACTGACTTGTCCTCTAAAGGCAAAACCAACTTAAGTGTGGCTCACACAAAAACTAGCCCATGAATTAACACATAAGATAAACATTTTTTTAAATCAAGTTGAATTCTCTGCCTCCAAATTTCTCCATGGACTTTACTAATTTTGTGTCCTTAGGAGATCTCAAGGTGTTACGGAAAATTGTGCAAGAAAATTAAGGTAAACTGTATTAGACAGTGCCTACCTCCCAATAACACTTCAGTGTTACCTAGTTGTCCTTCTACAGTGGTAGAAGCTATGTCTCCTCATTTGGAAGATAGCTATGACAGTCTTCATATTTCAGAGCATTTATGCTTTTTAAAAAAATTTTAGTCTTTCCATAGATATAGCATTAAGTTTTATCATCAGTTCATTTTTCTATGTTCACATAATTGTGCTTTTTACAATATAAAATGATATTATAGCAATTTACGTTTGACTTTTCTGATGAGTTATTCATCCCTGCTTTACAGAAACGTAGCATGAAACTGGAAAAAGCTGAGTGCTGGCTGAGAGCCCCTAGCTGGGAAGTAGCAGAAGAAGGATGCCAGTCAGCTATGACACGAAATTCCATGTAGATATCACAGTTTTTAAAAGTAGTTTTAGTTTGTTTCAGTTGAGCAAAATTCAACTATGAAATTCAACCACTACAGTTGTATACAGCATATATCAAAAAACAGATGATGTAATATCCATGGGTAAACCAACTGTTACGTTGAATATCATTTCTTACTGTTGATCATTAAAGTCAGATCTGCTGCTTCATATTGGTTGAAAAGAAAGTCTTAGGATCCTGTATTTGAGAAACAATGTTCAAAATATTTAAATAAAATAGCTCTACTTTTTAAAACCTTAAAAAAAATAGTAAAGTCTGATCTGGCTACTTTAGTGTGCTGACCAATTTGTGTCTATAGATAAGAAGAACCAAGCCTTTCTAGTCGTTAGCAGCTATGTACCTTCTCTTTCTTTCTCAAGGATTTGTATGCGAGCACCACAAGGTGATGCCTTGATAATGCCACCACAAGGTGATGCCTTGATAATGCCGAGTGGTGGTCACTCATCTCACCACAGGTATTATTAGAGAGACAATGATGAGACATCTTTTTGTCTTGTATTGAAACTGAGTCCCTGTTATTATTCATTAGAATACTCTAAGGAACCCCTTTGTGCAAGTTTTTGTGAAATTCTCCGTGGGACTCGATGCTGTTGAACTATTAAAACAGATAGATGAACTCGGTAAGTCCAGATTCACAAAACTTTCATTCACTAGTCATGTCAGAAATGTGAGAGCCATGGTTGCATTTGAAAACTTTTTGTTTTCTTCTGTATTTGATTTTTAGCTAGTTATTCTAAGTGGAATCCTGGATATATCTATCCATCTTTTCCCCAGATAGTTGTATAATTGCAGGTCGTAACAACTGTTTGGATACCCAGTATCTGCAGTTAGTTTCAACAATTATATACTTCATGTAAACGCAGCCTTTCCTACAATCATTGGTAGGTTGGTAGGTTGCTAGAAATAAGAGGACACTTTTTGTTTTGTTTTGTTTTTTTGATAACTTGATGAAAAACAGGTCTTTAAGGACAAAGGAAGATGAATGTTTTCTGTCTGGCTGTATTTAACGTTTTATCTCCGCTGGCCTCTTATCACTTTGACTAACCCAGAATGTACCTGGAAGAAGTTACTCAGTTAGCAAAAGCAAAACAAAGCAATGAAGAGACTCAAAAGAAAATAAATGTAAATCAGTATTCAAGGTTGGATCCTCTTAAAAGGAACAGGCAAAGAGGATCAAAGGAAGCTGTCTGAACTTATGCATTCCCTCTGCCACATCCCCACCTTCAACCTAAGGGATGCAAGACATCTAATTCAGTCTGTGTCTGATTCACTATTGCTATGCAACCACAGGTATGAGGAAGGGATTGAAAACATCTGAATTTGGCTGCAGTAGAGCAAGTGCCCCTCCTCCTTCCTGGTGCTATTGGGACACAAGTGACATAGAGTGTAAACCAGTCGGGAAGCATTTTGCTTACATTTGTCTTGTATATAGTTGTGTGCCCTGTATGATAGTTGACTGACTTTGATTAAAGAAAGATTTAGTGTATTTATTCTCTAAAAGTATCATTTGGGTAAGAAACCATTTGATCAAAATATGAGAAATATACTACAAAGTTCTTATATAAGTTTTAACTTCCTAACTTGAAATATAGGAGGGGAGTTCTAGAATTTAAAATTAGACTAAAATGAATGTAACAGTGAGAGTTGATGTTCATATAATTGTATATATAACTTAATATCTAAGAGTTTTATGTAGTTTGAACTGAGGGAGCACTGACCCTCATAGCTCTTCCTTGCTCTTCTCTGCCCACATGTCTAAGGAATCGTTGGTGTTGTGTTGATTTCCAGTGGCCGCTGGAGGCCACTGTTCAACCACAGTTTTACCCCTCCCCCAACCAATGTCTGTATCAAACAAACCATTTCACTTTAAATTCTACTGAGAAATGAATTTAATAAGTTGCCCTCTGTGAGAAATTAAGTTTTACATTGGACTGTGGAAGAGTCATGTTTGGGTTTTGTGAGGCAGGATTTATGATACAACATTCTTGGTATTCATGACGATCAAGTCAGTGAAAATTTAATTGGCCAAGTGATTTATTAACTTGCAATTTCATATTTACCCTTTGTCTCGGTTGATTTCCTCATAAGGAATCATAGAATTGAAGAGCAATTAAATCCGCTTTCTTCCAGAGTAATTACCTGAAATAAAATCTTGATCATTTTGTCTAGATTAATACAGATATCAATAGAGATAACTCACATGAGGTTTTAAATCAAACAGTTTTAGAAAGTTGTTCACTATGTGGCATAGATTCTCACAGTCTCCTAGGAAATGATTCTGTAGCACAACTTATTGAATAGTACAGTTTATTTGTTCTACACATTCTACATAGATTTTCCTTTGTTTATTACATTCACGTTCCCTGAACAAAGTAAGTGTGTCCATTTATTGGAAACTTTCATCTCTAGTTTTCTTCCTGACTAAATGTAGATGTATTTTTTTTAATTATTTACCTTTAGTCACTGGTTAAGTAAATTGGAGTGGAATATATTTTTAAGTTAGCTTATATCACTCTTTGAACTTGGGTCTACTTTTATTGGTACCAACTCAGCATTCTCTTCAGTGAATATTTGTACACCTGGACACATTTTTGCAGGTGTTACTGGATATTTTTATTACCAGATATTTTAGAGTAAATTCTAGTAAATTCTACAACTTCCTATTACTCCTAATCTAGTATAATGGCAGGTACTGACCAAAAAGCCAGTATTTTGTCTCATTACTACTAGAAACATTACAGTAAAACATTGTATGTTTTGTCTGTTTTGCTTTGCTTTGCTTTTTTAGATATTCTAAGGCTGAAATTAGAAAACAGCATTGACATCATTGATCATCTCAACACGCTATCTTCCCTGACAGTAAATATTTCCTCCTGTGTATTATATGACCGTATTCAGGCAGCAAAAAGCATAGATGAAATGGAGAGAGAGGCCAAAAGGCTTTACAAAAGCAACGAACTCTTTGGAAGTAAGTGTTATTCTACTAGAGTTTGAGTTTCTCTTTGTACTAAAATTGGCCAAATTCTTCCCTCACCCCTTTCATCGAGAACTCAGGAAAGTAGTCTGAAGGGGGGGAGGGTCACCGTCCCCTCTGATGTCCTTAGAAATGAAAACCTTTCATGTAGTCAACCCACTATATTGTCTGACGAGACTTCCACAAATGTGTGATTTTGTTGGCATGGTTAAAATGAAGACTGAAACGGATTACATAGTTACAGGGTGAAGTTGAGTCCATAATCAGTCAGGATTATTCATTTTATTGTGTTTTTTTTAATTTTACTAAGTGGCTTAGAGTGATATATTTAATCTGGCCACTTAGTTTGTAATTATATTCTCAAACTCCTGCTTCGAATCTCTGAAGTTGTCACTTCCAATTAGCCATCTTTTCTGTAAATTAGGAGCCTGAACTTACTGTCACATTACAAACTCAATTGCCTGTTTGGCTGCCCCCTGAGTGTACCCTGCAAACAATGAATAATGTCAACCATAAAATAACCTTTCTGCTGTTGTTGCCTTTTTATTTTTAGGTGTTATTTTTAAACTTCCTTCTAACAGAAGCCGGCACAGAGGCTATGACTCTGAAAATGTCTCTCTTCCTCCTGTCATAAAATATACCATCCGCATGAGTCTCAAGACTGCACAGACCACAAGAAGCATAAGGACCAAGATTTGGGCCCCAGGGCCACACAATTCTCCATCACATAACCAGATCTATGGCAGGGCTTTTGTGTACTTACAGGATAGTATTGAGAGAGCAATCATTGAATTGCAGACTGGAAGAAACTCCCAGGAAGTAGCAGTCCAGGTCCAGGCGATTCCGTACCCCTGCTACATGAAAGACAAGTAAGTCTGGGTGGCTGGAGCACCTTTTAACAGCCAGCCAGTTTCTTGAGACCTCATTTCTGCATACTCATTCACATGGATCAAGTGAAAGAGATCTCTTCCATGAAATTTTTGTCTAATGCTTGTTTCCAGGAAAGGGTCCACACCACATGCACAGCTCCATGACTGTGGCTCACTGTTAGCAGAATGATGGTCAAGTTCATTACCAAATGATTTAGATTTCCTTAATCATAACCCTTAGCTTTCCATGGACTCTGGTCCTTGAATCAGGAGAATTAGACTCCAGACCTCAGTGTAGAGCTGCATAATTTCGATGCTACCCACTCTCTACTGGTCTTCCCGTTCTCTAAACAAGACAATCTTAACATCTCTTCCAACTCTCAAATTTTATTAAAAATCCACAAATGCATGGCCAGTCTTAAGGAAGAATTCTGATAAAACACATCAGTTGATCTCTAAGATAAATATTATGCTATCTGAAACTATATTATGCAGTACCAGTCCACTTGCTAGGAATCTTCATCTAAAATAGTTTGCTGGGGCACCTGGGTGGCTCAGTCAGTGAAGTGTCTGCCTTCGGCCCAGGTCATGATCCCAGGGTTCTGGGAACAAGCCCCACCTCAGGCTCCCTGTTCAGCAGGGAGAACTGCTTCGCCCTCAGCCTCTCCCCCTGTTCTTGCTCTCTCTCTCTCTCTCTCTACTAAATAAATAAAAATAAAAATTAATAAAATGTTTGTTAAATGGACAAAAAATGCAAAGACCATCTTTTAGATAACTGAATTTGAGTGGTCAGTGATCTACCAGTTGAATAGCAGTGACTGGCTATCCCACTCTGACCACAGTCCGTCTGTGTAGAAGTTGGAGGCTGAATATATTCCTTTAAAGAAATTGCACTTGTTATCCAGCCCAATTACTGCAGTTTATATTCAATTCAGATGGTTCTGGACTTTTTATTTTTTTATTTTTTTCATTTTTCTTTCTGTTGATATATCTATTTCGTTTGGGTGCTTCAAGAGCTGTAGATGAAATGAGGTCATGTAACCCTCTGTGTGGCGGTGATACGGAGAGACGGATGAGGATTCCATCAGTGGGTTGTCAAGGTTAGCAGCTCATTGTGGAGGCCAGTCAGTTCCTTGCAGCCTGAACTGTATGTGAACTGCAACGGCCTGTGTGAATAGTAAAGACCTGTGGGTTCAATTAAAAGAAAATTCTCATCTATTTTCCGGCTCATCTTTTTCCCCTTGCAAACTTTGGCACCTCGGATGGTGGGTACTTGGATTTTCTTTTTTAAGAAGAAACTGTACTCTGCCTTCTTCATGGGAGAGTTTGATCATAGTATCTCCCACATACATGTAAACTCTTTATTGCATGCATAGCTCCCACATACGTTATTTCCTTTGTTCTGCCCAACAACCTAAGTAAGGTTAGCAGGAGCAGGTATCTTTTTTTTAAAGATTTTATTTATTTATTTAACAGAGATCACAAGAAGGCAGAGAAGCAGGTGGGCAGGGGGCGGGGGAACAGGTTCCCTGCTGAGAAGAGAGCCCGATGTGGGACTCAATCCCAGAACCCTGAAATCATGACCTGCTCTGAAGGCAGAGCAGCCACTCAGGTGCCCCAGGAGCAGGTATCATTAACCATATTTTCCTGATGAAAAAAACTGAAATCCAAAAGGGTTAAGTGAAGTGTCCAAAGTTGTATAGCCCAGTACCTTACTGGTCCTTCAATTAGGAGACCAGCATTTTCTCCTTATATTAAATGAAACCTAAGACAAACCAATCTTAAAATACACAGTCACTTGGAAGAAACATTACAGGGGATACATTATTAATGAATGAGGGCTGTTGCCTAATTCTAGGGCCAGAAACTCCATTAGGACTGGACCTGAACCAAGAGAAAATTCATTCAACAAATATTGTTTAAGTGCCTACCCCATGCCAGACAGTTTCCCAGGATCCAAAAAAATTGGACATGCCCCAACCCTCACTGTCTCCTTACCAAACAAACAAACAAACAAATAATCCTCATGTCTTTGATGGTGATATACTTCTGATGCTAAAGTTACAATGAATGATGATTATGTCATGTTCCATTAATATTTGCATGTTTCATGAGGAACTTGAAGGTAGTTCCTTAGCCTTACAGAGTGAAAAGGAAATGGCCTTGGTACCATTCTCCAAGTGAAAATGTCAGTGGAGCCTGCTATGGAAAATAGGTCAATTTAGAGTTCCTCTCACTGAAAGCTACTCATTTGCCTTACCTCATAGAAAGGTGGCTAGTGTCAGAACTGTGAGTCTCAAACTATGGTCCCTGGACCAACAACATAAACATACAGAATTCTATATATTCTGTGGGATATAGAATTTGCATTTTAAATTGGCATTTTAAATGCCAATTAAAAATGCAAATTCTATATCCCACCCCAGATTTAATAAATCAGAAGGTTATGGGCGAGGCCCAGAAATTTGTGGTTTAATAAGCCCTTCATGTGATTATGATGATGGTTAATTTTGAGAAACACTGCATTGGAACTGTCTGGTATCATGGGCACACCACTCAGGAATATATCTGGAGACTGATGAAGCCTTCTACTGACTGCCTAGTTTAGCACATTATCAGAAAAGACATTGCTATACTGTGTATGAAACATCTCCTGGAGCATTATTTTGAGGAATCCAAGTTCTTTGTTTGCATTTTAAATTGAATGCTATGAGTTTTATTTTATTTCATTTTGGAAAATTTAGTTTAATAATAACTATGAGCTTCTAAAGAGTAGATAAATACAGTAATTTAAGAGGATATAGCTTTTAGCTAGATAAACCAATCATCATCTAATTTTATAATCTGCCTTTTAGATAAGAATTTCGTTTAGACAGAACAGTTTTGAGCTTTGCAATTATATCTATGTAATAATTATTTTCCTAGACAGGACATACTCAGACACACTCTAAACAATATGGTAATTTTATCTAACAATCCAGAGCTGTTTTTCACTTTTGCAACATTACAGCAAGAAAATCATGGATGTACTATTAAGTCAGCCTCCCACTTCATAAATAAAGGAGCAATATCAGTGACTATTCTCAATTTCAAAACAGGAGTATAATTTCACTCCAAGAAGGGATGTATTCTTTATATATTACAGTCTGTATAGATGATACTCATTTGGGTCGCTGAATTTTTGTTTTTATGTTTTTGTTTTTTTGTTTTTACAGCTTCCTAACCAGTGTCTCTTATTCTCTTCCAATTGTGCTCATGGTTGCCTGGGTTGTATTTATAGCTGCATTTGTAAAAAAGCTTGTTTATGAGAAAGATCTCCGGCTTCATGAGGTATGTTGAGAGTCTCCTCTTATTACGAGTAAGATCTGTTTGTGTAATAATCAGTATGATTTTCATCATGCCTATACAAACTCAGAAAGCCTGACCCGGTCCTCATGAATTTAAAAAGAAAAATACTTCATGAATCATAAAGGCAGCTGATATGGCAATATTTTGTTTTCTCACAAAGTTACATAGAAGTCATTTTGTAAGTGCCTCTAGATAGCGAAATATAAATAATTCTGAATAAAATCTGAGTACAATTTATGATCCTAACAGTAATTTTGTCCAAGAAGTTCCTATAGGACTCAGGATCTAACGCAGGAAGTTTAAATAATAGCAGTAATAACTAGTAAGGCAGGAAGTCTGTTGGCATGGTAACTAAATGAGTGTAAATGAAAATAGATAGAGATGTATGGACGTAGACACAGACATAGTCATAGACAGACAGATGGCTTATTTCAGCTCTCAAGAAGCAAATTCTCTTTCCGGTATACCTTGTCTCCTTCGATTATCTTCTCCTCTATCTTCCACTGACTCATAATTTACAGCGACTAAGAATTTCATGTTATGCTCCTGACTAGGTTAATAATGTAATGACGAAACACAGGACCTGGGATGAAACGCGTGATCTCTGCTGCAGCACGTTCCTCACCATTATCTCCAAATCCCGAATATCTTCTTCTTTTTAGAATTCATGAGACAGCATTGGGTGATTTGGAGATGGGATTGGAATAAGAACTATGTTATCTGCCCATCCTGTAATGAGTCCGTTCTTACACTCACTCATGGAGCGAAAAGAAAGCAGAAACACTTCAAAACTGGGGCACAGTAATTATTGCAAGGCCTGGCTGACAGTCTGACATAATGAGGTTAGAGTAACCTGGTAGCCCACTCACGCTTTCCAGACCGACTTTGCCCATGCTTCCAGGCAATTGATTCTTTCTCCTCACGAGGTACAAATCACTGCTCCGTGTTTCTGTGAGCTCAGTAGCAGCATGGCCTAGAGTTCGAACCTCTCCTTCCTACCTTTTCTGTTGGAATTCCGGTTGAGCCTCACAGCTGCAGTTTTACATTTCAGTTATAATCTGGTAAACCCTTCATCGACTGGCTTGAGCTCTGTTGTATTCAAGCCTGTGTGCAATGCTTTCTTCATTCCAACTTAGAAACTTGAATCCAAGCCCTAAACCAGAATTTTGGTTGCAAGCACCTGTTCTTACAGTTCTCTTTCAGGTTCCTGGTACTCAAAAATAAGCCTTCAGAGATTAAAGGGAAACTTTAAAGTCAAAAACTGTTGTAAAAATGGAGTTCTTTTCTACTTCAAAATAAATATCTCCCTTAAAAATAGTATTTGTGGTAGAAACACACAGTAAATATAAGTATTCTATTGTGTATCTATTATACACACTCAGTATTTTGTGTTTGAAGATGATGCTATTTGAGTGCATCTGTGGATGCTACCAAAAAAAAAAAAAAAAATCAAAGCATAGTGAAGTGTTCTTTCTTAACTGAAGACACGAAAGATGTACTTTTAATGATGGACCAGTTTCTGTTTGGTAGCTTTGTGTCTTCATTTTACATGAACCTACTTTTGGAATTTAACTACCTGATTTGGGGGTCAAAGTCGTAAAGTGGAAGATCACTGAGTTTGGAATCAGAGAATCAGGCTTTGAGTCTCCCAATTCACTTGGGCTCAGTCCATTAAACTTTCTAAGTCTTACCATCTAGACTTAACTCAGCAATACATTTCCAGAAGGTGGCTCTCTCACTGCCGCAACAAGAAAGGCATTCAGTCATCCCATATTTTATCAGTTCTAAGGTCAAGATTTTTTTTTCCTTGCCTCTTAAAGCATTTGAAATTGGGATGCATTTGATAAGGCGTCATCATTTATTTGGTGGTGATTTTCCTTTCTTGCTCCCATGTCAAATAATGGCATGTCTTAAAATCAGCAGCATCCTAAATTCAAAGGAGTGCAGTCTATTGGTGAGATGACTTGATGGAACCGGGGGTGGAATGAGTGGAATATTCTCAGTGCCTCCTGCTCAGCCTTCCCATACTGCCCATGGTTCTTATCTTACCTCCTCCTTTTTAAAAGTGAAAGAGCTAAGCCCAGTAGGTGAGAGGTGACTTGTTAGAAAATGCAGAGCTAGTTGGTGGTAGATCTGGTTCTGGAACTCAAATGTCTTGACTTTCAATCAGTCCTTTTCCACAGCATAGCTCCTTTCCTTCTCACAATCTTATTTTGGTAGCATAGACCCTTAAAGACTTTTAAAGATGATAATGGAAAATCTCTTAGGTTGCCAGAGACTCAAAATCACTTTTTAATATCATCATTTTTATATTCACTAAGTTCTGAGGCTTTTAATTCCTTACACCCTTCTCATTCCAATTAAATAAAAAAAGGTAAAAAAAAAAAAACCAAAAAAACAAAAAGGAAAAAAACCTTTTTCCTTCTGTAACTGTTCTTAAACCTGGGCAAGAAAACCGAGTTAGTTGCTCTTTCAATGAAGCCATGAAGCCATTAATCCTTGACCTTGTTATAGGATGACTCCAGTGAATTCCTTTAACTTGTTAAAGGAATTAGCACAAATATTAATGCGCAATAAGTTTGTCAATGACATTAAGCCGGTAGTTAAAAAAAAAGAAGAAACTATTTTGAAATGGCTTTCAGTTGGGTTTTGTTCTGTGTTCCTTGCTTTTGACAATTAAAATATCAAAGCTCTACAAAAACTGATTTACAACACACCCAAAAAATACCTTTTCACTTTATTTTCTTGATTTATGAGTTCACTTCTAATATAAGTCATTTATGGGGATTTTAGTGCTTATATTCAGCTGGAGACAAAATTTGGAGTTGTTCTTTCTCAGTTCAGATAGATAGTCTAACATATCTGTGGTCTGGAGAAATGTTACCAAGAATTAAGTAAGGGATTTTAGTCCTCGGGTGTTCCACATTAGACAGTGCTCATGCCTTCTTAATAGACAGTATCCATCATGCCGGCGGCAATTTGGAAGACTTCAGGCAGTGATCACACCATCCTTTATATCTTACTATAAAACAATAATATAAATATCTAGTGTTAGGAAAAAAAAATTTTAATTAAGGTAGAAAATGGTATTATTCCTTATAAATTAGTGCTTGACATATATGAATATCTGTGATTTCTTTTCCTGAAAGCATTAATGTCAATCCCTGTGCATAAGCTTCTCTTGAATGTGACAGCACATTTATCCCAAATCTCTCAGAATCTCTTCTCATTATTTTCTGCCATAAACTGGAGCAAACTCTGGCCACTGTGTAGAGGGGTTTTCCTTGAGCAACAGGTTATCAGATATTGATGAATTGCTGCAGGCAGGTTTGGGAGGCTGGAGACAAGTGATTCTTTGATTGCAGACCTGGCACTTGACGTATGTCACTCTGAGGAGCATCTAACGACATCCAGAAACCATAGCCAGACGTTCTCTGTGGGCCATCTTCCATAAGCAAGTTTAGTCTTATTTATTATAACGAAGTTGGCAGTGAGTCTGGATAATTTATGGCTGACTTACATGCTCTCATTGCTCTTTCTTTTTATGAATAACAGCTGTTCTCCTCATGGCATAAAATCCTGAAGTTTCACACTCAGGTTTCATGCTAGAATGTTAAATAGTGAACACTTTTGGGAGCACCTCAGTCCATTTCAGTAAGAAGCAGTGATCATTCTCCAACTTTTACCAACTCTCGGGAATAGGAATCTGATCTTGAGACTTGAAAACTTCAGAATTACAGTGATAAACACCTTTAGTCTGGTCTTCAGGTTTGCCAGATTATCTTTTAATAAGGCTATGAATGGAGAGTTTTCTAGATATGTAAGTGTTTTATATTACAGCTATCAATTGCTGGGGAAGGAGAACATGTTTGTATACACCAAGTCAGCTTTATTTCATGTCCTTGATAGTGTCCTAGATATTTTATACCCACCTTGTGAAATATATTGACATTATCTCCTGTTGACACACGCTGCTATTGGAGAGAAGATATTTTTTGCATAAGGCACATGAAATTAGGTGGTGAATATTAGCTTTGGAGTAGTCATGGAGGTCTCCTAACTTCCCAGTTAATTATAAACTCAGTTAAATCTCAAACAGGAAAGACAAATAAAAAGAGTTAGCGTATCATGATCATATTTGAACAGGCAAGTGTCTCTGAAATGCAGTCATCAAACATGACACAGTAATTTTCTCAAATGGGCTGAGGAGCAGAGAGATAATTTCGAAAATAAGACCTGTGAGATATTTTCTCATTCCAAAATGTAATTTTGTTTTCAATGATAGATGCGTAGCATCCGGAGGAAAACTTCCATAGTGCATCTTCGCTCCATACTGGTTTTTCTTTCTTTCTTTCTTTCTTTTTTTTTTTTTTTTTTTACTTTGACCCACACTTCCATTCCTGTGGAAACATAAGTTGAGTCTTTACTGCAAAGGGTGGAGGCCTGGGAGGAGAGAAGCAGTAAGGAGGGAGGAGGGTGAGGAAGAGGGCAAAGTTAAGAGGAAAAGTCACAGGCTTTTTCTTAGTGGTGATTAGCTTAAGGCCCACAGCTTAGACTGTTGGCAGTCAGGTAGCTGTTTCCATGGTAACAAGAGGAGCAGCAAAGTTATCAAAATGTGATAAGTTGCAAAGGCAGAAAGTAAAATTCACTATTTTATGTGTAGAGCAAAAGATTCGGCTCATTCCCTTTTTTTTTTTTTTCCTAGACAAGTTAGTTTTAAAGAAGGAAGACATTGAAAATCCTTGATTTTACCCAAGATACTGGATTATAAAGCTGTTAGTGGAGCATTTCTTTTCTTTTTTTAAAAAATAGACTGATTCATAAGCTTAGTATTAATCATGTATTGTAAAACTAGAAACCAGGATATCCAGGTTCCCCTGAAGTGCAACATGTCACCAAATGCAAGACAATGAAGATCCAGGGGAATTTAGATCTTCCAGAGTCCCTTTGAGTTAATGCTCAAACACATCATGCTGGTCTCTTTTTCTATGTTGGTGGAATGACTTGATCTCTGGAGATATCACTGAGTTATTAAAGAATATAAATTGAGAGAGAGGTATCGATGATCTCAGATACATGAGTTCATTTTGGGTGCATGAATGTCTTTTTGGAAGAAAAAATGACAAACTGCCCTAAATTCCCAGTGATCTTTAGGATGGGTAAGCTTTGCCAAAAGGCAGAAAGTCTCCCTTCAAAATTTCCATGTTTGAATTCTTAGGAGTCAGGTTTATTCTGTTTCTCTCAAGAACGAGAGTACTGATGGTGTTGTCCATTAATGTTTTGTTAAAAAAAAATGGAGTTTTATTATCTCGTTCCTACACCAAATTTGAAATAAACCAAGTTTTTCTATGAGCTTGAAATATTCATGACTGTACAAATGTCAAACTCATGTTGTAAAATTCTGCAGGAGACACAATAAATTTTGGTAATCTATTCTAAACTAATTTAATCTGGGTACATCAGTTAGATACTAGTTATAAAATGAAATTGGAGAAAAAAGAACCTCGCCTTCCAAATCATCCATTATACTGGGGCATTCTGAAAGCATATCATTTAAAATGGGCTGATATACATGGTCATATTAAATTTTCATAGCAAACACGGACAAATCCTTAACTTAAGAAAATCATTAAGATGTCTAGTTCCATATATATGTAGAATCTCATGGGCATTTTGTCATGGTGCAGAAATAATTGCTATTTGAGAGAATATCAGCTCAAAAAGTGGCTAACACTTTTTCCTTTTTGCAGTACATGAAGATGATGGGTGTGAACTCTTGCAGCCACTTTTTTGCCTGGCTTATAGAGAGCATTGGATTTTTACTGGTGACCATCGTCATCCTCATCATTATACTCAAATTTGGTGATATTCTTCCTAAAACAAATGGGTTCATCTTGTTCCTGTATTTTTCGGACTATAGCTTCTCAGTTATTGCCATGAGCTACCTTATCAGTGTCTTCTTCAATAACACCAACATTGCAGCCCTTATTGGAAGTCTCATCTACATCATTGCTTTTTTTCCATTTATTGTTCTCATTACAGTGGAGAATGAGTTGAGCTATGTCATAAAAGTATTCATGGTGAGTCAGTTGTCACAACTGAATGGCCAGGGTGGGATAAGAATCGATTCTTCTTACGTTTTTAGACTCTTAAAGTTCATTTATCTAACTGTAAAGTTCTGTGATTGCAAAATAATCTTAGCTGTCCTAATGTATCCTGTACATTGTATTATTGTATACTGTACAAGCATAAATGAAAAAGAGACTTTCCTTAACAGCACTGTTACGAAATAATTTCTGAAAAAAGAGTACATTTTTAACGATCATTAAAAATTCTGACTTCTCTCATGCTGGTCCTTAAATACCTTAAAACCTTTATTACTGGAGTTATTCTCCTATATGAGTAATTTTCATGGTTTTCATGACATACAATATTACTTACAGGCATAAAGACAAATGCAGTGACAGTAGATAATCAATTTTGATTGATTATATTTTTCTGCCTGTTTCAATTCCAAACTATTGAATTAATTTAAGCAATTTAATGAAATCATTAAGAATACTTTGAAAATTGGAAAGCAGGAAAATAAATCTCATTGAGAGTCATATTGAAACTTTGATGTTTATGGTTATGTGTTAAATAACTTTCATTTAACATTGATTGCTTTGGGTTAAAATATTAAATTTCTAATGTGTTGCATTATATGTATTCAGTCAATTCATAGTTTAGTATATTTTCATTCATAGCTCTGTTACCTGTAATCAATTTATGCAGTAAAAACATCTTCTGGCTCCTATTTATTTGATTTTAGTCTTAACATTGCACTACCCTGTAATTACCTGGTTTATAAATTGCTAAGCAACATACTACGTGTAGATATATAGTTTAGATTTTTGACAAATATTTTTCAAGTTGTGATTTTCCTGCTTTTGTGTTCTGCTATTCTTCTCTTCCTTCAGAGTGGTAGTAGGCTTGGTAAGGGACCTCTGTGTTTTTAAATATGCTTAGAGAGTTAGTGTTTATTTTACCTATATAAAGTCCAAAGTTTTAAGTATGTTTGAATCCCTCTTGTACAAAATCTATAAGAACTATTATTGCTGTTTATTTTCTTCACAGAGTCTGCTGTCCCCAACAGCATTCAGTTATGCAAGTCAGTACATTGCAAGATATGAGGAGCAAGGCATTGGTAGGCTCGCTTCCTTTAAAACTGGGTGTTAGCATTCACGATTGCAGTATGTGTCACAGGGGAATAAATACATGTGTTCACTTTTTAGGTCTTCAGTGGGAAAATATGTATAGTTCACCTGTTCAGGATGATACCACCTCATTTGGCTGGCTGTGCTGTCTGATCCTAGCTGACTCTTTCATTTATTTCCTTATTGCTTGGTATGTCAGGAATGTGTTCCCAGGTATGATCATACTTCCTACAGATATATTTTTCTATAGTTTTCATAATTATAAATCAATTAAGATATATTTTCTGTTATTTGATTTGCCATACATAGTCTCAGAAGAAAACAACAACAACAGCTTAAATCCCAGAACTAACCATAATTTTCCAGGATGAGATAATGCACTGGTGAATTCTTTCTCTAAGTTTCCTTTATTTATTTTATCTTATTATTTAAATTTTAGTTAACATACAGTGCAATATTGGTTTTAGGTATAAAATTCAATGATTCATCACTTACATACAACACCCAGTGTTCAACCCAACAAGTGCCCTCCTTAATACCCATCACCCATCTAGTTCATCTCCTGGCCACCCCCCTCCATCAACCCTCAGTTCTCTTTTGTTAAGAGTCTCTTAGAGTTTGCTTCCCTCTCTCCTTTTTTTTCACTCCCTTCCCATATGTTCATCTGTTTTGTTTCTTAAATTCCACATGTGAGTTATATCATATGGTCTTTGGCTTTTTCTGACTAACTTATTTCACTTAGTACAACATACTCTAGCTCTGTCCACGCCATTGCAAATGGCAAGATTTCATTCTTTTTGATGGCTGAGTAATATTCCATCGTGTATGTGTACCACATCTTCTTTATCCATTCATCAGTTGATGGAAAATTGGGCTTTCTCTATAGTTTGGGTCTTGTTAATAATCTGATGTTCCTTTAAAGGATGGAGTGGATTAAGAAGCATGGAATCCAGTCTTTTCAAATGGGCTTTTGAGATGTGATAAAGCAAAACCCAGGTCTCTTAATTCTAAGGAGAATTTACTAAATTCTAATGGAAAACAGTAGTTGGGTCCCCCATCCTAGGTCTCAAGCAGTCAATCACTTTTAACATGCTTGGGAGCTTTTCCATTCAGCCATATTGATATTCGTACATTTTCCTGATGTTCTAAATGACTAAAAGAGTATTGTTCCATTTATATAAAATTTTTATAAAAGACAAAATGTAAAATTAGAAAGCAAATCAGTGATTGTCTGAAACTTGGGGTAGAAGCAGGGGTTGTCTATGAATGGTCATGAGAATACTGTTCGAAGCTATAATGTATAAATGGTGGTTCTAATGCATGGATGGTAATAATGGCTGCACAACTTTATATTTACTAAAAATCATCTGTGCCTACACTTACTGTGATGAGTAAATTTTATGCCATGTAATTATACCTTAATGAAGCTGTTTTTAAAAAAGAATAAAAGAGAGCTTATTGTTTTTGCTTTACTTTGGAAACAGATTACGTTTTAGGTTGATATAGGTGAAAAAAATGAAAATACTTTCTGAACCATATATAATGTTCTGTTGTTTAGTTTCTGATGTTTCATGTTAACAGTCAACTAATACTTACTCTTCCTAATATATTTTTCATTACAGGTACATATGGTATGGCAGCTCCATGGTATTTTCCAATCCTTCCTTCCTATTGGAAGGAGCGATTTGGATGTGCAGAAGTGAAGCATGAGAAAAGCAATGGCCTTATGTTTACTAATATCATGATGCAGAACACCAACCCATCTGCCAGTAAGACAAGTAGGTCAACAACAAGCATTATTATGACAGAAGTGATATAAAATTTACATGACTAGTGATTTTAATTAGGTTTTTCTAAATGGCAAAATTATCATCCTTTTCGTCATGGATGAATATGTCTACACATATGTGTTTAGACTCTTACAGAGATTAAATTGTGGCTTTTTCTGGGCTCATTAGCTCAGTTGGTTAACATATGGAGCTAATTAGGCCAAGATTGTAGATCCCTTTGTGGTCCAGTTAGACACACACAGAGAAAAATTTTGATCCTTGGCCACAGTCTACACCCCTAACTCCAGCCATCTGTCACTAGTCAAAAAGAGTAACCAAGCTACAAGTACAAATAATTTATCATAACCCAGCACCAACAGTGGACACAAATAGTTGAAAGCTCATGACTTACTGACGTAGGGTAAGTAGTGCCATCTTTGCAAAGTAATTGTGACCCATATCTGTGGTCTATTTGTGATGCCGTCAATGATGGGGAATCTATAAACGATAGATCTGAGCTGGCCTTGTCACTATAAAATCACACCTTGTAGACACTTCTTCCATAAGCTAGTGTTATCTTTTCTGATCAGAGAAATAAGACTTAGACTGTCTTTTTAATATTTGGGATCTGTGGAATAAAGGAGAATTCATTATTATAATGCTGTATTCTAGGACCACCTGTTCTGACAGAAGTGTGAAATCACCCTTAAAAGAACGCAGTTCCTCACTCTCATTCATTCTTTAACCAGATGAGAAGGAAGCTAAAGATAACAGATCATTTGTTTTCAGAATTACTTTTATTTAGAGGACTGTATTGTTTTCGTCTTCAGTTTTTAATTAAGGAAAAGTCTAGCTCTAGCTACATTTTCCTCCTTTGTGAGCTTATAACTCGTCTCTTGATTTCCCTCTAGGTCCTGAGTACATTTTTCCCTCCAACATTGAGCCTGAACCTAAAGATCTCACAGTTGGGGTTGCCCTGCATGGGGTCACAAAGATGTATGGCTCGAAAATTGCTGTTGATAACCTCAATCTGAACTTTTATGAAGGACACATTACTTCATTGCTGGGGCCCAATGGAGCTGGGAAAACTACTACAATGTATGTTACTTTTTGAACACTTATTATTGTGGAAGCATATTACTTAATATTTCCTCACCTCTTTCATAAAGAAAAATGTTACTACATCTCCCAGATGGATTAAGGTAGCTCAGATTGTTTACTGTAGAATGGAGTCTAAATCATAGGTCCCAACCTGTGAGCTCAAAGGCCAGATTAGACCCACCCAGTATTTCTTAAAATGCTTAACTCAGTGTCAATATTTTAAAATGGAGAAATGTCCCAATAAAAAGAAATGTTCTTGACATTCTTGGATAATAAGAAGTTCTGGCAATATTGGGTCCACAGTCCTAGGTAGGAACAATTGGTTGGGGCTTATGGTGACTGTTCTCTTAAAGGAGACATCTGCTTTCTGATTTATTCCTGTTCCCCACAAATCTGCACTGTCTCATATGCCCAGTCTGTTCCATTTATTTGCATTTCTATTCTGGCCCATGTATAATTTTGAGTTTACACACTCTGCTATAAACACACTCAGCCCCAGCTGCTTCTTGCCTTGATTCATGAAGAAAGAAAAGAATCACCAGCTTTCAGCTATAGATCAGAAAGGCTAGGAGCAGTACATGGGATTCTTTCTGACTCTTCATTTAACTAGCATTTTCCTGTGTCCAAAAGGAGAAGAGATTCAAATGTTTTTAAAGTGACATACTTTTGAATTGTTTTGCAACTCACCGCCAGTGCTCCACATGGCTTCACTGGAAGTCAGCGCTGAGATGCTGGGGCTGCCCTGGCCCTTCCTCGAGAAACTGTCAGTTGCTGGATATCCTATTTAGTAGCATCATAAGTAAGCTCAGTGACTGCCAAAATATATTTAAATTAATTTTTCTTTTGTAAATAAGAGGGGTCAAGGGAAGGTCATGAAATGAGTGAATGAGTGAATGAGCAGCTGCTCTTATTTATAAATTCGAAGTTGGCTTTCTAGGGAGCATACAATGCTTAGAAGCAGGATTTCTAATAGGCAGTAAGAAAACAGTGAAGAAAAGTGATGGAGAAGGCTTTTGAAGAGGATGTAATTTTAGCTGAAAAAGTATCAATTTTGTTCTTCTGAATATAAAGACTGAAGTATATTGTTTGTAGTTCAGCATGCTTTTATGGGAAGAATTGCATATAATATCTGTGCCCTATTTAGTCCACGGGAGTCATTTAAGGTCTGTTAGGTACATGGTACAAGGTACTTGTTAGGTACTAAGAGAGAGAGTGGTGAGAAAATGGGTCCTTGGCCAGACTCGTGGAGCTTACATTTTACTGGAAAAGAGGGATATTAAATAGTTGTCTGGTTTACTAACCATCTGAAAAGTGATGAGCAATCGTCTGATAAGATAGAGAGAATAATCACAGTGTAGAGAAAGGGACTGAAGGTGATGTGTTTCACATGCGAAAGCGAGTTAAGAAATATGTGGTCTAAGGAAATGGTCCAATTTCATTTTTCTGCATGTGGCTGTCCAATTTTCCCAGCACCATTTATTGAAGAGGCTGTCTTTTTTCCATTGGACATTCTTTCCTGCTTTGTCGAAGATTAGTTGACCATAGATTTGAGGGTCTATTTCTGGGCTCTCTATTCTGTTCCATTGATCTATGTGTCTGTTTTTGTGCCAGTACCATGCTGTCTTGATGATGACAGCTTTGTAATAGAGCTTGAAGTCCGGAATTGTGATGCCACCAACGTTGGCTTTCTTTTTCAATATCCCTTTGGCTATTCGAGGTCTTTCTGGTTCCATATAAATTTTAGCATTATTTGTTCCATTTCTTTGAAAAAGATGGATGGTACTTTGATAGGAATTGCATTAAATGTGTAGATTGCTTTAGGTAGCATAGACATTTTTACAATATTTATTCTTCCAATCCAGGAGCATGGAACATTTTTCCATTTCTTTGTGTCTTCCTCAATTTCTTTCATGAGTACTTTATAGTTTTCTGAGTATAGATTCTGTGTCTCTTTGGTTAGGTTTATTCCTAGGTATCTTATGGTTTTGGATGCAATTGTAAATGGGATTGACTCCTTAATATCTCTTTCTTCTGTCTTGCTGTTGATGTAGAGAAATGCAACTGATTTCTGTGCATTGATTTTATATCCTGATACTTTACTGAATTCCTGTATAAGTTCTAGCAGTTTTGGAGTGGAGTCTTTTGGGTTTTCCACATATAGTATCATATCATCTGCGAAGAGTGATAATTTGACTTCTTCTTTGCCGATTTGGATGCCTTTAATTTCCTTTTGTTGTCTGATTGCTGAGGCTAGGACCTCTAGTACGATGTTGAAAAGCAGTGGTGATAATGGACATCCCTGCCGTGTTCCTGACCTTAGCGGAAAAGCTTTCAGTTTTTCTCCATTGAGAATGATATTTGCAGTGGGTTTTTCATAGATGGCTTTGATGATATTGAGGTATGTGCCCTCTATCCCTACACTTTGAAGAGTTTTGATCAGGAAGGGATGTTGTACTTTGTCAAATGCTTTTTCAGCATCTATTGAGAGTATCATATGGTTCTTGTTCTTTCTTTTATTGATGTGTTGTATCAGATTGACTGATTTGCGGATGTTGAACCAACCTTGCAGCCCTGGAATAAATCCCACTTGGTCGTGGTGAATAATCCTTTTAATGTACTGTTGAATCCTATTGGCTAGTATTTTGTTGAGTATTTTCGCATCTGTGTTCATCAAGGATATCGGTCTATAGCTCTCTTTTTTGGTGGGATCCTTGTCTGGTTTTGGGATCAAGGTGATGCTGGCCTCATAAAATGAGTTTGGAAGTTTTCCTTCCATTTCTATTTTTTGGAACAGTTTCAGGAGAATAGGAATTAGTTCTTCTTTAAATGTTTGGTAGAATTCCCCCGGGAAGCCGTCTGGCCCTGGGCTTTTGTTTGTTTGGAGATTTTTAATGACTGTTTCAATCTCCTTACTGGTTATGGGTCTGTTCAGGCTTTCTATTTCTTCCTGGCTCAGTTGTGGTAGTTTATATGTTTCTAGGAATGCATCCATTTCTTCCAGAATCACCGAATCACTACATTGTACATCTGAAACTAATATACCACTGTATGTTAACTCTACCTGAATTAAAATAAACAATAAAAATTTTTTTTTCTTTCAGTAAAAAAAAAAAAAAAAAAAAAAAAAAAAGAAATATGTGGTCACGAGAAAGTGGTGGTGTGGCTTGTGCTGCGGTGTGGCTGGGGAAATGGCACATGCTGGCAGAGGTAGAAAACAGAGATAGGAGGAGGATACAAACACAGCTTCTGGATCCCAGGCTTGTGCAACCAGTGTATAGATTTATCATATAGTAAAAGAGGAACATCAGTGGAGACACGGGTTTGAGAAGAAAGATCCTGAATTAAGTTTAAACACATTGAGTTTGAGGACCCTGTAAGGCATCTCATAGAGAGATGTTACTGTCTGTTGGATGTTTAGTGCAAACTTGGAACTTAGTGATGAGGTCTTGGCTAGAGTTAAAAATTTGAGACTCCGTGACCTAGAGATGCCATCTTGATGCCAGGGAAGTGCGTGAGTTTGCTCAAGTATGCTCAAGAGCGTACTTAAGATGAAAGTGCCCAACAGTGATCATCATTGCTACCATGGCCCCATCCGCATCATTGTCACTGGGTAGAGACTGCTCATTCACTCATTTCATGACCTTCCCTTGACCCCTCTTATTTACAAAAGAAAAAACCTTACAGTGTTTCTGTAAGGTTCTAAATAATTAAAAGCTTAAAAGTAATTTAATGTTTGTTCCCATTTATTTATTTATTTATTTATTTTATTTTATTTTTTTTTAAATATTTTATTTATTTATTTGACAGAGAGAGATCACAAGTAGGCAGAGAGGCAGGCAGAGAGAAAGAGGAGGAAGCAGGCTCCTGTCGAGCAGAGAGCCTGATGCGGGACTTGAACCCAGGACCCTGAGATCATGACCTGAGCTGAAGGCAGCGGCTTAACCCACTGAGCCACCCAGGTGCCCCTGTTTGTTCCCATTTAATATCATTTTATTTTATAGCTTGATCTTACCTGAGGAAATACACTGTAATATTGTTTGCTAGTGACTGAGATACATTTAGCCCTAAGATCTAGCTTAAATGCTTGTTTGACACCTAATTATCGGTTCTTCATTTTCAGCTCCATGTTGACTGGGCTGTTTGGGGCCTCAGCAGGTACTATCTTTGTTTATGGGAAAGATCTCAAAACAGACCTCCACACTGTGCGGAAGAACATGGGGGTCTGCATGCAGCACGACGTCTTGTTCAGTTACCTCACTACGAAGGAACACCTGCTCTTATACGGTTCCATCAAAGTTCCTCACTGGACTAACAAGCAGCTGCATGAGGAAGTAAAAAGGTCAGTTATAGCAGCAACCAGGATGTGAGTTGGTAGCACCTATCAAAAAGAGGTCGACCTGTGGTGATAATGCCAATAGGAACATTTGGTCACAAAACAATTGGTTTTCAGTTTTTCTACTCTTCTAGTATCGTATACATTTTACGTCAGTCTCTTCACCAGCCAGTTATACTCAAACTTTAGAACTCTCTCCATCTCAGACTACCATATTGCCCTAAATCCTGTTTCTACTGGCTACTCTACTGAGCCAAGCCTCCTAACCGGACACCCGGCTCCTCCTCTCCCTTATACAGTTTATCCTTCAAAGAGCAGCCAGGGTGACCTTTTTAAATGGCAGATCAGACCATATAACTCCAGGGTTCAAAGCCCTTTATGACTTCCCACCACACTCAGTTCGAACTCCGTAATGTCCTTGTCAAGGCCAAGAGGTCCTACCTGCCTGCTCCGTCTCACTTCCCTTGTCATCTCCTTCTATTCTGACCCCATTCACTGTGCTCTGGGCACACTGACCAAGTCACAGGCTGGCTTATGATCCGGCCACAGCGCTTCTCACTTATCGTTTCCTCTACTTAGAGCAGCCTTCCCCAGACAGCCATTTGACTCACTCCTCTACTTTCCTGGTCTTTGATCAAATGTCACCTTCTCTGAGGGGATAACCATATATAAAATAGATGCTTAAAATAGCACGCCCCAGGCTCTGCTTATCTTATGTACCCTGCTTTGTGTATTTTTATTGCACTTGTCACCACCTGGCAAATTATAAATACTTGGAAATACGTTTCTCGACTGAATTTTATCTGCATCCCTCCTGATACATACACACACTGGAGCCTAATCTCCTTATGGGTAGGAATATTATCTTTTCACTGCTTTCCTCCAGCAGCTAAAACATGGTCTGGCACAAAACAGGCAGGCCCTCCATAAATATCTTTCAAAGAAACAAATTAAAATATGAGCCATATATTTTATGTTTTCTGGGTATTAACTTTGCACCTCCAGCTAGATGATAAACAATAAGAAAACTATGTCACGAATCCTCAATAGTGTATTGTACCTCGCTGAGCATGTAATAGTTGCTTAGGAAAGACCTATTACTTAAAGTGCTTATTTATTTTTTTCAATATTCAGATATTTTATCTGTCCAAAATAACCACCATACATTATTTTTGAAGGACGCTAAAAGATACCGGACTATATAGCCATCGTCATAAGAGAGTTGGAACATTGTCAGGAGGAATGAAGAGGAAGTTATCCATATCTATAGCTCTTATCGGTGGATCACGGGTAGTCATTTTGGATGAACCATCCACTGGAGTTGACCCATGTTCTCGCCGAAGCATATGGGATGTGATATCCAAGAACAAAACTGGTATGAGTACTTTCTTATAACTTCTGCACCCAACAGTGAACAGTTGTAATTTTGCCCTCTGGGATGCATGAGGCCAAGTTTATGCCTTTTCTGTTTAGAAGCTCCATTAAAGAGTCTCAGATGAGGTCTTCCCCTCCCAAATCTTCTCTTCCCACCACTAAATTACTGGGTCAGTTACTGAATATCCGTGTAGTTGAGCCTGGTGAGTTGAGCACTTCACTGGCCTTTTTGAGAGCATGTACGTCTGATTGAAGCCCCGAATTCTGCCTCCAGGAGCTTAGAATCTAATTAGAGATACCAAACATACACAAACGAAAATAAACTGAAAACAGACTAAACAAGTGCTAACAGGATGTGAAGCAAAGAAGCAATCAGAGTAGAGTGGATTAATCAGAGAGGAATATTCAGAAAGTCTTTAAAATTATTGCTTCTTCATAGTGCAGAAAGTGGGGGAGAGAGACAGAAACAGACACAGAGGAAAAATGAAAATGAAGACAGGCGAGCAGACGAAGGAAGGAGTTGCTCACACACACACCCTAAATGATGGACATTTAGCCATACGGCACCATAAAGGCGTATTCGCTGCCGACATGTAAGAAAACAGCCCTAGATGTTTAATAACACGTCTTCTGAACTTCTCTTTGTTTATTTTGAAAGTTCCTTCTGGTCAGTTTTTCAGTTAGCTCATAAAACGTGCCTCTTCCCCTCATAAATCACAGGATTTACTTGTGCTAACTCTGTAGATCTCAGGAACTGCGTCTTCATTTTTCATTCTCGGTTGTTCTCCTCTGTATTTTCAAGCCAGAACAATCATTCTGTCGACGCACCACTTGGACGAAGCTGAAGTGCTGAGTGACCGCATCGCCTTCCTGGAGCAGGGCGGGCTGCGCTGCTGCGGGTCACCGTTTTACCTCAAGGAGGCATTTGGCGATGGGTATCACCTCACGCTCACCAAGAAAAAGGTTTGTAAGAGAGAAAAATATACCTCATTATAGGGTCATGAGTTAAGTTTTGGGTGAAATGGAGGCAGAATCTCTCCAACTTTATTAATTGCTAAAATTCATGATTAATATGTTAGTTTCATGTCTCTCAAATTTGAGGGACCATCGGAACACCTGGAGGTTGGTTAAACCCAGATTTCTGGCCTCACCTCAGAAATCTCTGATTCAGTAGATCTTAGAGTAAGTCAAGAATGGAGTCTATTTCTCATAAGGGCCCAGGTGATGCTGATGCTCCTGGTCTGGGATCTCACAACAAGAACTAGAGCACTGGGTTTTTACCTTAGGATATAGATCTTTTTTTTTTTTTTTTTTTTTTTTAAAGAAGGTCTATAGCCTAAGGTTACTGATAGAGGATCTTAGTTTCCATAGCATTTCAGTTTATAAGGCTAAAAATTAGGGTTTTTTTTTTGTTTTGTTTTGTTTTTTTGCTTTAAAACAAATAGAATATGCATTTGTGTATGTATCTTCTGATCAGTACCCCTCAAGTGGCAATGTGAAGACTAACTCAGGCCAGTGGTGCTTTGACATCTTTGAAGAACAACAGTGCTGACTAAGAACCCCTGTAGCACTTAAAAATACCATGTGATTATCAGTACTGTGCAAGATGTGTATGCCATTAGGTAGGCTTTGACTACAGTCACTTATTTTACATCTGAACATCCTGATGTGACTTTGAAATAAAAAGCAGTTTATTGTTATATTCACTAATTCATTAAGAAATGTATGTATTAGGTGTGTATTATGACTTAGTGTGTGCCCAAGTCACTGTTCTAGACCCTGGGGATACAGCAGCGAACTGATGATACTGAAATCTCTACCCTCGTGGAGTTTATATTCTGATAGAGTGTGGGGAATTCAGATAATACTGTTAAGTATATTATTAAGTATGTCAGCAGGTGGTAAATGCTGTGGGTGGAAATAAAGCAGAGGAGGGAGAACAGGGAATGCAGAGTGGTGCCATTTTACATAGGGCGGGAAGAGAAGGGTCTCTGGGAAGATGACAGTTGAGCAGGAGTTGGGGCTTGGGGGAGAAGGAGCCATGTCACTATCTAGGATAAAGGACTAGTTGAGAAGGCCCGAGGAGGGTGTGCCTGAGTTGACAGCACTCCGACAACACGAGGAGGCTGCTGTGGCTGGAGTAGAGCAGAGAGGCAGGGAGTAGTGGGCAGGGAGGCTGGAGAAGGGCCAGGGGCAAGTGGGAGAATGAAGGCAATAGAACAGGGACGTGGACAAAGCTCTAGGGGCCCCCGTGGGACAGGGAGCCATTGGAGGAGGGATGTGTCATCTGACTCAGGGCTGAGTGGCCAGAAAGAGTCTCACCACCCTCTGAGGAGGGCCCTTGGTGCCACCAGAGTGTGAGGACAATGGGTGGTAACTTCTGGTGTTGTCCCTAGAGCCCAAATCTAAGTGCAAATACAACATGTGACACGATGGCCGTGACAGCAATGATCCAGTCACACCTCCCTGAAGCCTACCTCAAGGAGGACATCGGGGGAGAGCTGGTGTATGTGCTTCCTCCATTTAGCACCAAAGTCTCAGGAGCCTACCTGTCACTCCTGAGGGCTCTGGACAATGGCATGGGGGACCTCAACATCGGGTGCTACGGCATTTCAGACACCACCGTGGAAGAGGTGCGTTTCTTCTTTTCTTAGAACTGATACAACTTGCTGTTCCCTGAGAATAAATATGCACAGTTCTTTAAAAAGAGAGAAGAAATATTTGAAACAAACATTTCACAAAATCAAAAAATCTTAAAACTATCTTAGTACCATTCTTATGTAAGATTGATTTCTGAAAACAAACATGTTTATCCAGTTAGAGAACATGTCTTTTTAACATACCAAAATGTTTACTTGGGGGGTGGTTTGGGGGAAGACTGAAACAGGAAGGGAGTTAAGAGAAACCAACTTCCAGATATAAAATAAATAAGTCACAGAAATGAAAAGTACAGCATAGGGACTATAGTCAGTAATATTGTAACAAAATTGTATGGTTAAAAGAATGTTCACTCAAAGTCACTGTCAAGAATACTCAAAGTCAAACTTATTTGTCTCAAAAAACGTGATAAAAATTCAAAATAAAAATTGAGCTTAGAAAGTAGAAAGGACATGCATGTTTTATGTTAATGAAGTGTTCTGGCTTCTCTTTCTAGGTCTTTCTGAACTTGACTAAAGAGTCACAAAAAAATAGCAGTGTGAGTCTTGAGCATTTGACACAAAAGAAAATTGGAAATTCCAGTACCAACGGCATCTCAACTCCTGACGATTTATCTGTGAGCAGCAGCAATTTCACAGACAGAGATGGTATAAATCTAATGTGCATATTATACTTAATTCCTATAAATGGCATAAATGAGACAATTACAGGGCAATAATTTAGGTTCACATCTTCTTTCTAAATACAAAAAGAATAAATAAATATAAACCTTCTTTTTTTAATATACCAAGTATTTTTTAAATGAAATCAAATTCTCTATTTCAAAAATATTTTGAAGAATGTGAAAGAAGGTGGTTGTGGTGGTGGTGGTGCGCACTTCTTACACCCACTGGAAGTCATTTTCTAGATGTTACTTACTACCGTTCCACACTTGTGTTCAGCAAGTTAAAATCCTTCCTATAATTGGTGCTGTCCAACAGTGGACAAAGTTGCCTCGTGAGACAGCTGACTCATTGCTGTTAACATATTCAACAGAGGAGTCATCGAAAAAAAGTGATCAGAAAAGAGTCATCACTCTTTCTGGGGCCTCACTGGAAAACATGTCTAATCTTTCTGTCCTGTGAACAGTTCAGGTGCTGAGAATATTCAGGCTCTGAGAAAATGCTTTTGGGGGAGGGTCTCAGATTTGATGAAGTCAGACTCCATGGCTAAGAACTCATAATAATGGGTCACCCCCCTCCACACACACACACACACTCAATTCTTCACACAAGATATACTTGAAAAAATTGTGCTTCTTGATATGACTTTGAGGAATTGGGCTCTTTTGAAAATAACTTTTATCCTCTCTTATTCTCTTCTGATGGTTAATTTATGCCTCTAGAAACACTATTTACTTAAGGAAGCATATAGTAAAATGATATATAAATTATGGAATAGTCATTTCAACGGTTTGCTTAACTTGGAAAAAATCTCTAGGAACAGAACTTTTAATTAAACATTTGCCTGGCTCTGAAACTTAGAAAAGATCATCTCTGATGTTTGCATAGTTCTGGAACTTGGGAGTCTCATTTGTCCTCTGCCGTATTCCTCATTTATCATCTTTTGGGGAATATAATTGTCGAGCCCATGGAATTGAGGACTTTGATTAGAAAGTGGTCATCTGCCTCAGGAAGTAAATGTTATGTATTTGCCTCTGGATTTGTCTTATAATTTGAAACTATTCTTCAGTCAAAATGTTTCCCTCATTGACATTATCTTTTAGAAAGCACATTTGCTCCATTTGATACACCTGTAAGTCATCCACATGTAATTTCTCAAGAAACAGAAAAGCATACTAATTAACTTAAAATATTCAACTCCTTCTACAATTCCCCTTTGCAGAGATATGAGTTTGCATTTAAACTTGTTCACTCTGTTTAATTGGAATTCATTTTGAATTAAGCAGCTTTGTATTTTTCCTTATCAGCTAAATGAAGATCATGATTTTTTTGTGCTGCATAATTTGTGACAGAGAATTAAAAATATCCACAGAGTTGGCGGTCATCTTATTACATGTAGAGGTGTGCTCAGTGGCAGGCCCTTGGAGAGAATGTTATATTTTTAGGGAGGGCTATGGAATGATCAGTTCTAAGAGCACCACTGAGGAAGCAGCAGTTCATGGCCTCCACAGCTCCTCTTAAGCTCAAAAGTCAGGAAATTTTTCTCCGCACCTGAAGACCATTTCAGAGGGGTAGGGGTGGTGTAGACCTTTTTTTCCAGTGAGTTCTTTTTTGTGACTCTGTTGGTAAAAATGGAGTTTTGAAATGCCATATATAATCAGTCCAAATTTTAAAGAGAATGTAGTGAGTGAGTGTTTAAATTAGAATCACACTTTGGAGGAGAGCCTTTCCTTTTCTCCAAGTGTAAGTTGAATTCACTGGACCTCCCATTAGAATGAGAGCCAGTTAGACTTATAATCACTATGTTACCCACAGCAGGAATGAGTTTTTAGACTAGACAGATGTTTTGGATGCCCTTTAGCTTTTTTTTTTTTTAATTGAAGTTGTGATCGTATTAGTTTATATCATATTAGTTTCAGGTGTTGGTTTCTGTTTATCTTATTGGAATTCAGTCTCTTGATAGAATCTATCTTCTGAGTTATCAGTAATTAGCAATACATACTGAGCAGGCATTGAGACTTTGGAGATCTGGGACAATATTCACTTACCAAATTGTGGATCTCTCCCTTTGACTTGTAAAATAACTGTGTATATAACAATACTGAGATCTGGGACAATATTCACTAACCAAATTGTGGATCTCTACCTTCGACTTGTCAAACAACTGTGTATATAACAATAGTAATATTTTATATATAGTGATCTATAATTTGCAAAGCGCTTTTACATACAATTCTATGATTTGGAGAGGCTCAGGCCCAGTGTTTAGAAAGAAAGAGTTGAACCTCATACCAGAACATTTAAAATACAAGCTATTCCTACCACATCACATTATACCATCCAGCCATGGTTTTTGAAGTTACCTTGTTAATGTAATTTATTGGTGTTTCCCAGAACAATATCAAACCTCACTTTCTTTCTCTCTCTCTCCTTCTCTCCACCCCACCCCCTTTTTAAATTCAGACAAAATTTTGACGAGCGGAGAGAGGTTGGGTGGTTTGGATCTGTTACTGAAGAAGGTCATGGCCATCCTCATTAAGAGGTTCCACCACACGCGCAGGAACTGGAAGGGTCTCATTGCTCAGGTTATCCTCCCCATCGTCTTTGTCACCACTGCCATGGGCCTTGGCACACTGAGAAATTCCAGCAACAGTTATCCAGAGATCCAGATCTCCCCATCTCTCTACGGCACCTCTGAACAGACAGCCTTCTATGCGTAAGTTTCTGTCCTTTGAAACGTCTCCCCGGTGCCTCCAGAAGTGCGGCTGCACCTCCGTGACTGCGTGCAAGGCTGAAGAACAAGGAATTACGAGGCAATGCACCCAATTCTGCCAAAGGAATGGACAGGGTTGATTTATGGCAACGTGACACTTCTGTTGCCAACAATAACTTTTTATGAGTTTCTGTGTTTGTCTGAAAGTAAACTTATCATAAGCTTTTATTTTTAATGACTAGACTTTAATCAAGAAAGCCAGGCTAGGTGTGGCTCCCCAATCTGTTGTAATATATAGCAAATCACTTTTTATCGGCCTCACAAATACTGGATAGTAAGGTCGGAATCCCATAAAATACAGTATTATGTATATACAGTAGACGATTACGAAATGTATTTGATGGTTAGGAAAATAATAAGGCAGCCAAAGAGAGACATGTGCTGATTTTTTTCCATGATAATTTTTTTTTTCTTCCTGATACTGAGTCTTTCTCAGGTTTTTAAGAAGACTATCTCATAGACAGTGTATTTTACTTTTCCAAATCATGCATAAGCATGATTTTCATATGAAAGAGTTGTGGAGGATCAAGAATTTGTTCCTGTCCTTTACAATTACAGGAATTCTCACCCAAGCACACAAGGCCTAGTCTCAGCAATGTGGAACTTCCCTGGCATTGACAACGTGTGTTTGAACATCAGTGATCCGTAAGTTGTTCTTGGAGTTTGTCTTTTTCTGTTTTTTTCTGTTTGTTTGTTTGTTTTTTTTCCTTTCTCTTTGACACTCTGGTTTGTCTGTATACATGTGCATGCATGGACACCCCTGAGAGAAATCTATATTGAACAGATTTTCTCTCTCCCCTCTAGTTCATTCCTGGCTATGCTGTGCTGTATTACTAAATATTAGGGACTTAATAATTTGTAGAGTTCTCTCATGTATGTGTTTCCCTTTAACAATCACAACAACCCTGTGAATTATTAATCCCATTTTTTAGATGGAGAAACTGAGACTCATATAGACTGAGATACTTGTGTAAAAACAATCTAGACTGTAAGTTGTGCAACTAAAACCAAGACACAAGTCTTCAGACTCGAATTCATCTTTGTGCTATGTAGTATTGCCTATGCAAACTTCCAAGATGGTACATGGTGCCTGTGAACCTGACATTGGTGCGTTACTTGGCTCAAGTATTCCCTTCCCATCAAAGGACAGAATGAAAGAGCAGAAAAGAAAGGGGTCAAAAAAGCCCCATCCTGCCACATTAAAACAGTTCTTCTATCAATAAGCATTCTCTCTTATTCCTTGTAAAATGTCAAATCATTTGGAAATGGTAGTGTAATGTATATTTGAGTTATGAAAAACCAGCAAACTGTACCTAAGGCTGTACACTTGAATTTAATACCAAATACTTACATGCTCATACATAACCATTAGAACACACACATACCTCACTTTAATATCATTTTTACTTGCAGAAGGTGTTTAAGGGAAGATAGTCTGGGAAAATGGAACACCAGTGGGGAGCCCATCACTAATTTCGGTGTTTGCTCCTGCTCAGAAAATATCCAGGTAAGATGGAATTCCATTTCAGTGAAGTAGGAAAAAGAAAGGAATAAATACTGAATCTTGAAAGATCTATCCAGGTTACCAAAGAGTCAGTATAATTTCATTTTATGGAAGCTAGTAGCTCAGAGATGTGGAGCAGGGCAGCTCAAAAATATTGCCTTTGAACTTCAGGTCACTGTTTTAAATCCATCTCAGAACAAATTTCCAAAGGCAGGTAATTCTATTACAGTCTTTGTAGAAACCGACTAAAAATGAGTTTTTGTTCTCAGTTCAGTTCTGACCAGGAAGCTCTATGTTTCAGACAACAAAGCCACCATAACTGTCATATTTTTGAAAACAGAGTAAGACTCCCCATTTGGTGGTCAGCTATGAAGTCAGTAATGTGTAAGTCCAGAACAGAACTCCATTTGTCTCTAAGGAGCACCTATAGCATGCAAGAAAAATTGACATCCTGATAGAAACAGAAAAGATTATCCAACCATCCCTTATGCCGTCTGTGTTTTATAGATACACACCTTACTTTTCTGGGCCTATCACTTCAACATACTTCTAAGAAAACCAAATTCACAGGGGAAATGAAAGATTGAAGAGAATAAGTGACTGTAAGCTTCTGAGAGTGACTGTGTAGTCAACTTACTTCCCCCCAGGAGAGGAATCTAGCAATATTTTCTCAATAGCGTTGTGTCATTGAACCTTGAACTCTTTGTACAGTATTTTGGAATGGAAATGTTAGTGTAAATGCAACCTGTTTTTGTGTTCTTATGCAAGACAGTTACTAACAATAAAAACTGGGATCCCACAAGCATCTTCTGGGATCCTTGCATATTCCAATACTAGCGTTACCCAGTACTCAAAGAGTTTTCTAATCCCTCATTTAATCTGACTAATTTCTGGAATTTTTTATGTGTTTTCTGTAGTTCACAGTAAGAGTCAACTAACAGTACTGAGTTAGAACCCAGATAAATTTCATTAATCAAAGAAAATATGAGAGAGAGAGACAGAGAGAGAGTGAGTCAAAACAAGAAACAAACTTTTTAACTATAGAACAATCCAATGGTCACCAGAGGGGGTGGGGTGGGAGATGGTTGAAAGAGGTGTTGATTGCACTTGCTGTGATGAGCACACGGTGATGTACGAACTGTTGAATCACTATATTGTATGCCTGAAACTAATATAACATTGCATACTAACAAACCAGAATTAAAATAAAAACTTTATATATAAATAAATCACCAAATACGTATATATGAAAGTACCTACTAACTCTGAAGATATACATAAACTATGGGATCAACAATTCCATTTGTATTACACTCCCATCGGAAGTGTGATCGTGTTCACCAAGAGGCATATACTAGATATTCATAGCAATACTATTTGTAATAGCCACTCAGAGACCCACCAGCAGTAGAGTGGATCAATCAAATGTGATATATTTTCACATTGGAATCTGTATACAGCAAAAAGGGAACGTTTGATCTGCAACTACACACATCATATGGAGGATTCTCACAAGTGAATAATGACTAGAAAAAAGCCAAATACAAGAGAGTATATATAATACAATCCTATTTCTATAAAGTACAAAAACAGGCAAAACTATTCTGAGCTGGATGCTTTGGGAGTGGTAGTGACTGGAAGTAAGCTTAAGGAGGGGCCTTCTCTGGTACTTGCATTGTTACCCGGTTTCTGGTTACATGGGTGTGTTTGGTTTGTCAAAATGCATCAGGCTGTATTATATGTGCTTTTCTGTACATACAGTTCAACAGAAGACTAAAGCTAAATGATTACATTGTATACATAAGGGTGTCTCTAATTGTGGAACCAGTAACTTTCTTCAAATGTGATCTAAATGTTGACCCAACTTGATGTAAGGTGAAATTCAGCATTCATTTTTTAGAGCAGTCTGCAACTTTACGCCTCAGTACATGTAAAGTTGTGCTAAAATGTGGTACTAGCCTCGGGCTCTGGGGCATCATGTGAAGGAATGGAAGGAAAAACTGGAAAAATGCTAGACTTCTCCCAAACTAAAGTTCATGTCAGAGAAGCATGGGAAGCTTCAGTGAAAAGTAAGTGGTCAGAAAGTGCAGAAAGCTTCTGAGCCTAAAAATAAGTGGTGAAAACTAAGATCTGTGGTTGGTTAATAGTAATGTACCAATACATTTAGTTTTGACAAATACACAATGTGAGATGCTGACAATGGGGAGAACTGGGTGAAGGGTGTACAGGGACTCTCTGTATTAGATTTTGCAGTATCCATACATGCGCATGTAGAAATATGTAAACAAATTTGCAATATATGCCAACTTTATTTTGGAATAACTGTGCATTTCCATATGTAAATATTAGATTTAGATTTATTTAACATAAAGTTATAAAGATTTAGATACATGTAAACTGGAGCTCTGACACTCAACTTTCGTCACTTGATGTTACAGCACAAACTCCTCCACTGCTGTCACCTGAGAACTTATGTCCCTTAGTGTCATCTTTTCAATTCTGGGCAAACATTTTTTTCTTTCCTGTGAATTATTGAGGGAATTTTAATTTATCTTAGAATTTAATGTTATTCTCTGTTCATATCAGACTTGTTAGTACAGTGAAAAGAAAATTGCACATTGGTTAACTTGTATTCTTTTTGGTTTCAAGTAAGTCCTAAACATGTGTGTGTTCTATAGAAATAATAACTTCTCCAATTTTTTTGGAATAGGAAGATATCTTCCTTTTCAAATCTCTTTAGAGTAAGAAGACAATCTTATCACACTCTACCTGTTGCAGCAATAGACAGATCACGAGACTGAAGCTTCTTCGTGTTGTCTATTTGATTTGCAAAGCATCGATCAGAAATAACTTTATTTTTAACTTTACTTTTCAGGAGTGTCCTAAATTTAACTATTCTCCACCTCATAGAAGAACTTACTCTTCTCAAATAATTTACAACCTCACTGGGCACCGCTTGGAAAATTATCTTATATCAACTGCTAATGAGTTTATGCAAAAAAGGTAAAAATACTCTATAATATATTAATTTAGCATATCTTGATTTCAAATTTTGACAACTGCCTTCTGAACTTGAGACCATAGATGAAAATTTCTGGAGCACCTAGGTTGTTTAGTCAGTTAAGTGTCTGACTGTGGGTTTCGGCTCAGGTCGTGATCTTGGGGTCTTGAGATGAAGCCCTGTGTCAGGCTTCCCACTCAGCAGGGAGTCCGCTTCCCTTCCTCTCCCTCTTCCTCTGCTCCTCGCCCCTGTTAATGCTTTCTCTGTCTCTAAAATAAATATATCTTTTTAAAAGAAGAGATGAAAATTTCTATTGATGATTTATGTGGTTAAATTCTCTATTTTATCAAAACAGTCTTATGTATGAAAATCTTTTTTAAAAAATAATAATCTCCTCAAATAAGACTCATTTTAAGAAATTAAAAAGCACTGGGGTTGTTTTAGGCTGCAAAAATGTATTGTTAAACTTGTACATATCTTTTTCTTCTTGAAGCAGAAATGTTCTTGACCTCACCAATTTGGAGAGGGTTTTTTTTGTTTGTTTGTTTTGTTTTGTTTTCCCTATTCACATCCCTAGGATCATGGCCTGAACCGAAGGCAGACACTTAATGGACTGAGCCACCCAGGCATCCCCAGTTTGGAAAATTTTAAGGCACGGCTTTAGGTGACAATTGGCCTTAGTTCCAATATAAATATCTCAAGTTTAGGGATAAAATTGTCCATGTATAGCAAGGCCACAGGCTTATACCAAAGCCACCCAAAGTTTTGCCATGGATGTAAGGTTGGTAGGCTTGTATTTGGGATACCATGGGTGGACCTGGAAGTCACTCTGTATGCTAAGTGAAATAAGCCAGACACAGAAAGGCAAGCACTACATGATCCCACTTGCGTGTGGGATCTGAAATAGTCAAACCCATAGAGGCAGAGAGTAGAATGGTTGTCAGGGCCTAGGGGTTGCCAGAAATGGGGAAATGTTGGTCAAGGGCTACAAAGGCTCCGTTATGCAAGATTAGAATAGATTCTGGAGAGCTAATCTAGAGCAGTGTGACTATAGTTAACTATACTTTATTGCATACTTGAAGTTTGCTAAGAGGATGGATCTTAAGAGCTCTCACCATACGTGCACACACATGCAAGGCCTGTGTGTACACACAAAAAGAAAATGGTAACTGTGTGAGCTGATGGATATTTTAATTAGCTTGATCATGATTATTTCACACTATATACATATATCAAGATATCAAGTTGTATACTTTGAATATCTACAATTTTTATTTGTCAGTTATACCTCAAATAAACCTGGGGGAGGGGCAGTTAGTCATTTTGCAAATCGCTGCTGTTTCCTCCTTTCCTCTGTCTCTTCCCTCTTTTATTTCTCAATGTGCACAAATGACTGATGTTCACTGTAAAATAATTAGAAACTGCATATAAGCAGAAGTAAAAAGGAATTTCTCTCTGTCCAGATAGAACCACTATTGATTGTTTATCCTTACAAAAATTTTCTAGACACAGATACATGTAAATATTTTCAACAGAATGAGGTTTATTATAAACATGCTTTTAAAAGAATAAACAGTATACTGTAGTGTTCTTTGCATGTCAGAAATACAGCTCTATAGCATTACATTTAGGATGATAGTCACTAGAGGATTAATCTAGTGTGGCTGCACCATGGTTTAGTTAACAAACCTAACTTGGGACATGTTAATCCATTCTTAAAATTTGAATTTTTAAATCTACTTTATATTTTTAAGAGACTATGAACTGATGAGTACCAGGCAATTATAGAGGCAAATTCACCTTCAAATGCCCAGGAAGAGAAAAAGTATAGCACCAGGGGACAAGCTAGGAGGAAAAGTCTGGAAAATCGAAGAAACAGAGCCGTTTGAAAAAAGATGAGAACTGATCTTATATCACTTTAGTATTAAATCATTTCTTTAGGGACGCCTGGGTGGCTCAGTTCACTAAGTGGCTGCCTTCGGCTCAGGTCGTGATCCCCGGGTCCTAGGATGGAGTCCCACATCCGGCCCCTGGCTCAGCAGAGAGCTTGCTTCTCCCTTTCACTCTGCCTACTGCTCTCCCTGCTTGTACTCTCCCTCTCTGTTAAATGGATAAATAAAACTAAACCCACTTCTTTAAAAAGGACTTTTAAGGGCTGAAATATTGTAATTTTTGAGATGATGTGTGATCCAGTTAAGTTGAAGGAATTGGTTAGATTACATATCACTTATTTTCAGAATGTTTACCCCACATTTGCAATTGTTTAAAAGGACTTTTTATTTCTAGTTATAATGTACACTTTAGATTAAAATATGATTAAAGAAATCAATAAAAATGTGAAATATTTTCCAGGCAGTATTTATTTTATACTTTTGATGTGCTCCTAGTGGAAAGAAAACATTGAGCCCTTGGTTAAACAATTTAGGTCTATTTATGAATATTTTTTCCATTAAAACAAATATAAATTTTGTTACTCTATATAGGTATGGAGGTTGGAGTTTTGGGTTGCCTTTGACTAAAGACCTTCGTTTTGATATAACAGAAGTTCCTGCCAATAGAACACTTGCTAAGGTAAATTATAACCTTTCTTCTGGGATGTCATACAAATGAGAATGTGAACTTGAAATGCCCAAGCATGAGCATGAGGTGAAAACAAAACATGGGTGCAATTAATTTGAGAAGCTGTTTGGCATAATGCTTTGCCTGTAGCACTAGCCTTCCAATCCTATGCATTTACCCCAGGGAAACATGGATACACAAGCACCAGGGTACATATACAAAAATGTACATAGTAGTGTTTCTCATATTAGCCGAAAACACAACCCCAAATGTCCATATACAGTAGAATAAATGAAGTGTTCTGTATTCGTTCAGTAGAACGTTCAGCAGTGCAGTGAGCTCAGTTCCATACAAGCAGGTGAATATCCCAAACATTACTAATAAGCAAAAGAAAAAACAAAAAGAAACACTTAACTGTGATTGCATTTACCATAAACTTTAAGAGTAGGCAAAACTCAACTATATTGTTTATAGAGAGTATTATGATTTTGAGGGACACAGAAAATCCTGGAGAAGATGTTCTGGATGCTGGCAATTTTTGTTTCTCAACTTGAGTGATGGTTCAGTGTGGGTACTCCTTTTATAATTTTTGATTAAATAGTACATTAATGTTTTATGCTCATTTCTTTAGGTGTATGTCATATATGGTTATCCTTGATTCTTACAGAACATGGAAACAGCAGTATTTTAAAACCCTCTTTTTTTTTTTTTAACAGAAAATGTAAAGTAACTCACTTCTGTGTGGTTTATAACTAGGAATGGAAAGTTAGTGTGGGAATTTCCAGGTTATCAGTCTTGTTGCTAAGGACACAGTGCGTGTGTACATATTTAAACTTTGTACAGCCTGGCCTAGATGTTGTTTTTTGTTGTTATTATTACTGAGGATATCTTAGCTCTGGTCCCAGAATCCCTATACACTAGCCACAGAGATGGACATATTAATGATTTCGCCAGTTTATTTCAAGTTTGCCCGTAGAGAAGGTACAGAATAACTAATAACTTACTGCCATCACACAGGGGGGGAAATGTTTTTCCCAATCTCTGCCCACCTCTAAATTGGAGACATAGAGGTGTATGGTTAACACTCTGGGGAATGTTCTAATCTTCCAAGATAAAACAAGTTATTGGGAAATTGGTGCTCTTCTTTTAAATATAAATTCTGTGGGCTGTCAGATGTAAAGGCAGCCTAATCTCTTGAACAAAATACTGATCTTGCCTCCTTTTGGAATTTAACAGGTATGGTATGATCCAGAAGGCTATCACTCACTTCCAGCTTACCTCAACAGCTTGAATAATTTCCTCCTACGAGTTAACATGTCAAAATACGATGCTGCCCGACACGGTAAAGTTGCTTATGCAGAAGCTTCTTATATTGCAACTTTTGCCTCTGTCCGTATAAAAATGCATGGTAGAGCCTGTTTCCTCCAGGTATTTTATGGTATCTAAATCACAGATCTTTAAAAGGAGTCTGAAAGTAGTAACTACCACCAGATGGAACATTCTGGGTAATCTCCTTGACTGCAGGTTAATTTAGCTTCCTCATCTATTGAGTCAGGATAATAATGCTTGTTGCTGCTCTCATGTCTAGTAGCTATTACTCATAGGAAAACATTTTATTACTATTTACTTGTATATAGGCTAAGGAATCAAAAATACTTAAATGTTAATAATTATAAACATGAAGCCAGAACTTTCAAACTAAAAAGTTCTACACATGACCCAAACTGTACATTACTTGAGCACTTACCATATGATATGTGCTTTATATGAAATATTGCTAATCCTTACAAACAGCCTTTCAGGATGAATATTCTTGGTCTCTGCTATTATTTCTCTAGGACTCAGAAATGAGATTTGAAGCCAGGTCTGTCTGACTCCTGCCTCTTCATTTTTCCAATACTTCTCTGGACTCAGTCATGTCTCCTTCCCTTGGATTTCCTAGGACGCATCCACATAGTTTTTAAAACAGGGTTTGGGATTTGAAAGAGACTGATATACTTTTTTCAAACTCAATTACTGTTCATCAAACTATTTCATCTTGTTAAGCCTGCTCAAATTATTTTCCATACTGATCCTAAAAGTTAATAATAGTAAAGATGGAGAAAAATGAGTAACCTTTTTGCTGGCCAAGACTGAGTTTCTAGATGAATAAACAGGCCAACAAATAGCCTACTAAGTAGAAAAATAGACACAACATACCTTTCAGAAATGCCATGATCTGCTTTCTTTCATCTCCTTCCTGTTAGGCAGAATAGTGTGTGCTGGATATTCTGGTGATTGGAGAAGTAAATTAGAGAGTCACATACTCATCCTAGCAAGAGAATCTTTCAGTCTTTATTTTAGAGACAACAGTATTTTTTTCCCAACTGCTTTGGCATTTTCCTAGTGGAGGAACTGTGAACAAAATAAGACTGATAGATGGTCCTTAGATCTAGAGCATCAATAAACGGCATAGTCAAAAGTGGCAAATTAAATTAAATGGTGACCAAACCTGGATGGGTTTAGTATAACCTGGTTTGAAATACGATTGAACACTTGACTTTGGTAGGATTTCCTCATCAGAACAAAAGATATTTGTTTCTGTGACAGATAGTGAAAGTGAAAGAACTGTAGAAATGCTAAGTAGGTGAGAACAAGAGACCAATACCATTTTTGAAGAGTTAGCTTTTGAAACCTGTGTTCAGGTTTCATTTATTAGTAGTATTCTTTGCCAAGACCAATGCAGTCTGGATCACTCTGGACTCTAGCAGGCTTGTTGTGGTCCCTACCACTACATTGTTTAAGTTATAGAAGTGGAAGAACTAAGAATTCTGGGACATAAACTATATACTGACCCTAAAAGGAAATTTATGTTTTAGGTTTAAAAATAAGGCTTAGTTTGAGTGACATAGCAATTAGTAGTAGTGTGCCATATGTGTATGTGGGTGTGTGTATGTGTATTTTTTTTTTAACTTTTCTTGCATAGATTCATGAAAGTGGTAGCTTTTCACCCTCTTGGGAAGGAGTTTGATTTTCTTTAAAGAAGAAATCATGTCACCCCCAAAATACTTCTGTTGTTCTATAATGCATGTATGGGGCCATGGTAATACTGTCTTTAAAAATCAACTCAGTTACTCTGAGTTGACATCTCCCTCCCCCAGTGACACTACCTGTTTTAAGGCATGTTTGTTGAATTCTGCATGCATTGGGATTTTGCTTTAGCTGTAAAACTGATTTTCTTTGAAATCTAACATGCTAGTAAATATCTTTTAATTAGTTTTCTTTTGCGATGTCAATATTATTATTTTCATGGAGTTCCCTCTAGTGGTTAATTTAACATGAAAATTCTGTTTTCTTCTCAAGCAATATAGGTTTGCTTGTTTTCTCTAATAAATGTTCTACCGCTTTGCTCTTTTCTAGATATCCTGACACATTGTTTCCTCCACCCTCATGTTTGTTCTGACCCTTTATTGAGTTAATAGTAGTGGTCAATGGGGAGCATCTCATTTTAGGTTGACAACTTACAGAGACAATCGAAACAGATATGGGGGAAATCACTGAAATTTTAATTTAAATAGAGATTTAATAAGTATTCACTGACTGATTGTACTCAAGACATTATGCTGGGTGCTGTAGAATCCAGAGAAGATTTCCATTAACCCTAATGCCTTTACTTGAGCTTCCTGCTAAAAATATGTATAAAACAATTGGTTCAGCAGCATTTTTCATAGGGGAGTAAATGCATTTGTAAAGATTCCTCCAGTGAAATAGAGTAAGTTCTTGATTCTGAAATACCAAGCAGGAAAAAAAAAAGTGCCCCCCCCCCTGCCCCGCCTGTATTATGATTCAGCAATAGGTTTAAGTAGGGCCCCAAGGAAAACTAAATCTCAATAAAAAAAGAGACCATTAATTTACACAAAAGATAAGAAAAGTGCATTGCCCTATGATGTGATTAAAGTTATAGGCCACATTGATTGTTGCTGGCTTTTTGTTTTGCTTTATTTTTTTTTAACATGTAACAGTTGCAGAATTCTACCTCAAAATATGTTACATTCTACTTAGTAAAAATTATAAATTTAAGTTATGCAGAGAATAGAACTTCAGAATAATTTCTATTTGGCTGCTGTGAAAGGGTCTTAATATCCTGATACAATAACCATATACTATGTGAACAGTAAGTGAGAAAGTTCTTGCTTAGCTTAGGAGTCTGTAAAAAACAAATGTTTAAGGGATAGCCTCACTGCCATCCTTTACAGTTCTTTTCCAAAGTTTCTCAGACTGTAAGACTTCGCCTTCCCGGTGTGGTCCATTAGGAAGCTGTTGCCAGCCACCTATTTTGACTGTGGCTACTTATGGCTGTCAACATCCTCTGATAAGAGGAGAAAAGAATCTGGCTTCTAACTCAGAAACTATAACTGACTATGGAACATCCCAATAATTTAGGATTGTATTGGATTTAAGTGACTGCTTTTTCAGAGCCAGCTAGTTTTTCTGAATTCTCTTGGATCTTTATGTGTCTCAGTGAAAATCCCTCAGAGATGGCCAAATCCACCAAGCCTTACCCAGATAGAGTTCTTGAACAGTAGTTTTCTTGGAATTAGTAAAAGAAGAGGGATCTTCTCAGGCTACAGTATTTTCCCAGCAAAAGACTAAACAGCAATGGGGTGGTCATTGTTTTTTAGGAGATCCTTTTATAATTAGTCTAAATACCAATATAATACGTGTTACTGAAATACAAACATGTGATGAGATAGAATAAAATAGAAAACAAAAATGTAATAGAGGGGAAATGCTATATAAGAAATGTAAATTCTTGGGGTACCTGGGTGGCTCAGTGGGTTAAAGCCCTGTCTTTGGCTCAGGTCATGATCCCAGGGTCCTGGGGTCAAGCCCCACATCGGGCTCTCTGCTCAGTGGGGAGCCTGCTTCCTCCTCTTTCTGTGCCTGCCTCTTGCCTACTTGTGATCTCTATCAAATAAATAAATAAAATCTTAAAAAAAAAAAGAAATGTAAATTCTTGCCCCTTCTCCCAAAATTCCATATACAATGTGAAAGCATTTTTATTTTCTTTTTATGTGAGTGCCATTAATTGTGTGGCATTGGTGAGACTGGCTGGGGGGAAATAACTTTCCTTTAAAATAGTATCCCCGGGGAGCCTGGGTGGCTCAGTGGGTTAATAAGCCTCTGCCTTTGGCTCAGGTCATGATCTCAGGGTCCTGGGATCGAGTCCCTCATAGTGCTCTCTGCTCAGCAGGGAGCCCGCTTCCCCACTCTCTCTCTCTCTGCCTGCCTCTCTGCCTACTTGTGATCTCTCTCTGTGTGTGTCAAATAAAGAAATAAAATCTTAAAAAAAAATAAAATAGCATCCCCAAAGTAAAATGAGAACATAAGGAACAAAGTATTATATATTATTCATCCAAAAATTGGTATTTCTGAATATCTGCTAATGAAAAAACCTGTCTCTCCTTTAAGGCATTATCATGTATAGTCATCCCTATCCAGGAGTGCAAGACCAGGAACAAGCCACGTAAGTAGAAACATCCAGCATGACTACTCCTTGGCATATAGTCAAGCTTCCATATAAAGTACTATAATTGGAAATCACAGTTGTATGTGAATGAATGTCAATCTAGAAGAGCTGTTAATATAAGTCACTGACTGGGATAAAAGGAAGTTTCTGAAAATCTGTACGGTGAGGTTGCCGAGTGAGCTTGCTGACTAGAGAGTCAGAATCTGCTGCTTTTATAAGTCAGATATGTAAGTGCTTCATGATGTCAATTTCCCTGCATGGCATTTAAGTACTAGTTCGAATCTCAAGAACTGTATATTCCTTGTATATACCCAGTAACTCTTGGAGACCGGGGTTTACTTACTTATTCATCAAATATCCCTGGTCAATTCCAATGCACTAGAGCTATATTTACCCGGGGTCATAGCCGAGTCATGTAGAAGATATTATCTGGCTGCCTTGCAGGAAGACTTATCTGTGTCTGAGCCAAGTCTTATACTGTTTTGTTGATGGTTTTAGTCATGAGTCTTTCTGAAAGGAAGAGAGTTCCAGAAACTTATGTGTGCTTTCCTCTTCCTATTGCTCACTACAGAATGAGCAGCCTAATCGATATTTTAGTGGCACTCTCCATCCTGATGGGCTACTCTGTCACTACCGCCAGCTTTGTCACCTACGTTGTCAGGGAGCATCAGACCAAAGCCAAGCAGCTGCAGCACATCTCAGGCATCGGTGTGACATGCTACTGGGTAACAAACTTCATTTATGACATGGTGAGTAACTTGTGTCATTGCAAGAAAGACAGGATCGATTTGGGAGAAGACATCAGTTTGAGGGGCACCTGAGTGGTTCAGTCGCTTGAGTGTCCAGCCCTTAGTATCAGCTCACGTCATGGTCTCAGGGTCGTGAGACTGAGCCCCCTGTCAGGTTCCATACTCAGAGTGAAGCCTGCTTGAGATTCTCTCCTTCTGCCCTCCCCTGAATCATGCTCGCTTGCACTCTCTCTCTCTAAAAACAAATAAATCTTTTGAAACAGATGGCATTAGCTTTATTGGCCCTACCTTTTTCAGATTGTTACAAGTCAGTAAATTAAGAAAAAAACATTTGCATCAGTCTTAGAGTCATCTGAGAAAGGAAAGCTCCACCTCCCCTCATCTCTATGGTCTGAGACCATCTATATCAGATTCCACAGGACATTTACTGAAATGCAGATTCCTGCCCGCCCCCCACCAGACCTACTAGTTCTGCACCTTGGGAGTAGAGCCAGGATATGCATTTTTAACAGGATCCTGTATTTTATGCATACTTAAGTTTGAAAGCTACTACCGTGGAGAAGTAAAAGTGAGGAAAATAGCCTTGCCCAGTGGTACCAAATAATCATGCTTATAAGAATTTAATCAACTAATATTAAAAAATTTGAAGTAGCAGTCCCTGATGAATGACATTATTAGAGAAGAATAGTTGGCACAATAAGGGATGAATTTCACTGACAGCTCTCTCATTTACATAAAATGGTCCCAAAGTTCAGATGGGGTTTCTTGACTCCAAATGTGCCAGTTTTGGCGAAAAGCCCAGGAGATGGTATGCATTTGCTTGGTGATTATGGCAAAATTGTCTGAGTTGCTGTATAGATCATTGGCTTGAAGAGCTGGAGAGTAATTAACTGCATATCCACTTTGTTAATGTATCCAGTGAAGTCTGAAATGCGTTTGTTGAAGAAGTCAAATCTAAAAAGAATCGTAATGACTCCTCTGGACTTAATAGGAGCTTTAAAGCCAAGAAAGCTTAAAGTACATGATTCTGTGAAGAGCTGCTTACTACTTAGATTCTATTGTCATATATCTGGTATTCATTCCAATTTAGGAGCCCCCCCTCAGTTAAATTACCATCTCCTTTATAGTGTACATCTTGCTACAGCCTGCACAGCATTTAATATTTCTGTTTGTCAATAAAACACTGAATTCTTCGTTCATATACTTACAATTCCAAGAATGTGTGGAACCCGCCACCCTGCTATTTTACACAGAGTGTCTCACACTGATAACCAAGCCTTAGAAATCTACCACCGGTCAGCATTCCAGCATTCAAAATGAAATCAATACTTTGAGGACTGAATCTAATACCAAGATACCAAGACTGTCTTATCTTTCTCACTGAACCTCTTTCACCAAATGATCCCAAGTCTCAAAGCCTGGAGGCAGGAACACCAGGGACTCTGTGTACATCTATAAAGATGGAGACTGGCTTGACCTTCTATTACAGGAGACAAATTCTAGAGTGAAATCAATGGTAAAATAAGCTGAACATGGCAAGCAACAGGAACATGAATAAAAATTCATTCCTTCACCGGTTTCAAGGTCAACTTGTTACAATTTTAACTAGATGGGCTATTGATGTTTTTGGAAAAATATTTGCTGTATATTAAGCCTTGTTTTACATATTCCCATAGGCCTTCTACTTGGTGCCTGTAGCATTTTCAATTGGTGTCATTGCAATTTTCAAGTTACCTGCCTTCTACAGTGGAAATAACCTAGGAGCCGTATCTCTCCTCCTTCTGCTATTTGGGTAAGCTGCAGTGAAAGAATGAACAGATGTAATTTACATATGTAATTTAATTACGTAAAAATGGATGCTTTAGAATGATCAGAAAAATGTGTGTACATGTATGGATTTATGTATTGACAAATCATGAGTAGATAGCATTGTAAGTTGTGTACTCGTATATATTTTATTTACATTTTTATAGATGTCTAACACATACACAATATTATCTCTGTATTAGGCCAATACAGGTAGTACAGGTTAACATCATCAGTGCAAGCATAGTGGTTCTGTCTGCCCTGAATGCATGAGTAGTATCCATTGACTTCGCAGTGTAGCTGATGAAGGATTACTTTGTCTTTAGTTCTTCTTCATCACTGGAAAGGTTGCTGCAAATTTGCTCAAGCGGGACATCCAGCTTCTGGACATTCCATGTCTGGTTAGCTAACTTAAAATAAGGTCATTATTTTTTCTCAGCTTTAAATTGTAATATTGATATTGATTAAACTCTTATTTCTGAGAAAACAAACAAACAAACAAACAAAAAAACTTCCCTGCATAAGATGACGACATGTCTAGAAGGAATTAATGTGTAGTTGGATGGTCTACAGCTACTCAAGTTTCCTGAAAAGAGAAGCTTCTTACTGTCACTTAAGAAATCCAAAAGATTTGTCAAAAAATGTTATAAAAGAGAGCTCTAACTATAAGAGATCTAGAAACTTATCCCAAATATTTATTTTCAAAACCCTATCAGAGTTTTGTTTTTTTGTTAAAGGATAGTGATGAAGGCATAATTTTAATCCTTAGTATCATTAACATACAGGTATGCCACATTTTCTTGGATGTACTTGCTGGCTGGGCTCTTCCATGAAACAGGAATGGCTTTCATCACTTACGTCTGCATCAACCTTTTTTTTGGCATCAATTCCATTGTTTCCCTGTCAGTGGTGTACTTTCTTTCCAAGGAAAAGCCTAATGATCCGGTAAGGTCCATTATTAGTCTGCTAAACTTCAATAAAGTATGAAACGTTTCAACATGTTCAAGGTGAAAAGATTTTCTGTATTTCACATGATCTAATACAAAAGAGAGGAATTTCATTTAACTCTATTAAATTTAGTAGAGGAGAAACTACAGCCTTTGAAAATTCTTTTTAGGCTCCGTCTAGGTTTATACCTATGATTGTATTTGCCCAGTGTCAAAACTATTGACATTTGATAGAGCATGAGCGGGGTGATGGAGGTGAAATCAGATATATTATATGACACTGTGAAAATCATGCAACCAATTGGTCAGCTACACTTTTTACTCATTAACAAATTGCTATGGTATGGTGGTAACAAGGACAATGACTTAGTTCTATGACTGTGGGTTAAGATTTTTTTGAACATTTACAGAGAACAAACCTAATTCATCCCCTTTCAGTCATGTATTGAAATCTACTCCATTGTAAGCATCACTTTCCATTCAGAGGGGACAATTACAATTAGTGAGAAAGGAAGCACTAGCAGTGCTCAGAGATTGAATTGGAAAGAATAGAGAGGAAATGAATTGAACTAAGGAATAGACAAGCACACTCCAGAAGGAAGAAGACAATTCATGAGTTGGAAGTGGTTGGCCCAAGTGTGAATAACGTGAAAATGAGCCATTTGTTCCACAACGAGATAGCCTGGCGCTCTTTCCTCCCTTCATTTTAGTGTCTCTTCACGTACAAATTACCTAAGGTTCTAAAACGTAACCTTACCAAATGCCTCCTTTACTCAGGCTTGACCAATACCTTGTGTCAGACCCCCCAACAACTTGGCTATTTCTGCATTCCTAGGATGTAAGGCAGGGCTAGAAGGGATTCAGCCTCCAGGATTTGGCCTGATCAAAGATAGCCTGATGGCCTGATCATCTCAAGAAAAAGATAATCCTTTTCTGCTTTTATTTTATGTATAAATCTCTACTGTTTGTTTAGAGTAAATACTTACATGTAAATTCAGCATGCGTGTGAAATATTTGCCAATCTAGATGAATTTCTCAAGTTTTACTATTTGTCCACATCTAGTTTTGCATTTTTGTCAATCTGTTAGAAGTCTAACACCGAGATTTATTTTTTTTTCCCCCTTCTCATTTCAGACTTTAGAACTTATTTCTGAAACCCTCAAGCGCATTTTCCTGATTTTTCCACAATTCTGCTTTGGCTACGGTTTGATTGAACTTTCTCAACAACAGTCAGTCTTGGACTTCTTAAAAGCATATGGAGTGGAATACCCAAGTGAAACCTTTGAGATGGATAAATTAGGTGCAATGTTCGTGGCTTTGGTTTCTCAGGGCACCATGTTCTTTTTCTTGCGTCTCTTAATCAATGAATGGCTAATAAAGAAACTCAGGTAAACAAAATGAAAATACCGTGTTTGACATCCATGATCAAACTCAATTCAGGATATTTCAGAAGTGGTCCATAGTCATCTTTCCATTAGTAAAATGGAAATGTGGTTTAAAAAAAAAAAAAAACCTTAAAAAAACTGTTAAGTAATTCACCAGTCATTTCATTTAGTAAATAGTTACCAGACCTTACTATATGTCTGCAAGTATTGTTGTAGAGTGAGAGAATAATACTAAAGAAGCTCAACTGTTAGCCTTAAGGAGATTAGCCCTAAGATTCAGTGGTGAAAAAAAAAATTAAAAAAAAAAAAAAAGATTCAGTGGTAAAAGAAAACACATACGTAAACAAAAGATGTAGTGTTTGAGTTGTTTAAAAAGGAAGGATAGAAAGTAGAAATGAGAAGAGTGCTGAGTGAGTAGCATATTAGCAGTGGGTTTCAGAGAAGATTGGGTAAAGAGAAAAACAGAATCATAAATAAAAAAAAAGAAATGTATATACCATTGACCCAGGTACTCCATTTCTAGGATACTTTTCCTACAAATATGCTCACATACATGCAGAATTATGTATGTATAAAATCATCCGTCATAGCAGCCATTCTTAATAGTAAAGGAATGAAAACAAACTAAATGTCCTCCATGTAAGGATTGGTTTGATAAATTATGTGTTTTTTTCATACGTGAAACACTGTGCAGTCATCAGACTGATACAGTTCTGTATGTAATATTTGGGGTTACTGCTAATATTATTAAGTGAAAAATCTAGTTTCAGAACTTTGTGAATTGTTTATTACCACTTGGGTTAGAAAAGAACTATAATTTATACGTACATAAGCACTGACTATCTCTAATTATGGGTGCCTTGCTGAAGAGAACTGTACAGGAAAACTTACTTTTCACTATATATTCTCACTATATATTCTTCAGTACCTTTTTAATGCATTGATGTGCATGTATCACGAATGGAAAAATAAAACTTAAGATAAAAATAATGAAAAGAATGACAAGAGCAAAGATCAAGCAAAAAACTCTTGGCTTGTATTTGAGAAATGAGTAATACAGTGTGATTAGAACATAGAATAAATGTAATGAACTAGTAGGAACTTAAGCAAGTGGCCAGAAGACTATGGAATCTATTAGATACTTGGCTAAAGAGATGATTTGGACTTTGTTCAACAAACAAATAGTTGTCCAATAAAGGTTTTGACCAGAAAGCAACCTGATCAAATGGTGGTTTAGGGGATGTGATTCTGTGGATGTCCTGCAGATTAGAATGGAAGAATCAGAGATATTGGAGCAGTTTGAGATTCATGAATAATTTAGGTGAGAAAGAGTGAAAGCCTCTGATGGTAATAGAAATAGACAGAACATGATTGATGACTTGATGTTAGAGGCATTTCCAGTGTTAGGACACTGACACGAGTGGATTTTAGAATGGGGAAGATTCAGAGAAAACATCGCAGTTGAAATCTCTGGGGATATCATTAAAAGAAGCAGGTACATTGGGTGGAAGATCTGATTGATTTGTTGGGTTTTTAAATTTTGTTTGATTTGATTTGCTTCAGTATATGCTAGGCAAGATGTTGGTGTGGGTTTGAGACTTAATTAGTTTTTAGGGCCGATAACCTTAACTAGATCCTAGGTAAGACTTTCACAGGAAACAGAATATAGAGGAACATTCATGTCAGTGATGATAAAAGAAGAAATAAAAAGGATTTTCTTTTAAGAAGGTGATAATTGATCATGGACTTATAAGTGTTGGGTCTTATTAATGACTTCGGTTCTCTCTTTTAGGAGGTAACTTCCCCCTTGTTACTAAAATTAGATTCTGAATTGTAACAGTGGATCTGAAAGCATTTAAGGCATGGAAAGCAGAAGCTGTTTTCCGAATACCATATTGGATATGGTGAATGGCATCCATGCTAATTTTAACTTATTTAAGTAGCATAATGCGTAACAAATTTAAAACAAACCTAGTGTGTGATTGCACACTTTTAGTGAAGTGAGAACCTATTAAAATATGTGAGAATTGAGCAGTGCCGTTCAGAATCACTGATGCAGAATCACTGGGTCCATTTTTTAGACTCTTCTTTAGAAAATTTAATTCTTCACCCGTAATGGAGACAATAGATGAAGATGAAGATGTGCGGGCTGAGAGATTCCGAGTAGAGAATGGCACAGGTGACTTTGACCTGGTCCAGCTCCATCGTCTCACAAAGACCTACCAGCTTATCCACAAAAAGATCATAGCTGTAAACAACATCAGCATCGGGATACCCGCTGGGGAGGTGAGGAGCACTGCTTCGTTCTGAACGGCCCTTTATATTGGTATATTAAGTGACAAAAATATTCTTTTCTGGAAATTATTTTTTCTAGAAAAATACTCAGGAAGTTACCCCCTGAGTATTTTGATGGATTCTGTATATAAAATTTACACACATCCATGTGTTACTTACCCTCTAAATCTTCCCTCTTAACAGAAAGGAGTCACCACACCCTAAGTCCTAAGCCCCATCCCAAGCTGCTGTCCTCCCTGGGGTGGTTTTCCAATCACAATGTCTGTGTGGGGTGCTGTCTTCAACTTGTAGTTTTCAGCCATTTATGAAAAACAGCATAAAGAGACCAGTGTCCAGAAGCAAGGTCCTAGAACTGCATCCATATTTATTCTTGCTGTTTTTATAGAGAAAATATTGGGGCACCTGTGTGGCTCAGTTGGTTAAGCATCGGACTCTTGATTTTGGCTCAGATCATGATCTCAGGGTCATGGGATTGAGCCCCACATAAAACTCAACGTCAGTGTGGAGTCTGCTTGAGATTCTCTCTCCCCCTCTTCCTCTGCCCCTCCTCTCTTGTTCACTCTCTTATAAATAACTAAATATTCAAAGGCAAAAAAAAAAAGAAATACTAAGTCAGCTTTGAAAGGAGAAAGAGAATGTGAGCATTTCCCTTAGTTTTTGAGCGGAGCTGCAAACCAAATGCATCAAATCTATTCAACAGCATAAAATTATTCCTTCAGCGGCTTATTCAGTAAAGTTGTGATTTTGGGTGAATAATGTGAAATCTATAAATATAATTACTTTGTGAAGTTAGCATATCTTACTTGTGGAATGTTTTGTCATGTCACCCAGATAATATAATAAAAGATAATGTGTAAAATAAGTCGTAAGTATATATACAAACGTTCAGATGGTTAAAGGAAAAAAGATATTTAAGTAACCATTTGTTTTAAAAGAGAAAAAGTTTCATCAAATACCAACAGAACACTACAATATCCATGAATAATTCCAATGATGTATTTTTCTTTGTAATTTATTTCACCCAGGGAGAAAGAGGAAAGGATATAATAGTAACATGTCTTTGGTTTGGATTAGGATTTATCTATGTTTTTTTTTCTTTGCTCTCCCAAACTAGTGCTTTGGCCTTCTTGGGGTGAATGGAGCAGGAAAGACAACTATCTTCAAGATGCTGACAGGAGACATAATTCCTTCAAGTGGAAATATTCTGATAAGAAATAAAACTGGGTATGAAAAACCATGGCTTCACCTTACTGAGCACAACATAATGACATGAAAAAAATAATTAAATGAACTCTTTGTTATTTTTGTAGTCACATAATTAAATCCTTAGGGGAAAAATAGCTATTCTAGGAGGTGGGAATTTATAAGTTTTAAGTGTGATATGGTCGTGGGATATTCTACCTTTTTTTATTAGAATCACCAATCCCTGTGACCAAAAAGAGCTGCCTTCCCCATATTGGGGGACGAGCAGGGCCATGCCTTTTGAAACTCTGTGTCTTTTCTTCTCTCAACTCAGGTCCCTGGGTCATGTTGACTCACACAGCTCCCTCGTTGGATACTGCCCTCAGGAGGACGCCTTAGACGACCTGGTATCTGTGGAAGAACACCTGTATTTCTACGCCAGGATACATGGAATTCCAGAACAAGACATCAAAGAAGTGAGTAGAAGTTTGAAAACTAGTTCCTTCGAAAATCACGACTGTTTTCGCTCCCCACCCCCTACTCTCACAACTGAGTGAGACCTGGAAAACTGTGGCATTTTCTTGCTGTCACGGACCACTGAGGCAGTCTTCCCTTCGTTGTGAATATCAGACAAGACGCCTGCGAACCCAGTTGCAGAAGCTCCTGACCTGTATTTGCTCAGAACTATCCAGTAAAGGATTACACTTGCCAGAGGCTCAGGGCTGAGCCGTGGTTGGTGATGTCTGCACACCCTCCTGTGTTTAGATAAGTTCTGAAACGGGATTCCCCAAAAACTGCCCACGTAAAAGCGAATAGCTTCCATTTTGATTTTTTTAAATGTGATTTTGTACTTCAGTGCCATCATTTGACTTTTTACTGGAATGGCTGACTCTTGGGACAGTTTCCTCTATTTCTGCCACCCTGAGGACCTGTTGAAGTCCTCCTAGGATTCCACTCTTTGCCAGAGCTGTTTAGCTACAGAAATAGCCCACGAGCCCATGACTCCTAAGTTAATGCACTGCAGTTTTGATACTGGGTCAGTTTTAAATAGACATCAAGGCTTTGTGACAATTTGCCCCCTCCGTAAGAAGAAAGATGAAACAAAGAGGACAGTCTGTGAGAAACCTGCCTTGTGAAGGGTAGAATTCTGTTTCAGCTCTTTCAAGTTGTATATAGAAATCCTGAAGAAAGTCCAGTCCAATTGTAAATACGCAACACACATTTGGGTGGGGGGAATCCCATTTAAAAATGAGCCTCCACAGAATTGTTTTTATCTCTTTAAGACATTATTAATTTTTAGGTGGACCTTTAAAAGTAAAAACAAAATAAGTTGGGTTTAAATGTTTGAATTGTTTTCAGTATGTATTTCTTCATTATAGAACTTTCTTTCACAATTATCTTTTCTCTCTGCAGTGCTGTTAGGGTTTTGGCAGCAGAAGGTCAACAACCTAACTCCTCTTTTCCTCCCACAGACTGTTCATAAACTCCTGAGGAGACTTCACCTGATGCCCTATAAGGACAGAGCTACCTCTTTGTGCAGTTACGGCACAAAAAGAAAATTATCCACCGCACTGGCCTTGATAGGGAAACCTTCCATTCTCCTGCTGGTAAGAAGATCGTTGTGGAAAAGGGGACTGCATGATTAGACCCACATACCCAATAGTGTGTGTAACATTTTATTGTCATCGTTGCCATAAATCTTTACTGAGGTCTCCCTTTGTGCTGGTTATTTTGCAAAACATCTTACATATACCACCTCATTAAGGGAATTTATTTTTTTAAGGATTTTATTTCTTATGTCAGAGAGAGAAAGAGAGAGAGCGTGCATGCGCACAAGCAGGGGTGGGGCTGCAGGCAGAGGGAGAGGCAGGCTCCCTACTGAGCAGGGAGCCCGATACAGGACTTGATCCCACGACCCTGGGACCATGACTTGAGGTGAAGGCAGACGCTTAACCGACTGAGCCACCCAGGTGCCCTTATTAAGGGAATCTATATCAGCAAAGAGCTATGGCTAGTCCATTTCAGAAGAAATACTTGTTATGGGAACAGGAAGTAGCCAGAACAAATTCAGGATATTCTAATAAGTAGTTATGGAATACAGAACAGTTTGATCACCCATTATTGAAGAAATCTGTTGTTAGTAACTCATGAGGTGAACCAACATATTTTCCAACTTCTCCTAAAATGGAAAGACAGAGTTTAGGGCAATATGTTGTGCTAAAATTTCATTTCCCTGTTACTTAAAAATATGTGTTACCTAGTTTGGGATTGACAGTATGCCTCTTTAATTTATTTGAATTCTTTGATGCAAGAAATGCATTCCACGTTTATATTTTGGTTAAGAGTTGGAAAATTTAATTCATCACCTGGAATACAAATTACCCATAGGCGTGATCGATAGGGCTCCCTGCTCTTCAGGCCAGATGCTGGGAAGGGGCCTATTTCTGAGAAATGAACCTGCGCTTATTTTGGAAGATGCACTACATTTAAGGAACTCTGAACTTCAGAAGAGTTTTGACTGTATGCAATACAAATTCAATTATAAATCACCACATTATTCCAGGGATTAAGTCCTACAGAGGACCCCATCATTTAAACCGCCCAGCTAAGTGATGTGCAACCTACCTTTCCGTAGTACCGGTTTATAATGTGTTACATCCCTGCCCATCAATGCTTATGGTGGAATTTTATTTTCTAAGTGTCCCTTAACTTGAACAAAACAATCCTTAGGCACTTCTGTGAAAGAATAGATGTAAAGTATTTAAAATGTTTAAAATTGCTAGGCAAATGTTGCATATTAATGAGCTAAGCTGAAGTACAGGCTATGCAAGAAAGCTGTCATATTTTCTGTCATACGCTTTTACCCTATATGCTCTCATCTTCAAGAATAGGAGCAGTGAAAGGATATCCTTTCCTGTTTCCCCAGATCAACACTCATTCCTTTAGCCTCTTACTATAAAGACAAGCCTCAGATAATCCTATGTACATACTCTCCACTGAGAAAACAGACCTCTTAATTATGACCTAATCTTGTTCTCTAATTTGTTAATTTAATCATCTCTTACAATCTATTATTGCTTATTTAGCAATCCATTTGTCATCTATTTTGAATTTTGTGTCTGAACAATTTTCCAAAACATCATTTATCTTAAAATATAATTTGTATTTTCTACATGGAAATTTCTGCAAATATTATTTTTATTCCTCCGAAGAGGATTCAATTTCAATTAATAACATAGAATTTAAAATATACCTCAAAATAAATACATTATATGTTGATAAAAATAAAAAATTAAGTAAATTTTTTTTAAAAAGTTCAGAAAGAAATAAAATAAAATAAGATATACCTCAAACATACTAACTGAAAAATCAAAAATTGTGTTCTGTGAGCAGCATATGCTCTATTATCACACAAAGCCACAGTTCTGCTCTCAGGAGCAAGGTAGCAATCTTGTTGATGTAGCTTCAGATACATCTGTGACAATGTAGTATTAAATGCAGAAACCCCACTTTGTCAGTAATTGATGCAGATTTTTTTCCCAAAGAAATACGAGACAAGTGTAAAGTAACAGGGTGTCAACCTCACTGAAACACTTTTTTAAAACAGATTGACAATTCTAAATGATTAATTTTGAGGTTTTTGACAGCAGCAGAAAGAAGCCTATTAAGTATAAAACAAGTTTGTCACAGGACTTCGCAAAGTGATTTCTGTTCTAGGCAAGTGAGACGCAGTGATTCATGTAAAGAACCTCATCAAAAATTAATTAATTTGATAAATTTTTCTTGTAACTTTCTATTAAGGACGAGCCAAGCTCTGGGATGGATCCTAAGTCGAAACGGCATCTCTGGAAGATCATTTCAGAAGAAGTGCAGAATAAGTGTTCCGTCATCCTCACGTCTCACAGGTAAACTGAGGGTGGGAACCCGAGGGCCAGTGACAGGATTCTAGGAGGAGAGATGGGAAGAGAGAATCCCAGAGAATACCCACTGTGCCTGGGTAACGAAGCCACAGTTGGGTTAAAGTAATTTATGTTGTCGTCATGGGAGCAACTCAGGCAGGTTTCACGTGAGAATCCAGTTCCCGTGGTAGGGGGTTAGGGCCTAAGCAATTTGTGTACAAACAGTTTCTCTTAGGGTGCCTGGTGGCTCAGTCTAGTGACTGTCCCATTCTTGGTTTGGACTCTGGTTATGATCTCATGGGTCTTGAGATCAAGCCCCTCCTCAGCAGAGTCTGCTTGCGGATTCTCTCCGTCTGCTCCTCCCGTCACGTATGTGCGCCACCACAAGCACACATGCGCGCTCTCTCTCTAAAACAAATGAATAAATCTTTAAAAAAGGAAATTTAAAAATAAAAAGTAAAAACAAATTTCTCTTAAGAGGAACTTAAACTATTACTCCCTGTTGCATAAAGTTCATCATCCTTAGCCTTCCTATGGAAGGCCTTTTATTGTCTGGCCTCATCTAAATTTCCCATCTTCTTTTTTCCTGTGACACCCCCCACATACACATTCAGTCAATCTAAATGACTTAGTGGTTCCACAGACACTTACTACTCTTCCCTATCACCACACCCTGTCCCTGCCTGGCTTTCGACCTGAAATGTTTTTTTGTTTTTGTTTTTGTTTGTTTGTTTTCCTGAAATGGTTATTTGACAAAATCTGAGTTCTGATCTCCCAGACCTCCTCCATGAAGTGGATCCTTCCAATCAATTCAGTAAAAAAGCTACTGAAGCATTTTGTCTGTGTCTGCCTTGTAAGGTTAGCCTTGTATTAAAGTCATCCTTTCATTTCAATGATCATATAGTAGAAAAAGTTCTAGATTTTTTTTATTATTAAGAGTCACATTGATATCCTAGCTTTGCCCAGCATGCTATATGTTCTGAAGCCAGTCTTTTAATTTCCATTCATTTTTGTATGAAGTGGAGTGGATTTGTACCAGTTGTCATAGTTCTTGAAATGAGGGATTATATAATCAAGTAGAGGTTAACTAGTTATAAATAAGAAAGCATAAGAGCCAACTGAATATGGAGTATGAAGTGTCATGAAAAAAAGCTCAGGATTATTTTGGAAACATTTCTCAGGGAATGTAGGTCTTGAGCCTAAGCTTGAAAGAGGTTGAAAGAAATACCGTGTTTGATGAGAGGGCATTCCAGGTGAGCGAGATGGCTTCAAGCTGGAGAATAAAGAGTAATAGACCCTAGGTGAAGACATTTAATTTATATTTTAAAATGTATTTTTTGTGTCCTTCAAGGGAAAGGACATTTTAAAGCACTAAAATAGTATTTCTGAGGTGCCGTAATGAAACATTTGAACTTACGCTTACGAGCACTTTTCTGTGCCCGGCATTCTGATGTGGTTCTGTCTTTCAGCATGGAAGAATGTGAAGCTCTCTGCACCAGGTTGGCCATTATGGTGAATGGAAGGTTCCAGTGTATTGGGTCTTTGCAGCATATAAAGAGCCGGTGAGAGGCACCTGGGCGGCTCGGTCTGTTAAGCTTCTGAGTCTTGGTTTCAGCTCTGGTTGTGATCTCAGGGTCCCGAGACGGAGCCCCACACTGGGCTCTGCACTCAGCAGGGCGTCTGGTGGAGTGGCTTTCTCCCTCTCCCTCTGCCCCTTCCCACAGTGCTTGCTCTCTCTCTTGCTCTAAAATAAACAATTTAAGTCTTTAAAAAAAAAAAAAAAAAGCAAGTGAAGAACTATTGTGTTGTTTGTTTTAACATACAGTGTGGGGAAGTCACTCTACCAGTACTGTCCTAACCTTTGAGGATTGCTTCACAGCTTGTCTGTGACAAGAAACAAAATGGGAAGAAAAAGTTGATCTCCAACTCACCTGAAAGTTAAATTATCTTACTAAAAGGTCTTAAAAAGAAAAAAAAAACTACAATACAAATACTCTCAGAAAGGAGTTTTCTAAGAATTTACTTGATAACAAGTTAGGCCTTGACAAGTACAGAAAAGCATAGATTTTTATCTTGCGTGTTCATGTACCATGTGCACAGGCTTTTAGTAAGCTGTTTAACATTTTTACTGCATTCAGAACCTTTTAATCAATAATACTTTGGGGAAATGTATACAGATACCATATTACCAAATTAAAATTAAATTAATATTTTATATTTGCCAGAGTACATATGCACCTATACATGTCCATGCTAATCTCCAAACTTCAGGGTGTTACTTTATACCTTTATCTGTACAAGTTGGCTTCTTATGAAATAGTATGAGCCAAGATAAGTAAGAAAAAAGGATGAAAGAGACATTATATGTTGTTCTCACAGAGTCTGTTGTGACTTGTTTATAAAATCTATACTTGGGGAAACAGTTAGCTAACATAATAAATCATCATTCATTTTTAAAACCCCAGTGACTTGGGACACCAAATCTCCAATGACTTGCCTTTTTAAGACCTTGTTAGTTTTAAATTAGAAAGTATTTAACCCCGGATACTGACATTAGATGCCAGTTCATTGATGTCAATGAAAGCCAGGTTTTTATCTTTTCTTTCTAATGCAGCTTTTGTCCAAGGAGTGTGACTTTGTATAGTGGTAGAACTAAATAAAAAATCATGGCAGTGCACTATTGCCAGTTGCAACACACCTTGAACTTTAACGGCAAAATGGCAGTCTTTATTTAAGAAAGAGGCTATAATGGTCAGCTTGGGTCCTGTTTCATTACCTAGAATTCCAGGGGAGTTATTTCAGCATACCACATTTTGCACTTTCTCTTTCTAGTTTTGGACGAGGATTTACTGTCAAGGTTCACTTGAAGAATACCAAAGTGAGCATGGAGGCCCTCACAAGGTTTATGCAACTGCACTTTCCGAAAACATACTTAAAAGTAAGTAGGAAATTGTCCTGCCTTTAGGTCTTGATTGGTTTTGATAGTCATAATCTAATATGGATACTTGCTATTTTCAAGTTGAGTGTAACTTTATTATTAACTGTAATATATTTATTAGTTCAAGATACATAAGATATTCTGAAACACAGTATGAACAAATAGAATCTTTAAATTAATTATAAGATTTTATAGCTATTTAAAAATAATGAACTCCTGGGGTACCTGGCTGGCTCTGTCTGTAGAATGTATGACTCTTGATCTCAGGGTCTGTGAGTTCAAGCCCCACGTTGGGTGTAGGGCTTACATTAAAATACATATATACATACATACATACCTACATAACATATATACATAAATGAAGTGTAGTCCTTTTATGTATCTTTATTTCTTCCTCACAAAGACTTTATGACCATACTATTAGTTTTAGAGTTGTATATATAACTAGTTTATGAATTATATATGTTAAGGAACTGAGGGATGACAGATACTGTATGATCAAGGACATTTCTTATTTTTAAAAAATGTAAAATTCCAGAATGTCATAGCTAGAGAATATTATCTTCTTGTTCCTCTCATTTGGAAGACAAGCCCACAATGGTTTGAACAGAACTGCTTGGAAATCAAGTTCTTCTTAGCTGAAATGTTGTTCACTTAATTTCATCATATATATATATATATATATATATATATATATATATATATTCATAGGATGGACAGGCACAGATATGTGTATATATCTCACATAGCATATACTTAAAATAAATGCATGGGACAAAAAAAGCTGTCTTTATAATATCTTTTATGTACAGATAGTTTGTACAAGATGATTATAGCAAGTGAATGTTTTCAAATGAAATCAGGTGGTGGGAGCACCTGGGAAGTTCAGTCGGTTAAGTGTGAGACTTTGGCTCAGGGTCCTGGGGTCTAGCCCCATGTTGGGCTCCTGTTCAGCAAGGAGCCTGCTTTTTCCTCTGCCCCCCTCCCCACGTGTTTTCTCTCTTTCTCAAATAAATAAGTAAAATATTTAATAAAATAAAAATAAAAGACATCAGGTGAGGAACGGTGGAAAAAAATTTAAAGGCTTGGGCAACGATCCAGCTCTGCCTGTGTGTTTTCCAGCAAGACATTTAAAGTCTCTGAACTTCCTCTTTCTCCTTTATGAAATAGGAATAATAACATCTACCTCACAAGACTGGTGTGAGGAGCAGATGATAAAATGCCCACAAAGCTACTTCGTAAACTACAAGACACCATATTAATGTGCCATGATTGTAGAGAGCAAAAGAGAGTACATATTTTAAAACCATTCTTTTACCTCTATAGAATACCTTTGCCTCGACCTCCCAAACCTCATCTGACTTCTCCAGGAAATAATAGCTTTTATGATTCTTATCAAAGTCCATTTTCTACCATATAAATTAAAATTAAATTTAAAAATTAAAGGATACTTCGCCTTACACAAATCACTGTAGTGCTTTTTCTTTTGGTTAGTTTCCAGGTCGAAACCAGTGTTTGCTCATTGAGTGATGAGATTCCATTCATGTTGGTGTGTTCTGGGACCAGGGCTACACAGAGCAAATGCAGTGATCATAAAAGTCTCAGGTCTCTCTTGACAGACCATTCTCTGCAAGTTGGGTGGAGGTTTCTAGATCTCTAGAAGAGAAGTAGCAAGAGCAGCAGTTGGGGAGTAAATAAGTAAGAAAGTCCTAATGTGGCGACAGGTGTGATGCACCCACGGGTCAATAGGAGGGGTTAGGCAGAGAGCAAAGGAGTAAGAAAAAGAGAGGTTTCCAACCACAGAAGTCTTGAATACCAGGTGAAATTCACAGTCTTGATCTGACCCATATAGGTTGCAGGGGTAGATGCTGGAGTAAGAACATATCTTGATCAGAGAGTGCCCCAGAAAGATTATCCTAGCTGCTGTGTGCCAGAACGTGTGACGGTACGCAGGCTCTAGGCCACAGAGGACACTGTGGCAGTCGCTCAGATACGGAGGGGTGAGAATGGGATTAACACTGATGGTGCAGACAGAGAGGAATGGTTTAAATGTGATCCGCGTTTTAGAGGAGAAGCAAATAGGATATGGTAACTGAGTAAACATGTAGAAAAGCAGGATGTTAAATATGCTCCAAGGAAACAAGAATAGATTACTAAGTAGATGGTGATACTATGGTCTAAATAAAGACATTGGGAAGAATTTTAGGGTGAGTTAAGAAAGAACATGGCGTATTTTTTTTAAAGATTTTATTCATTTGAGAGAGAGCTGGCACAAGTGGGCATGCGCAGGTGGGGGGAGGGGCCGAGGGAGAAGAAGAGACTCCCCACTGAGCAGGCAGTCCAGTGTGGGGCTCCATCCCAGCACCCCGAAATCATGACCTGAGCCAGAAGGCAGACGGTTAAATGGCTGAGCCACCCAAGCACCCTGAATGTGGCGTATTTTAATGAGACTTTTCCTACACAGTGCTTATGAAATCTAGCTTTTTAGCCAGTATAAATTGAACAGTTAATCCCTAGCCTTTTAGAAAGGTCTACATCAAAACAAAAAAAATTTTTTTTCTAAATGTGATCTCTGAAAAAAACCTTATATGAGGGGAGCATAATCAGACATCTAAAATACCATTTTACAGTATTTTTCCTAGGAAGACTATAAGGACTTTATAAGTGCATAGGAATATAGAATACTTTGGAATTGTCGCTAGGTGTTTAATTTGTTTTCTTCTTGGTATTTGTAGAACTTTTCATCTCGTCTTCGCAGGTTGTTAGTTGCAAAACATAGCCATCCTTTACACTGCCTCATCACTGTCAGTGGAAGGAATTTCAGTGTTAGCTCTTGGGCGACTTCTGTGGTCACCTCAGTATGATCAGACATAGCAGAATAAATGTTTCCCTTTCGTCCCCACAGGATCAGCACCTCAGCATGCTAGAGTATCATGTGCCAGTCACAGCAGGAGGGGTAGCAAACATTTTTGATCTGCTGGAAACCAACAAGACTGCTTTAAATATCACAAATTTCTTAGTGAGCCAGACTACCCTGGAAGAGGTGAGTGGGATACCATGATCCGTACGCATAATGTCATTTATTAATTATGACACATTCTGGTTATTTCTTTTTAATAACATTCATTTTATTTGTAATTGAAACATTATCTAAACTTGCACCTGAAAAACTTACCTTAATTTATGTTTAACTGCATTTTGGGATGTTCAAAAAAAGTGTGAAAAGCATTAACGGTTTTTTAATGGAGAAAAGAAGATTTTTCCCTTCTATAAGACATTTATATCCATTTGGTTATATGAATATGTAAAGCAACGAACCTGTAAAACAAATAGATATTAACACTTTCCTCACTTTCTCCTTGTTAGGTTTCTTTTTCTGCCCCCACCCCTTGGTAGGTTTCTTAAATAATATTATTAATTGTCTTCCTGGGTTAGCATAGGATGGGGGTTTCTAGAGGGAGTTCAGTGCCAGACCTGTAGATTTGCTAGATTCAGGCAACCAAAGTGGTAAATGCAGAATTTTTTTGTTTCACTCACATCGTCTGTCTTAATTACTCTGTATTCGATAACTAGAGGCTTTATGGATTGTCTTTTATCATCTTCGCAGCGTGTTAATTTTGTACAGCTCAACCAACCTGGTATATAAAACATTTAATAGCATCTATCGTCACAACAGGTCTAAACGTTAGGCCTCAGGGACCTCTAAGAGCTGCATTTTATGGACAATTTTTTATGGGGGCTTTGAGCAATTGTGGCTTTACTGACCCAGAAAATTTAGCCTTTGACTTAAAATCAACTACCGGGACCATGTCTGACACAAAGTAGACTCTCAGTTTCTAGAGCAATCTATGATAGACTTAATGATTTTAAACCAAGTAATAAAGGTCTGTCTGTTAAATAATTGGCTTACTGAGCATAATGTGGGCTCTCTATACAAATTTTATTTTAGTGCATTAACTCTTGAAACTAGTGAAATTTCTCTCAATGTTATCATATAAACATTTGATAATGGCTTGGCTTGGGCTCCTGGATTATACTTGATAGAGATATTAATGTAAATCTTACAAATACAGATATGTAGTTATAGATATTTAATTATTGCTTTAGATTTATATTATGCTTATAATTGTAGATATAGGTTTTATTTTCAAACCCCAGTTAAATTATTTTTAAAGATTTTATTCATTTATTTGACACAGAGAGAGAGAGGGAGATCACAAGTAGGCTGAGAGGCAGGCCGAGAGAGAGGGGAAGTAGGCTCCCTGCTGAGCAGAGAGCCAGCAGGCTCAATCCCTGGACCCTGAGATCATGACCTGAGCTGAAGGCAGAGGGTTAACCCAGTGAGCTGACCAGGTGTGCCAAATTTTTTAAGGCTTTATTTATTTAATTTTGAGAGGGAGAAAGCATGAGAAGGGGGAAGGGCAGAAGGGGGAGGAACAAGCAGGTTCTGCACCAAGCACAGAGTCTGATATGAGACTTGACCCCAAGACCCTGAGATCACAACCTGAGCTGAAATCAAGAGTGGGACATTTAACCAACTGACCCATCTAGGCAGCACCTCCCACCCCAGTTAAATTTAAATATCTAAAAGAATACTAGTGAGAATATATATTTCTCTATGGACATATGCCTATAATATCTAGTTTTCTTCTTTTTTTCTTCTCTTTCACTGTGTGTGTGTGGTGTGTTATTTCTTCCTTTGGCTTACCAAGCACTAATGACTTTATTTTCCTTGGAAAAAATCAGGTTTTCATCAACTTTGCCAAAGACCAAAAGTCCTATGAAACTGCTGACACCAGTAGCCAAGGTTCCACCATAAGTGTTGACTCACAGGATGACCGGCTGGAGCCGTAGTCCAGCCAGCAGAGTCAAGCTCAGCAAATGGCCAATGGCTTCATTGTAATGAAGAACCACAGAAGATACTGCTTCCTCAAACTATCTTACTTTTAAAGTATTACCCTGTATGGAAGGTACAGTTGTGTAAGACTAACAAGTATCTAACTGTAAGTGGAGAGATTTTTCCCTAAAGCCAGTGAATGTTGTTGCTACTGTAATGAATTTTGGTAAACTCAGTACTCTGGGAGTGCTCGTGCACATGTTGGTGGTTACAAGGCAAAGTTAAATGTCTTAATTTATTACTTTTAATAAAAAGCTTAAAAGGCATGGTTATTAGTAGCTGAAAAGTAAGAATGGAGGAGAAAAGTAAGATAGTTTGGGGTAGATAGAATTGGGAGAATAAACAAAATAATTTATTTCCAGAAAACAGCAAAACTAGCATCATCACAGAGTAACGACAGTAAGCAGTGGGCACGATGTCTGCAGTGTACGTGGTGTGTCATTTTCAGTACCTGTAAATATGTGAGAATATGCTGAATCCCAAAAAAGTGCCTTTCCACAAGAATGCCATAGGAAGGCAGTTTACCCTGGTGGTAAACAGAATTTAGATGTATTCCTGCCAGGCCTTAACACTAGTAAGGCACTGAGCAGAGCAAGAAGCTTCTTGTTCTTCACAGGAAATGGATATGTTGGCTGAACAGATCCAAATCCTAAAAACTGATAGAAAATTCATGCTGCTGGCAGGCAACATTTTTTTAATCTTGTACAGAAACCCTCATTTTGTGGGTCTCTCTGCAGAGAGAATAGGGAGGTAAATTTCAACTAATCACCCAGCTGACCCAGAATCATGCATATGGCTATAGGATAGACTTCATAATAATGCCAAATTATATGGCCCTCAGGGAAGGTGGTGTGTGTGTGTGTGTGTGTGTGTGTGTGTGTGTGTCTGTGTGTATACACATGTATACACATTTGCCAGGTTTGGCAAGATTGCATTAGTTTCAAAAACAAATAAATGCAAAGTTTAGAAAAAAATAATTCATGGAGTCATTTTATTTGTTAGAGAAGATTCAGGAACCTAAAAATTGCAGTCATGTCACCTACAATGTCCCACGTGATCAGGTCCCTGTTCACTCTACCTTCATCCCTCTCTTTCTTTTCTTCCTCTTTAGGATATAGCCTTGCTGGGTTCTTTACAGCTTTTCCAGTACACCAAACCACTTCCCATCTCCAGACCCACTACTTGAAATGTTCTTCCCTCCTGTTTGTCACTGAACTATGCTAACAGTCTTGAAAAATGTTATTCTCTCTCACAGAAGCTTTCCTTTTCTACCTCCTCAGTTTAAGTCCAGTCCCTCTGTTTTAATACTGTGCTTTATTGTACCTCCTACTTTTCTGTCAAACATGCATCCTAATTTATAATATATCCAGACTAAAAATACACATCTTAACAGATGGCAATAGCATTTCTCTTAGGATAGAAAAAGCCTGTATTTAGTATAATATGTACATAAGGCTTTTGGAGTAGAAGTTGTAACTCTGAGAGCATGGTTGTCTTCAGGAGCCCAAATGACAAAAAAGGTGGTCAGGCTCCATCATAATTAAAAGAATTTGTTTATTGTATGTTGTGTTGTTAATTGTGATGAGGGTGGGTGGTTGGTCGATTGCCTGCTTGTTTCTGAGCAATGGTGGGAAGGGAAGCAAAGGGTAAGGAGAGAAGTGGAGGAAGGAGAAAGCAGGCAAAGATTAGTACTAAAGAGAGATGAAAGTCCAGTGAGAAGGTGGAGTGGTGGAGTGGACTTTTAAAACCATGAATATCCAGATATATTTTCACAGTCTCACTATGCAACTGTGCTATGAGCTGCCCTCATGATTTCTAAATCTTCATTAAAGTCAGCCACACTTGCAAATGAGTGTCAAGTAAAATTTGAGGAAGGGATGGGTGGATGTCTTCTTTGAAAGAAGTGAAGAATAAAATCCTGCAATATATTAAAAAAATCATTCATCACAATCAAATGAGATTTATTCCTGGGATGCAAGGGTGGTTCAATATTCACAAGTCAGTTAACATGATATATCATATCAGTAAAGGAAAGGATAAAAACCATATGATCATTTCAAGATTCAGAAAAAGCATTTGAAAAAGTACAACATCCCTTCATGATAAAAGCCCTCAACAAGGTGGATTTAGAGGTAATACATCTCAACATAATAGAAGCCATATATGAAAAACTCACAGGGAACAGTATGTTCAATGGGGGAAAACTGAAAGCTTTCCCCCGAAGGTCAAGAACAAATCAAGGATGTCCACTCTCACCTCTTTTATTCAACATAGTACTGGAAGGCCTAGCCTCAGAATTCAGACAGCAAAAGAAATAAAAGGCACCCAAATTGGTAATGAAGAAGTAAATCTCTCACTATTTGTAGACATGATAGTATATATATAGGAAACCTGAAGACTCCACCGAAAAACTACTAGAACTGATAAATGAATTCAGTAAAGTCATAGGATACAAAATCAATATGCAGAAATCTGTTGCATTTCCATACACTAATAATGAAGCAGCAGAAAGAGAAATTAAGAAAACAATCTCATTTACAGTTGCACCAAAAATAATACACACCTAGGAATAAAAGAGGTGAAAGACCTGTATTTTAAAAACTATAAAACACTGATGAAAGAAAATGAAGGTGAAACAAGGAAATGGAAAGACATTCCATACTCATGGATTAGAAGAACAAATATTGTTAAAATGTCTGTACCACCTAAAGCAATTTACACATTTAATGCAATCCCTATCAAAATACCAACAGCATTTTTCACAGAACTGGAACAAACAATCCTAAAATTTATATGGAACCACAAAAGACTCTGAATAGCTAAAGCAATTTTGAAAAAGAAAAGTGAAGGGGCACCTGGGTGGCTCAGTGGGTTAGGCCTCTGCCTTCGGCTCAAGTCATGATCTCAGAATCCTGGGATTGAACCCCACATCGGGCCCTCTGCTCAGCGGGGAGCCTGCTTCCCCCCCCCCTCTGCCTACCTCTTTGCCTACTTGTGATCTCTCTCTTTCTCTGTCAAATAAATAAAAATATTAAAAAAAAAAAAAAGGAAGAGTGAAGCTGAAGGGATTATAATTTCAGACTTCAAGTTATACTACCAAGTTGTAGTAACCAAAATGATCATAAAAACAGACACAAAAATGTCTTGTCACAAAAACACATAGATCAATAGAATAGAATTGAAAACCCAGAAATAAACCCACAATTACACAGTCAATTAATCTTTGACAGAGCAGGAAAGAATATCCAATGGAAAAAAGATAGTCTCTTCAACAAATGTTGCTGAGAAGACTGGACAGCTATATGCAAAAGAGTGAAACCAGACCACTTTCTTACACCATACACAAAAATAAACTCAAGATGGAGTAAGTACCTAAATGTGAGACCTGAAAGCATAAAAATCCTAAAAAAGAGCAGAGGCAGTAATATCTCGGACATTCACCATAGTGACATTTTTCTAAATATGTCTCCTGAGGCAAGGGAAATAAAAGCAAAAATAAATTATTGGGACCACATCAAAATAAAAAGCTTCTACACAGCAAAGGAAACAATCAACAAAATTAAAAGGCAGCCTCCTAAATGAACAAAGGATTTGCAAATGATGTATCAAATAAAGGGTTAGTATCCAAAATATATAAAGAACTTCTACTACTCAACACCAAAAAAAACAAAAAAACAAAAAAACAAAACCAGTTTAAAAATGGGCTGAAGACATGAACAGACAGTTCTCCAAAAAAGACATTCGGGTGGCCAACAGACACATGAAAAGATGTTCAGCTTCACTGATCATCAGGGAAATGCAAATCAAAACCACAATAAACTATCACCTCACACCTGACAGTATGTCTAAAGTCAAAAGCTCAAGAAACAAGGAGTGTTGACAAGGATGTGGAAAATTCCTGGTACAATGTTGGTGGGAATGCAAACTGGTGCAGCCACTGTGGAAAACAGTATGGAGGTTCCTCAAAATGTTCAAAATGGAACTACCCTACAATCCAGGAAACACACTACTGGGTATTTACCAAAAAAATACTAAAATACTAATTTGAAGAGATACGCATACCCTTATGTTTATAGCAGCATTATTTAGAATGGCCAAATTATGGAAGCAGCCCATGTCCATCAATAGATGAATAGATAAAGGAATTGTGGTATATATGTGCAATGGACTATTACTAAGCCATAAAAAGGAACAGAATCTTGCCATTTGCAACAACATGGAGAGACTTAGAGAGTATAATGCTAAGTGAACAAAGAGAAAGAAAAATACTATATGATTTCAATTATATGTGGAATTTAAGAAACAAATGGGCAAAGAAAAAAAAAAAGACCAAGACAAACCAAGAAATAGAATCTTAGTTACAAAGAACTAACTGCTGGTTACCAGACGGAAGGTGAGTGGAGATATGGGTGAAATAGGTGGTGGGGATTAAGGAGCACATGTGTTGTGATGAGCACTGGGTGATGTATGGAAGTGTTGAATCATTATACTGTACACCTGAAACTAATAAAACACTGCATGTTAATTATATTGGAATTAAATTTTTTTTTTAAATGTGCAAAATGGTGACAGCTTGAATATGCAGAGTGGAGCTTCTGACCCCACAGGTGATGGATCTGGGGGTGGGTCCCAGTCAATATTATCTACCTCTCCATAGGCAGGGAAGCCTCATCTACCCTCTATATTGCAGTCATTGCACTTTATTTGAATGTTCCCTTCGTATTTCCCTCGCTAGACATGAAGCTCTGTGAGGACAGAAAATCTATTTTGATCTTCCTAACTTTCCCACCCCCGCCACACAATGAGTATTTGTGGCACTCAACAAATATCTGTTGGTTAAATGAATAAATGAATGAGAAATAACAAAGCTGGCATTATTGGTAAGAAAAACAAGCATCCTTTTTCAGTATAAATCTCTGAAATGCAGTGAAGTTTCCCATGGGGTAATTTATTCATGGAGAAGAAAAAGGAAATATGATGTTTATTCCAAACTAGATACTACAGTGAATCCACTGACATGGGAGGATTTTGGTACCTTTTTAGGAATCAGAATTCTGATGCTTTACGGCATAAGAGTTTCATGACATTTTTCCATATAAGTAAGGTATATACATGAAAAACTGTTTGAATCCACATCCCTTTGGATTTCTTTGCAGTAGCAAAAATGTTTTGAGAATTCCCAGTTCTCGGAGGACCTCCTCCACTCTGGATAACATGAGCAGAATCTGCTTTTTTATATGCATTATGTGAATTACTTCTGAGGATTGTGGCCGTCTTCAGTTCACCTATGAAACCTGATTCTTGTAATATTAAAATAGTTGGTACAAAATCCGAAGAATATAAAAATGGTATGTACAACTACTTTCTCCAACAATGCTCTCTGTCTGAATGATGGATCCATTCTCCTCAGAGATAATCCAGAACTCCAATAGCAGGCGTCCTGGGCCAGGGTGGGGGTGACAGAGCGGGTTTGCATTCTCTTACTCCCACAGGATTTCGGGAGCCTGCTTGCTTCATCAATGTAAGCTTCTCAATGCAGTTTTTAAATACAATAAGGCAAGATGAAAGTGGCAAAAGTGGCAAAGGCAAAAGTGAATGATACTATTTCCTTTGACATCATTTGCTAGGAAATTAATCCCATTCTTCCCTTGCTTATAAACCCAGACTGGTTTTCTGTCATCTGTAAAATGAAATGCAGACTCTTTAACCAATCTTCAAAGTATTTCATGATCCAGCTCCCAACGCTTCCATGTCTCCATGTAGACCGTGCTCCCACGTCAATGCGTTTCTTGCTGTTTTCTATTAAGTTAGACCCTTGCTTGGTGCTATGGCACTTTGCTCATACTACTTTCTTCTTGGAAGACCTCTGCCCTGTCCCCATTTAACTTTTATCTAGAAACTTCTCTTCATCTTAGTTACTACTCTTCTCTTGTATTTTATTTTCAAGGAAATCTGCCCAGAAAGCCTCAGGCTGAGTTAATTGTTCCATCTCTGCTACAAAAGCATTTTGTGCAGGGCTCTGTGGGAAGCTATCCTGGTTTGCCTTCCTCTTCCTACTACACTCCTAAGTTCCTTGGAGCGGTGAACTCCATTCCTTCATCCTTGTATCGCCCACATCCAGAACAGTATCCACATATTGTTGCTCAGTAACTCTCTGAAAGACCAAAGAAGTCCATGTCAGTTTAGAAATATTTTCGTAGTTTTTGTTCTAGTTTTTTTGTAATTATATTTGTTTTTTAATTTCAGAAGAGTATCCATGAAAATTTAAAGTTAACTGCTGGGGGAAAACATGCAGATGGCATGTTTTAAATTAAAATGTTGATCCCACATAAAGCATACCTCAATAAAATGCCAAGCATTGGACATACTCTTACTTTATTAGCAGTATTGCCTAATACATCATTTGCCCAATGATATTAAAATAAAACTACTTGGGGCACCTGGGTGGCTCAGTGGGTTAAGCCTCTGCCTTCAGCTCAGGTCATGATCTCAGGGTCCTGGAATCAAGCCCCACATTGAGCTCTGCTCAGCGGGGAGCCTGCTCCCCCGCTCCCACCGCCACCTACTTGTGATCTCTGTCAAATAAATAAACAAAAATCTAAAATAAAATAAAACTACTGTTTAAAATCAAATAGTTCTACCCAGATAGAGTGATTTTTTAATAACCCTCATTACAAAGTGGAAAAACCAAACTAAGTAAAATAACCACTTACTGACAGTTGTTTCGTGTGAAACACTGGGTCAGGTGCGCCATATTTATTATTTAATTATTTAATTATTTAATTATTTAATTATTTAATTCTGACAGCATCCTTTCAACTGTCCCCTTTCCATTGACAAGGACACTAGAGATTAGGAAGGTCATTACCTATACTGGAATGATACAGCAACAAAGAAAATTTGACTCCAGGGTTTTATATTCTGACAGAAAAGAAAGGAAGAGAAAGAAAGAAAAGAAAAGAAGGGAAGAAGGAAGGGAGGGAGAGAGAAGGAAGGAAGGGGAAAGAAAAAGCAAAGGAAAGAAAAGAAAAAAGAAAAGATTGACTATGCTGACTTAGATACATAAGTACACCAATCATTTAGGATGCTATATTTATGTCTTTGTTGACCTGGAAAGTGAACTGGCCCTGGGGGCCCTAATTACAGTTCCTTTGACTACTGCAACTCAGATCTCCAACATGAATGAAAAGACTCTGTCCCTGAATCTCCTTTTCCCCCCAGCAACCCTCCCGAAAAACCCTAGCGTTCAATTCTGCCTCCTCTGAAATTCCTCACAAAGAAATCCAACCCTGTCAACTAGACATACAAAGATTTACTAATCGTTGACATTTATTTTAACTTAAGAGTTTGCTTGGTACTTAATGGGATTTTGCTGTTGTTTTCAATATAGCAGATAATTTTGGTATTTGATTTATTTGATATTTCCCCATCTTATGTCTGTTTTTCATTTTTATGTTTTATTATTCCATTCAAAGGGAAAAAGAATCTCACAGTGTAAGGTAGCCAGCACTATGAAATGGTATATGCCTTAAATTACAATTCATGTCCAAAGTGGCTCTTTTGACACCGCAGAACAGATTTTCAATTCTTGTTACCTGGAACCCATTGAGAAGTCTCTAGGAAAAGAAAGCCTCTCAAACTACTGCTCTTGACAACTCAGAATCCTCAAAGACAAAAGCTCCAATAACCAGTCCAAAAGAAATACTCAGTACTACTGAGGTTTTCTTTTCCTTTGTCTGAAACAATTCAGCCAGTAAGTGAAGATATTAGTTAATTAAATATTATTGGACTAAAAAATTGGAAGCAAGACACCTCAAGCAATGCACATGGCAGTTCAAGAATGAGATAAATGGAATGTCCTTGCAAAGGAAAACTTCAGATATAACTCCAGATTTAAATACTATAAATTTGTCAGATTCTTTAGTGAGAACACTTAAAGTCAGCTAAAAACACACATTAACTAAGCTAAAAATTTTCCTTTCTACACTAACCTTTAAGAACTCATCTGATCCCTTTTTAGGTTAAGATTCAGAAGTATTCTCCCATTACAGAGGTCTTCCCAAAACCCTTCCTTGATAATGAAACCAAAGTATGGCACATCTTATTAAATAATGTATCTTTATTAAAAAGGAAGCTTATAAATGATCTTAACAAGTATGACCTGTCTAACATATCAAGATTCCTCCTTGAATAGAGAGAGGATCTATAATACAACCTACATGTATGAAGTGTATTATCTATTGAGTACAGAGAGTTAAGCATTTTTTAATTAATAGTAGTAGTCTGTTGCAAATCTGAGAGAAAAGACTTTCACAGTATAGGGGACCTTGTAAGATGGCCCCCATTTATCCTCACCTGTTCTCGTGTTCATGCGCCATCGTTCTTACTTGAGTGTGCCTAGGACCTGTGACCTGCTTCTGACCAATAAGAGTATGGCAAAGGTGATTATGTCGCACGAGACTATAACAGGAGACTCTCTCTCTTTTCCTGGCTTCGATGAAATAAGAGGCCAGATTGAGGCCGTCTTGGGGCATTTCTGGCAGCCTCTGGCCAACCACTGACAAGGAGCTGAAGGCAGACTCCAGCTAGCAAGAAAATGAGACTCAGTGCCACCGGCTGCAAGGATGAGAAGGCTGCTAACAATCACCTGAGTTTGGAGAGAGGTTCTTCTTTCATTAAGCATGCAGATGAAAAACAGCCCTGGCCAGCACTTGAATTGAAGCCTTGTTGAAAACATTCTTCCTTCAAATAATCTTTCCCAAAGTTACTCACTACTCATTAAGTATGCCATTAATGATCCTATTCACCCTGGTCTTCAGGATTTTTCTTCCTGTTTCTCTGCTGAAGATAGTAACTCCTTGCCTAACTCTGTCCATACCTAAATCATGTTGTAAGTTACAGAAGGTCATCCTTTGAACCCATCCATATTTTATCAGCCACTGATGGACTGATCTCAGTTTAATAATAGTTACAGTTATATTACAAGGTATATAATTTCATTTTTTTATAATGCAACCTTGTATGTATAAAATCACCTGAACTCACAGCATTCCCATAAAGTGTTTTAACTCAGCGAGGAAATAGGATCGAAGCAATTAAATAACTCACTTAAAGCAACAAACACATGTATTAAATTATAGCAGCTAGTACTGTTTTGTGTCTGCCTTAAATTCTTTCCCAGTCTCTCTTCTCTGATTTCTGTGGTTTTCTTACACTTATTCAAGGTTATCCCCAGGAGGCTGCCAATGATGGTGGCCCCATACCATCCCAGCAGTTGGGGTGGACACGTGACCATCCAGAGTACCTGATTTCTTTTGACTGCTTTGATCAGTTCAGAGATTAACATGTGACCCAGTCAAGTTAGTCAATCATTCTCAGATTAATAGTTAAATTTTGGAGGGAGAGATAGTTCCTTTTCCTGGAATTGCTAAATTGGGTGAAGATGAGTCTAGGGCTCCTAGTTCCCATTTTATCCATAACATAAAAAGAGCTTGCATCCTTAATGAAGTCAAGCAGAGACAAGCAGAACTGACAAATGGAATAATGGACCAAGTCCTGCTGACATTTATTTAGCCACAGAATCCAGCCAAGCCTGAAGGACTACTCTGGCAGCTGTGGAGGACATGCTGTAGGGAGGTAAAGCAGAAGTCCGGCCAATCTAGGAAACTAGTGCAGCAAAATTAGGCAGTAGTTGCAGAGATGGTAAGAAATGGTCAGATTCTGGATGTATCTTGAAGGCAAAGTTAGAATATATCTTCCTGTAAAGTTAGTGAGGAATGTGTAAGAAAAAAGGGAGTCAAGTTTGAATTTAATGGTTTGGACCTGAACAACTGTGTAAATGGAATTGTTATTTTGTTGGAGAATGGGGAAGCTGGAGAGGCAAATGCAGGTATAGGAGGGAAAATCAAGAACGGGATTAAGGTACATTAAGTTTGATATGCTTAACATTCTAGAGGAAATGTCGAGTGAGCTGATAGATCTATCTATCTGCAGCTCACGTGAAAGTCCTTACTGGACAAAAGGGGGTAAGTCATTGGTGTATCGATGTAAATTCAAGCTATAATCTTGGATGGGATTATTCAGAGAGTTGAGTGTGCCTAAAGAGAAAAACAATCTGAAGAGAGCATTCTGAGGCATAGCACTATTTTTGAGGGAGAGAAGGAACATCCAGAAATAATTTATAAGGGCGCCTGGGTGGCTCAGTGGGTTAAGCTGCTGCCTTCGGCTCGGGTCATGATCTCGGGATCCTGGGATCGAGTCCCGCATCGGGCTCTCTGCTCTGCAGGGAGCCTGCTTCCCTCTCTCTCTCTCTGCCTGCCTCTCTGTCTACTGTGAACTCTCTCTGTCAAATAAATAAATAAAATCTTTAAAAAAAATAATTTATAATATGCAAGTTAAGAAAGTATTTTTTTTTAATTTTATTTATTTGACAGAGATCACAAGTAGGCAGAGAGGCAGGCAGAGAGAGAGAGAGAATTGGGGGTGGGGGGAGGAAACAGGCTCCTCACTGAGCAGAGAGCCCCATGTGGGGCTCCATCCTAGGACCCTGGGATCATGACTTGAGCCAAAGGCAGAGGCTTTAACCCACTGAGCCACCCAGGTGCCCCAAGAAATTGTTTCTTAAAGTAAGGAGTGACTGGGGCATCTGGGTGGCTCAGTCTATTAAGCATCTTGGACTCTTGGTTTTGGCTCAGGTCATGATCTCAGGGTCATGAGATCAGGCCCTGCTTTGGGCTCAGGGCTCAACATGGAATCTGCTTGAGATTCTCTCTCTCTCTCTCTCTCAAATGAATAAATAAATAAACAAAATCTTAAAAAAAAAAAAAAAGGCCAGGACTGATGTTGTCAAGACAGCTGTTGAACAGATTAAAATAAGAACTGAAAATTGGCCATTTGATTTGACATATTCATGTGTGATCTTGACAGAACAAGTTTCTGTTCCATGATAGGTAAGAAAGTCTCAGGAATGAGTGCAATAAAAGATAAGAGGTAAAGTGGACATGAAGTATATAGTTAGCTTTTTCAAGAGAGTAAAGGACAGGGAAGCAGAGAAGTTGGTGGCAGTGGAAGGGAAATCACCAGTTATATCAGAGAGGGATCTCACATGTTCTTATTGTGGCAGGAAAGGGTCAGTTTGCCAGTGCTAATGCCCTCTGCCTCTGAAAGTCTTTGGAGAGGGCAATGCCCCCTGCTTCTTGGGTACTATTTTCCCTGTAGGACTGATTAGTAAAGCCTGGGCTGACAACGTGTACTCTGATCTTTCTTGATTTGGTCAGAGTCTGGTGGTGCTTCCTGGCTGATTCCTTCCTCCTCCTGGGCGGAGCAGTTCACCCTCAGCTCAGAGATCACCTGGTCCTCCCAGGATGGACAGCTTGATAGGGACGCTGCTCTCAAGGCAGGGACCATGCCATGCTCAGCTGAAGGTGGCTACACTGAGACTCAGTGCTCCTTTATCGTACCGTACTGCACAGTCTAGTTCACTTTGATGTGGCCCACCTCACGGCAATAGCCAAGTAGCTCACCTTGCACATTAAGTTCATTTAATAAATATTTAACACCCAAGGACACCCATACTCCCATGTCAAAGCTCAAATAGTAGAAAATTATCACTATATTCACTCTTTTCTTACTTTCTCATTCTTCCTTCTCCTGCATTTAATTCCCCCAAACAGAAAGCCTGCCAGCTTTCTCTACATCTGATACTCCTTTTACAATGAACAGCAAATCCTAAGACAGAAAACATATTTTCTTTTCATCGTAAGAAAACCCTATGATCTTAAAATCATTCTCTAGTTTTCCAGGCTAGCTTATTAATTTAAATGGGTCAGAGGGAGGAAAGTCAAAGAAATACAGCAAATCCATTCTTAAAATATGTCCTTCAGAGTCACTGTCCTGCCGCACATGCCTGTTGTGTTTATTATAAACTGAAGAGTACCTTGGCTTTTTCCTCCACATTTTTTTTTCCAGAACTTTTCCATTCCCTAATTTCCTTCCCTATAATCCTCCCACCCCCTAGCAGATACATGTCTTGGGCTACATGGGATTGGCATGATGATCAGAAAGAAAAATGAGAAAAATCTCCGAACGAAAGGGCTACAGCAGGTCTATCCAGACAGATCTTTCCACACAGACTGGCTGTGTTATCTTTCACTACACCTCAGCTCTGCAGGCTCAGAATCATACCTTGACAGCATAAAAGGGACATAGCTCCCATGGGTGGACTCACATTAAAGTCCAGAACACTGATGGATAAAACATAAGTGCCAGATTATTGATTTACAATGAGAACTTGAACTGAACATTCCTATCCCTCAGCCAATGCATTTTCTCTTCCCGCAAGCACACTGCCTAGGAAGTCAAGCTTTCATCAGAAGGTTGCTTGCTGAGAATAGACTCAGGGCAAGTTGAGTTAATTATATGATTCCAGCATTTAATGTCATCAGGCCTCAAGCCTAGAGCATCCATCCCCATAGTGTGATACACCTTCAAAAGACCCATCCTTCATTCTGGAAAATTTCTTTCCTCGTCAGAGTTGAGTATGCCCTGAGCCCTGTCATCTTTTGTCTCTGAGAAGCTCTTTTCAATGCTTCTGTGGCCAACAAGCTTCCTTTTTGATGAACACTTACTTCTCTAGATGTGATAATACAGTACTTTCAATCAAGATACAGTTTTTCAAAGGTAGTGATTTTGTGTCTTCATTATTTATTGATTTTAAGGCTTAACTCAGTACAATGTGCCCAAACTTCCCTCATAATCAGAATCACTTAGGACCCTTCTTGATTTATTATCTTCTGATTTGTTTATAATGGAGCACCTTGTTGGCTCAGTTAGTTAAGCATCTGCCTTTGGCTCAAGTCATGGTCCCAGGGTCTGGTATCCAGTCCCGCATCAGGCTCTCTGCTCAGCAGGGAGCCCGTGTCTCCCTTTCCCTCTGCCTCCACTTCCCCTGCTTGTGCACATTCTCTTTGTCAAATAAATAATAAAATCTTTACATGTGTGTGTGTGTGTGTGTGTGTGTGTGTGTGTATTTTCAGGCCTTCCCCTGGAGATTCTGATTCAATTGGTCAGTGATTAGGGAACAGTTTGTATTATTAACAAGCACCAGTGTGATTTCTCTCTACAAGGAAACTGGAGAACCATTGTGTTAGAAGACAATCTGATGTACCTTATTTTGTGTTCTGGACTGGGCTTCTCATTATGCCAGCCTATACCAATACTACATATATGTATCTCCACTTTCATAAGCAGCTCATAAAATTGACCATATCAGATCTACGAGACAACATAAAACAAGGATTATAGATTACTTCCTAATCTTTAGTGTATATATGAATTGCCCAGGAATCTTACTAAAATGCGGGTATTGATGAGGAGGTCAGGTGTGAAGCCTAGGATTCTGCATCATAGGGATGCCACTGGTGCTGCTCCTCAGACACACTTTGAGATTGGAAGCTGACCTTGGAACCAGTTGTCTTGGTTCAACTCCTGGTTTTGAAGTTCATCACCCAGTTTTGAGGTTCACTTCAAGTTTCCATAGCTGGGTGACCTTGGACATTTTACTTTACCCTTCTGGAACTCCGTTTCCTTGTTTTAAAAGTGGAGATAATGCTAATATCTACCTCACAGGGTAGTTATGAGGAATGCATGGATATCAAAGGTGCTTAGAAGAGGCCTTATGGTAAGTTCTGCATAAATGATAACTTTCTTTAATATCTTGGATCCATGATTTGTTTTCAGCTATCAAGACCAGTAATGAAAAAAAAAAAAAAAAAGACCAGTAATGAAGCAACTTTAGAGGAATTTTTGTTTACAGTGTGTCTTCTAAAGGAAAAAGTCATAAAAGCAAAATTTTCTATGGATGATGTGGTGACCCTTTACCTAAATGTAACAGTTTTATAATGACCTCTATGCAATTTGTTGATTCCAGGAATCCCCTTAACTGAGTATCATTAAGCCCATTCCCCTTAAGATATCTTTTCAAGCAGAAAAGAGTTACAACAGAAGACCTCTAGTTGACTAAATCATTTCCATGTTCGTCTGAATTGCAGTTGTTATGAAACTATTCCTTTGCTTCATTTTTTAAGGTTTAATTTTCACAAGAAAGGATAATTTCTCTAATTTAAGATGATAAACTCAGCTCAGTTTGGCACATGTTGAAACTCAGTAAGTACCCTTTGAATAAATGGATGCATGGATGGATAAGTGGAAGAATAAATATGAAAAATCCTAAAAATCCTATTTCAACTTCTCTCTCAACAAAATCTAAGAGTGAGCTTCACAATATAATATTTTAAAAGAAAATTACTTTTGGCATACTTTATTATGGTAACTTCTAACTCAGTGTTGCTCAATTTGAGCTGCCCATCAAAATTACATGGGAAAATTACACTGATTCCAGAGTTCCACTTTCCCTGGAAACTCTGACATAACTGATCAGGGTGTGGTGTGGCTAGTGGGAGTCTTAAAATGTCTCCAAGTGTTTCTAATGTACAGTCATGGTTGAGATCAATGGTTCTGTCTTCTATGGATAATTGATATCTCACTGAAAAAGTTCAAAAACAATGTCTAACTCCTTACAGTCCTATCAAATGTATATTAGTCTTTGGTTCCACAGATAGAATTGTACATTGTGTTGCTTCAATATAAATCCCAGGTACTAATGTCCCTTGAAAACTTGCATTATAGTTATGCCATTAAAATTAGAATTGGCAAGAAGAGCCTTTTGAGACATCAAATAATGGTTTTAAAATGATGTGGGTGTGCCTGGCTGCCTCAGTTGGAAGAGCATGAGACTCTTGATCACAAGTTTGAGTCGGCTAGAGATTCTCTGTCTCTCCCTCTGCCCCTCCTCCTGCTCACACACACCCCCAAATAAATAAATAAAATCTTAAAAAAAAATCTTTTAAAAATAAAATAAAATAAATGTGAAAATTAATTTATGCCCTAGCCTTTTTTCTCTTAAACTTATATTTAAAAACTAATATGGCTTTTTAAAAAATGGATATACGCCAACTGTCACATGCAAGAGAAAGACACAGCTGAATGTCTTTGGGGTCATTATTCTCCCCCCACCCCAAAAGCTCTTCCCAAGAACTAGGCTATATAAGATTATCATGATGAGCATTCTTTTGCTTTTTTAGCCAGGTGGTTCTACAGCCCTTATAGGTACCAAAACAGCTTCTAAAGTATTTGTCCCATCTGCTTTTATAATTGTTGCTCTATTCTTTCTCATTTTCTTAAAATATAGTGCAGGATATGAATCATGTTGAGCTGCTCTTAAAGAGGGGCTTTGTCTCGGTATCATATGTGAATCATTTTAATCTTACCTAACAACCCAATTAAGGTATTTAAGCATTATGTTATGTATCAGTGAGTAAGAACTACCACAGAAAATTGAGATTTCTTAGAAAATTGATCACTATCACAAAAATGGTGACAGAAGTATATTTCTATCTCTGTAGATTTTAGGCTAGAGAAGTAAAGGGTTCATTACAATTCATTACGATTCATTACAATACTTCAGTTTATATTTTTTATACATTGTGAATAATTTGTCGATTTTTAAAATTTAAATGTCTTTTAATAAAAGCAGGATGTGTAACAATATAATATATATTTTTAATATTTTTTAGTTCCATTAAATAACATCACATAAATAGATTAAAATTTAATAGAGCTAAAATTTTGCTTCTCAGTTAAAAACTAAAAAAAAAAAAAAAACACAAAAAAACCAGGAGGCATTTGTAAAATACCTTCTTTCCTCATTTTCATTATTTTATTTCATTAAGATGTTTATGTGAATTTTAAATTACTTAATAAATATATTTCTATAGTCTCCCCCAAAACAAAATAATACAGACAAGATTAAAGTTATTTTTTGACACCATTCCTAATTTAAGCTCCATCTTTATCTCCCCAGAGGTAACCACCACTGTGTTTCACCCCTGAACTTTTTAGAATTTTAAATAAACTTACAAATAAGGTTGCATATGTACCTGCCAATAGAAAATAGAGATGCTGGTTCTAAGTCCAAACTCTGCTGGACCCATCTTTACTGTAAAAACAGAATAATGGTAGATGAAATGTAATAGGTAAAATAAAACCATAACTGGACTCAACAATACAGTAAACAGCCCATGGACCAGAAAGAGCTGAAATAAGAGCCAAAAGCAGGCAGTTGTCATGGCCCCATATTCCGCTTCTGGGGAGCAAAAGGGCTAATGTTACCCCAGGTGAACTGAGGAATACCATAGCTCAGTTACTTAAGCATCCTCAGTGAATCCTTCTTCTTCAAAGATGAACAATGAATTACCTTAGCAAATAGAGAAAAATCAGATCCAGAGGGTAAACATAAGACAATTTGCAAAAATCTTCATGAAAGTGGAGTAGGGTCACGTGCATCTGTTACATGTTTCCTCATTAATTTCTTTGCCTCCATCTATTTACTACTGTTTTCCTACAACCTTTCAAGGATGGCTGTGGGATCTGTACATGCCAGTGCAGACAAAGTTGGGCTATGATGTGTGTAGAAAATTTAAAAATAATAATAGAACCAACTATAAGACACTGTTTTGTATTTTCACTTAGCTTCAGCAATTCCAAACAAAGTCAGTAATAAAATACTCCTACCCGAAAACATCATCTTTTGATATAAATGCTAAAAATTGAGGGGGTAACTACTGAGTTAATAATAAATACATGTAAGCTTCAGTTTTATCCTGGGCCCCTGGTTGTCTCAGTTGGTTAAGCAACTGCCTTTCACTCAGGTCATGATCTCAGGGTCCTGGGATTGAGCCCTGAGTTGGATTCTCTGCTCAGCGGGGAATCTGTTTCTTTCTCTCCCTCTGTGCTTGCACTTTCTCTCACTCTCAAATCAATAAATAAAATCCTTAAAGAGAGAGAGAGAGAGGGAAATGATTTATACTTTGATAACCATTGTAATTTTAATGGAGAAAAATTTGGAGAATTCTTTGTTATAAGTCCAGGACAATTCAGAATTCTTCGAGCTTGTGCGGATATAATTTCCGTCCCCAAGGCCTCTGGAACTTTGAATTCCTGCATGTAAACAGGTTTTAAATAAACAATGATAGGACTGTGATTGTAAAAATGATGAAACAGCACTTGTTACTTGCATTCTGCTTTTTTATGTAGCCACTTGGAGTTTTATTTATGTTCAAACATTTTTGACTGCACAGGCATTTGAAAGCTGCTAGAATCAGTTCCAAAGAAAGAAAGATGTGATGAGTATTGGGATTGCTGGAATTTATTGTGAAATGAGAGTTTTATAAATTTTTGACAAGCTTTTCCTTATTTCTAAGACTTACCCTATTTGTGTAATTGTTGGTTGGAGAGTAATATTCAAAATTAAAATTAATAAAAGACATTCTTGGATCGATGATAAGCACAGATAGAATAAACAATCTGGCCACACTTGGTAATGAACTTAAGTAGTCAGAAGTGTATTCAACTGGAATCACTAGCAAATTTGTAGGAGGTGGGGCTTGAACGAGAAACCATAATGTTGTTATTATTCATTTAGCAACAGATCACCGTGTAGATAGGTTATTTTCCCCTTTGTATAACAAAAAAAGTTAAGATAATTAAAAAATATCAACTCAGGGGTGACTGGGTGTCTCAGTGGGTTAAGGCCTCTGCCTTCGGCTCAGGTCATGATCCCAGAGTCCCGGAATCGAGCCCCACATCGGGCTCTCTGCTCAGCGGGGAGCCTGCTTCCTCCTCTCTCTCTGCCTGCCTCTCTGATTACTTGTGACCTCTGTCTATCAAATAAATAAATAAAATCTTTTAGAAAAATCAATTCTTCATATTTTTCCTTTTTTAAACATAGTATTTATTTTATTCCTAAATTTTTTTTTTTAATGGCATTACTATATGTGAACAAAAGAAACCATCACTGTTTTAATTACTTTTCTGGTGACTATTAGTTTTATTTCATGATAATTATTAAAAATAATTTTGTCAGATGGAGGAGGGAGCTGTTAAAAGGAAAAGTCCACCCTCAACGTCAAATATGCTAGGCAAGCACAAATCACCCACAGTGAAATCTCCCACTTTCTGAAACTGATGGCTACAGAGATCTTGATGTAACAAAAACACAATTTTGAAATTGGAATGAGGGAGATGGTTAATACTCTCAGTATTATTTATATTAGAAAAAGAAGAGTTGATGCATCATAATTCATTTTCAAATGGCGAAGAAGATTGAACTAGAGGTCATAAATAGGCCATCCAAAAACCAAATCCTGTGCAAAGATGTATTTTACTTAAATGCTATACAATGTTATGGAAAAGAAGAAAGAGCCAACATGTTACATTCTAGGTTTGGGTTTGAAATTCAAGCATCTAGTCTTGAAAAATTATCAGACCTGACATTACGGGACCCTCCACTTTGTAATGACAGCAGCTGGCTAGAGATAGGGGTTTTGGTGGAGCAGGATGCCCACCCCTCCCGCAATGAAGAAGTAAGGATTCCCTCTGGCTGTGTTTATTGCATTCTATACCTATCCTAAGAGGCCCTACAAAACTTCCCCACCAAGTTTACCTTCATCCTGCCTGCTTCATTTTAGTTTTTAACCAAATAATGCTCACTGGACATAAACCTTCATTCATTCATTCATTCAACAAACATTTGTTGGGCACCTACTACGTTCTGGGCAGTGGAGATACAGCAATAAACAAGACAAAGTATCCCCATGGAGCTTACATGGTGGTTGGGGAGGAACATTGGACAGAAAACAAATATGTAATGATATATTTTCAGACAATGGAAAGAGTGGCTAAGAGAGTAGAACAAGAAATTCTTGCTAAATTGTCCCCGAGTTTTGGTGGAGGACTGGTGTAGTGTATAGTTATATACACCCTGGAGAAGTTATTGAGGTTGAAAATTTGGACAAGGTTTCCCTATTTACAGGAAAAGGGAATTGATGGTTTTATTTGCTTGCAAATATGAACTCTAAATATAAATGGGAGAAAGTTGCCTGCTTGGCTGAGGAAACTTAACTCTCCTTTAGCTTGAGAACATGATTAGAAGAGGTAGGAAGAACATGAACCCTGGTTACAGAGAGCAGTCTAGCTTTACAGCTGTAGACCAAATTTAGATACTCATAATCCTCCCTTCCCTGCTCAAAAGTGTTATTATAAGCCCCATCATTTATTGGGAGGACAATATTACATATTAAATAATATCAAACATTTTAAAAATGGTTACATGATTTAGAGGGCAATAAAATATCATAATTTAAATATTAATTCTGTCAAATACCATTCATCAAATGCATCTTAATTTTGGTTGAACAAAATGTTTTCAGAAATTATATACTTCCCAGTAGCTGAGGACTGTTGGTTTTGTGCTCAGTGTTGCATCATTGTTTATTTCCAGTGATAATGACAAGGCGGGAGGCTTGAGGTTTGTAAATAAAGAACTTGCTTTTAGAAAAAAAGTTATTAACACTAGAATGTATGGATTAAGGAGGAAATAGGATTTCCTTCCATGGGGTGTTTTAATCATTGAGGTCATCTCAGTGGTGGTTATAGAGCAGGTTTTATTTTACGATGAAGGATGTATTCTGGAGATAGAATAAATAAGTAGTTCTTTGCTAATGGAATGATAAATAGCTTGAAGATGGGGATTCAAACGGAGGGTTCTGAAAGCTCATAGGAACTGGGGGTTAAGTAAAACTTTTCACCCAGCTATTCGCTTACTTTCTTTAAGTGACTTAACAATAATCAAACTACATCCTCAGCAGCCAAACTGAAGAGAACAGATCCTCAAAGAGCTGCTTCCAAAGTCAAGATCCAAAGCTGCCTGGCAAGTCCATCTCATAGCCAAGTCCCACACTCACAGCTCCCCATCCAGATTCCAGCTGAAGAGTCTGCACTAAATTCCTTTTTGAGTATCATTAAAGGCCATATTTTCTGGTCATAGTTCAATAGATGTAGTTATTAATAAATGTTAAACCAATATCTCACCCTCCTTTTATGATGTCTTATGAGATATTTTATTTTAAGTGTAAATTCTTAATTATTCAGGTGTAGGGTATAATTAGTCCTGTTATTATTATATTACAAAATTTTAAGATGAGTAAAGCAAAAATTTACATGGCAAATTAATGGTGAAATTTGAATGAAACTGTAAGGTAGACTCTATGCTGCTTCTAATATTAGAGGAACAACCACAAATGAATCAATATTAGCCCTAGGGAGTTGCATCCTTTTTATGCAAAAAATGTAATGGGTTCTTTTAGCCTATTTGCCCTTAACTGAGAATCTCCCTTCCCCCCTCCCCAGTTCCTTAGCAAAGTAGAATTTAAAATTGACACCAAAATGCAAGTTGGTATGTATGTTATAATTTGTTGTGTGTAATTACACTAATACACTGTATTAATGTAGGCTAAAAAAAAAAAATACTTTTTGAACCACCATCCAGCTTCAAAACAAGCACATTTTGCAGAAAGAACAGCTTGTAGCCCATTATATCCCCCAAATAGACAACATAACTGAGAGGTCAAATGGCATTCTTTAAGAACAAACAGTTTTCTTCATTTTCTTGGAAAAGAAAGTCTATGCAGAGGATACTTTCCCTCTGGATCGATATTACGTGTTTTATCCTCTTCAAAGTACATAACATTCACTGACTTTCAAAAGAAAAAGAAATATACTGCAGGTAATTTCTCAGTGGTTGCATGCAGGTGTAAATTTGCTAACTGAAGCAGTGTGTTCCTCCCCTAGTCATAAGAATGACCAGGAAAATACAGAAAAACAGAAAACAATGAACTATAAAGAAAGAAAAAAACCCTAAAAACAATCAAGGCCTTTGAGTCCTGTGATTTTCATGAAGGGGTTTGTCTCACAGTAGATGGTTCTAGCTTTTAATTCAAAATGAATTGGTTCCATTGTTAACTTCCTAACCATGTGGGAGATTTTTATCCTTACCTTTATCTTTAAAATTGTTGCTGTCATTAGTATGATAGAAGATCTCACCTGGTCCCTTCCTGATGCCATCTGTCGTTGGTCAAAAGTAAAGAACGATTTCTTCAAAAAATGGTTCATCTTATTATTGTATTTCATTTAATTTTCTCCTTCTTCCTCCTCTTCATCTTCCTCCTCCCCCACCCCACTCCTCTGTCTCCTCCTCCTTCTTCATGATAAAATCTAAATAGGGTAGTTGTTTCAATTTTAAAATACATTTCTAATGTGAATACTTTGTTTTCCAAAAGAGTTTATTTGGGGCAGTTTTTACTCATTTACTTTAATAATTCTTTCCAAAGAAAGATTTCATTATTTAACATATTCTAGGGTCCAATTTTCCTCCATTTTTGCCGGTGTGAAATGTTTGAGAATTAAAAGAAAAACAAAACTTGGTCAAGTGTCTCAGAAATCATCATCTAACTGTGAAATGGGCCTGATGGAAGAAAATCTGCACTTAATTCTATAAACAGATGGAGAACTGTGGTATTGTTTTCTTTACCGAACTAACAAACACAAAACTAAACATAGTCTTATCATAAGATCCAGTAGTCATACTCCTGGGTATTTTTTTTTTTAAGATTTTATTTATTTTCTGACAGAGAGAGCACAAGCAGGGGAGTAGCAGGCAGAAGGAGAAGCAGGCTTCCCGCTGAGCAGGGAACCCAATGAGATGGGGACTCTATCCCAGGACCCTGGAATCAGGACCTGAGTTGAAGGCTGACGATTAACCAATTGAGTCACCCAGCGCTCCCCTCATACATTCCTGGTATTTACCCAAAGGAGTCAAAAACTTATGGCCACACAAAAGCCACATGAAAACCTTATGTCCTCACAAAAAGCACATGAATATTTCTAGTCACTTTATTCAAAATTGCCAAAACGTACAAGTTAACCAAGATGTTCTTCTGTAGGTGAATGGATAAATAAACCATGGTATAGCCAGACAATGGAATATTAGCACTAAAAAGAAATGAGTTATCAAGCCATGAAAAGATACAATTATTCTATGAAAGAAGCTAATCTGAAAGGATTACATACTGTATGATTCCAGCTTATACGACATTCTGGAAAAGGTAAAAGTATGAAAATGGTACAAAGATCGGTGGTTGTTAGGGGTCAGGGGGAGGAGAGATGAACAGGCAGAGCACGGAGGATTTTAGGCAGGGAAAATACTTGGTACAATATTGTAATGATGGACACGTCATTATACTTTTGTCTAAACCCATAGAATTTACAACACCAACAGTGAACCCTAAGGTAAAGTATGGACTTTGGGTGATTAAGATTTGTCAGCGTAGGTTCATTCTGGGTAAAAAAAAAAAATACATCACTGTAATGAGTGATATTGATAAGAAGGGAGGCTATGCATGTGGAAGGGTAAGGAGTATATAAGAAATCTCTGTACATTCCTCTCTATTTGTTGTAAGCCTAAAACTGCTCTAAAAAGATAAAGTAAAAAAAAAACACACACACACAAAAATAATATAGAATTGCTTACAATACTTTCTGTGCCTCGAGGTGGGAAGAATAAAGGCTCTACTTAGAAATGGTGAAGCATTAACAGTATGTGGCATGATTTTTCCAGGAATCATAGCCAAGTTTTGACATTTTTGCTGAGATGTGATGAAGGAGTTAGATAAAGAGGCAATGGAAAATAATTCCAAGTAAACCTAAAAATAAGCAAAACTTAAAATGCAATAGTGAAATAGGATTCACTTCAAACTGTAAAGCATATGTTTTATTTTAATTTTATAAAGCATTACGGACAATATCTGCATGCTATTCCCTTATTAAATGAAAGAACCTATGTGTCCAATTTTCATTTTCTTTCCTTCCATTTATTTTAATTTACCAGGTGAGAGGAAATGACTGGGAAATTCATACAATTAGAAATATACCCACAGTGGTCCATAATAAAATCTCTGAATGATCTTAATCATTATGCCAATTACCATCAGTTTAGCTCTCATTGTTTTTGTGTTCACCAGTCGGGGGGAGACCGGGTGGAAACCTATAGCTGTGACTTGAGGGAGAGTGAGCCAGATCACTAACGCTGAGCAGTCCTTCCTTCCAAGATGTATTATCGTGAACATTTCTTGGAAAGTTCTGTTAAATTTTAAATATCATCTCTAGGAGATATACATATTAAGTCACCATCTTCCATTAACGTTTTAGGCCAGATTATTTTATTAGCTTAGCCCTAGATCATCTAGAACAGAAGAAAGACCTAGAGTAGAGATTCAGAGCACTGGCAGTCCTCTACCCTGACCCAGCCCTCCCACATACTTCCCAATGGCATAGTGTTGGGAGGCAGAGTATTTTAAGTTCCAATTATTTGCCAACAGTTAAAAAGGCAATTTCCTTTGGAAATCTAAATTTCTGTTGAAAAGCCATGTCTCACACCATGGTCTCCCCTACCTTCCCCAGACCCCTATCACCAAGTATAAATCATCTACAGAAATTTAATGGCGCTGCTAGTTTCAGGGGAGACCAGCACCCCTCCAGGTTGTCACAGTGGAGTCTCTTCTAACTCTGAGGCTAGTGTTCCATACCTTCAAGAAGCCTTTTCTGGCCATTGAAGAACTAAACCTGGTGACTCTCTACCCTCTTTTTCTCTTTTATTTTTGATTATACTTACCATTTTCCAAAACACAGCTGACCCTGGAACAATGTGAAGATTAGGGGTGCTGACCCCATCTGATCAAAAATCTGCGCCTAATTTCTGACTTCCCATACAACTTAGCTACTAATAGCCAACTATTGACCTGAAGCCTTACTGATAATATAAAGAGCCAATTACCCCATATTTTGCATACCATATATATTATATACTGTATTCTTAAAGTAAGCTAGAGAAAAATGTTATTAAGGAAATAATAAAGAAGAGATTTTATGGGAAAAATCCTCATCTAAGTGGACCTTTGCAGATCAAACCCATGTTGTTCATGGGTCAGCTGTAATTTTACTTGCCCACTTGCCTATTTTCTTATCTGTGTCTCCATCTTTTTTTTTTTTTAAGATTTTATTTATTCATTTGAAAAAGAGCGTTAGAGAGCACAGTCTGAAGGGAGGTCAGAGGAAAAGGGAGAAGCACACTTGCCGCTGAATAGGGAACCCAATGTGGGGCTCCATCCCAGGACCCTAGGATCATGACCTGAGCTGAAGGCAGACACTTAACCGACTGAGCCACCCAGGGGCCCCATGTGTCCCCATCTTCACTCTTGAATTGAAGCTTTAACCTAGCGGAGATCACAGTATCCTCAGTTGCCTGAACACTGACTGACAGATTTCAGACACCCAATAAGTATTTGTCAGATACGTGAACACATTTATCATCACGCCTGCATTGCTGTTTCTCTTAGAGTTGATAAATATTTCTCAATACCTATGCCATTCTCTTAAGGTCCTGAGATAAGGAGGTACATTCTAAGAAATAAAAATGCCAACACAGTCTTGGTCTGGTGGTATCTGGGCACTTGGCTGTGGGGATGTCAGAACAATGGGCACTGAACCAATGGTCATTAACATGCTGATTAATTAAGACCATTCAGAGATTTTATCATGCACCACTATAGGTATATTTCCAACTATATTAATTTTGCAGTCATTGTCTCTCCTCTGGTTTAAATTAAACTAAATATGGAAGTAAATATTTTTAACATAATAGTGTTCATAAAAGTCCAACTTAACAGATTAAGATACATGTTATTTAGAGGCAGGAGGGTTGTGGAAAAATCTCTTTATAAAGCTATACTTAAACTAGATTCTGGAGGGTATGTGTATCATCCACATGGGTGTCTATCTGTTTCTGGGGCCAATAGCATTACTGGAGAATCTCTCAAAAGCCGGCTTCAGAATTCTTTCTTGGACCTGCAGGGAAAAATAAAAAACAAATAATGAGAAAGAAGATTCAAGTTGAGGGCAAAACCCATGGTTTATTCATTGACTTGTCCCCAGAATCCACCAGAGTGATTATTAGGTGTTCAATAAATATTTACTGACTTAATGAACTAATAGAAATAATCAGATGCTGGGTTCTTAATGACTGCTGCTGGTTGAAATATTCCACAGGCTTAAATCTAATATCTTAGCTCAATTAGGCTTCAATGAAATGGCTACTGGTTTTGCCTTATTGTGTCTTGGAGGGAAAGCCGTCTGTTACCATGCAAAATAATGATTGTGTTAAGACCTTTGCAATGGCCTGTTGCAGTACCTCCAACTCTCGCAATTTGAATGTGATGCCAATCTTGTTTTTCATGTTAGCTTCCATACACATTTTTAAACGCATATGAAAAGGTTCTGTGTCCTGTCACCAAGCAAATCCAGATAGAATTAGACATAAATATTCATTAGAACTTTCCTCCACCTCCCCTTAAAAACACTCTATTGAAATGGAGATTTTGACTTTTAGGATAATGAAGAACATAAGAAGTCTTTATTCCTGAAAAATTAATAGATTAATAAAATGGTATTTCCCTATTTTCATTAGCATGAGGTTTTTTCATTGTGTTTTTTTCTTCTTTTTTTTTTTTTTTTTTAAGAAAATGTCAATGTTCTGTTTTCATTTTTGTCAGAAAAGCACCTTATCTTTCAGGGGGTGGAATAACTCTTTAATAATGTGCTGTCAGGTCTGTATTCTTTATTAATCCTCAATTAAATGCAGCCAGTATTGCATTTATTTTGGTGCTTTGTGGAAACTTGGAAGGTTTTCTTTGTCTTTGGCTGAAATATAGCAGGCCTTAGGCTCTGCTCCTTGAGTTGAGGACCTACTAATCCAGCCATCTTAAGTCCCCTTTGCGACTCTCAAAGGTGTTTCCTTTTCTACCAAAAGAAGGAGACAATAAAGGAAGTTATTGTGAGAATTTCTAAATCCCTGCTTACACAGTGTTGTTGAGCAATATTTTGCATTAAGTCTTGTTTGTTTTCTGGAGAGGACCTGTATTCATTTCAGATTAAAGTAGAAAACTATGAAAAGAGAAATATGCTTTCAAAGTATTCCTATTCTGGAACATTCAGAACAAGGTAACATCTTTGTTTTGTTGTTTGATTCTTTTTAGTTGTCTGTTTTTCCCCCCAAATAGAATTGTCCTACCCCTGGAAAATCTAGATGTCGCCCCAGTGAATCAAGCCAAATGAAGAGAGATGATTTAATGTTGCCCTCTGCCTCTCACACTGTGTCTATAAAATCTAGCTTTGCTTTGAACAAAACAGGTGTCCTGGTGTTTTCGGTTCTACATCAGCTGCAGAATATAATTATAGCATTGATGTCTATTTAATCTGATTGATTTTCCTTGTGCCTTTGTATGTTGAGGGCCTTGTTTCCTGATTATTTTACTAGTCAGTTGTTCTTTGCCCTTTCCATTGAAAGTGCGTGATTTGGTTTAGCTAATCACATCCTATTGTTTTTTATTTCTTGAAACAGAAATATCATAATAAAGTTTCTTTTCCTTTTCTGAGCATGTTTAAGAGGGATTTCTAAAATGTACTTGAAAGAAACTCAAGAAGCTTAATTAGAATTAACCTGTGAATCTCTCCAAAAATATCTGTAATGTATTGATACAAACTCCTTAGCAAAAGCAAACAAAAATTTATTTTAAATAAATTATACTTAATTCTTAGTAACTTTATTTTACTAAAAACAGTGATAAAATGTGATATAAACTGTTGGCAGACAACTCGCAGATTCTCCCCCTCCCCATTTCTTCCTCCGTGGTCCAGATGACATTTAACTACAGAGTCTCAAAATGTCACACGTAGTTTTCTTAAATTTCCTTGCAGCTAGGTCATGGGTATGAGACCCAGTCCCAGAAGAATAGATCCAAAGGGAATTTTGCTCAGAAACTTTGGGAAAATGTTCTCTTTCCTTTTACAAAAAGATATGTGGAAAGAAACTACTTATTTTTTTTTTTATGGGAAGATCTTGTCATCTCCATATGTGATACCTAAACTTAGCTACATTCTTACATCCAAGAGGTTTAAGTACACCTAAGCTCCAAAATAAAACTCTGAAGATAGAGAAACCAAATACAGAAAGATCTGACTCCATCATAATGACATTAAGCTGTTGAACCAATCCTGAAAGCCCCTAGCCTTTGGACTTCTTTTTTGATGAGATAATTACATTACTTTTGCTAAGCCTTGTAATACATGGTGGATATTCTATTACTTGAAGTCAAAAGAATACAAACACACAGACACACAGACACACACACACACACACACACATTAACTGATAGGAAATTTTATTTCTATTATGCAGTGCAGAGCTATGTCTATATGAAATATTTACCTAAAATTCTCAATCACATTGATTTAAGAGGTATCTACTACATCCTCTTTTGCTAAAGCAAACCTCTCCAGTAACAATTCCTTGTCTGATTCTGTGCTAAAAACCACACCTAAATAGTTTCAGATTCTAGTGGCATTTCCCCCCTTAAATATGTTATTGATCATAGGCTGGAGCTCTTTGTCAAGTGGCTTTTATTTATTCTTGTTTGATTTTGATTCTGTTTTTAACTTCAGGATGGGGTTGGAGGAGAGCCTCTACAGAGGCAAATAAAGCTCAGAATTAAAATAGACTGACAGCTAGGAATTTCTTTTTTAAATTAAAGTATTGTGTAATTGTGTAGACACACATCGAAACGCAAACTAAAAATCACCAATGATAAGCAGTTCTTAAAATGTGCCATGATGTTACAGCTTAGTTCCTTTTGAGTACACAAAAGGAAGTCTTCTACTCTTCTCACAACCTTTAACGTGCTCCTCAAAAGAAAAGCTGCCTTTTTTACGTTAATACGGACAAAACAAGTGGGCAATTTATAAGCCTGCCCCCTGCTCATAATTCAGAATAGCTGAGTTACCTGCTTTCTTGCGGCAAGGTCAGAATAGAGTTCTAATCTACCGTGGGTAATTCGGATGAGAAGACTGGCTTGAAGAAGAAAGTCAACAAGCTCTCCACTTTGGCTGATAGCCTAGATAAATGTAATGTGTGAGTGGAGTCACAGAAATGGGATAAGGATTAATGGAGAGAAGGAAACACGAATTTCACATTAAAAAGATTAGGGAAATCCCAACCTTTATTATAAAATATCTGTGAGCCTATAAAGATGATTTATAATACTGGAAAAGCTTTAGATACGCTTTGGCTAATGCCCCCGGGAGGCTCAGAAAACATAATCCAATTTACTAGTGGTGTACAAAAGAGACATACTTTAAAATAATTGCTATTTTCAACTGTAGCCTTCATGGAGCTATTGGCATCTAACCACAACATGAGGATTAACAGAAATTGTTAAACTGCTGCTTTAAAAATGTGATATTTTTGTGTCACATACTCCACAGCCCGTGGCTTGAAAAGCCAACTGTGGAAAACGATTGTTTCAACGAATGCACACACCATACCTCGTCTGAGTCACCGCAGAGAGGGAAACGCAGACACAAACTGAAGTCACGAAGCCATAGCGCCTCTTAATTAAGCTTTTTGAGTCATCCAATTGCTATTCTCTGGGAAAACAAAGCTGTGGCAATCCCATATAGCTCGTGGTTTTGAAAGTCCGTCCTTCCTTTTAGGCATCTGCTTTTCTCAAAACCTACTAGAGGACTTGGAAGCATTTTAGTTCAGGATCAATTGTCAGACGCAGTGAGGAATATGGAAAATGTATTTACCTGTCTTGCTTCTCAGGCAGTCCTATCTATCTCTTAACCAGGTTTCCTGGAGGACTTTCGCCTTGTGAATTATGCTTTCGAAAGAGGTGGGCTCCAGAAATTTGACTTACGTTCTATTTTACTTGGGCCCAATCATCAGCCCAGGGATGTTTTTCTGCTACAGGCTATTCTGATTGTTTACTCCATCCTGACAGCCAGTTTTACGATGTATGTATTAAAGCAGCACTGAACCAGAGTCAAGCAATTCTCTTCTAGCCCCATTATTGGTATGATGAACTATTCAGTGTTCAACCGAACACAGACTTCGGTAAATGGCTAGAAAGTTCCCATCGCCGCAGGTCATTTTCATGGCTGATTTAGCCAGAGACACTGCAGTTCCACCCAAAAAAAATCTTGGCAAGTGATCAAGTGATGTTGATGAGCTTAAAGAAAATGTTAATATTTCTGAGCTTCCACCAAGCCTCTGACAATAGTCAGAGAATAGATGTGGTTTTTCAAAAGAGGCTTATGATGCTTCTGTTTAAATTCACCAAGAAAGCTGAACTCCAGTAATTAGCGGACTCGAAGGCAGGATCGGTCATTGAGGTAAGACCGGGAGATAAAATAAGCCAAGTATAAAAAATAAGATCTGATAAATACTGAGCCCCTTCCATGTTTGAGCATTGTTCTAAACACCAGTGATACATCTGTGAACAAGAAAGATAGCTGAGGGGAAAATACATCCTCATGGGGCACCTGGGTGGCTCAGTCATTAAGCGTCAGCCTTCAGCTCAGGTCATGATCCCAGGGTCCTAGGATCGAGCTCCACATTGGGCTCTCTGCTCCGCAGGAAACCTGCTTCTCCCTCTCCCGCTTCCCCTGCTTGTGTTCCTGCTCTCGCGCTCTCCCTCTGTGTCAAGAAAATAAATAAAATCCTAAAAAAATTAAATAAATAAAATAAAATACATCTGCCTATGTGAGATGGAGGGGATACAAGACTTTTTTTTTTTTTTTTTTAAGATTTTATTTATTTACTTGAGAGAGAGCATGAGAGAGGAGAGAGGCTCAGAGGGAGAAGCAGAGTCCCTGCTGAGCAGGGAGCCCAATGCAGGACTCCATCCTGGGACTCCAAGATCATGACCTGAGCCAAAGGCAGTTGCTTAACCAACGGAGCCACCCAGGCGCCCTGATACAAGTGTTGTTAAAAGATGACACACAAGCAGCTTGCCTTAAAGGTTCTTATACATGGGTGGTGAATCCACAAGAGGTTGACAAGAGGTTGTCATCATTTTTCTATATTTTTTGAAATGTTCCATTAAAACCCTTTTAAAGAATAAAGAACATTAAATTCTGAAAATAAGACAAAAGAAAATCTGTATCATTTCTGATGTCAGGGGGCTGACAGTCTAGCAGAGGGGGACGAGAGACACTGTGCAAGTACTCAAATTATTAAGAAAGAATTAAACTCAATATTATTAGTCATTAAGAAAAAAAAAATAAAATCACATGCATGCCACTAAATACCCACAAGAATGGCTAAAGCTAACACCTGAAAACACTACATGTTGGTGAGAATAGGCAACAAATATTAACTCTTAAACACCTCGGGTAGAATTGAGAAACTGGACACTTCAGAAAATCGTTCGGCTGTTGATTAAAAAGTTCGATATACACCTTCTGCATGATCCAGAATGCCATTATTAGGTAATTTTGTAACAAGGAAGAAAACTTAGAACTCCTGACCCCATATTGCTTCTATAGTTTTTGCTGCTGTGACCTACAGCTTAGAAACTACAGCTTAGCCCCACATGTAGCCAAGTTACAGCTAAGATTTGCAAAAAGTGCTCTTTACCCCAAACCTCCCTCACCTGAGGAGATAAGGAAGCATGTATAGAAAGGTCTATGCTGTTTCAGATTTACAGACACGACATGACCGCCCTCCTGTACGCAAAGGCCTACTGACAGAGGACAAAGAAGTGGAACGACCTTCCTCAGATGTCTACAGAGGTCAGTCACCTTTTCACTTCAACCCCGCTCCTGTGTCCCCCTTCTGCTAACATCACAGAAGCTTGAATTTCATGCGGAGGGGAGATGTTTCTTCGGGACGTTAGCCTACCATGCCCTTGGTTTGTTGACTTTCTAGATAAAGTGGCTTGCTTTCCTCTAACATGTCACCTCTTGAATCATTGGCCTGTTGTTTCGGAAGCAGAGGAGATTGGGAGAAAGGGTTCATGGCCCACTGCCTCGCCCCTGGGATTCTGGGGGGTGAGTCCCGGGCAGTTGCTGGGACCTGCGTTCTGTGGGCTTCCCTGGCTGTTGGGACAAGTCGTGGACAAACTTCTGCCAGTCTGCGGACTCTGAAGTAGGGTAAGGCACTCTGGCATTGCAGCCGGGACTCCCTTCGACTCCCCACCTTTCGGGCTTTTCCTTGGGGTGGAGGGGAAGCCACTTGGCTTGTATTTGTCTGCCTTGGCCTGTTGGAGAGGGGAATATGGGTTGGACTTTCACCCAGTTTGTGAACTGGTTTGTTTGCATTTGGTTTGTTTGTTACGGCAGCTTGCAGTCAACTTTTGGGCAAAACTGGTCATGTTAGATTTGTTTTATGACAACAAGGGAATCAGTGGACATAAGCCTTTAATGTTGTCTCCACAAATATTAGTGACTCAGCTTTCTGCCTCCCATTCAGTTGACTCAAGACAGGAAAGTTTGGGTTTAGTTCTCTTAGCTTGTCTAGGAAGCTATTTGGTTTAGTCAGCGAATCTCTGACTGTTGGGGAGGAAGGCTAACAGAGGTACACCGGACTTAATTTCCTTATCGTTTCGTTTCTTCTGTGTTCTTTCTGAATTGTTGCCTCGCAGATGGTAAACACTCCTTCTGTTCCCAAAGAAAGTCCGTTAGGACCTATTTTGAACACAAGGTGCAGAAGGCTGAAAGGCAACCAGGGAAAACGCGTTTTGCAGGAGGGAGAGATTGGAGGAGAGAAAGGAATGTCAGTCCAGATTTTGCATCTGCCCCTGGCCCTCCCTCCCCGTCCTGCTCCCGGTCCTGCACCACCACCACAGCCTGGGCCGCTCTGGGCCCTTCCATCCTCAGTGCCTCCAAGGCCATGGGCTCCTGCTCCTCCTACCCTCACTATCAAGGGACCCAGGGCCTCCACTGAACGGTAACTGCCCACTTCGGATTCCCACAGGAGTCCCAGGTAAAATTAACGGTGTGGAACAAATCGATTGACTTGTTAGTGGACACAGGTGCAGCATATTTGGTAGGAAACACTGAGCTGGCATATCGACTCCATAGACAAGGCACCTGGATGGCTCAGGGGCTTAAGTGTCTGACCCTTGACTTCAGCTCAGGTCATAAGATCGAGCTGTGCATGGGGCTCTCTCCCTTTCTCCCTGCCTTGGCTTATGTTCTCTCTCTCTCTCTCTCTCTCTCTCAAAAAAAAAAAAAAAAAAAAATTTAGAAAAATAAAATAAAAAATAAAATTTCTCAGGCTACCTCCATCACTAGGGTATCTGGAAAAGCAGTAATCATTCCTGCAGCCTTCAGAATGTCACTTGGGGGACCTCATGCTAAAACATAGCTTTCTGTATATGCCAGAATGCCCATTTCTTTTTTGAGCCAAGATCTCCTTTGTAAATTAAATGCTCAAGTGACTTTTTCACCAGGACAATTGAACAGTAGGGTCCCACTGAAACTAACCTTGAGCCTGCAAATAGTTCTCAAAGGAAAGACACATCTACTTAATTGGTTTAAAGGCAAGAACTTGTAAAAACTGGGGACTCTGAAACTCAGAAGGGTAAAAACTAAGCCAGATGTTTTTCAAGCCAACGTGATTTGAAAAATATTCGATTATTCGATATTAAAGCTAATTCAAGGTTGTTGTTTTAATTAAAGTAGACATATCTTTAAAGCTGTGAGCATTGCATATAACACTTTCATCCTACCAAGGTTTGCTGAAGGTCAGGTAAGCTCATGTTATCTTTATTGCAATTTGTCAGCAAAGATGAGCAAAATGGTAGCTAATTTTGTCTGTCTCATGAAGTTATCATGGATAACCATTAAGAGCAAGTCATTTAATAAAATAGTTTATAGGTAAATTTTAGATAGCTTTCAAAATCTTTGGTAACCTAAAGCTAAAGTTTTACTAGGTTAAATGATAAATTGGGTTGAATTTGTTGGAGAGCTAAGTCTTTTCCAAGTAAGATGAGATACTGAAACATAAATTACTAAACATAGGTTTATCTGCTTTGGGCTTCCAATTATAGGGAAACTAAAGATAAATTTGAACCTGCTAATAAACATGTTTTATGCTTTATTGAAAGTTGTGCTGTGAAAAAAAGGTGTTTCTAGAAATTATGAAATAGTTCACAAATTGGTCAAGCTAAAGAATTCTGGTATACTAGATAGTTCACTTAGTTTTCACTGGAGGTATGTTTTCTAAAAGTTACAGTTCTGGTAAATACAGTTGATGCTGCTGGAAATAAGGAAAGTGGCTCTATAAGGAAAGTAGGAAATGTGTAAAAAAAAAAAAAGTATAAGGAATGAGAATACATTTTTGTTGAGGGGAGAAAGAAATACTTTTGTCCTGAAATGACACTGATAGTTTAGAGAGGGAAAACTTAGGACAAAATATGAGTGAAAAAGAGAGTTGTAGAAGCTTTTTGAAGAGGGATCTTTAGAAATGAATTTTATGTGTGGTCAGGACCAAGATTGAAATGATTGAGTTTTAAAAGAACAATGGTCTAAGATTGGAATTTGGATTTTCTTTTGGTTAAAAAGACAAGGTTTTCTTGGATTGTTCTGTTCTTGATAAGAAGTTGTAAACAAAGTGTTTTTTTTCCCTTTATCTGTCCAGATAAACAAAGTTTCTCTGTTTTGTCTTTGTTAGGTCTTTGATTACTTAAGAAAGCTAAATCTTCTCAATATTAGAGGAGCTAAGTTTTGCTAACAACTGTAAAACCTTTTGTAGAACCCTTATTGCCACCTTGGTTAAATAGATAATTGCACATTCAGTTTTATAATAATTGTAATCCTAGTTAGGCATGTGCTTTAGAACCTTCTGAGGTTTTTAGAAACTTCCCCAAAATGCAAATTCTAAATGAAGTCTTTTTGATGAATTAGGTTTATTTGGTATGTACATAAGTTACATGGAATCCTTGCCAAACAGATGATGATAAACCTTCTTAGGTAGTACTGTCTGAGTAAATGCTATAATTGTTCCAGAAACTATGAAAATTCCTAAAGTTTTCATATGTTTCCAATGGTAGAATGTCATCATGTGTGATTCTAATCATTGGAATTTTGTGTGTCACAAAAATAAACACATTTCCTTGACAACGGCCTGATAGTGAACTCTCATCAGATTTTGACCATGGCCACTTTTGAGTCTTTTGTCATTTAACTTCTAGCTTCATTGTGATGCTCCTGTAAATGTGTTTTGGTGGGACATCTGGGTGTTTCAGTCATTAAACAGCAAGCCTCTGCCTTCTGCTCAGGTCATGATCTCAAGATCTTGGGATCCAGCCCCGCATCCGGCTCCCTGCTCAAAGCCTGTTTCTCCTCTCCCACTCCCCCTGCTTATATTCCCTCTTTTGCTCTCTGTCAAATATATAAATAAACATATTTTTTTAAAAAAATAAATTAAGGGGCGCCTGGGTGGCTCAGTGGGTTAAAGCCTCTGCCTTTGGCTCAGGTCATGATCCCAGTGTCCTGGGATCGAGCCCCACATCGGGCTCTCTGCTCAGCAGGGAGCCTGCTTCCTCCTTTCTCACTCTCTGCCTGCCTCTCTGCCTACTTGTGATCTGTCAAATAAATAATTAAAATCTTTAAAAAAATAAAAAATAAAATAAATAAATTAAATAAATGTGTTTTGGCTTCAAGGACAAAAGGAATTTTGACAATTTATAGGCTTTGACAATTATAGGTTTCTGATATCTTTAAAATCATAAAACTAAACTAAGAATTTCCAGAACAAATGGAAAAAGTACATTCAAACAGGATAAAAATGAGTAACATGGGACTTAATGAACTGAGAAAGATGATTATAGTTTTTATGACTTTTTTGAAACATGGCTGATTCTCTATGTTTGCTCTTCCAGATTTAAGGAAACATTCTTTCTTAGGATATCTGTGACATACAGGGGTAGCTGAGTGGCTCAGTCAGTTAAAGGTCCAACTCTTGATTTTTGGCTCAAGTCATGATCTTGGGATCATGAGATGAAGCTTCATGTCAGGTTCAGTGCAGAGTCTGCTTGGGATTCTCTCTCTCCCTTTCCCGCTGCTCCTCCCTATAATTGTACACTCTCTCACTCTCAAATAAAATCTTAAAAAAAGATATCTATGAATTACAGAGATTTGATAAAATATTCCTTTGTAAGCAATTTGAAACACTGATCTTTTCTCTCTACATGAAACCTCCAGAACTCAGACGCTTTCAGTGAACATTCTTTCTTTCATGACAATTATAGTTATTTGCATAAGTTCAATGAAAATCTGTTCTCGGTGTAACAGAACACCATTGGAGACATTGATTATATTATCAAGGCTTTGACTGGAGTGTCATATTTGAGAGATATATGCATAGACTCAGATATAACCAGACAGCTTTAAGGCACTCAGGTTGACTTTCTGGAGCCAGTAGAACACCTTGGAAATGCTGCCCTGATACCTTGCTTACAGAATTCCCAGTAGCCTTACCAAGCCAGTCAAGAATGTCACTTTCTGCCAGGTTCAGGAACCTCAGGTTATTTTGGGGACCTTGAGATGGGAGGAATTCACCCAAATCTACAAATATTGCAGACAAATCTGACAGCAAGTATTTGGCTTTGCTTTTGCCTTGAGAGGCTATTAAAAATTCAATCTAAAATTCCTCATGAAAAGTTCTAGCAGGGACACCTGAGTGACTCAGTGGGTTAAGCTTCTGCCTTCAGCTCAGGTCATGATCTCAGGGTCCTGGGATCGAGCCCTGCATTGGGCTTTCTGCTCAACAGGGAACCTGCATCCCCTCTTCTCTCTCTGCCTGCTGCTATGCCTACTTGTGAGCTCTCTGTCTCTCTGTCAAATGAATAAATAAAATCTTAAAAAAAAAAAAAAAACAGTTCTAGCAAAGCAGATTTTCAAGAACCTATATTGTCAATCACCATTCTTATTGTGCTTATGTAAATAATTAGGACAAGTTTATTAAAATGGGACTCACTTTACAATTAGTCTTAATTTGGTTATGTTTTATAAAAATGAGGATGAGACAGAAAAATTATGTTTCAGAAACACACCCATGGGGTGTCTGCATGGCTCAGTTTGGTTAAGTGTCTGCCTTTGGCTTAGGTCATGATCCTGGAGTCTCCAGATCAAGCCCCACATGAGGCTCCCTGCTTATTGGGGAATCTGCTTCTCTTTCTGCCCCTCCCCCCACTCATGTTTTTTTTTTTCTCTCTCAAGTAACTTAAAAAAATCACACACACTTGTGGATGTTAGATTCTAGTTCTGATTAAGTGTCTTTGAGTGTTTGTTGTGTACCTATAAAACTGACTGAATCCTAAATTCTTGTAATTTCCTCAAATACCTGGCTATAACTCTCTAAATTAAGGCTTCCAATGTTCTCTCATTCTCTTGAATTGAAAACATTGAGAACCACACCGCCCTCTCATCTAAAGCTCTGAAAACTGAAGCTAGACAGCTTGAGATAAACTTTAGAGAAATTGCTCCAATAGCTCATATAGAGATGGTCTCTGTGCCTGTTGCACTGTGCACCACTCAGAAGAATCCCCAGAGACAACTGAACTACAAACCAGAGAAATCTGTTAGCTAGTCACTGCAGGTCCCCACTCCTTCTGAGGATATTTTGAGCCTGACATCTTAAAGTCCTCTCATTGACAGCACTTGAGACTCAGACACTGGATTTGTAATTTGCTCCAACCATTAATCTGTGTTTCTCTTTTGTTTCCATAGAAATGCCTATGGTTACTGCTAAGACCCCAATGCCAAAAAGAGGCACTAAGGAATATTTCATAAGTCAAATGGTTTCATTCCACAGTTGCCCCATAATGACCCCATCCAGCAGAAAGTGGTCCAATGACAGATGATGTCCTGTTGTCCCTGATCTCACAAGATTGTGGGATGAACCTTTGACAGTGGGGAAACAGGCAAAGAAACTTAGCATGTCTGACTCCATATTGCTCCTATTGCCCTTGTTGCTGTGACCCATACCTCAGAAACCTTTGCTTAGCCCTACACATATTGTGTCATAGCCAAGATTTGCAAAAGACTGCTCTTTACCTGAAACCTACCCCACCCAAGAAGAGAAGGAAGCATGTGCAGTAATAATGCTGTTTGAGGTTTACAGGAACAACATGACTACTTTCCTATATGCAAAGGCCAACTGACCGAGAGCAAAAGAGTTACACAACCTTTCTTGGGTGTCTATAGACATTGGTCACCTTCTGATTCCAACATCCACGATCTTTCCCCCTTTTGCTAATATCAAAGACGTTTGAATTTCATGCTGAGGTGAGATGTTTCCTTGGGACAATAGTCTTCCAATTGTCTGCGGCTTTCCAAATGAAGTGGCTTTCTTTACCCCAACATCTTGCCTCTCAATTTAATGGCCCATCATGTGGCAAGCAGAATGAGCTTGGCCTCAGCTGTAATTATCCAAGGAAATGAAAACATGTCAACATAAAGACTTGTCTGTTAGCCCAAACCTGGAAACAATCCAACTCTTCAACAACTCTTTATTGAATTAAACCAACTGTGGCATGTCCATATAATAGAATTCTACTAATCAATAAAAAGGAATAAACTACTGATATGTACATAATATGTTAATCTCAAAATTATTATGAATGAAAGAAAATGGTCATAAAAGACTACTTATGATATGATTCTGTCTATATGAAATTCTAGAAAAGAAAAACTTACAGTGGTAGAAAATAGATGAGTGATTGCTTGTGGCTAGAGGAAATTGATAGCAAACGGCCCTAAGGGACCTTCTTAGGATAATAAAAATATTTTATTTTAGGATTACTATAGTGTTATAGTATTGGATAGTTTGTCAAAACTCATTGAACTGTACACTTAAAATTATTGATCTTTATTGTATATAAATTATACATAAGTAAAGCTGACCAAAAAAACCCTACACATAATAAAGGAATTACAGGGGGCGCCTGGGTGGCTCAGTGGGTTAAGCCTCTGCCTTTGGCTCAGGTCATGATCTCAGGGTCCTGGTATTGATCCCCGCATCAGGCTTTCTGCTCAGCGGGGAGCCTGCTTTCCCCTCTCTCTGCCTGTCTCTCTGCCTACTTGTGATCTCTCTGTCAAATAAATAAATAAAATCTTAAAAAAAAAAAAAGGAATTACAGGATGCTATTGTGAACGTGAAAGAGGGGACCTACCCTGAGTTTAAGGAGTAGCCTCCCTAGGGAAAATAAATAAAATTTATTATTATGAAAATGATAAAATATTTCCCATTTGGAAAAAAAGAATATGCTAAGTATTTTGCTGGGGTGAGTCAGGTTCCAGTTAAAACAAGGAGGTTTTAACTAGGCAACTTGGTGAAGAGGAGAATATTTTGGGCTGTCTTATGTTTTCCCCAAAGTGCATATGTTGAAGTCTCAATCCCCAGCATCTCAGAATGTGAAGATATTTGGAGATACTGTCTTTAAAGAGGTAATGAGTTTAAACAAGTTCATATGGGTAGACTCTCATCGATGTGACTGTCGTTGGAGATAGCATGTTCAAAGAGGTGATTAAGTTAGATAGAAGACAGGAAGGTGCAGCCCTCATCCAATATGACTGATGTTCTTATAAGAGGAGAGCCACCAGGGATGCCCGGACAGAGAAAAGGCCATGGAGGACACAGCGAGGAGGCCATATGCAAGCCAAAAAGAAGGGCCTTGAGGGGAACCAAGCCTTTATCTTGCACTTCCAGATGCCAGAACTGTGAGAAAACAAATTTCTGTGGTTTAAACCACCAGTCTGTGGTATTTTGTGATGGCGACCCTAGCACACTAATACAGAGAATATGAGTTTCAGAGATTGACATGAAGCAATCCAGGAGGGAAGAGAGGTGTTGGACTCTGAATGAAGAAAAATATAGATATCAGAAGTGAAAAAGACATGACTTTAGAATATCTTTATTATTTTATATTGTCAGGAACATTGAGGTAAAATTTATGTTAAATACAATTCAACATGTTAAAGTATATAATTTAAGTGTTGTGGTGGAATACATTAAACCATGTAACCAACACACACAAAGTGAAAAAAAGAACTTGGATATAGTTCAAATTAAATTGGACCATTAATGGTCTTTTCTTGAGTTAAGATATAGTGACAAAGTTATTTCTCTCAGAGACAAGGCAATTGCTATACTGAATATGTAGAAGATACTTAAATGGAGAGGGAAGAGGAGTGGACTACCATTTTTTGAAAGTCTACTGTACTAGTTATTTTGTGTTTGACATAATCCTTGCCATAACTCTTTGAGGAAGTTTGCTCATCCACAAATAGGTCACTTACCAGAAAATTCTTAGTAAAGTAACTGCTAGAGACAAGCTTGACCCCAAGTCTGTCTGAATCTTTGCCCTACACCACAGCCAACACAAGTCCTGTTCAGTGCCTGCGAAAGAGTCATAGGCAACTTAAAAATACCTTACCATAGAACAGCAAGAGAAAACTGTCACGTTAGTGGAGCACAGGAAATGGATTTATAGAAGATGGCTGTAGAGTGTTCCTCCTTGAGAATCTTCAAAAAACATAACTGATAATTCTGTCTGACAAATTTGGGAATTTACCACTGAGAAATGCAGTTTGTTATTCATTAATTTTGGTCATTTACATATTTGCTCAAGAAACAGGAACTGAATATTTACTCTTTGCTAGGCACAAGTGAGGCAAAGTATGGAACAGGATCATTGACCTGGAAGAACTCATAGTGTAGCACCAAGGAGAAACAAGGCACGTTAACATCCAGAGCCTTGTGTGACAGGTACCATGAGGATTGTGCTCTATGGAGGCTGGATGAACATCTTGCCAAGACTGAAGGTGAGAGAGGTAAAGGAATCAAGAAGTGTAATACAAACAGTTGAGTTGATTCTATGCAGCATTTCTCCAGAAGCAGGGACAAGCAATAAAATACAAATTGTGTCATTTTGATGATTCTCCATTTGAGTTTGACACTCTTATTTTTACATTTAACACTGTATATGGCAGTATAGAAACATGAACAATTAAATTTCTTCTACTAATTTGTGATTTAGGCTTTTTTTTTTTTTTTTAAATTTAGAACATTAAATAGTGGGGGCACCTGGCTGGCTCAGCCAACAGAGCATGCGACGCTCAATCTTGGGGTTGTGAGTTCGAGCCCCTCATTGGGTGTAGAGATTACTTAAAAATAAAATCTTATATTAAATAGCAAATAAACACGTCTTGACAAGATGAAAGAGCACAGGATAAAGGAAAAATTTTTACATTTCATTAAATTTAGTGGCACTATTGTCCCTGCCTTTTGAATCAGGGGTTTTACGTTTTTGTTTTGTAATGGATCCTACAAATACTGTGCTATTTTATTAGTATACAGCACGGGGTTGGCAACATTTTTCTTAAAGAGCCAAATAGTAAGTATTTTAGGCTTATAAGGGTTTATAGTCTGTCTCAACTACTCGTCTCTGCCCTTGTAGCCCAAAGCAGTCATAGACAATATGTATATGGATGGGTACAGCTGTATTCCAGTAAAACTGTATTTACAAACCGGCCAAGCCAGCAGCCACACTTTGCCAGCCCTTGGCCTAAATCTGTGTTCTCAAGCTTGCTGCACATTAGAATTAACAAGGGAAGTGGGGGTCTGGGTGGCTCATGAGTTAAGTGTCTGACTCTTGATTTCTGCTCAGGTCATGACCTCAAGGGTTAGGAGATTGAGCCCCATGTGGGGCTCTGATTGGGCATGCAGCCTAAGATTCTCTCTTTCCCTCTCACTCTGTCCACCCTCACCCCCCAGCCCCCTGCTCATAGACCTGCCTGTCTCTGTCTCAAAAGAAAAGAGAAGAAAAGAAAAGAAAAGAAAAGAAAAGAGAAAAAAGAAAAGGAAGGAAAAAAGAATTAACTGGGAAAGTTTTAAATATGTCAACATCCGGGACCTACTTCCTGAGCTCCTGACTTAATCATTATCAGGTGGAACCCAGGTAAAAGGGTTTCACTACAGGGACACCTCGTTGGCTCAGATGGTTAAGTGTCTGACTTTAGGTCAGGTCATGATCCCCCAGCTCAGGGGGGAGTTTGCTTCACCCTCTCTCTCTGCCTCTCCCCCTGCTTGTGCTCTGTCTCTCAAATGAATAAATTAAAATAATCTTTAAAAAAAAAAAAGAATCATTAAACCTTACATCAAAAACTAGGGATGTACTATATGTTGACTAATTGAACAGAATAATTTTTTTTAAGAAAAGGGAGGGGAATAAAAAGGTCTCACTCCAATTCTTTTTTTTTTTTTTTTTGAAGATTTTATTTATTTATTTGACAGACAGAGATCACAAGTAGGCAGAGAGGCAGGCAGAGAGAGAGGAGGAAGCAGGCTCCCTGTTGAGCAGAGAGCCCGATGTGGGGCTCGATCCCAGGACCCTGGGATCATGACCTGAGCCGAAGGCAGAGGCTTAACCCACTGAGCCACCCAGGCACCCCATCTCACTACAATTCTCATACGATGCCAGGATATGATGCCTTGCCTTTCAACCACTACCAATGTTGGGCATTTCTTAAGAAGAAGCAGTCAAATGCCCAGTGGTTTCTTCCTTCCTTCCTTCCTTCCTTTCTTTTCTTTCTTTTTTTTTTTTTTTAAATTTTTATGGGTTTTTAACACCCCTGCCTGCCCTTTCTCAGGAAAGATTTATGACAGCATGTTTTGTTTAGACTCTCAGTGGCCTAAAGGTTCTGGATGCTAACAGGATAATTTGGCAATAAACTTAGATTGATGCAATTAAGTCATGACCCGTAACTAACTGTACCTTCATTGTGAGGTAACTGGAATGCAGTTTTACACAAATACAGTGTCAAGATAAAAGTCTACTTAGTCACCTGGCCAAAGTTTTAGAAAAGTGGAACTGATAGCTATTAACTAAGTTCTACAAACATGTTACAAAGGGGGAAAAGGATCAGTTATTTTCAGTTTGGAGTGTATTGTTTCTCAAATGGGATTCTAATGTACCACTTTTGATTATTGTTTGTCTTAACTCTGGAAAGAGCTATATGACCCAAAAGTTAGCATCAAAATAAGTTACACCATAAATAAAACCATTTCTTGGTGTAATCTAGAAATATATTAATATATGCACCTTTGTGCTATAAATATTTAGGTCTAAATTAAGATGAGGTATATTTCAAGTATTAAATAAATCTGATAAAAAAAAGGGGCACCTGGGTGGCTCAGTCATTAAGCATCTGCCTTCAGCTCAGGTCATGATCCCAGGGTCCTGAGATCTAGCCCTGCATTAGGCTTCCTGCTCAGCAGGGAATCTGCTATACCCTTTCCCTCTGTCCTTCCTTCCTCCCCCCAGGTTCTGCTCTCACTATTTTCTCTCTCTAATAAATAAATAAATAAATAATTTTTTTAAATTGTTAAAAAATTTTAAACAATAAATCTGATGAAAAAAAGAACAGCTGTATGACAGTAACAACTCATTGCTACGTAACTCCGTAAGTTAAGATAGAGGAAGCTGATCCCTTGTAGGGTATCATCATTTCAAAATCAATTTTGAGATAATTCTTTGAGGTATCTTATACAATTTTCTTCCTCTAGAGTAGAAGTGAATATTTTTGATGACTCAGGACAATAATTATGGGTTTGGGTTATCGTATTGGACTAGGACACACTGACATACTTTGAGACCTTATAAAGATGAATAAAAGCAAGGATTCTGGGGCAAGATCACTAAGTTTGAAACTTAACCCTTCCACTTACCCAGCCTTACAAACTGGGCTACAGATCTTCCCCAGCTTCCATTGGAGTTGCATCCTGAAAAACCCCTGGTAAATTGAAAATACCATAAGTCAAAGTGCTTTTAAGAACACTTAATGTGAAAAACATCATAGCTTAGCCTAGCCCACCTTAAATGTGCTCAGAAGACTATGTTAGCATACAGTTGGGCAAAATTATCTAGCACAGAGTCTGTTTGATAATGCAGTGCTGAATATCTCTTGTAATGTATGGAATACTGTACTGAAAGTGAAAACCAGAGTAGTTGCGTGGTACATACAGTTATAAATGTATCAGTTGTTTACCCCCTTGAGTTGCAGCTCAAGGCCGCTGCCCAGCATCACAAGAGAGGACCATGCTGCTTATCGCTAGTCTAAGAAAAAATCCAACTTCAAAATTTGAAGCACAGCTTCTACTGAATGCATATAGCCTTTACAGGGCAATACAGTCATGAAATTATAAGTCCAAGCATCATAAATCAGAGACCATCTTTAGTTATTTACACACTAGTGCCTCAGTGTCCTCATTCACAAAAGGAGAATAATAATAGCACTACTTGACGAAGTTGTTGTGAGGAAAAAATGAGTTCCTAACATGTAAAGGGCTTAGAAGAGTGGCTGACACAAAGGAATGACCCAATAAATGTAAACTAGTGTTAATCATTCTTGAGGTGCTTGTTAACAAAATAAGTCTATCCTCTTTCTTTTGATTTTGCATTTGTTTTATAGACATTTATTTTATTTTTGCTCCTTTGTTTTGGGGGGTGTGAAGGTCATATCTAGAGCCTCAAGAGGGCATGGCCAATGGCCAACCATTCAGACCATGATGGGGCAGGCAGCAAGGAAAATAGCATCTACACCATCTAGCATTGGACTCATCACTAAAGAGGGATGAGTACATTGAGACAACAGATGGTGCTGACAAGAGAGAGCGACAAACAGAGGGTCAAGATTTGGTCATCCTCTTAGTTCTTCAGCTGTGGCCTGTAGAGGCAGCAACAGAGTTTCACAGTAAAGGATCAGGGCACCCTAACATGAGGAAGGCTTGACTTTAGAGGCTGGGACTGGGACTGTTTCGTAGTTCAGCCAACAGGAAGTTGGCACTGGAAGAGGTCTTCACTGGGCAAAAGCCCTACCCACTAAACAGGGATCCATAGACCGCGCATCGCTCTAGGAGGGCAGTGCTCCGAATCCAGGAAGGATTCAGAGATCATCTATCAACATAACACCCTGAAAAACCAGGATCTAGACTAAAACCCAAGTAGAAGAATTAGCAGAAATGTGGGGCTCAGGAAGGAAAAGGTTCCCAGTTATCAGAACAGAGACAGAATTTCAGGGTCCGTTCCACAATAAAGATAACTCTATGCTGAACTCAGAAAGTGGTTCTTCAAGAGTTTAAGTTTCTATTGGCCTTGGGAACTGGAAATGAAGGCCAGTCTGAAGGGAAAGACCAGCTGGCCCCAGGGGTTTGTATGGTAAGGGATAGAGCATGTCCAAGGGGAGAAAGATGCCAGGGTTTGGAAGCTATTGAGGCTTAACAACTGAGTCATCTCTTGTTGCTGTCGGTGAATTTACCTCCCGCAGCATTTCCCATCTCCACCCCCACCAATCTAGCAAGCCACTTAGAATGTATTACCAGCCAAAATACCACAAACTGCATTTATTTTGATTGTATGTGAAGTAACAGAGTGCGCTCTGAAGCAGGCCTGGAACGGCCCTCTTATGAATAAGTAAATACACTTTAACATCTAGACCTTGGCTGCTCTGAAATCTTTTCCATTTTCTTCATCATTATATCATCTGTTGAGATAACGAGTTAAGTGTCATCAAAATATATGAGATGTTGACATTATTTCAGTGGAGTTATTGCTTTCTATTCCACGATCTCACAAAACGCACCCCGCCCGGCTCCATCAGCCTTTGCAGTGGCAGCATTCTTCGTTTAGGAGTCTGAGGGCTGGATCTTGCGCTCCCCCCTGAGTGGGTCCCCCTGAAGAGTTTCCCGGTATTGTTGTGGATCATCCCCCTTCGTTTCCTGCTCTGCCATGGAGTTTCCCTTCTGTGATGCTAATGACTACCTGCCTGAAATCTGTGTCACGGTGTATCCAGTAAGCTTAGACAGCCACCATGGTTGATTAAATACGTGCACAGATTCTTTGGTGCTTCTCTCCTTGAGGGGAATAGTCTGATTCCTCAACTCTTAAGCCTGTGCTGGTCCTAGAGATTTATCTGTGCAAGGGACATTGCAGAAACGACATTTAAAAATGTCCAAGGTGAGGATAGAAGAAGCGTCGCATTCACTGTTCGAGAGCTCAGCTGGTATATAACAACTCAACTGAGGCCACCTTGCTAGAGAAACTTCCTGGGAAGGCCATGTGGACAGACCCTGACACTGCAGGAAGAGAGGGACCCACAAGGGTGGCTGAGGCTCCAGCCCTCAGCTACATGCATATTCCCGAAGAGATCCTGCCCCCAGTTGGCAGATCTGTGAGCATAATAATGTGGCTGTTACTTCAAGGCTTAGGTTTTAAAGGTGCTTGCTGCATAGCACTAGATAATCAGTACTGCCCTCTTCCCTGGCACCAGAGATTCATGGAATAAGAAAGCCTCCTTTCTTTTTTCCTTAACTCATCATTTTAATCTCTTAAAGACTAGGACACCAGATGTTTAGCCAAATGCTAATTTCTTCACTAAAAGACTAGCACGATTTCAGAAGAGAAGTATAATATAGATGGCAAAAAATGATGCTTGAGTCTAAAAGGGAAGACACCTAAGAATTGTATCCTGCCCAAGTAATTGTATCCTGCCCTGATGGGTTTTTCCACAAGCTCCCATGGCTCCAGGGAACATACTCTCCTCCGAATGTCTCTAGTTGCCAGTCACCTGCCTCAATGCCTACCCACCTCTCCCTGAACCCATCCCTCTCCTCCTGTGAAAGAAAACACCGGACATCTGATGCTTGAAAGGCAGCAGCCTCCCCCCACCCCCAGGGTTCTGCAGAATAATCAGTGAAGCCCATGGATACCCAAGTCTCAAGTGAGGGAGAAAAGGCTCTGATCTGCTGGTAACGCTGAAGCAGGAGCCTCCTTGTCGCATTCCCTCCCCTCCCTGTACTTGTATCAGGATGGTCTGTGGTTGAGGATTCCAAACCAAGGATCACAAACTGATGCATTCGGCAGATAATATGAATGAGTGAAGTGGACTTGATGGGCAAATGGGCAAAAATGGAGATTACAGGGGAGCCCGGCTGGCTCAATCCGTGGAGCGTGTCTCTCTTGATCTTGGGGTTGTATATTTGAGCCCCATGTTGGGTGTAGAGATTACTTAAAAAAATAAAATCATTTTTAAAAATGGAGAGTATAAAAAGTAAAATGCCTTCAATTGCTGTTTTGCAGGAATATAGTGCTGTCATCTCCGATCTCTTCAGAGATCTGAATTTACATGTGAAATATCCAATTTAAAAAAATATTTTATCTATTTATTTTGTGTGAGAGAGAGAGTGTGTGTGTGTGTGTGAGTCGGGGGGAGAGACAGAGGGAGAGAAAGAATCTCAAGCGGACTCCCCCTGAGCATGAGGGAGCCTGACGTGGATACGATCTCACCTGAGATCATGGCCTGAGCCTAAACCAAGAGTCAGATCCTCAACTGACTGTGCCACCCAGGTGTACCATGAGTACCTTACTCTTTAATATTGACTCATTTTTTTCCGAGTGACTCCCAAGTATGATTAATTCCTAAACTTTAGCCATTTCTCTCTAGCGTGAGTGAGGTGTTTGTCAGTTCTTTTCTCTACAGCAGGTTTTTGTGTTTCTTTTTTTTTAAAGATTTTATTTATTTATTTATTTATTTGACACAGAGAGTGTGTGCACAAGTGGGGGGGGGGGCGGGGCAGCAGGCAGAGGGAGAGGGAGAAGCAGGCTACCTGTTGAGTAGGGAGCCCAAGATGGGACTCCATCCCAAGACCCTGAGATCATGACCTGAGCTGAAGGCAGTTGGTTGCTTACCTGACTGAGCCACCCAGGTGACCCTCTATAAGTTTTTTTTTTTTTTTTCAAGATTTTATTTATTTATTTGACAGATATCACAAGTAGGCAGAACAGCAGACAGAGAAAGGGGGAAGCAGGCTCCCTGCTGAGCAGAGAGCCCAATGTGGGGCTTGATTCCAGGACCCTGGGATCGTGACCTGAGCCAAAGGCAGAGGCTTAACCTACTGAGCCACCCAGGCGCCCCAACCCTCTACAAGTTTTAAAGACTTAGAGAGGAAACCTTCATGATTGATAGGTTAATTCTGAAGCTCTCCCTTCTTTCATCCTCTTCAAAGCAATATTATATTAACCAGGTTGTCTTTGGTCCCTATACCAGGTATTTCTGCTATAAACAATGCCTAGTTAAGGAAGGCCCATAGAATTGTGATTTTATACAAAAAATAAGGGTACCCGGGTTGCTTAATTAGAATATCTGACTCTTGATCTTGGGATAGTGAGTTCAATCCCAAAGTTGGGTGGAAAGATTACTTAAATAAGACTTTAAAAAATTTTACTGGGGTGCTTAAGTGGCTCAATTGGTTGAGTGTCTGCCTTTGGCTCATGTTGTAATCCCGGAGTCCTGGAATGAAGCCCTGCATCAGGCTCCTGCTCAGCAGAGTCTGCTTCTGCCTTTCCCTCTGCTCCTCCCCTGCTTGTGTTCTGTCTCTCACTTGCTCGATCTCTCTCTCAAATCTTTAAAAAAGACTTTTTAAATTTATTAAAAAAGATTACTTGTTGAGCATTTTTCATGGGAGATGTTACTTAATTGAAGAATTAAAATAAACATAAAAACTTATATTTGTATTCTATAAGTCAATAAATCCTTCATTGAATCCCTACCATCTCTTCCCTGTGCCTCCCTCCCTCCCCCAAACTCTCTTGGCAATAATTCCTTACCCTTGGATGATGTAATGTTCTAAGATCTGCCAATATTTGAGAAAATTTCCCATTTTAGTCTAAACAGCATTAGAATCTTTTGATTACAACTTTATGGGAAGGGTCGGTCAACAACAATGTATGACTATATTCTCTACCAACTGCCATGTCAGTCAGGCCTTTGAATCATTTGAGCAGCTCTAATTTTCCAATCTAGTGCTGTGTACCCATCTCAAGAGTAGTCAATGACAGGTTTGGCCCAATCAGAAGCTGAATAGGCTTTGCGGTCCTGAAGCTTTATACAGTTTGAGAGTCCTCCTTAAGAAAAAGAACACAAAATTACCAAAATAAACTTATATCCAAATACTGTAAAAACGAAACAAAATGAAACAAAAAAGCCCCCCCCAAAAAACCAGACATTGCACCCACCTGAGATTTTCTTCAAAATCAGAACCAAAGTAAGAGGAGCCATCTCTCAATCCCTCTCAAGTGGGAATAGCAGGAAATAGGAGCCATGGAGTTGTTGATGGCTGGGCCCCCAGAAGTACTGACCAATTGCATTTGGACTTAATAAAATCCACACATAAAAATAATTAGGAGAGGCAGTTGCTCAGAGACCCATTCCATAATCATTTTAAAAATGTTTCAGTGAAGCAAATGAGACATTACTGACATTAACTTGGACAATATAAATGGTATTTTCTTTGTCATACATAAATTTATATATTCAAGAGCTAAAAGAACTTCAATAAAAATAATGGGATAGGAAACAAAGGGATGAACAATGATAAAATTGTTAGACATATTCACAAAAAAGAAAGTAGCAAAACCATCAGATCATACCCAAAGCACTAACTTCTGTTTTGAGGCCCCTACAAGTGAGGTGGCCCCAAAGCGTGAACCCTGATGTTCTCCCAACAAATGTGCCTCTCCTTAGGAGCTCCAGCCACTCCTCTGCATAAGATTTCCTGAGATGATTCCAGCACAAAGAGGGTTGGGGCCCATTTTTATTAATTTCCTCCTTACAGAATATGTGGGTTTGATGAGATCCAGCTGCAACTCCCTTTTGTCTTTTTTGGGAATAAAAAGGTACACTTTTCTTCTTCACCAGGGAGACTTGCATATAAAATCAATAAGCCAAGGGACGCCTGGGTGGCTCAGTTGGTTAAGCAGCTGCCTTCGGCTCCGGTTATGATCCCAGCGTCCTGGGATCGAGTCCCACATCGGGCTCCTTGCTCAGCAGGGAGCCTGCTTCTCCCTCTGCCTCTGCCTGCCATTCTGTCTGCCTGTGCTCGCTCCCTCTCTCTCTCTGATAAATAAATAAAAAAAGAAAAAAAATCTTAAAAAAAAAATCATTAAGCCAAGAGAAGCCCCAAGAAAAGCACTTTAGGCATGAGAGTCCTGAGTGTTACTCATGCTCCCTTGGGACAAATATTCCGCACATATTTCGAAAGGCGATTCCTTTTGAGAATAGTTGAGTATCTGTTTGTTTTATCTGTTTTCTTAAGAAAGAAAATTTGTGTCACATGTTGGTAACAAGATTCTCAGACGCCAGTTGGAGATTTTCACAAGGATCTCAGCTAAGTCTTCTGTCTTCCAGATCAACTTTTCTCTTGATTTCTCTCACAAAATCCTAATTTATTCCAGCACATGGGCTTTCCATCATCTCCAGGAGAGCTTCTGTCTGTATTTATATTCCCATTGTGACTAAGACAGAATATCTACTTCAACATCTAGATATAATCATTTTATAAAGATTCATTTATTTTAGAGAGAGTGTGTGTGCACATGGAGGGAGAGGGGGGGCGTAGGAAGGGGCAGAGGGAGAGGGAGAGAGAGAAACCCAAGCAGACTTTGTGCCGAGTGCAGAGCTGGATGCAGGGCTTGATCCCATGACCCTGAGATCATGACCCAAGCTGAAACCAAAAGTTGGACCCTTAACTGGCTGCACTACCCAGGCATCCCAAGATATAACCATTTTTTATAGAACTTTGCTACCTTTAGTGAAAATCCTTACAACTTTGCTCTACTTTCCAGTTTCTCTTGTTTTAAATTTTTATGCTACTTACTGCCTTAATCCTTTTACTTCTGTGACTCAAGCTTGTTTTTATTTTATTTTTTTTTTCCGGTAATCTGTACCCTCCATGTGTTTCCGATTCTCCCTGGAGACTTTCCTTCCTATTACCAAGGCTGGCGAGAGAGAAATTTCTTTCTTTTCCCTCCCCCAGGGTTCTTCTAGCTGGTTTAGGAATTAAACTGATATGAAACAGAACAGGAGGGGGAAAAAAAGCCCCTAAAGTTTTGTTATGTGTTCATGGAGAACCAATAATAAAATTGAGCCTCAGGGGTGCCTGGGTGGCTCAGTCAGTTAAGTAGCTGACTCTTGATTTTGGCTCAGGTTGTGAACTCAGGATCACAAGATTGAGCCCCATGTAGGGCTCCATGCTCGGTAGAGAATCTGCTTGTCCCTCTCCCTCCTCCTCTGCCCCTGCCCCACTCTTGCACACACATACATGTGTGTGTCCTCTCTTTCTCTCTCTCTCAAATAAATAAATAAATAAATAAATAAAATCTTTTTAAAAGACTTAAAAAAATAAAATTGAGACCCAACGAAATGACCAAGGCACCAATGCTTGTACTTTTTAGACAAAGAGACAATAAATCTGTGAGGAATTAAGGGGACAAAGTAAATGTAACTTTGGGAGCTTCAGTTAGTAAGGAATTCTAAGTATAACTTGGGCCAGGGTAGTAAATTAGTAAAAAGTAAAAAGGGTTCTTTATAAAGTCTCTAGGCATGAAATCCGCCTCTCTTTACCTCTTGGTTACAGGAGGGTACCTTTCAAATGGTTGATTAATTTCCTGTTTTCAGGGGGACAGAGGAGGCTCTGGGTGTCCTTTATGCACAGGCTGTCTCTTAAGTAACTTTTATGTAAAATAATCAGTATGCTAAGGTGATGTTCTTTGGAGTCTGTCCTTGGCCTCTTGATGGACATTTGCCCTCCGGCTATACCTTTTGTGTTTTCTTCTTCCAGCTGTTCTATTTCTTGATATTATGGGAAGAGATACTCACTTGCCAGGTAGGAAATGTGATCACTCAGGCAGTCCTAGGCAGACTTGCTCTGAGACACCTTGTTTTCTGTCCGCCTCGCCCTGCCTTTTCAGGGTGTTATTTGTCATTCACTTAAAAGCATCCTTTTGACCAATGACAGTTGTCACTGGCCATTTTAGCTATTTTTGGAAGTTTTTCCTACAATTGACCATGCAGTGATTTGAAAAGGCACATTAATTGAGAGTAGGCAGAAACAAAGAGCTGGCTAACAAGGAGTTCAGGTAAACTCATTTAGACTTGGTGTGTGTAGCTCCGCAATTGCTTCTCTATGTCCAAGTATCATTCCTTCTAAAAAGGGGTGACAATCCTCCTTCAGTGTCCCAGGAGTAAACCGTTCACAGTGTGTTTTTCTTTTCGTTCTCCACCCAGATTATGCATAGCATAACCTCGATCTGGTATCCAGATCAGACACCAGAGATGAGATTAGTCTATGAAATGACGAGTAAGCTCCCCATCTGGAAAGGATTTTAAAGGAATATTGCAGTAGTCGGTTCCTAATGGGCGGTGGCAGGGTGATGGTTGTGGTGCAGAGGAGTAATGTTTACGTGCTGATGGAGTGAGATCTTCAGTCCATTAAAGAAAGTGTGAACCATGGAGATGTGTCACTGTCAAACACTCAGTTACACAAATTAGTGTGTATGTGGAACAACCGGTGGTATGAGAAGCTGTATTTTTCTACCTCACTTTGCCAAACTGATTTTTGAGAATTTACCAGTAGTGAATTTTCTGTATACTCAGGAAAGCCAATTGGTATGCTTGTGGTGACTGGTTTGAATTGTTATTCATCTTATGCACACATCCAATTACTTCTAATAGAAAGAGTTCAGAAAAGTTCCCAACCTACCAAAGCAAAGTCTTGACTTGAGAAAATATGCATACTTTGGTGTTTTTCAACTTTTTCCGTAATACAATGAAGGAAAAAGTAAAGTTCAGTCATTCTGTAACAAAGTGTCATGTTTCTTCAAGCTGGAATCACACTAGAAATTGAAGATTTGTTTTAAGTCTTTGCTCGAATTAATATAATGTCTCCCAAATTTTTGAATATTGCCTCAAACTTTAAGAAAATGTTAGGTAATGCGAACTAGAATAACTCTCCTCCTCAAAAGACATATTGAGTTACCATAGAAGTGAACTAGAGTCTAGATCAGGTTAGATATCTGGGATATAGTAAAGATTCAGTGTGAACCAGTCAGAGGTGATGTCAGGAAGCTATGAAGAATGAATTGCAATTTATTGGTAACTGAGAAAATGGGATTCAGGTCACAGCAATGTACTATAGATTGGTTCAGAGGTTGGCACTCTATTTAGTTCTGAATGACTACAGCAAAGTGAGGTAGAAAATAGGAAAAAAGAAAACAAACATCAACAGGGGAATTGGGGAGAGCAAGAGACTAGGGAGAGGAGAGCAGAAAGAGAAATATGGGATGGGAGAAGCTCTAGGGGTTATACAGCACTTGCAACTCGTGGATGGTGAACTGGTTCAGGTTTAGTGTCAGTGTGTCCTCGCGGGAGCTGATCTCAAACTTTCCTGCCTTCTTGTACTTAGTTATTACTGCAGGCCAAAAAAAAAAAAAAAAAAAAAAATTGACTTGTCAAATTCATAATCTCTGAACCCCAGACATAGGTGACAGGAGAATAGCATCTAAACACCTGGCATTGACTGGGCATCTAACACTGTGGACACTGACCATAGATGTGAGTCAGATAGAAGATGATACAATTGCCTCCTGATTCAATATCTAGGAAAACCACAAAGGTTTTGTCCAGCATGAGCTATGACCATGATAAATTCTGCCCTCCCTGCAGGCAAACGATAGCTTGGGTAATCAACCTGTCTTAGAAGAATGGAAAGGAGATTAAATCAATGTTCTGGAAACATAAGTGATAACATGAATATTTCAGGTTTCTGCAATATTTTTGAGTGGTGAAAGGAGGCAATTATACCAAATTGAAGAAACACTTAAAAGCAATTAAAACTGAGCCAAGGTAAAACTGTGAAGTCTGGAAGTCTTTGCACCAGTTCTGTTTTACATTCCTTCGTAGTGACATCCTGTGATCCTGAGACTTACTGGTGTATGTGCTGTCTAATTCTACACAAAGGAATTTCTATTCCTTCTACTGTATTATTGACTAACAATCTATTAAAGTACTATCTACCCTAGAGATATTCTCTTTTGCAGTGAGAATCAAAGCAGTAATCCAAGGAAGGGGCATCAATATATATGTGGCTACTTTGTCTCTTTGATCATGGCAGCCTTAACAAAGTATGGAATTCCTTTCCACTGAGACCAGATGAAGCCACAGAATCTTTCCCAACACGGGTGTTCCATGTGGCCACAGACAACTCAATAAAGTGAACAAACAACGTAAAAATTTATTTTTAATTAAGGAACTATGTTATAAAACTCTAGTGGTTACATTTTAAGTATTAGTCAAGGTGGATAGAATATGAGATAGTATGAGCTGAACAGAAGGATGAAAACCTTGGAAGTGAGATGATAATCTATATCATTATAAATTTAGTCCTTCTATTAGATATGATATGGAAGGAACATGTTAAAGAAATCAAGAGTTAATGACAGAACTCATGGTAGGCTATCGTAAACCCAATTAGCTGAGAACTACAAAATGCAGAGGTCACATTCAAGACCACTGGTGTAGATTGTTGAGCAAAGATTGAAGTACAATTTGAAATCTTTTATTCAAATCTCCGTTATTGTAGTTGTTACTGGGATGGATGACACTATTTTCCACACTCTTGATACATGTTTCTACTCTTCAAGAAACAAAGCTGAAATTACGGATCCAAATTACTCTATCCCATTCGAAGTAGCTGCCCTGACAGGATGTACACTTAGTCCAGCAGAACTACCATTGCTTGAAACAGTTTTAGAGCTCTTCTTGAAATTGCTTTCAGAGCCTGAAGCTAATTTCTTTGACTATCTTCAATAGTGGCAAATCTCCATCTTTTGACAGGGGATTTGATTTTTTAGAGATTGCCAAAAGTCAAGATTAGTAATAAAGTAGTTGGTTAAATTGGATTATAGGGTTTGGAGTTTCAAAAATAAGGTAAGCTGAAGTTATGAGCCTAGCTTTTTCATATAGCTCATAAACCACTGAAGAACGTGATTACAAAAGGGAATTTTCTAAAGTAAATTTTTAGTTTCTTCCTTTGTAAAATGAGTGGATACTACTAGCTGATTTCTAAATTCCCTTCTAGCTTTATGATCCTGCAGTTCAGTAATTCACTTATTTAAACACCTTGAAAGATTTGGCACTACTTTAAAGAAAAATAAAACAAATATCAATGTGACCTGAAACATTTTTATCTTTAAGAAGATATGTTAAAAGAACATATTTTATGTGATCAGTTTTCATTGTTTTCTGCTTTAAAATGAGGGAGGGTCTTGAACAGATGACTCTCCAGCTATATAATTATATGCTATTAGTTATCTATTGTTTTGTAACAAATCACTCCAAAATTTACTGGGTTAGACAATAATTATTATTTCATAGTTTTATTAGTCACGAATGTAGGCATTTTTATTGATATCCTCTGCTCCAGGATGTCTCAAGGCAACAATAAAGGTGCCTGTTTTGCAGTCATCCAAAGATCATCTTGGGAAAGTTTTTTCTCCAAGTTCAATCACATGAATATTGGCACTACTCAAGTCTTCATGGGCCTCAATCCTTACTGGCCATGGTTTGAAGGCTGCTTTTTTGGTAACTTTTCATGTAAACTTCTGTATAAGACATCTTATGACATGACAACTTGCTTTATCAGAGAGCAATAAGAGCCAGAGAAAGAGAAAGGATAAGCAAAATGGAAGTCATGGTCTTTATTATATCATCTCAGAAGTGACATCCCATCATTTTTGCTATATTCTGTGCAAGTGAGTAATTAGGTTCAATCCATACTCAAAGGGAAGGGATTATATAAGAAAAAGAATACCAGAAGGTAGGGTGACAAGAAGCCATTGTAGAAGCAGCCTACCACCATGCTACTATACTCCCTCTGACCCCCCGTCGATTCTCATCCTTCCACGTGAAAATATATTCATAATTTCTGAGCCCCTATAAAATTAACCTACTGTAGCACCAGATCAATGTCTAGTATCACCTCCACTAACTTGTGTTCATGTGTGGAGGAGTCTCCTTGAGTGTGATTCCTTAAGTGGGAGCTCCAGGAGTACAATTTCTATCTGTGGACTTATGAAACCACAAGTTTATGAATTGTGATTCTCCTATTGTCATTAACTTCACAGCCACCCGACAGGTGCCCCTGAACCCCCGGGGCTGCTCCATCTGAACTTACTGCACAGGCTTTACTTGATATGGGTTCCCCTCAAAACTGGCAGAGTGATATTCTCAAGTGTGCAGCAAACTGAGTTAAGAGTCCCCAAAAAGCCACCAGGCATTATGTTTCTTCTAGTAATAGAAAATGTAAAGACAGTTATTTATCTTTTTCGGAAGGAATGTTTTAGGATGCCTCAAACCAATGAACTTCTAAAAATGTACCTGATGTGGTAGGTTTTTGAATCTTCATAGCACTTATCTTTACTCTCTGGAGTGTGTGTCTCACCTAGGTTTCCACTGTACTTGCCTTGCCACTTTTTGCTCATCTGGTCCAATTAATATGATATCATCAATATCATATGATATCATCTATATAATGGACCAAACTGTGTTATATAGATATCTGACCTGTCCAAGCCCTCCAGATGATATCATGACAGAGGGTGTGAAAATCAATCTAGTATTGGGGAAAGATCATAAGTGTTTATTTTACATGAGTACAAACTGATTCTGATCCTCCCTTCTGACAGAGATAAAGAAAAAAAAGACTAAATTAGACAAATTAATGACTACATGCCATGTACCTGTAGTGATGTAAATCCGCTCTAACAAAGATACCTCTCTCTCAGTAGCAACTTCAATTAGTGCTACTGCTTGGTGGAATTTGTAGTAGTCTACTTTCATCTTCAGGATCCATCTGGGTTTTTCAGGAAGCCAAAATCATCAATTAAATTGAGATATGATAGGACCATGGCCTTTGCACATTTTAGGTCTTGCCCTTCTATTATTCCCCCTGTGATTTTTTTTTTTTAAACTTACTCTATTTCACGTGTGTGTGTGTGTGTGTGTGTGTGTGTGTTGGGGGAAAATATTTGGAAATTTCCACTTGGACTTCCCAGTAAAATAACTCTTATTCTGAAATCTAATGAACCATTAACAATAGCCAAGTATCTTCTTTCTAATTATATAACGTGGGACCAAGAAAACAATCACTTTGTGGGTCAGTGATCCCAGTGAACAAACTACTATGAACTGGACCTATGCTAGAATCCCATTAATTATCTGGCCTCCACATGCCTTCAGTTTAATATAGTTTAATGATGATGCTCTGTGTCTCTAGTTATCACTATAAACTCAGACCTGACATTTCCACTCCTCAAAACATTTATGTATTTCACTGTCCCCAGAATTTTGTTATTCAGGTAAGTGACTATCATTCCTGTTGAGGGGTGACTTGTCATCTATTACAGGGGCTCTCCTTCTTCAGTTGATAAGTTTAGGGTCAGAAACTGATTTGGTACAGAAAGTGGATGTGAATTTGTAACTGTTTACTAAGTTGACTGTCTTCAGTCTCCTGACCATCCATCCTAGATATATATTAACTTTATAGCTTGAGCAAAGCCCTTGGCTGTTCATCCCCCACTGGCTTCAGGCATGTTGTAGGTACATTGTGAATTTGCACTATCATGGACGTCTTCAGTGAATCATGTCGTTGAGTAATCCCCTCCCCTTGAGTGCAGGCAGAACATGTGACTTGCTTCGGATCAAGAGAATATGGCAAAGATAATGGATGTTACTTCTCTCCTTTGGCTTTACTTCATGGAAAAAGTAGTGAGATTTTACTCCTATGATTATGTTATTTAATATGATTCTGTCTTAGGAGACTGTAAAAAGAGACTCTTCTGCTGGTCCTGGACAAATAAGCTGCTGTGAGCTGAACTGCACATGGAGAGGGCCACATAACAGAGAGCCAGTAGTGTCCTCTCAAGAGCTGAAAACCTCAGTCCTGCAGTCACAAGGAATTTGGAGCAAATAAAAAGCATAAAATGACACTAGTTCATGTTCAGACATAGTAAGAAGTAAGGACTGTATAGATGTGGCTGTAAAGGTGGATAGATAAAGAATAGATAATTTACTGAATTATAAGGGAAAGCATAAGTTATTCTTATGTGGGCCATAAATCCCTTCTCAGTAAACATTGTTGAAGTATGCTTAGGCCTCAAATCCATCTGTAATAAGTTTTGGTGAATTACATAAGATAGGGGCTATAGTTATTTTTTTCATAGATGGATTTCTGATTTATAGGTCTGAATTTAAATTTCTGACTAGGGGTGCCTGGGTGGCTCAATGGGTTAAAGCCTCTGGGTCATGATCCCAGGGTCCTGGGATCGAACCCTGCATTGGGCTCTCTGTTCAGCAGGGAGCCTGCTTCCCCCTTTCTCTCTGCCTGCCTCACTGTCTATATCTGTCTGTGAAATAAATAAATAAAATATTAAAGAAAAATGAAATAAAATTCTGACAATACCAAGTTTTGGCAAGAATGTGGGGCAACTGGAACTCTAAGATACTACTGATGGGGGCAAAGATTAATACAGTCACCTTGGAAAAAAGTATTTACTGAAGTTGAACATAGTCATACTTATGACCCACAAGTTCACTGATAGGTATATATCTTACAGAAATGTATACATAGCTGCACCAAGGTACATGGACATGAATGTTTATAGTAGTAGTATTCTTAATTGCAAAAAAAGGAATGCTTGTAACTTATAATGAACAAATGAATTATATATTTCTTTTTTTTTTAATATTTTATTTATTTTGAGAGAGAGTGAGAATGAGTACAGGAAGGGGCAGAGAGGGAGAAGCAGACTCGCTGCTGAGCTGGGAACCTGATGTGGGGTTTGATCCCAGGATCCTGAGATCATGACCTGAGCCGAAGGCAGACGTCCAACCAATTGAGCCACCCCGATGCCCATGAATTGCATATTTCTAAAATAGATGATCATAGAGCAATAAAAAAGAACAAACTACTGCTTCACCAACAATATAGATAAAACTCATAGATATAAGGATGAGTCAAAGAAACCAGACCAAGAGCATATTGCTATAGAATTCTGTTTGTAGAAAGCTAAAAATCAAACTAATCTATGACAGAATAGAATAGTGACTGTCTTTAGGAGAACTAATGGCCAAAAGGGGATGAGGAAGTTTTCAGAGACACTGGGAATTTTATAACTTGATCTAGTTGATTACGTGAAAATATTCACTTTGCTTAAAAGCTTTACTGAGCTGTATATATGTATACATTCAATAAACTTTACAATATGTTATACTTCAATGGAAAAAAATCTTACTCCTCCCATAAACAAATAGTAGTTTGGAGAAGAAGAAATTAAAATGTCCTTTGCAGGTTGGAAAAAAAGCGTTCAATTTTACTATTAATAACAGATGCAAAATAAAGCCATATGCTGTGGTATTATTTCCTACCTATCAGGTAGGCAAAAATGCAAAAGTTTAATATACTCTATTGATTAAGCTGTGGAAAACAGGCTCTCTCACATGTTGCCAGGGACAATGCTGAATGATACAACCTCTATGAAGGACAACTTGGTGATATCTAGAAACATTACGTAGGCATTTACCCTTTGACTCAGCAGTCCTACTTCTAGGAACCTATTTCAAATACACAATAACAAAATATGAAATTACTTCTTAGGCTGAATAGTCTTTGTTTTCCCCTCCAGATTTATTCTCCATCCTTCTCACCCTATTCTGTGCCTGGTAAGACCAAACCTTGTGAACTATGTCAGTGGTCAGCAAACATTGTTTGCAAAGGGGCAGATAGTATATATGTTAGGCTTTGGGGCTATGTAGCTTCTGTTGAAACTACTAAACTCTGTTATTGCATAAAAGCGTCTCCCAATATATGTAAATGAATGAACAAGTTTGCAATAAATCTTTATTTACAGAAACAGGCCATGAGCTGGATTTGGCCTGTAGGCTACAGTTTGTTGAGCCCTGGCTGAGCTACATTAACCAGACTTTTCTGGCTTCAAGTTAGACTTGGCACATAGGAGGTATCAGCAAGAGACTGGAAGGCAGGAGAAAAGTAACCTCAGGGTCTTAATTCCCACATCCAATCCTGCTAGACCTACCTTCCTTTATGTAAGACCCAGTTTCTATCCAACAGCCCTCTCCTATAGCTCTGGCTACCATCCCAATCAACTATAGTACTCATCATAGTCAGCCTGAGCTGCTATAACACAATACCACAGGCCGAGTGGCTTAAACAACAGACATTTATTTCTCGTCATTTCAGAGGCTTGGAAGTCCAAGCCACCTCAGGATCTGGCCATTCCCATTGCATTTCGGTTTCCCAATTCGGTGGCTGCAGCTCCTATCTTCAAGTCTGGCCCACAGAGAAGAGTGAAGAGCTCTTCAAGGATGTCAGGGCTTGTCTCACAAATTTATTTCTCACAGTAGTGGTGAAAGGTATGTCCTCTGGCCCCTTGCAGGAGGGGTGTAGTAGGTCCTAAATCACAAATCCACTGTAACATTCTTATCTCCTTAAGCCTTCAAATTCTCTCTAGTTAAATCAAAGCAGATTCAGCTTTTCTAATTCACTCAGTATGGGGCATCTTGTGGTCCACATTTCAATCAACTAACCAAACAAATTCCCAGAATGACCCAAGAAGAAATAGTTTGAATAACATGTTGGTAAAAAAAAATTGAATTCATAATTAAAATCTTTTCCAATGAAAACTTCAGGCCATGATTGCTTCACTAGTGAATTCATTGTAACATTTAAGAGAGAAATAACACTAATCTCACTTTTTTCTTTCAGAAAATAAAGGAGGTAGGAACACTTCCAGTTCTACATGATTGGACATATATGTATCCATATAAGACTCATTATATATAGCCGGTATTATACTGAAACCAAAATAATAGTAGTTATTATAATAATTACTATTTTTATGATTATAATTTATACCTACTAATTTATTTTTAATTTTCAGTTGAAGTGGAATTAAGGAATTTTGGATATACAATCATTAATTCAATTCATTTTTATAGGCATTGAGCATTTAATATGTACAAAACAGGACACCTAGATGGTTCTGTTGGTTAAGCACTGGAACTGGTAATTTTGTCTTAGGTCATGATCTCAAGTCAAGGGTCATGAGATTGAGCCCCATGTAGAGCTCCACACTCAGCAGGGAATCTGCTTGAGAATCTCTCCCTCTCCTCCTTCCCCACTTGAGCACACTCACTCTCCAATGAAGAAATATTAAAAGAAAAAAAAAGTACAAAGCATTATGCTAGATAGTGGAATGATTCAGCCTCTGTAAGACTCCTTTCTCTCTCTCTCTCTCTCTCTCTCTCTCTCTCTGCTGCGCACTTTCTCACTCACACATGCCCCTCCTGGTTTTTTGTTTTTGTTTTTTAGATTTTATTTATTTATTTGGCAGACAGAGATCACAAGTAGGCAGAGAGACAGGCAGAGAGGGAGGAAGAAGCAGGCTCCCTGCTGAGCAAAGAGCCTGATGTGGGGCTTGATCCCAGGACTCTGTGATCATGACCTGAGCCGAAGGCAGAGGCTTTAACGCACTGAGCCACCCAGGCGCCCCCCTCCCCACCCTGCTTCTTGTTTTTATTAACAAAATTCTCCATACTAGCTGTGAAAATGAAAGCACCCACTCATTTTAAAATATAGCATTATTGTCCATCTGCTTTATGGACATTATTTGATTTTGTAACTGCAAGATAAAATGGACGAGATGATAATCTGTTTGAGTTCTGAAGGAGACATTATTACAGTGGCCCATACAATTTAAAAATTTAAGAACTGCATGGTTCACTTTCTCAGTATAGTTTTATGACAGTGTCTTGGTCAACATAACCAGTAACCACATTTTTAACAATCTGTCTTACTTAAGCCTAATAGCACAAGATTTAATAACCACATCATTTTGCTTTTGGAAAAATTCCACTCCTCAAACCTAATATAAAACTAAAGAAAATAGAAAGTACTCTTCTCTTTGGTGAACATTTCTGAGAAGTAGCGGATAATCTACAAAATGAAGCCATTCGCTCAGAATTATTTACTCTACAATGGTTCCCATTATCCATGGATATACTTTCCATGGTTTCAGTTACCCATGGTCAATTGTGGCCCAAGCTCAGATGATCTCCTTCTGACTTACTGTCAGAAGGTCCGAGTAGCCTCCACTATGTCACGATGCCTACATCACTCACCTCACTTCATCTCATCACGTAGGCATTTTTGTCATCTCACATCATCACAAGAAGGATGAGTGCAGTAGAATAAGATTTTTTTTTTAACATTTTATTTATTTATTTGAGAGAGAGAGAGAGAGGTCACAGGTAGGCAGAGAGGCAGGCAGAGAGAGAGGGGGAAACAGGCTCCCCACTGAGCAGAGAGCTGATGCAGGCCTCGATCCCAGACCCTGAGATCATGACCTGAGCTGAAGGCAGAGGCTCAACCCACTGAGCCACCCAGGCGCCCTAGAATAAGATATTTTAAGAGAGAGAGAGAGAGAGAGAGACCACTTTGAGAAGTTTTTTATTATAGTATATTTTTATAATTGTTCTATTTTATTATTAGCTATTATTGTTAATCTCTTCCTGTGCCTTGTGTGTAAATTAAACTTCATCATAGGTATGTATTGAGGGAAAAAAACAGTATATTGGGGGTTCCATACTATCTGCAATTTCAGGCATCCTCTGGGGGGTCTTGGAACATTTCCCTCATGGATAAAAAGAAACTACTGTACACAAAATCTGCCTATACTCACTCAAATGCTTCCATGCACGTTTCTTAGTTACAGTTGCTACCCCTATAAATTAAAGCCATAAAAATTAATGTAGTGGCTGATAATTGGCTGAATGAATAATTATTTTAATAAATCATAACAAATGTATAAACTAGAAAAACCAATAGTAATGTGGAATTAATACAGAAATAGCACTTTTAGTAGGTAATGAAAACTTGCAAAAAATTTTTTTCTTAACTATTTAAAATTCTGTGATAATTAATAAGGTGGCCCTCGAGCAACGACTTAAAGCTGAACACATGGTGTAGGAGATGGATGGAAACTGGCATACTGTAAGTTGCTGAAGGTCATTAACAGAGAAATGGATTCCATAAGTCAGTTTTCAGGTCACAACTTTCCTTTTAACCTTCTAATTGCTCTATATTGGCCTCTCTTTTCTCTGATGACAACAAAATCTAGGAATTAAGCCCTTGTAAGGGAGAAATAGTTCATCCTATGTCTTCAGAAAAGGCAGTCAGGCATTGGAAACTTCAAAGGCAGTGTTCTGGCCTCAGGTGCCTACCATTACTCTATCCTCTTGCTCTTCCCTAGCTAAGACTCCTAGCACACCCACAGCTTCATCTCCCAGCAGCACAAGCCTTTGGGCTCAACGACAGTCTAGGAAAGTGGTAATCTTAGTGTGTCATTCGTGCTGTTCACCAAATATTTTCTTATCCCTCCCAGGTATGTTATAGTTTTATTCTTTTTCATCCCCCTTGAAGTTATTTGTGGCTTCGAACTTGCTTTGGACAATAAAGTAGGCGTGGAAAGTAAGCTAAAGGGATGTCTATGACTCTGGACTTTTAAAGTCAGTGTGCAATTTGTCACACTCCATTCTCCTGGAGTGGCTTCCCATGTTCGAGGTAGCGGTTTCTGTCCCAACTTGGGTCTTGCCGTCAGGACAATGGGGAACAGAGCCCAAAGTCAACTTGCCATGGACGGATCATATGAGTCAGAAATAAAATTAGTGGTTTCAAGTCATGGAGATTTTTGGAGTGTTTTGTTTGTTTGCTTGTTTGTGTTGGCTTTTTGTTGACTTCAGAATAACCTAGCCCATGCAGTTTGATATATGTATTGAACGTTCTTAGCACACTGCCCACTTACATTCTCCCGCCTACCTATCAGAATGATGTCACTGCCTCTGTCCTTGAACCTATGCCTTGTATTTTAGAAGAACTTCTTTTCTTTTTCTCTATCTGCATGTACATATTCTAATTTTCTATTTCTCCAGGTCGGTGGTTTAATGGAATATCAGTTATGATTCCTTGTCTTTCTTTGATCAGATTAATATGGATCCTCTGGATTTTTTTTCTCTATTTAAAAGAATGGAGGAGCACCTGGGTGGCTCAGTGGGTTAAAGCCTCTGCCTTCAGCTCAGGTCATGATCCCAGGGTCCTGGGATCGAGCCCTACATCGGGCTCTCTATTCCGCAGGGAACCTGCTTCCTCCCCTCTCTCTGCCTGCCTCTCTGCCTACTTGTGATCTCTGTCTTCAAATAAATAAATAAAATCTTAAAAAAAAAAAAAAAAGGAAATGAAATTCTCAGGCTCAGCACAGTAAGTGCAGCACGAAGTTTGTTCCAAACTCCATACCCTCAACGACTACTTTAAATTGGTGTTATCTAGAATATTTGGGTACCCATATCCCATCAGTATTGCCTGCTACAGTCTTGGTAGATCGGGATCTATTAAAAGTATACTTTTTGACTCATAAAGGTGATGTGAGGCTTGTCTGAGAGTTCCCAGTTGTGGCTTCACCTCAAACTGCACTGTCGGCGTTTTGTGCTCTTGAAACGAGCCTGTTGATGGGCAACAAATGCCACAGCATACCACGTTCATCTTAGATTCTTTTTTTCCTTATGACAGATGATAGTATGTTTGTGAAGGCTTCAAAATAGAAATTAAGTTATCTGTGACCTTTCCTGGATCTACTTATGGCAATTTTATCTCAACTTCCACCAGAAAGTGATAGAAAAACAGAGTTCCCAATTTCATCAAGATGCTCTAATGTGCCTTAAAGCAATAACATGTGACTTCTATTCTTGCTTTGGAAGCTTAAATGTAAATTATATATCATTATCCCAAAGATTATCTTTTGAACCTGACAGATATTACCTTTATAAAATCTTACACAGCTTACATAAGTTTTAATAAAAATAGTAAATTTTCTTGGGTAGCAGCTAATATGTAATTAGGTTAATCCATTTGAAATTGCCAGCATTTGACAGCTTTTGACCTATAAAAATGGCAATTTCATATGATTCAGCCTAATAACTTTCTATATATTATGTTATTGCATTTTCCTTTATACACATGATGAAAATGTGCAAGAAGAAATTGGTCATTTTCTCCTTCAAACTCTGCTCCTGGTTCTATAATCCTCATCTTGATGAATGCACCATTGACTATCCAGTTGTCCAAGGAAACCTGGAAGTTATAATTAAGTCTTCCATCTTCCTCTCCTTTTACATCCAAATGATAATGAACTCTATTTTTCCTTGAAACACCCTAAAATTTCCATGCAGTCTCCACCACCACCACTGCTACTGCCCTCAAGTTGTACTCTGTTATGGATGGGGCTCCCCAGGAAGCCCTCTGAGATAGACAGGATGTGCAAAAGATGGGAGTAGGGAGGGGTCTTGATACTGCAAGGGAAAAGAAGAAAGCAAGACTAAGCAGAGGGAAAAGTTGGGCTGTGATGCTTCTCAGGAAAAGCTCCAAAGACCCACAAGGAGTATAAAGCTAAGATGGCCATGTGGAGTCACATTAAATTGGGAGAAGAGCATGAGGGCTTCATACATCTGCACCACCTATTGAATGTGGCCTGGGCACCGAGTGTAGCCTTGGGAGAGGCCACTCTTCAGCTTGAGTAATTTCTAAGATGTCTGGCATCTAAGCGCTGTCTGCTGGCAACATTCCCAGATGGGAGAATACAATTTTCAGTTCTAAAGGGAGATCTGGGTATGTCCCAGCATTCACTGAAGTCCATCCTTGGCAGTGCTCTGATCCACTTCTTCATGTAAGTTCTAGAAGCATTTCTTCCAGGATTTTAGGGGGGCTATTTTCCTGAAGGAACAAAGAGGCAGGTTAGTAGCACAAAACATAACCTTCACCTCTGCAATTGGTCTCCAGGTGACAACTGACACTCCATGCTTCTCTTATCTATTATGCGTATCTTCAGCTGTACTTCTGTTAGCCTCCATGTCTTTCCTGCTGGGGTGACCTTCCCTCTCAGAGATGTGAGACTATGGCAACCATGCTTTTCTCAGGCCCCAAGGGTGCATTCACTCTTTCAACATCAAAATGGGGGATGGGGTTAACAAGAGATGCTCAAGCAGATAACTAGGTGCCAAATCTATTCTTCCCTGTAAGGTTTGAAGAGCCCTGCTTTCTCATTTTTAGGGCCAGTTACCCCTGTCAAGAGAGTAACTCCTTTTCGCGCCTGCTTGTCTCCTTAGTACAAGGAGCATAAAATGCCTAAAGGCAACAGCTGTAGCTTCCGGCCCAATAGGACTCTTGCATATCTTCATGGTAGAATTCTCCTTGGGAACCAGGACCTCTAAACTCATAAGCCGAGAGCTGTGGAAATAAAAGATCCTCCCCCAGCAGATAACTGGTAGGGATAGTATGTAAGTCACTTCTGCTCCTAACTAATGGGCCCCAAATCCATGTATTTCAATTATGGGTAAATAGCACCTAAAAATAAAGGTCATCAGTTAAAACAAGATTTCTTTACCATAGTATTATTAACATTTGGGGCTAGACAATTCTTTGTTGTCAGGGCTGTCCTATGCAACATGAGATGTTTAGCAGTATCCCAGGCCTCCATTAACAAATGCTAACAGCAACCCCCTAGTTGTGACAACCAAAAGTATCTCCAGACTTTGCCAAATGTCAAGAGGGGCAATATTGCCCCCAGTTGTGAAGCACTGATTAAAGTATATACTGGAGGTATTTATTGAGGGATGATAGTCCATCACTGCAAGATATTGCCTCTGAATTAGCATTCTAGGTGTGTTGTTAGCTTTCTGGGTGGTACAGAATATTATGTACTTAGTGGGGACCATTGGTCATTACTTCCACATTTTCTTTGTTATCAAATGGGTTTTATAGTCCTACACAATGTATGTAGAGTGCCACAGGGGTGGAACAAACACTATATAAACCCTCAAAGAGTGACCCTGGCTACTTAGTAGGTGCTCATTATACATAAAAATAAATTCATTTTCAATGATTCCATTTCTGTTTTAATATCAAAAGAAAACCCAAGAAAGATAAATGTCAAGATATTAATACTGATTATCTCTGGATAGAGTGGTTATATGATTTTTACATTTGGCTTAAATTGCATTTTCAAATGTATAAATAATAACCAGAAAACATTATTATGAAAATCAAGACCAATCACAGAATCAAACCACCTTCCTGTCCAGAATTATTTGAAGTAATTGAAAATATATCTTTAAAAGAGTATTTCCAGCTTATGCTGGGAAACAGGGGTACCATCTGTGGAACAGAAAGTCCCCAGTAGTGGAAAACAGATGGGACCATACAACAGAGAATAAGATTGAAAGAAAGTCTGCACATGAGGAAGTGACTGAAAGGATAAGAGAAGTCCAGAGATGTTGCACGCTCAAAGTGAACATATGCAAACAGCCTCCAAGGTATTGAAGTATCATCAGGATATGAATTGATGATTTGGAATAGCGGTGGAAACAGTCGATATGGTTCTCCAGGTAACACTTTGATAACTGCTTTCTAAACCCAATGCACTGTCTGCCTAGAAGTTCTCTTGGCATGACCACTGGAAAAGGAGGGAGAAACAGAGCAGAGCATAAAAACAGCAAGTCTACAGAGAAGGCAAGAGAATCTGACTCCTCCCTTGACAGAGCTGAACCACGATTCCTATTCTCTAAAGCATTTCTCAAGAAATGCTCCTATAGGAAGCACACCGAGAGGGAGCTAGAGTTGGCCAAGGAGGCAATGCCTGGTAACAGATCTCTGGGAGGAAGGAGGACCCAAACCATCCCCCCCTACCCTGTCTGACTTCATGCACTATACCCTCTGACCATCACTAGGGGTTAGCTGCTGTAAACAGAACCTATGGTCACCAGGACAGAAGTAAGGATTTTCAAATATTAACATAACAAAAGAACAAAATCGCCAAACACACGCAGAAAACCTCTGAAACAGAGGCACCAGACTCAACAGAAAACTCACATCAAAGGAATCAGTTAATGGGAAAAAAAAAAAAAAAAAAAGACTCGGTGACTATAGTGACTATATACGGAATGAGTAGAAATTGCAAAAATGAAAATTGTGAGCCCTACAATTCAGTAGATGGGCAGGCTGGGAGCAACTGACAGCTGACTTCCTGAGGAAGCCCATGAGCTAAGGAGGTTCTCTGAGAATGTAGCTCAAGAGAAGAATGAAAAGTTATTGCTAGAGAATACATTCACCTGTTCCCACAACATTCCAGAAAGAGAGAGCGGAGGAAATTATAGTTAAAAGAAGGAGAAGGCAGAAGGAAGACAGAAAAGTAAGGAGGGGGAGGGAGGAAGTCCAGGAGAAGATCATTTGCCAGAACTGAAAGGCTCACCACTGCCTGAGGTCTGGTATGAAAAGACCCACATATGGACACATCCTACTAATAGTTCAGAGCCTGAAAAATAAAGAGCAAATGTCTAAAGGAAATAAAAAAACATGTCACCATGAAGTAATGAAAATCAAATTAGTATTGGACTTAAAGCTCCATGTTTTTCTATCCCCGCTGGGGGACCAGCGCACACTGTGCTCCTGAGGGGCCAATCCTATAAGATTGAAAAAATAGATGGCACTTGTAGGAGTAGAGGTCTGGCCAGACTTGTCACTGCTAATGGTAAAGCTAGAAAATGGTGGGACAGCCATTTCCAAGTCCTGAGAGAAAAGTAGCTCAATTCAGAAATTCTAGATCCAATCAATTTAGTGTGAGAGCAAAATAAAGACACTTTCTTTCAGACATACAAGAGGCTTTCAATGGCTATGATCTATAACTCCTCTTTGGAAGAATTTCTAGAGATAAACTCTAGTAAGAGAAAAAATCCTATTAACAGAATTAAGCAAAGGCAACTGATTTGTTGATGTACATATTTAACTAACATATTTACATATTTAACATAAAACATATTTAACTAAAGCTATTCTGACCAGAGGAAATGTTGAGAAAGGACCACAGTAGGGTAACTGTAGGGTATAACTGCAAGCAAACTATTGTCTTGTTCAAGGGCTGGGCTGTCGAGTTAGGAAATGCACTTATCTCAGGTGCCTGGGTGACTCCCTTAGTTACATGTCCACGTCAGGGTCATGGGATTGAGCCTCACTTTGGGCTCCCTGCTCAGCGGGAAGCCTGCTTCTCCCTCTGCCCCTCTGCCCCACTCATGCACCTGCACTCCCTCTCAAATAAATCTTAAGAAAGGAAAAAAAGAAGGAAAGAGAAAGAAAGAGAGGGAGAGAGAAAGAAAGAAAGAAATGCATCCGGCTTCAAGTAATAAGAGAAATCCAACTCACAGAAAGATCTAGAGAAAAGAAGCTACTAGCTACAGGTCCAGAAGTTTGATGATATGTCAGGAGAGTTGCCTCTGTAATTCTCTCAGCTTTTCTCTCACACTGAGCATCTCTTGGTTGTAAAAATGCCTACTGTAGCTGCTGATGGTACCGCCGCACTGATGGTAACAAGCAGGGCAAATGACAAGTTATTTCTGTCCCTCTTAAGAAAGTCAGATGATTTCTAGTTTATTTTATTGGGCAGGAATCATGTCATGTGGCCACTCCCAGCTGGAAGGGAACCTAGAAAAACAGTATATAGCTTTTACCACCACTATATAGAAGAAGGCAAGGAAGCAGTGGTTTGGGAATAACAATGGATCATCTAACCAGCGTGTGTCTACTACTGTTTACAGGACTTTTTTCTCCCTTGGTGCCTGTGGTTCTTGGTTACACTGCTTTGAAGCATGAAGAGGTAGACCAGACAGTTGGGCAGCAAAGCAAGTGATACCAAGCGAGAGCAGAGTGATTGCACAAAGCTCCCAAGGAGGGAGGGGCCCCGAGAGGGTTGCCATGGAAGTTTCTAAGTCTAGCCGATTTTACCGGCTTGTTGGTGGGTGGTTTTAATCTGGTTAACCCTCCCTGAACCTGTCATCCAATCAGGTTTTTGTCACATGGGAAAGGATGGAGGGCTCCTGGGTGCTGTAACATCGGGCTGGGGCTTGTTCCTGCCTGCCTCCCGGCTGTCCTGCATCACTCTGGGGGCTAAAGATGCTGATTCACTATCGATGTTGTAGTGAAGGGGGTCCAGATATGCCACCGCAAAATAAGCAGTCTTAGCACAGGGATTATTTTGAACTGTAGGCAATTAAGTATCAATATAGGAAGAGTTTTCTGCCGTCTCCTTGTCTGCCTGTAAGCAGGCCAAAAATCCCCCTGACCTTGACCTGGACCAGGAGAGGAGAGGGACACTCATCACCAGAGATGGAGAGGGCCAGCCCTGAGAGGGGTCTGCCCAAATAAAGCTTCTGAAAATAGCCCTTATCTTCACACTAGCTCCCCCCCACCCCTGTATGTCCTGCTCACTTCCCCACAAATTATCATCCTGGAAGTCCAGATCCTCCTCTACACCCAGCATGAGGCTCGAATTTACAACCTGGCGATTAGAACTGCACTCATCTGCCGGCTGAGCCAGCCGTGTGTCCTTTTTGTTTATTGTTTCCAAACCTTCCTTCTTTCATTAAGGAGAGAATATAAGCTTCCAAGTCTAACTACTACTTTGAGTTTCACTTCTTTTCTGTGAATGCCTGATGAGGAACAGAAGGCAAGCTGAGGGCAAAGCAGAGGATGATACCCCACCCAACCCCATAGTATATAATCAGCTGCCCTCCACAACCATGGAGGCAACAGCTCTTTCTGCCCACAGGTCTTGTCCTTGTGCTTTAATAAACCATCATTTTGCACCAAAGATGTCTCAAGGATTCCTTCTTTGTCGTGGGCTCTGACTCCACCCCCACTGAACCTCACCTTTATTCCAAAACCACATCCCACCCACATATGTAAAGATATTAATAAATTTATTTTTCTCCTATTAACCTTTGGTCCATAAAATTCACAGGCCCCCAGTACTGAATCTAAGTGTATAGAGGAAAACTTTGTCCTTTCTGACAATAGAAGTGTATAAGTTCAAACACATGTTTATAAATCAGGGTAACTATAAATGTAAATATCTGGGGAAAAAAATCTTATCAGCAAGATGCCAAATATCTACCTTTTTTTTTTTTTTTTAAGATTTTATTCATTTATTTGACAGACAGAGATCACAAGTAGGGAGGTAGGCAGAGAGAGAGGGGGAAGCAGGCTCTCTGCCGAGGAGAGAGCCCAATGCGGGGCTCGATCCCAGGACCCCGAGACCATGACTCGAGCTGAAGGCAGAGGCTTTAACCCACTGAGCCACTCAGGCACCCCAAATACCTACCTTCTAACACCCAAAAAGGGGACTACTTCTTTTGTCCCACCATTTGAAGCTGAGTATGAGACTCCAAAGGTACAAGAATGAGATGGTCCCTGTATTTATTTCCTCAGTGTAAGTAGACTAAGTTATCTATAGGATTTTTTTTTTTCCTAAATGTCATGTACAGAGTTGAATTGTTCCGAATTTTGAGAACCAGGAGAACAAAGAAGAAAAACGAGGAGAAATTAGAAATACTGTAGACTTTTAAGAACTTTCACCATCTATCCTAGAAGTGTTTTTTTGGTCCTCTAAATAAGTGAACTCCAATAACAGGGGAGTGTGTCAATGTTGAAATATTTTATTTATTTATTTTAGGGAGAGATGGGGAGAGTGTGTGAGCAGGGGGAGGGACAAAATGAGAAGAGAGAATCTCAGGCGGACTCCAGGCTGAGTCCGGAGCCTGATGCAGGGCTTGATCTCAGGACTCTGAAACTATGACCTGAGATAATCAAGAGCCAGATGCTTAACTGCCTGAACCACCTACGTGCCCCCACCATGTATGTGTGTTTGTAGTTTATAAATATAATACATGAACTATTAAACTGGCATTATATAAGGACACTAACGTCAAGTGGCAGTTTATTACTAATAAAGCTTAATTTCTTTTTTATTTTTAAGATGTAAATAGAAATATCCATAGATATGTGTATATATATATATATATATTTATATGCATACATACGTATATATCTATATGGTAATTTTTTATTCACCTTATTCTAAAGACCAGTGTTTTTTTGTTTGTTTGTTTGTTAGTTTTTGTTTTTGACCAATTCTCTTGACACCAGATTTGGAAACAACTTTAAATTCCACTTGGAGGGACGCCTGGGTGGCTCAGTTGGTTAAGCAGCTGCCTTCGGCTCAGGTCATGATCCCAGCGTCCTGGGATCGAGTCCCACATCGGGCTCCTTGCTCCGCAGGGAGCCTGCTTCTCCCTCTGACTCTGCCTGCTATTCTGTCTGCCTGTGCTCGCTCTCGCTCGCTCTCTCTCTGACAAATAAATAAATAAAATCTTAAAAAAAAATAAATAAAAAAAATTAAAAAAATAAAAAAATAAATTCCACTTGGAAAAGCAGACCTGCCTGATAGAAAAGCCCAGGTAGAGCACAGATTGTCCAATCTGTTCCATGGCGGTGTTCTGATTCAGCGATATGAGGCATTAAGATGGGAAAGCTCCCTGAAAATAAAAGATTGTTTGGGGATTTCTTCGTACTGTGATTCTTCACCCTCCTGATTGTGAGTGGAATTCAAACCACTTTCAGCCAGCAGAGGAGTTGCTGAATCACCTTGAATGCCACCTTGCAAATCCGCAGCAACAAACCAGGGGGCCAAAAGGTTGAAAACGCTGACGAAATTCCTAATGATAAAAATTTTAAGTTGAATTTAAGAATCTTTAATCATAATGAATTTTAGGTGAAAGAAATTACTTGCTGTTCCTGTGACTTGTAATAATCGTCAGGCAAAAATTATTTCTTTAAAGATATTTATTTATTTATTTATTTATTTATTTATTTATTAATTATTTGAAAGGGAGTAGGAGGGAGAGCCCAGAGGAGGAGTGAGAGGGAGAAGCAGACTCTCTGCTGAGCAGGGAGCCCAAAGCGGAGCTCCATCCCAGGACCCTGAGATCACTTTGAGAGCAGAAGGCAGACACTTAACTGGCCCCACTTAGGTGCCCCTCAGGCAAAAATTATTAAGTTCTATTTACCATGCTAATATTTTTCATGAAATGGCTCCCTCTTTTTTTTATGCATGAGATAAAGGCCCTTTCAATTTTGCTTATGTGGTATTATCATTTTGAGTTTACCATTTCTGTAGCATGAAACAAACATAACCTTTACTTGAAGCATATTTAAATGATGTCAAATCTAATAAAATTAATGGCCCAATTCTTTGCAATTGTTCCAATATATTTTCTTTCTGAAACCAAAATTATGAGTAAAAATACCATTTCTTTTTAAATGATTTCACATAATAAAAATATGAAGTCTAGATTAAATTGATCTTTTTACTACTGTTCATTCTGCTATATTCCCTTTGTGAAATTGATGTTTCATGTTCAATTGCTTAATTTCAACTGAAATTGGAAGACCAAAGCATCTTAGGCTATATAATAATAAAATTACCTTACCGGGTACAGTTTCATATTTTTCAAAGCACTTTCCTATTATTGAATTTTGTCTCACAACAAATCTAGTTATTATTATTATTTCCTTTTTGATATATAAGGAAAATGGAGCACCAAAAGGTTAAGTGACTTGTTTTTAGTTACCTCATTTAATTAGTGATAAAGCAAAACCTGGCACTGAAGTGTTTTTGTGTCTCTCATAGAGTTCTTTGCTTTTCTATTTCATGAGTCCTGATATTTTCAGGAACTGAGCTAGGAGCATTCCCCCTCCAGCTGAACACTAAGTTCTTCAGTGCAGAGTTCAGGGAGATTATCAGTTCTTGGAACAGCCTTCCAAATTCCACATGAGAGTGTAGAAACTAGAATGAGATGGGTGATCTGGTCTTTAGGGCGAATGATGAAGTTTCACGTTTATACCTGTTTCACTGGGAATCCAATAAATGTAGCATCTGGTGAACGATCAAGCTTGAGTCCAAGAAACAACCTCATGAAGTAGCAGCCTAGAAACTGATAGTTAACCCCGTGCCCATGGATGCTTTTAGAAAGTGGGGGTGTACCTCAAAGAAGATCAGAGTTCTAAGGTAGAGAATAACAGGTTAAATCAGAGCATTTTCTGCCGCTCGGCAGCTGAAGTAGAGTCCTATCCAGTGAAAGCTACATATTAGTAGAAAATAAAAGCATTTTTTAAAAGATCAAAAAATTTTGAATTTTTAAGTAATCTCCACACCCAACATGGGGCTCAAACTTACAACGCCCAGATCAAGAGTCACACATTCCACCAACTGAGCCAGCCAGACACCCCTAGAAAACACAAACATTTTTTTAAAGACACCTAGTGCTAAGGACCGAAAAGGAAGATTCTGGGTTGAAAATATAAATTCTAAGACCTGGTGTTCAGAATTATTCAAGGTTTCAGGCCCTCAAATGTCTCCTGTGACCTAAAACAGGTACCTGGAAATATGGATATCTGGAAAGACAGGGATTTCTCAGGGATAGCATATCTGTTCTGACCATCCAGGTACAGGGGAGACAAGGTCTTAGCCTGGGTTCCAAAATGGGAGAGACTGTGCCAGGATGGATTCCAACCAGTGGATGCTCCCTTAGTACGGAGTTACGGGAGCAATTTACAGTAAGATTTTTCTGAAGAAGCTCGGGGAGATAAGAGATAAAAGCAAGATGGGTCAGAAATTTGCCAAAATTTTACAACTGGTAAAGATGATTTAGAATGAGGAAGGACGGGAGAGATTTGGGTGCTTTCAGGTTACAAGTAAACAAAAAAGGGAGTTTGCATAGGGAAGTTCCCCTTCAAACTTGGGCAACTACTGTTGGGATGTTTCAGCCCCCAGCTCCTGGACAGTTCCCCAAGAGAGGAAAGCCCAGTGCCCCCCAAGAAGGATGCAGAGAAAAAGCCTCAGGCCCTGGTTAGACTCCACCCACTAAGGACCAGGTGGTAGATAGGCTGCCTATTCTGGGAACAGGACCAAAACCATGGAGGGCCGGACTTTGTAGAGAGAAATAATCAGCTTTTTTCTTTTTTCTATTGTGGGCTGGAAAGTTATCTCAAAATAGAGTATATCAATGAGGCAAAATCTACTCTGGTCTCCCAGAAACTGAGACCAAGAGCTAAGGCAGGAAGCTACTCTAGTGGGTTTTTTCCTTTTCTTTTCTTATTTTTCTTTATTTATTTTTTAATTTTTTTTTCAGTGTAAGAGTATTCATTGTTTATGCATCACACCCAGTGCTCCATGCAATATGTGCCCTCCGTAATACCCACTACTGGCTCCCCCAACCTCCTACCCCCCCACCCCTTCAAAAACCTCAGACTGTTTTTCAGAGTCCATAGTCTCTCATGGTTCATCTCCCCTTCCAATTTACCCCAACTCCCTTCTCCTCTCCATCTCCCCATGTCCTCCATGTTATTTGTTATGCTCCACTAATAAGTGAAACCATAGGATAATTGACTCTCTCTGCTTGACTGATTTCACTCAGCATAATCTCTTCCAGTCCCGTCCATGTTGATACAAAAGTTGGGTATTCATCCTTTCTGATGGAGGCTTAATACTCCATAGTGTATATGGACCACATCTTCCTTATCCATTCTTCCATTGAAGGGCATCTTGGTTCCTTCCACAGTTTGGCGACCGTGGCCATTGCTGCTATGAACACTGGGGTACGGATGTCCCTTCTTTTCACTACATCTGTATCTTTGGGGTAAATACCCAGTAGTGCAATTGCAGGGTCATAGGGAAGCTCTATTTTTAATTTCTTGAGGAATCTCCACACTGTTCTCCAAAGTGGCTGCACCAACTTGTATTCCCACCAACAGTGGAAGAGGGTTCCCTTTTGTCCACATCCTCTCCAACACATGCTGTTTACTGTCTTGCTAATTTTGTACTCTGGTTTTTAGGTATTCGTGGAGATTCCAGCTGGTCAGGCTAACCTTCCCAGTCCTCTTTCCCCCCAACTGGAGGCAGGGAGCCTCAGGGAGGGGCTGATAGAAGCCCAGGCTAGTGCTCCTGGACAATAGTGTGGGGATGAGGGCCACACGCACAGAGTCAGGTGTCTAGGCTTTGAGGTGGTTGAGAATCCAGCTTGGACCTGCTCTTCCAGGCACCTCTGTGTCCCTGGGCTCCTAGAATTACCCACTTCTGTAAGAATGACAGACTCTCCGGACTGCAGGTGGGCTCAGGTGGGGAAGATGCCCCCGGGCAAGAGGTGAAAACAGCGTTTTCAGTACCCACACCCTCACCCATCCTAGCAGGAGTGGCTGAGCCCTGAGGCTTGAGAAGCGCCTATAAATCTTGTGTTTTTCTTCCATTCATTCAACCTAAAGGGACAGAGTTTATATAAATGTCAGGATAGAAATATTTTTGTAGGGGAATATATAGTACCTGGGGAAAAAAATGCTCCTTTCTTTGCAGCTTGCAGGAGAATGCCTTTGTAGGAAAAAACAGATTTGTTAAAGGAATGCCAGGAGCGGGGTCCTAAAAGGCTTCCTGTTTGTCTCCCAAGATTCATGATGAGGGTTGTGATTTACATGATGTGAAGGGAGGGGAAGGGCAGGCCTAGGTGCTGGGAGAGGCTTGTTTCCAGAAAGAAGACAACACAGTTAGTGGCCCAACCTAACAGATTTGGGAGAAATATTCCCGAATCCTTGACTAAGTAACATTCAAAGTAAAATGCTTCCACCTCTGCTGTGAAATTACTTGTAAACCTAACTTTTCTTGCTAATGCCTTCACAGGGCTTTGGTTTTTGTTTTTTTTGTGGGAGAAGTTCAGAGGGACAAGTTGTCTGCCAGGCACTCATAGTTACCCCCAGGAAAAATGAAATGCTTCAGGAATACAGCTGTCAATCCCTGTCTTGAAATGCGTTATACAATACCCTGTAGTTTAAAAAATGTTCTCATAAAATCATTATTTTCTGTAAATAGGGCAGTATCATACTTTCCATTTTGCAGATGAGGAGCTGGGGTTCAGAGATAGTAACTCGGCCAAGTGAAAAGTAACTGGAGCTTTGATTCTTTTTTTCTTATTGATGGCATCTGCTGAGTTTTTTTTTTTTTTTTTTTAACAACTTTATTTTTTTAGAGTTGTTACAGGTTCCTAGCAAACTTGAATGGAAGGTACAAAGACTTCCCATATACCCCTTGTCCCCACATACCCCTTGTCTCCCATCATCAACAGCTCTTACCAGACTGGTGTATTTGTCACAAGGCAGCCTGGGGGCAGGGCTACCAGAGTACTTGGCTTGGGGGGAGGTGGGGAGTGGGGAGTGGGGGGCAAACAGACCAGGTTCCACCACTCACTGCTGACAAAATCCAAAAGCAGAGAATCAGGTGGTGGTGAAACAAGAAAGGAATGTATTTCAATGAATGCCAACACCAGGAAGACAGCAGATGTCTCAAAAAGTCTCCGAAATGCCAAAAAATACGTTATGCAATGTGAGGCAAAGGTGGGTGAGTAAAAACAGGTAGGCAGTGAAGTTTAAATGATCATCCTCAGGGTGCCTGGGTGGCTCAGTGGGTTAAAGCCTCTGTCTTCAGCTCAGGTCATGATCCCAGGGTTCTGGGATCAAGCCCCAAGTTGGGCTCTCTGCTCAGCAGGGAGCCTGCTTCCTCCTCTCCCTCTGCCTGTCTCTCTGCCTACTTGTGATCTCTGTCAAATAAATAAATAAAATCTTAAAAAAAAAAAAAAAAAAAGGTCATCCTCTTGGAGTCAATCTCCGGTGGGTGGGGTCTTGCTGGTTCAGAGCATTCCTTATTGCTGGAGGGGGTTGTTTCAGTTCCCATCTAGGGATGATTTGCCCTCCCATCTCCCCTACCCCCTGCTCCAGGGTCTTTTACCTGAGTTTGGAGATAAGCTGGAAAGAAGAATTTAATCAGTTAGGAAGAGTCTATTAGAGTGAGGTCAAAATGGAGGTAGTTGAAGTCCTCTTTCAATAATCAGTGCACCTACATTGATGATCATGATCACCCAAAACCCATAGCTCACATTAGGATTCACTCTTGGTGTTGCACATTCTATAAGTTTGGACAAATGTATAATGACACGTATCATAATAACATACAGAGTATTTTCACTACCCTACAGATCCTCTGTGCCCTCCTACTTATATCCACTCACTCCATACCCAGCAACCATGGATCTTTTTTGATCGTCTCCGTAGTTCTGTCTTTTCCAGAACATCCTATAATTAGAATCAGGGAGTATGTAGCCTTTTCAGATTGGTTCCTTTGATGCAGTAGTACGTGTTTAAGATTCCTCCATGTCTTTTCATGGCTTTGGACTTTGATTCTTGTGGATTAATTTTTGGTTATAAGGAGTCAAAAGCTACTCATACTTGTTAAGCAAAAGGGGTCAGCAGTGTGCTGGGAAATATTAACAGTTCGGTCTCTAAGAGAGAAAAAAAGACCAGGATTTATTTCCACCTTATAAATATTTGTCACCTGTGACTGATTTCAAACGACCAGTGGTGATGTCACTGAGTGCAGAGTTGGGAAAAGGTGCACCCAGTCAGCAAGAGAGGGAAGCATTGGCTCTCACATCCCACTGGGTCTTTTATAATAAGGACATAATAGGCAGGTCTTAGGGACATTCAAGGACGAGTAACAAATTATAGCTAGAACTTCTTTTAAGGCATTTGATGAGGACTCTTGTACCCTTTTTTTGCTTTGTTTTGGACAGATTCACTGATCTTAATCATGCTTCTGGCAAGTTTATCTTGCTAAAGTATGACTTTCAGTGTCCAAAACAAAAAAGAGAAGTCATATGCAGAGTCATTCGCTATGGTTATCTTTCTCTTTATAGAGACTGAGTAGGGGCAAGTTGCTGCTGTTTTCGGAGTACCGAGGCAGAAAATATCCATGTTCTCCTGTGTAACCCAATGGTATGCCACGAAGGACAGCCACCTAGGAAAATACAGGTTAGAATCAGGCAGCAAGAAGAACTAAATTTCACAGCAGACTATTTCTCTTTTCTAACTTCCACAACTTTTATCACAGCCATGTTGACAATTTTCTACTAAGAGCCTTTTGCAATCTCCTAAGCCATGATGGTTAGAAAAGCCAAGTGTAAGTTTCTGAAACTACTCCTGCATTCAACTGACAGAGTCAGGGGCCTTGGGAAGGAGCCCCTGTGCACCTGGGGCACTGCCTGTTGGTTCTCAACACTTTTCTTGCAGCATGGAGTACAGACCAGGGAGCAAACTAGACTGAGACTTGTTCAAACTAGGCAGAGACCATGATGGTGCCCAAGTTTAACCTTTCCCTACCTTTTCCTCATGATAATGTTTAAAAAATCACACCCAGGGGTGGAGGCTTAATATGCAAATGAAACACAGGCTATCAGATAAAAATGTTCCTCAGCTACACTTCCATGCCCAGTTATCTGTGCTCCCCCCACCCCCAACCAGGGGATCCAGTACTCCTTTCCCACCTTGGGTCCTTTAAAACTTATCCTGGCTGTTGTTCTGAGAACTAGTTTGTCATCTTTGTCTTTTTTTTTTTTTTTTTATATTATTTATTTATTTGACAGACAGAGATCACAAGTAGGCAGAGAGGCAGGTGGAGAGAGAGGGGGGAAAGCAGGTTCCCAGATGAGCAGAGAGCCCGACACGGGGCTCGATCCCAGGACCCTGGGATCATGACCTGAGCCAAAGGCTGAGGCTTTAACCCACTGAGCCACCCAGGCGCCCCAATTTGTCACCTTTGTCTTGACTGTGTCTCCCTTCAGATGCAGGTGTTGCCCAAGTGAAGCCTTGCCTACACCTTTAAATTTGGGGTCCATCCTTGTTTCAACCATTGCTGGGCCCAAGGACCTGAGTCCAGGAACAAACCCCAGAGAGCAAATTGAAAGCGGTCTGTACCTCAGATGGAATGGCAGAAATCCGTGCCATCCTCAGGGTCTTAAAAGAGGGGCCCCATTACATTCTCATTTAAGTTACTGGTATGGCCCTTACAAAAATCAGGTTGATCCCAGCAAATGATAGTGGACCGCCATAAAACAGACAAGGGTGGCAGCTTTATTCACAGCCTCTGTGTTGTAGGTGGTGTCATCGCTACGAGAACAAATCAACACGGCTCTTGTTGACCTGGAAAGTGATTTTTAAAAATCATTATCTAAAAAGAGGACCAAATCCACTTTGCATTCACCTGGATGCAGAGCAGTACACGTTCCGAGTCTTGGCCTAGGTCTTCATTAATCTTCCTGCTGTCTGTTGCAATAGATTTTAAAGGGACACTCCACGGAACATCATGCTGGTCCACTGGCGAATGACATCATATTAATCAAACTAGTGAGCATGAAGTGGCAAATGCTCTGGATACTCCGGTAAGTCACCTGTGAATTGGAAATTGGATCAACCTTAGAAAAATTCATGGTACATCCGTGATATTTTTATGGTCCAATGTTTTGAGGAATGCCAGGACATTCCTTCAATGGTAAAGGACAAGAAGGCATTATTCTATAACAAAGGAAAAGGCACAACACTTAGCCTTCTTTGGATTTTAGAGATATCCAGCAGTTGGGTTAACTAACTCAGATTCCTTGCTCCTTGGTGGCAAAATTCACTTCTCACCCAGCCTCTCGGAGGATCCCAAGCAGGATGGAGCCTCAGTTGTCCACAAGAGGAACTCTTCCTTTTTTTGTTTTGTTTTTTTTGGCTTTTTATCCTTCTCTCTGCACAATGCTTCCTAGCGTCACCTCCTAAATAGTTATACCCAATAAGATCTGCTATTGAAGGGACCTAAACCAAGACAAGGGTAGAAATGAGGAATGTAGTTACAAAGTGATTGTAAACACAGAGTTGTAAGGATGGCTCAATCAGAGGGATAGCAATGCAAGTAATTGGATATGATCAGGAGGAGATGAATTCTGGATGTATTTCGAAGTTTGATATGTGAAGCTGGATATATGCTATAAGGTAAAAAAAGGAGCCCAGGGTGTTTCTAGAGATTTTTCCTGGATTAACTAGAATGATTGAGTTTCTTTCAAGTGAGACAGAAAAGACTTCAGGAGGAGAAGATTTTCTAGGGAAGATATAGAACTCAATTTTGGTCAGCTTAACATTGAGATACCTAGTAAATATTCAAGAGACAGATTTCAAATAGGCAGTTGGATACACGAGTCTAGAATTCATGGGGAAGGCCCACAGAAGAAATGATGAAAATCACTAGTATAAGGCTGTTATTTCAAGCAGTGAAATCACCAAAAGAGAGAAGGAGTAGAGGAACAAGGCATAAGCACCAGATCCCCCAGTGCTATAGAGAAAGGAGAAGGAGTAGGCAAAGGAGAATGGAAAGAAACTCTCAGTGGCATAGAAAGAAAACTCAGGAAATGAGATGTCCAAGAGGCCAATGAGACCAAAAAAAATTTTTTTAATTGGTATATTAAGGAGAAGGGAATAACCAGCTATATTAAATGCTGCTGCTAAGTCAGATCAAATAAGGACTATTTATGAGTGTGTTTAGCAGTGGGAAGATCAGTTCGAGCCTGACGACAAAGTTTGATGCCTAAAACCCTTCATGAAGTAAATGAGTTTCAGTAGCTGTCTGAGTATTCCTGAGGCTAAATACAATTAAGGCTTCGTCAAGAAAATGGGGTGCATATGTATGAAAAGAAGGAAGGACTTTTTTTTTTTAAGATGAATTTTGGGCCTGGGTGGCTCAGTTAGTTAAGCGTCTGCGTTCTACTGGGGTCATGATCCCAGGGTCCTAGGATCAATTCCAGAGTCAGGCTTCTTACTCAGTGGGGAGGGAGCCTGCTTCTCTACCTGCCACTCCCTTTGATTGTGCTCTCCCTTTCTCTCTACCAAATAAATAAGTAAAATCTTTAAAATAAAATAAAGTGAATTTTTGGCTACTTTGCAATTTTGCCTAGGGTCAGCCATGTCACTGACAATAAAACATTGGGAATAATACGAAAAGAAAATGAACAAAATCTCCTGGGTGCCCTGAGGGGTAGGAGTGGGGAAAATACAATAACACTAGAATCTCCCAGCAGTCAAGCTAGGTTAATTTACTGAATGCTTTTGTGATAGATTTTGCTGTAAAATAAATTGTATAGTAGATTCTACTGAACAGTAGCTACAATTTCCAATTGCATAGTGTTTTCAGCTTATTATAATCAATGGGAGGTCCCTAGATACCCTGGAAATGATGGCTTGATTCAGGATAGTACAGCCCCCTGATAATAATGCTGGAAGTCACCGGACAGTAAGCCTCAATTGTTCAATGAGAATCCAGGAGGGATAATGCTAAAAGGCTTACGCACATAAAGCAACCGACTCCCAGGAAGTAGGAGGCAACCTAAGTCTATGTAATCATTTCATCCACTCTCTACATGACAAAAAGTTGTTCTGTGTCTAGTTGTACTCTAGTACAAATGATGGATTTTTCTTTCTCTTGTGATAGCATTTGAATTTGGTCCAGGAATTACCTCTAGCTTACTTTCGCAGTGGGCAATGTCCTCTCTCCTGATGGAAGATGCTGCCTACTGCTGTTTGCATTTCTTCATCCACTCTGCTTCTCTTGGCAGTAGATGCACTTGAGATAAAAAGAGTCTCTACCTATAGGGTTGTGGAGGGTCATGTGATTTAATCTAGCATACTGAAATCAGGTAGAACAGTATTTGAGAAAGACCTTGGGCTCTAAGTGTTAGAGCTACCTCTTCTATTTACCTTTATAGAGCAAAGCTTCCATCTCTGCATTGCCTACCATTATGTGGATTTCTGGGACATGTGATCGTGATCAGTTATAAAATACAGACCTTATCAAATCACTGTGAGAATGATAACTTCTAATTCTAAAATGAATGAATGTGCAGGAAAGGATGATCCTGAAACTTTCAGAAACCCTACAAATTGTGAAGACAAAGATGAGTATTAGCCACTCTTGTTCCAAAGGCCTGAATCAGACCTTGAAATCTCAAGATCTCTGAGCCTAAGAGAAGCAACTGACATACGCTAAATGAGTATTTACAGTAATTGCACGCTTCTAAGAAAAGTAAGATTATGCATATCCTTCTGCCAACCACACCATTCAGATTCAGCGGGTTGTCTTTGGTTCACATGGGTCACGGCTTATTGTCCACAGCTGAGTTTTCTTTGCAAAGAGGCTTTATTGGTGACATGAGCACTGAGATCCTTGCAGAGGCTGAGAGCTTTGGTGATTCTTCTTTGAGCTCCTAGTACTGCCCCAGGTTGCAGTGAGGAGGTGGAATGCAGGTCTTCTACTTCCAGAACCCCAGACCACCAACCCTTCTAATATCATCTATTAGTTTTTATCACTTCCGGTTCCTGATTGCAGAGTCTCAGAGTCCATCCTCTTTCTTGGACTCTTACAAAACAAAAAGTTCTTAACTCTGTAAGACAAGCCCCAGGTCCCCATTCAACCAAAAACCCAACTGTGACTGAGAAAAGTTAGGGAAGGAAGAAAAAATAGTCCTTGCGCTTCTGGTCCATTTACAGCTATACAAACAGAACTCAATGTTTTATCTCAATGAATTATTCCAGCACGTCATAAAAGGGGCCATAGCATCTCTTGTCTCTGGCCTTCACACATGCTGTTCTCTCTTCCTAGAATATGCGTGTTTTCCTTTCCTCCATACCAGGGTCACTCCTACTCACTTTTTGCATCTTAGTTAAAATAACACTTAGCAAATTTAAACTATGCCTTGATAATTTTTAGAAGTCAACAATTGAGGGACACCTGGGCGGCTCAGTCATTAAGCATCTGCCTTCGGCTTTGGTCAGGTCATGGTCCCAGGGTTCTGGGATCCAGCCCTGCGTCCAGGCTCCCTGTTCGGCAGAGAGCCTACTTCTCCTTCTGCCTTTGCCTGCTGCTCTGACTACTTGTGCTCTCTATCTCTCTGTCAAGTAAATATATAAAATCTTTAACAAAAACAAAAACAAAAAGCCAACAATTGAAAATTTCAAGAGCATAAATCTACTTTCATACATGATGCTCACTAACATAGCTTCAGTGGAGGACAGGGTGGCCTCTGATGACCTGTGAATAAGGACAGGTTTCTCTTCAAGGCCTCCATCTTCCTTCCAGCAACCTCATTCACTGAAGGACAACCACCTGGTGAAGGAGCTTTGCTTCATCGCTTCCTAAGGATCTGGAAATCACTCCTCACATCTAAGTGGATATGTAAGTTGATGTGTTAAATCTCCCAGGGCATTTGCAGATTAAACCTAGGTACTCTTGTGCCATGAGAGGCTTTGTTCCCAAGGCAAGTGATGTTGAGCAGCAGAGAAGATTTTCCTTATTTTAGTACAGAATGGGTGACTTTGGGCCTGCCCTAAATTCTATCAGTAAAGTAATACTAAATGTATTTCAGTTTTCCCTAGGGTTATTATGAACACCAAATGAGATAACGTATTTCAAAATATCCATAAACTATAACGTATTATACAAATGTTAATGCTATTATTAATAAGTTTTATGAATTAAGTATTCATTGGCATTCAAGGCAAATCTGGAGATTCCTTATTCCTAAGCTCCAGATCTCTCAAAACTGCTAAATTCTGTTCTGCATTCAGTAGAGTTTTGAGTTCCAGGTAGAATTAGGGACAGATTCTGAATATTTTCATAAAGCAAGGAAGTGTTTTTCTTAAGAATAAAACACTGCATGTGTTTCATAATAATCTTAAAAAAATTTTTTTTTGATTTTCTCTTTTGCCTCATTGGGAACCTTTTGAGCCTTTTTTACTTTTGTCCCAGAAGCACATTTTATTTTCCCTTGTGACTTGAAATATTTCTTTTCTTGCCTGACCCAAGAGCTGAACTTTGATATTTATTAAAATAACTCATTTCTTCCTTCAGTAAAAATTGATTAGATCCTCCCTTACCTCCTAATTAATTTTTAAAAATTCATTTACTATGTCTTATAAGTGAATTATACAGGTTCATAGAGGTTTATCTTTTATTTTTATTTATTTATTTATAAAGATTTATTTATTTGAGAGAGAATAAGCACACATATGGGGAGGGGCAGAGGGAGAGGGAGAAAAGAGAATCCCAAACAGACTCGGGCTAAGCACAGAGCCAGAGGCAGGGCTGTATCCCATGTCCTGAGATCATGACCTGAGCTGCAATTAAGAGCCAGATGCCTAACCTCCAAACTGTCTGAGATAACCAGGTGCCCCGAGGCTGATCCTTTAAAAAACTAATTTTTCTGTCAAACCAAATGTGTACGGTTGGAATATTAGCATATACTCCATGTTTATTGCATATAACTGAGGCACTGTATTTTTCCTCTTATCCAATATTATGAATTTACATGATTAAAAATGATTTTTATCTACCCATATCGAAATTTATTTTTAAAGATTGGTCTTTGTTTAAAGTGGTCTTTGTGAGTCTGCTTTTCTCTGGAGCTAGAAAATTGGTTTCTGAAAGCAGGCAGTGAATTATGCTTGTTTGATAAAAGAAACAGAAGAATCTGTTTATTTTCTGTTAAAGTGATATATACTAGATAAGAGTTTGGTTGTTCATGTGCTTAGGTCAGAGGCAAGGCCCTCTCAACCAAAATCAAATGAGCCACTGAGCTTTGCTCACACCAGAGCACCCAAGCGCAATAACCAAGCAAACAAATAAATCCATCCATCCATCCTCAAACTACCTACATCATGGGACAACTTATGTAGTATATTGTCCTGAGTATTAGAAACCTGCATCACAGTGTTCTGCATGAGCACTTAGATTTTGAGAGTGTTGGCCATTTTCCCCTCTATTTTCATTCATTCATTCATTCATTCACTCATTCACCCAACAAATATTTTTGGCTGTATGTGTCAGGTACCCATTTAGGTGAACAAGGGCCTGATGCAGGCATTCAGATGAATAAGAGAGACAGGATCCCCTGCTTTCGTGGAGATTATGATCATGTGGGTAGAAGCAGGTAATAAACAAGTAAATAAAATGAGATAATGAAGTAGGTTAGTGAGTGAGACTGGTTGGCATTGGAAGGGAGGGCAACTCATTTAGATTGGCTGGCCAGGAAGCCCTTTCTGAGGACATGAACTTTGTTTGAAGCTCTGAAGATTAAGAGGTCAACAATTATACAAAGAACTCGGGGGAGAATGTTCCTGGTCCAGGGAACAGAAATGCAAAGTCCCTAAAGAAGAAACAGATTTGGCCTTCTCAATATACCTACAAGAAGCTAGTGTGGCTGCGGTTCATTGAGCAGAGGACAGAAATGTAGGACATGAACTTAGAAGTACAGGGTGTCTGGGTGGCTCAGTGGGTTAAGCCTCTGCCTTCGGCTCAGATCATGATCGTAGGGTCCTGGGATGGAGCTCCTGCTCAGCAGGGAGACTGCCTCGTCCTCTCTCTCTGCCTGCCTCTCTGCCTACTTGTGATCTCTGTAAAATAAACATTTAAAAAAAATAAAAAATAAATGGGTTACATCATGAATCTCATGGCCCTTGAAGTAAGTGGGTTGAGTTTTATTCCAAGTGGAAGAAAGAGCCATAGGGGAATTTTAAGCCATGGAGTGACAGGGTCTATTTTACATTTAAAGCACTGCCCTGGCTGCTGTGTATCAACCAAATTACAAAATTGCAAGAGTATCGGGTGTCTGGGTGGCTCAGTTGCTAAGCGTCTGTCTGCCTTCGGCTCAGGTCATGATCCCAGAGTCCTGGGACTGAGCCGCGCAACAGGCTCCCTTCTCTGCAGGAAGCTTCCCCTGCTTGTGTTTCCTCTCTCACTAGCTCTCTTTCTGCCAAATAAATAAATAAAGTATTTTTTTAAATTTAAAAATAAAATAATAAAACTGCAAGAATAGAAGTGAAAAAACTAATAGTGAGATTATTGCACTGATCTAAATGGGAGATGATGGGGACCAGGGTAAGGGCAGAGAAGACTGAGATAAGTTAATGAATTTGTGGTATATTTGAAGATGTACACTAGTGGTACAGTTAGCAGAGTGTTGATTAGATTAGGTATCGAGGAGGGGATGAGGGAAAGAAAGAAATCAAGAATCAAGGATATCTTGTTTCTTGATTTCTCTCTTTCTTGAATCTTGATTCTCTTCAAAATTTTAAATGATGCAGTGTGTTGATGGCAGTGCCATTTACTGATATTGGAAAGCTAAGGGAGGGATATATATATATATTTTGATGCACAATCAAGAGTTCTATGAAGAAAAAAGAAAGTTCTATGAAGAAGATAGGAGAAAGTAACATACTAGAATAATGTATTTACCAGGTTATGTCAATCAGTGTTACTAAACTGCAATTCAGGAGAAAAGAAAAATGTCCTTGTAGAGTGATCTTTTTTGTTCATGGAAGAAAACTAAAAAATAGACACAGTTTAATGTGCTGTAACTTGGGGAGGGCAGTGATTGATTGTGTTGAGGTGCACAACACATGGATTTATAGCACTTTTTACAGAACATTACAAAATATTGATATATTTAATTTCATTGTATAAGTCAGAAAATACTGGCAGACATATATGCATTTATAAATAAATATTATAAATATATATGTAAATACTATAAATATATATAAATATATTTACCTATATATTTCTGTATCTATATATTATCTATATCTATATATTTATCTACATAATATATATGTATTTTTAAAAATATGTATAATATATTTATTATATATAGAGAGAACTTAAAAGTACTTAGTATACTATACTCTTACCACAGTATGATAATATACTGTGTTATACTAATGTACTATTATATGCTCAAGAAATATGTACTGAATGAATGAATGCAAATGTAACAATATACAAGAATTGTAAGTACATGTCCTTGCAAAAAAAGCCACTAACTAAGCATCATAAGCTATTTATAGATGTGTTTGTTGACACTTGCTTATTAGATAAATGGTGGCAACAGGCAAAGTGAACACATAAAGGGAGTGTTCCAACAGGCATATAGTTTGAGAACCCCTGCCATAGTAGACTCCATTTTGAATTGTAGCCCAAACTAGACCCAGTTATCCGCTTCTGCATACATTATTTAATTTGGGACTCTCAAACACTTCTACAATAGCTGGGCAGCAGAAAAGGGTCTAGAACTATGATTAGTGGTGGCCAGAGGATAAAATTGAGAATATTTGCTTGGTTCGCAAGGGCAGTCCTTTATTAGCCTGATACTATTATTCAGGAATGAGAGTATCATCTTGCCAGATTTATCAGTTTTTCAACACTTCTAAATGTTGACAGTTCCATTTTTTTAGAAAATGCTGTGGGAGCCAAGAGAAACATATCAATAGGACAAACTTGCCTCTTGGGATCTTAATTTTGACCTTGGACTTAATCTTTGTGGGCTTCAGATAATTGTGTGTCAATGACATGAAACTTAATATAATTTTCTCACTGGTTCTTAACATTTTTAGTCACAAACTCCTTTAAGAATCTGATGAAATGGGACACCTGGGTGGTTCAGTCAGTTAAGCCTCTGCCTTCTGCTCAGGTCATGATCCCAGGGTCCTGGGATGGAGCCCTGCATCAGACTTCCTGCTTAGCGGGGACCCTGCTTCTCCCTCTCCCTCTGCCCCCTGGATCGTGCTCTGTCTCTCACTTTCTATCTCAAATAAATAAATAAAATCTTAAAAAAATTTTTTTAATTAAAAAAAAAGAATTTATGAAGTTATGGATACTTCCCTCAGAAAAATATCTATGTGAATGATATATTGCAGAAAATGTCAGTATGTTTGTGAACTCCCTGAAAGTTGTTCATAAACTATTAAGGATTCCATAGATGCAGTTTAAGAATCCCTGGCTTAACATTCAGTTCAATCCCTATCAAAATACCATCAACATTTTTCACAGAGCTGGAACAAACAATCCTAAAATTTGTATGGAACCAGAAAAGATCCCAAATAACCAAAGGAATGTTGAAAAAGAAAACCAAAGCTGGTGGCATCACAATTCCAGACTTTAAGTTGTATTACAAAGCTGTAATCATCAAGACAGTATGGGACTGACCCAAAAACAGACACTTAGATTAATGGAACAGAATAGAGAACCCAGAAATAGACCTACAGTTCTATGGTCAATTAATCTTTGACAAAGCAGGAGAGAATATCCAGTGGATATCCAGTGTTCACAAATGGTGCTGGGAAAATAGGACTGCCACATACAGAAGGATGAAACTGGAACACTTTCTTATACCATACACAAAAATAAAGTCAAAATGGAGAAAGACCTCAATGTGAGACAGAAATCCATCAAAGTCCTAGAGGAGAATATAGGCAGCAACCTCTTCAACCTCAGCCATAGCAACTTCTTGCTAGACACATCTCCAAAGGCAGCAAAACAAAGGCAAAAATGAACTACTGGGACTTCATCAAGATTAAAAGCTTTTGCACAACAAAGGAAACAGTCAACAAAACTAAGAGGCAACCTATGGAATGGGAGAAGATATTTTCAAATGACATATCAGATAAAGGGCTAGTATCTAAAATCTATAAAGAATTTATCAAACTCAGGGGCGCCTGGGTGGCTCAGTGGGTTAAGACTCTGGTCTTGGGATGGAGCCCCGTGTCGGGCTCTCTGCTCACTGGGGAGCCTGCTTCCCCCTCTCTCTCTGCCTGCCTCTCTGCCTACTTGTGATCTTTTGTCTGTCAAATAAATAAAATAAAATAAAAACTTATCAAACTCAGCACCCAAAATACAAAAAAAAAAAAAAAAAAAGTCAAGAAATGGGCAGAAGACATGAATAGACATTTCTCCAAAGAAAACATCCAAATGGCCAACAGACACATGAAAAAGCGTTCAACATCAGTCGGCATCAGGGAAATGCAAATCAAAACCTCAATGGGAGGTGCCTGGGTGGCTCAGTGGGTTAAAGCCTCTGCCTTCAGCTCAGGTCATGATCTCAGGGTCCTGGGATTGAGCCCCGCATCAGGCTCTCTGCTCAGCGGGGAGCCTGCTTCCTCCTCTCTCTCTGCCTGTCTCTCTGCCTACTTGTGATCTCTGCCTGTCAAATAAATAAATCAAATCTTTAAAAGAAACAAAACTAAAAAACCTCAATGAGATGCCACCTCACACCAGTCAGAATGGCTGAAATTAACAAATCAGGAAGCGATAGATCTTAGCAAGGATGTGGAGAAAGGGGAACTCTTATGTTCATGGGAATGCAAACTTGTGCAGCCTCTCTGGAAAACAGTATAGAGGTTCCTCAAAAGTTAAAAATAGAACTACCTACAATTCAGCAATTACACTAATAGCTATATCTCCAAAGGATACAAACATAGTGATTCAAAGGGGCACGTGTACCCCAATGTTTATAATAGCAATGTCCACAATAGCTAAACTATGGAAAGAGCCCAAATGCCCATTGGCAGATGAATTGATAAAGAAGATGTGGGATCTATATACAATGGGATATTACTCAGCCATCAAAAAGAACAAAATCTTGTCATTTGTAATGATGTGGGTGGAACTAGAGGGTACTATGCTAAGCAAAATAAGTCAGTCAGAGAAAGACAAAAACCATATGATTTCACTCATATGTGGAATTTAAGAAACAAACAAGATGAACATAAGGGGGAGGGAAGGAAAAATAAAATAAGATGAAAACAGAGAGGGAAACAAATCATGAGAGGCTCATAACTATGGGAAACAAACTGAGGTTGCTGGAGGGGAGGTCAGTGGGGGGATGGGGTAATTGGGTGTTGGGTATTACAGAGGACACTTGAAGCAATGAGCACTGGGTTGTATGCAACTGACGAGTCATTAAATTTTGCCTCTGAAACTAATAATGAAACTAGTAATGCAGTAAATGTTAATTAAATTGAATTTAAATAAAAAATTAAAATAAAAGAAACCTGGCTTAAACAAATGCAAACATTAAAATGTTATAATGGCATCTCTTCTTCAACTGTCAGCTCAGACCCAGATTTAACTGTAAAATTTTATTATGTCTACTTTTCAGTTTGACTTTTCTCATTGGTCTTGACCTTCTAAAATTTCTTCTATTTCCTTTTCTCCTCTCAATTTCCCCTCATTGGTTATTCTTCTCCCTTTGCTCATGATTGTGCTCATGCTACCATGGTTGCGCAGAGATCTCTACTGTTGCCCTACCCAAATCTGTGGTCCACCGTCAGGCTCTGTCTTGAATCTACCTTGGACCAACTCCTTTAGATATGCCTGCAGATATCTTTCAAAATCACTTACTGACTTTGCATCTCATTTTGACACTTAATCACACTCTTGCTTTTTAATGTTATTAAATATTTCACATGACTATGCCATAAGGCTGCATAAAGTCTGATGTTTTGTGCCTCTTTTATACACCACACAGCACTGTACAGAGTAGTGAACATAGATAAAACCTTAGTAGACACAGATTAAGTTCAATTGTACTGCTCATGATTTCAAAGCTCCCTACTTTTCCATTCCTTTTTTTTTAAACAGGGCAAATTGCTTAAAGCACATGTCATTTTTAAAATAAGCTTTCACCTGGTGATGCAATGAAATCTAGATCCATAAGGGAACATGAGGATTTGGGCAGATGAAGGATATTCCTGTCTGGAAGCTATAAAAACTCATGTGGTAATTGATTTGACTGGATTCTAAGGCTGATTAAGTGGTCATAGATCTTTAGGACATAGAAGAAGATTAACCAGAGAATACATTCTCTTCTATAGAGTAATAAGCTGTGAGTTTATGGTTTTCGATAATTTCTCAATCCATTTTACATTTTTATTAAATCTGTGTTATATAGCCTGTTATTCATTGCAAAACATAGCCTTTAAATAAATGCTAAGATGGCTTCTAAAGGTTAATGTTGCCAGTGTCAGATTTTTCTAGGTGATAGTTTAAATGGCTTGACATTTGCTGAGTAGCCCCTGAGAAAGTGCTCCTCCTAAAGAACATAGCATGTGTAGAAACTAGCCTCATTGAACAAACATTAATTGGGTGTCCCCTATATACTAGGTATGCGGGTATGAGGGAAAGGAGTACCTGCCTTTGAGACAGTAGGGATGTAGTGATAAAAAACAGCTGTCCCTGCCTTCTCCCCACTGCTGAATGGGGAAACAGCACAGCAAGGATAGGTACCCTGAAAGTATGAAGGAATAGCATCATGCATGCTAGCGGACCCCGGGGACCCAGTAAGCCTTCCTGGAGGAAATGACAAAGCAGTTTTTAGATATATTGAAGGGGTTTACCTTTGGAACCTCAATCATCATCCATTTCTTATCTGTTGTTTCTTACTTACTGAATTTGTATTGCATAAACTGTCATCTAAGAATTGATACTGTCTTTTTTAAAAAGATTTATTTATTTATTTAGAGAGAAAGAGAGCATGAGTAGGGAGAGGGGCAGAGAGAGAGGGAGGGAGAGAAAATCTCAAGCAGACTCTATACTGAGCATGGAGCCCAGTCTGGGGCTTGATCCCACGACCCCAAGATCATGACTTAAACCAAAATCAAGAGTTGGTCGCCCAACCGACTGAGCCACCCAGGTGCCTCAAGGATTTATATCCGCTTAACTGAAACTTTGTGTATTCAAACTACAAGAGTTCCTTTTTTGTTGTTGTTTAATATTTATTTATTTATTTTAGAGAGAAAGAGGGAGAGAGAATGTGTGAGTCAGGGGACAAAAAGAGGGAAAGGGAGAGAGATCTCCAGCAAACTCTGCACTGAGTGGGGAGCCCAACTTGGGACTCTATCTCACAAACTGCTGGAGTGAGCTGAAACCAGTGGTTCATTGCTTAGCTGACTGAACCATCCAAGTGCCTCCAAACTTCAAGAGTTTTAACCAGAGTGGGAACCAGTTATTTTGAAAACTATGCTTCACTCACCCAGCTGGTGAATTTGTTGTAAAGACGGCATTTGTCCAATTACATCCCAGAGCAGAGGTATCTGGGAATACCTTTAACAATAAGGTGTGGCTAAGTAGGGGCATTATGAGATTTCTTAGTCTTCAAGAGATATATATCCTGTTACTGGAAGTTTATTGGGAAAGTACTGTTAAATTAATTAAACAGGGAGGCATTAGACTGAAGTGACTCTAATGCCAGGATTGCCTATGCAAGCAAACCAAAATCTAAGCCTATAAATGAGTCAAGTTTACGAAATCAAAACACTAAGGACAACCAGTCATAAGCAGGCAACTAGGCTTTGAGTTTTAACCAATCAAATAGTTGCTTTTCTTTGGTTTCACACATTCTTTATGTAAGTCTTTCTCCTGGTTCCTGGAGGTGGAGGGCTCCTATCCACTTCTGGTTTGGCACTGCCTGATTGGAAGGAATCACTTTTTGCTCAAATAAATTCTAGAAATTTTTAATATGCCTCAGTTTATCTTTTAAAGGTGTGGTGGAATAGAAAGCCATTGCCTACTAAGCCTCACAATGATTTTGAATAATGTTTCCCAATCTACTAGCTTTTTAAAATAGTAGCTTAAAAAATGTTTCAGTCTCGGAAGTTGACTTAAACACAAAGATAAGGCTAAGCCTACCCTCCTCAGGTTAATAGCTCCTATAAACTTAAATAAATATATACATAGAAAATAAACAAACTTTCAAATTAAGCATACATCGTAAAAACTAACAATTTAAAACATTAATATAATTTGTGCTACTACTTTGGTAAAACTAAAGAAGAAAAAGATTTCAAAGGTATCAGGTCAGATTTTATATTTTCATATACATTTCTTGACCTCAACAATACTAGTACATAGCGTGCCAATTCACATTAATATTAATAATTTCAAGAATTTATCTGTTAGGTGAAGATAATTACATGTCATACTTAATCAAAATTTGGCCAGAAACAATGCTTGTCAATTCATTGACTGTTATATGAAATAGATACATAAATCTAGTTATTGATGAAGAGAAAAAAATCTTTAATGTGTATCTCCTCTTCTATATGTTATATTCAGAAATAGAAAATCACATACACCCCAATATTAGTTTCCTACTGCCCAATTTATCACACACTTGGTGGCATAAAACAACATATACTTACTCTCTTATGGTTAGTTCTGAGTCAAGTCCCAAATCAGCTTTATTGGACTGAAACAAAGGCTTTGGCAAGGCCACACTCCCCCAGGAGGCTCTAAGAAGAATCTATTTCCTTGCCTTTTCTGGTTTCTAGAGATGCATTCCTTGGCTCATGGTCCCTTCCTCTTCAGGATTCAGCAATGTTCATCTTCAAGGTCAGGAGTGTTACATTTAAAAAAAAATAAAACATTTAGGATTTTTAAAATTTTTTTAAAATTACATTTTTTAAAATGTAACATTTAAACATGTCCAGTGTGGAGCCCAACATGGAGCTTGAACTCACAACCCTGAGATGAAGACCTGAGTTGAGGTCAAGAATCAGATGTTCAACCAACTAAGCCACCCGGGCACCCCAGCAAGCAATGTTATATTTTCAAATCTATCTTTGCATCATCATCATATACCACCTTCTCTTCTGTCTGTCTCATGATTACATTGTGATTACATTTAGGTAACCCAGATAATCTCCCAATCTTAAAGTCCTTAACTTAATGACATCTATAAAGTCTCATTTGCTATGTAGAACAACCTTCACAGGTTCTGGGGATGAGGATCTGTTTCTGGGGGCCAGTGTAGCCCATCACAATCTCCTTATGACCCAAGTATGGTGGTACTGACTGCTGTGCAAAAGCTTTTCTTGACTTCAGTATGTTACCACTCAGTGTTCCCAACACTGTTCTCAAGTTACGTTACTGAGAAAATGGCATTTACTTTAATTGGCCTTTACTCAGGACACGAAATATGAATGCAGTATAGACACATGCATGAAATTGCATGATGGCATTCAGCTCTTAGGTGCCATCTCATTGTCCCATGCATGTATCAGTTTATTGTCTCAGACTATCAGATTTGTTGGCACACAGTATCTCTCTGGTCTGCTTGTCCCATCATCATGGTGATTTAGCTCCTTCCAGCCTGAGTTTTGACTTCCCTCACAGAAAGGATCTGATTGGTCAACCCTGAAGCATTCTTAGAGGTCATCTCCTTTGGACAGAGCTTTCACGGCACTCCCCCCAGCCCTTGTTATGGGATAAGCATTAGCAGGTCCTGTGATGCATTGGGCACTTCCTACAAGAAGTCTTCTAAAGAAGAGCATCTTGGCATGGTAGGCAGTTTCTCAAATGTGGGTGGTCTAGTTGCAAGTTGAGCTGCATAATTTCTTTAGTAAAAGGAGAACAGAGTCCATGCTTCTATGAACTACAGAATAATGACAATCGCTAAATAGCTATATTTGGGGAGATAGGGCACATTCAAGGGAGACTATTCAAATTCATTAAGTCTTTTTCACTATCAGTTATGGCTGTGGACAAAACTAAAAGAGTTACTAAACGTTTAGGGTAAAGAGGAAGGTGGGTTGAATTTGAGGAAATTGCCCATGAGTTCTTATATCTTTATTGATTTCTTGTATGACCAAAGGCTCTTCTCTTTGGAACAAAGGAACAGAAAAACACTTTGGGGGGTAAAAGTAAATGCAGAAGCAAGTCAAAGTGAGAGAATCACATATGCAAGACCAAGCAGCAATTTGCTTTAAGTAGACAAATTAAGCTGGAACAAAGCAGATGAGGGAATTCAATGGAAAGTTAAAATCATGTGTATTGTAACTTCTAGTGAGCAGGAGCCCAGTCTAAAACTCTGGCATCCAGGCTCACAATTCAGGGTTTTTCTACCATATTTTGATTTCTGTCGTATTGTCATGAGTCTGAAAGCTTCAGAGAAGTAAAATGACAGATAATGTTTGCAGTTTTCATAGAGATTGTTTGGAGGAAAGATACAACAACTACCATGATCCAATCTTTTCATAATTTTTTTTTTCCTCCATGTACTTCTAGAGAAGTATATAATTTTTAAAATCTTCTTGGGAAATTTCAAATCATTTGGTAATTTTTACATACTACTGAGTTTCTAGAACTTGCTAAATTTTGGTTTACATGAATTAAAATTACTATGTAATTGGATTTATTGAAAAACTTATTTAAAACAAGACTAACAATAGTTGAGAATTCTCTTAAGACAACATTATTGTTTATATTATTTCCCTGACCTATCCTTACACAGTCATACTTCTTTGTTACTCATTAATTAGAAAGTGAGAGGAGTAGTATGTGTGAGACAGAGTTTGTTGTCCCTGCTGTAGACCAAGATCTAAAACAGTCACTTCTCATGATTGCTGGGGAATGTTTGTGGCCAACAATAAAGAAAAAGTGAAGTCAAAACGTTTATCTTCAGAAGTGGCCCTTACTTCAAAGCAATGAGAAGGATTAAAAAGGATGTTTCAGGAAGGGCACAATATGGAGGAAATTACTAGACTAGAAAAGCATTAAATATAGTATAACTTTTCATATACCAGTTGCCTCTTGGCCAACATTGACTTAGCTTCTAATGCAACCAAATGGAAAGCGATTTGGGCAATGAAGATCGTTATTCCACAAGTAAATCTTTTTTTGCAAAGCCAAACAAATGAATTTTTACAATGAATTATAATGGTTTTATCCTTATATCAGTAGTAAAAATAGAATATGGAAATTTAAAAATATAAATGGGACTTTGCCAAATTATCCATCCTAATTGAATAGACTTAAGTTTGATTTATATGCTTTATCATCTTAACTCATTGTGTAAACCTGATTTGAAAATTCAAATTAATCTGAAGAAACTTTCATTTCAAAATGAATCAATACATCCCTTTAATAGAAAATTTCAAGAAATAAGAATTGGTAGAGATAGCTTCATTTCCTAGCAACAAGTCTCATATTGATGTTATATTTTTCCAATGGCGCATATGCATTGTATCATAAGATTATAATTACATTTCAAATTGTCATACGTATAGTTATTTTTTCCTACATATTCAAACAACTTAACAAAATTAAAGTCAAACCCAACAAACTGTCTAATAATTTTTTACCAACTTAAAGTGCCATAGAGAAAGCAATTAAAATAGAGAAGCTTTTCTTTGTTAACAGCTCACCAGTCAAATGGGTAAGCAATTCTTTTTCAGCTTTTTTTTTTTAAAGATATATGGTTTTTTTTAAGGTAATCGCTACACCCAACATGGGACTTGAACTCATGCTCCCGAGATCAAGAGTTTCATGCTCTACCAACTGAGTCAGGCAGGCACCCTGATGTTTTTTTTTTAAGTTAAATATTAAGATGAACAACTGACTTGTTAAAGACTAGTCATATATTCCCAAAATATATTGTCATGGCTTAAGAATAGCATGATATAATTTCTGAAGTTGAAATAAAATCATGTTTCTCAATGGGTATGTTTCCTTTATGTAAAAATTTAGTCATTTATGGATGTTTGGAAAGACAGTCCATTCTTGATTATTCAGAAATCAGAGCAGTCTTTCTTCTGAGTTTTCATAATCAAATTTCTGGATTTACATCAGATCTTATAGGAAAGCAAAACACAAAATACAAAATTCTTACAAATATGTAATACAAAACTACCATTTATAAAATTTATAAAATTTAGTCCCCTCTCAAAGAATACAGAATTCTCTGTGCATAATGTTAGCCTTTAATACTCCCCATGGCTTCAAGCATCAGTATCTGGACAGTCGGATGTAAAATATAATGTAAGGCAAAGTGAAAATGCAAAACTTCCACAAGATGCAAACTTTCATAAAATCACTGAGAGTGCTGCTAGGTTGCCAGGCAAATGCATATGTTAATACTCAACCACTGGAGAAGGCAAAAGCAGCAGGAGTGATGAGAGAGTAGGAGCTTCAAAAGAGAATTCTTTCAACACTAAAGGGTTAAGGGAGACCTGTGGGGAAAGGTGAATTGAATTGAAGACATCAGATCTTATTATCAAAAACATTTGTTTGCAACGTTATGCCTCAAAGCAATGAAATTTTGGCTCATTCTCTGTTCATTCCAAAAATCAATATACAATGACAAGTTGTAAACTAAATGTTGTTAAATATGATTATTTTCACAATTTCTTTTACATTTTCCAAGCTAAAGGTCCATCCAGTCTCTTTCACTTCCTCTTTTTCCTTCCCTTCCTCCTCTTTTTTCCTTTCTTGTCCTTCAGTATTTATGAAGACATTTTGGCCCCAAAATGTCTACCTTCAGTTGATTTCTCCTCCTACCAAAGTGTCAGATCATGAGAACCTTTAGGGCAGAAACAGAGAAAGGAATGAGCTGGGCCATTTCAAATCTCAATAACCTGAAAAAGAGAGGAATAGGGGTAATGGTACCTGCTCTGAAATGCCATCATCTTTTGGGGGCAGATGTTCTAGATCTGTGAACTTCCCAGTTCTCAGGCATTAACCTTTCAGAGCTGGAGGGGAGTCTTTTCTTTTCTTTTCTTTTCAATTTATTATTATTTTTTAAAGATTTTATTTATTTATTTGACAGAGAGAGATCCCAGGTAGGTAGAGAGGCAGGCAAAGAGAGAGAGAGAGAGAGAGAGGGAAGCAGGCTCCCCGCTGAGCAGAGAGCCCGATGCGGGACTCGATCCCAGGACCCTGAGATCATGACCTGAGCCGAAGGCAGCGGCTTAACCCACTGAGCCACCCAGGCACCCCGAGGGGAGTCTTTTCAAAAGCAGAATGTAATCAGTTATACTTCGTAGTCTCATGTCCTCCTTATTCACTTAGATTCCCAAATTTTTGTTCAAAATGAGGTTTTTCAAGCCTAAATTATATTCCCTTTATGGGTCATTATTATTTTTTTCTTTTAATCCTCTTGCTTGTCCTGCCTCCTACGTGTAGGCCTACCTTAAGGTGTTTGCCCCTCCTTTCCTCTATGCTTTCCCTTGAATGTCTTGGAAATTAGGAGGCTGTGTTTTTAAATGGTTTCATTGCTCACCTGGTAAACAGATATGTTTTAGGGATTTTCCAAATAGATTTCTGACAATAAATAAATAAATAAATAAATAAATGAATGTGTTTTTTTTCCTGCATGAAAGCTAGGCTTTAACAAATGAAACAGGTACAGCCTCCCAGGGGGCCTTCCGTCTTACTGTTCTGCCATATGTGGAAACAAATATCTCACATTCTTCCCTTTCAGTTGGGATTTGAAACTGAATCTCTTCCTAGTTAATATATTCTTTTTGTTAATTGCGAGTATCAGAGAATACCATTGCCAGAATAAAATTTCAGTTTCTTTCATGCATCAGTAATTGAAAAAGGAAATATTACTGGACTGCCTTGTTCATTATGATTCAGCAGAGAACATCCATATCCGGGAGGAGTAAGAAATATGGGTACCTACCCTCCCGGTGCATTCTACTGAACCATAGGTAATTAATACTGGTCACCCCTAGTTCTAGTATGGAGGTATAATAGAAATATTAGGCATACCTTATAGGTTGAATTCTAACCTTAAGAGGTTATCAATATTTGCAAATTATATTCTTCAGATACCATACAATTGGTCTGCAGAGATTATTTAATGAAAATCTCTTTAGCGATAAGCTGCAATATAAAATGTGAAATGATTCTTTACAAGAACATGCTTTATACAGGATTTTATTATATATTTCACTTAAAATATAGACATTAGGTAAAATGTGGTTCATCAATGGTGATTATAAACTTTATAAATCATTTCATGATATTCTTCATTTCATTTACACAGAGAATGAGTAATGTATTGTAGCAAGGAGCTGTTATTCCCTCTAAAGTCATGTTGTAAAGCAATACAAAAAGGTTTATTATTTTAAAAACAAATTCACAATTTTTTTTTTTTAAAGATTTTATTTACTTATTTGTCAGAGAGAGAGCAAGCGAGAGAGCAAGCACAGGCAGACAGAATAGCAGGCAGAGTCAGAGGAAGAAGCAGGCTCCCTGCGGAGCAAGGAGCCCGATATGGGACTCGATCCCAGGACACTGGGATCATGACCTGAGCCGAAGGCAGCTGCTTAACCAACTGAGCCACCCCGGCGTCCCACAAATTCACAATTTTGATGTTGCTTTTCCTATACTTTTATTTCAGGAAGTTAAAATACTGATTTTCACAAGCATGAACGTTTTTAACTTTCACTACATTAAAACAACAACAACATACCAAACCCTGCAAAATAACGAGTGCTATATTTTGGTGCAAAATTTCTTCTCGGCATTTTGATAAATAAGCCATTGGTACATCATAGTCCACAAAGATGGAGATGCTGTGTTAAGTTACGTGAAAATAGAGAGGCTTCAGTAATATCTACTTGGAATATGGTTGTATTTCTCTTCCAAAAAACCTTGGTGCCATTTTTCACCTCAAGTTTTTCCTTTAAAAGCACATTGTTTGGAATTCATATTCCTCCCTTAGCAAGGTTAGGTTCTTTGTTGCCTTGACATAGGTCTTGATTCATGTTTGCATAGAACTAAACTATCACAGTATATCATACCCCTACTGAAACTATTTTGCTGGCTTTCTGTCACATTACAAATTGATTTTCAAATACATTTGCCTTATAAAGGCATAGACTGCTTTGCCTGTGTTTAAACACTGCATAAACCAAATTTAGTTATCTGTTTATTCTTCATGCTTGCATGGACCAAGTTGTTTGCACTTCGCAATGTCCAACTGTCGGCGATAATTTACTGCAGAAAAAAACCCTTTCCCCTATTTCTAGAATCTGTAACTCTTACCTTATGAATTTAGGAATGAGCCAGTTTAATGTTATAACTTACTACAATAATATATTTGTATGTATGTGCTCTTATATTCATATACATTTGCTCTTAGTTGTAATGTATAGAGGTTTGTTCTGTGCTTACTTGGTTGTAAATTTAAGGACAGCACAACAGAGAAATGCACACACATGCTGATTTATTGACAAAGACTGCAAACATATTTCAGTTTATGGAAGGGAAGATGATGTATTTTTCTATTTTATTGTCTTATGAGGTCTATACTGTTATCCTTTGTTTTCAAAAGTTAATGGCGACTTTATTTAGAAAACGAATGGATCAAATACTGTTTAAAATCGGTACTGCCACAGCTTCAGATCGGGTATGCTTATCAACAAATAACACTTGAAATATAAGAAACAATCATTTCAGGTAATACTTAATGATTTTTGAATGATTATAAAACACTTTGCGAAGCTGAGCTTGTCAAGATTGCTTGATCTGTGAACATGTGAGTGTTGTAATTTTACTTAAAGAGATAGAAAATTTAAATGAGAAGAAGAGGGGATATAGGGCTATCTTTGTGTTTGATTTGATGTTAAATTTATTCTCTGAGTGAATGGAATAGTTAATTCAGTATTTTAAAAATTATCCTTAGTTTTTTTTTTTTTTTTTTTACTGTGTTATACTGATATTGTATAATAAACAATACCCTGTCATCTGAGAATATCTCTATTCAAAGCTTCAAAGGTGTCTTTTTTTTTTTTTTTTTTTTTTGGTCTGTGATTCAGATTCAGAATAAGTTAGATTTTTGTGATTCTCACCCAATGTTTCAACCATTTATTCTGGCACCCTATAATTCAAGAAAGGAAATTTAACTCCTACTTGGAAATGAAACATAGAAGAAAATTTCAAAGCAAGCTGCATTGTCTGTCGATTATAATGGGAATTGGCCAAAACCTTGACGGGTTTTTTTTTTTAAAGAAGGTATTTTCCTCTACAGAGGCAATTGTGCACTGATAATTGAAGTTAATGGTTTTGTTTTAATTTTAACAAATGTGGGGTTGGCTAAGTACCTCTTAATTTGAGTTTGGACATAGAGAAGTATAATAATAAGCTCTCACAGGGATGGTTTACAAACTGCTTTAACATAAGCTATTCTCATTTGATTCTCACAGCAACACAAAGAGAAGGCAATTATTATTTTCCCAATTTTGGAGTTGATAAAAGGGAAGCACAGATGGTAAACTCTATGAGGACAAGGATAGTTGGTCTCATTCACTCATTTTCCCAGCACCTAAAGTACGGACTGGCCTATGATAAACTCTCAAGGACCACTTGGCACATGAGATTTTGAGTGGAAAGATGTATTAAATGGCTTCACTAAGGTTAAAAAAAAAAAATTAGTACATGGGAGACCAGGGCAGGAACATGTATCTTGTATCTCCAAAAACACTGGGCTGTTTTTTTTTTGTCTTTTGTTTGGCTATTCATTAGCAATTATCCCATCCCTTCTGTTTTCTCCTTCCTGCTCCCCATCTCCCAAATAGATGCTTGTGAATTCTTTCAAAAATCTGTATACATTAAAAATATATTTCTTCTCAGGGCACCTGGGTGGCTTAGTCAAGTTAAGCATATGACTCGATTCCAGCTCAGGTCATGAATTCTTTCTTTCTTTCTTTCTTTCTTTCTTTCTTTCTTTCTTTCTTTCTTTCTTTCTTCCTTTTTTTTTTTTTTTTAAATATTTTTATTTATTAATTTGACAGAGAGGGACATAGTGAGAGAGGGAACACAGGCAGGGGGAGCTGCAGAGGGAGAGGGAGAGGGAGAACAGGCTTCCTGCTGAGCGGGGAGCCCGATGCCGGGCTCGATCCTAGAACACTGGGATCATGACCTGAGCTAAAGGCAGAGGCTTAACGACTGAGCCACCCAGGTGCCCCTCAGGTCACGATCTTGGGGTCATGGATGGAGCACTGCATTGGGCTCTGTGCTCAGTGGGGAGTCTGCTTGAGATTTTCTCCCTCTGCCCCTCCCTAGCGCACACACATTCTCTCTCTAAAATAATAAATAAATCTTTAAAAATATATATATAGATATATATATACACATATACATATTTCTTCCTTTAGTTTTAAATACTCTTATCCAATAAAAATGGCTGGAAAACAAAGGGCATTTTTTTCTTTTTCTGTTCTTTCTCAGTTTTGATAATTACTGCTATCACAGCATCCACATTCACCGAAAGCAATAAGCCTGAAAGATGTGAAAATCTTTGACATCAAGTCACTGAGTGTGAAAATAGAACTCTATTGAGAAGATAATGTGACCAGAAAAAATTTCTGGTAATATATTTTCCCCACAAAAACTGTCATTTCTTACTCTGGAAGGAAAAGCCTACAATTCTTGGGCTGTTTGGACAATTTTGAGAGTGAGACAATAGAAATGTGAAACACCTTCTAGCCCCACAGCCTTTGCCCATCCTGCTCTGGAGCAAAATATTTCCCCTTGTTGGGGGAAGGGAGGCAGGCAGTATCTTATATGTAAAAAAAACCCTAAAAAACAAAAAACAAACAAACAAACAAAAAAAAAAACAGGAGCCTTTCTTACCTAGCCCTACTGAAGTAAAACAAAAGACAAGATTTCAAACCAGACTCTCACAATTCAGAGCTCTTAACATCTTTGTTAATAATTTCATATATATTTTTTGAAGATTTTATTTATTTACGACAGAGAGAGACACAGCGAGAGAAGGAACACAAGCACAGGGGAGCTGGAGAGGGGGAAACAGGCTCCCCACTGAGCAGGAAGCCCGATATGGGGCTTGATATGGGGCTTGATCCCAGAACCCCGAGATCATGACCTGAGCTGAAGGCAGACGCTTAATGACTGAGCCACCCAGGCACCCCATACTTTCTCAGTTATTTCAAGATCTGAATTTGCTAACTGCTCCTCCCGTACACACCTTTTCTTTTTTTTTTTTTTTTTTTTGGCTACATAATGATGTGCTTTGGCTCTGATCTGTAAACAATAATGTGTACAGGTTCTTCACTTGCACCAAAGAGACCTATGTGTTCAGACATGAAATATCTTCACCTTTACACTCAATTACATCGGTTAGATGGCATTTTCAAGGGAGCCAGTCCCCATAAATTCATAGATTTCAGGTTTGTTTCCATAGCAATCCTATATCAAGCTAAAAGCATTCCAGAGTTAAAAACTTGTTCTTAGAAGTTTTCAGACCCCAACTCCTGGGACTTTTCTCTGGCTGTCTTTTCTAAGGTTTTATTTATTTATTTGGGAGAGGGAGGAGAGGCAGAGGGAGAGAGAGAGAAGCAGTCTCTTCAATGAGCAGGAAATTGGACAATGCTGGGCTCATCCCAGGACCCCAAGATCATGATCTGAGCCTATGGCAGACCCTTAACCAACTGAGCCCCCCAGGCGTCCCCGGCTGCCTTTTCTGTTTGTAAGTTGAGTCTCATGACAACGGTGTTTCCTCTCCCTGCCTCTTCTCCTTTTCTTCTCTCTTCCTCCTTCCCAGCCTTAAACCTAATTTCTCTCTCCTTGTCCCATGGAAAGTAGTTTAAACACTGTCCATTGCTACTTTAGCTTTTGCTACTACCCCTCTCAGCCAAGCATCTCATCAAGAACTTTCCCAAATCATTCCACAGACAAAATCTGGTTTACAAAGGTATTTTTTACATTCTGATTTTATACACTCATAGGTTTTGTTTTTCTTCAGACAGTTCTATTATAATGTTCCAGTCACATACCAGTAGTCATGGTTGATGGATGGCGGGGGAGGGGAATCTAAGCAGCATCCCCCTCCCCACCCCCCCCCCTGAGTGAAGAATTCAGTCATAGACAAATTGTGAGGCACAACTGATTTAGAGATTTCTGGGAAAACAACTTATCTTAAGCACCGGGAAAGTAGAGCAAGTTTGGCCCACAAATAATGGTCCCCGCCACATCAAAGGGCCAAGCTGACTCTGACTACAGCATAAATCTTTCATTTTGTCCTCATTCATTCATTCATTCCTGTGAGTATCTACTATGGCCCTGGAGCTGTTTTGAGTGCTGGGGATAGAGCAATGAGTAGACAAAAATCCCTTGGCACATGCATTCCCTAAGGAAAGACAGATAATAAATTAGATAAATCAGTTAAATATATAATGCATTAGCTTAAATGATACCTGCTAGAAAAACATAAAGGAGGCAGAGAAGGGTAGCAGGCATTCCTCCAGATAAGGCCATCATAGGCGTGTGATGTGAGTGTACAAACCACAACAAAACAAAAAAAAGCCAATTTCATACAATAATTCTGAGATACTGAGGGCACCATGTAACACTCAATTAGTTCAGCATAAGTACAAAAAAGTATGGGAATAGGAATTCTGTATGAGTACAACAGTGTTGACATGGAATACCTTCCAAAGGCAGCATTTTCAGGCTTGGAAGTGTTGGGGGGCCCAAAGGCATGAAGATCTTAAGACTTTGGAGCATGCCAGGCAGCGGAAATCACTGTGGGGCTCGGCCTCAGAGCCGCATCACGGGTGATGGCACTGGGTCTGTGAGTAATACGTGAATCACAGCCTGCAGACTCCCACAGGGGAGCGGGCAGGAGAGATACCAGATCTGATGTAACGGGTCGATGCACCGATCTGCTGGTGTTTGCTGGGCAGCTGGCTTTCTGAGTGTAGTTCCAACACACGTGCTGGTTGATACTCATGTGAAATTCATGAGTTAGACGGAAGTGAAACTTGTCAGTGATGTGAGTGAACTGTTTGCTGCCTATGTTTTGAGTATTGCAAGAATCCAGCTTCGTGTGCCTGTTCACAGTACAAGAGCTGCAGACATGACATAGTCACCTGCATTATTAACACCTTCTTCATCTAGGTATAGACTGCACGACCGGCAAAACGATGTATCAGACCCTAATTTGCAGCACTGGCCAATCTCCATGGTGTAGATACTTGTAAATACTCTCACTGTGGTTGACTTCAAGCCACCAAGGGACAATGGTGTTGGCAAGAAATGGGCAAGATGATACCACCCTATATACTGGAGTATTTCCATCAGAGAGACAAAAAAAAAAAAAAATAGTGTAAATCCCATTAAGAGGATAGATGATAAGAAAGGTAGTAAAATATTCAGGAAGTATATGAGTTTTTAATATTTACTACATTTGCTTTAAGAAATAACATATTTGATTCTAAGTTGACACAATATGGTTTTTAACAGTGGTTACGTTTAACAAACAGCTAGTAAATTTTCTGCAAATTTAATACCGGCTCTTGTGAGCCCGTACAAGTCAGCTATCAACACACTGCTGGTAGGTGCCAAAACTACATAAATATGGGTTATTATCAGCAATGTGACTAAATTTTATTCTCGGACTCAAATTGCCCCAAAAAGGCAAGTTTAAAAACAAATGTTTTAGTTTTTTAATTTTACTGTTTGCTTTTTTACTGGGGCTTTTCTTTGAATAGCTAAGTAGCAGATTTCCAAATCTCTTAGGGTATGTAAATGAGCAGAGAATAATCTCAGCCATTAGTTGTTGATTCCTGCCAGCTTTCCTCTCAGAAAGGTGACTTTTCACTGATGACTCCCTAAATGCTAGGAGTTGTTTATTGCATTCAGCTCTGTACTGTCTATAATCACCGCTATCTAATATGTATTAGGTGGAACCAGATGGAATCGCTGCTATCCAACCATTTTTGACCTAGAAAAACAGTAATTTCATAGGTTTCAATCAAGTATCTTTGCTCTAGTCAAACTGGTCCCGATGTTCCTCTGTCATTTGTGTCTCTGTGTTCATGCAATTTTTCGCGTCCGAAATAGTCTTTCTCCTCCCCTTCCTGCTATTTCAAACCTCTCATCTTCTAAGACTTAACTCCTGCTTTCGCATCTCCTACAAACCTAACCCTGATCTCTTGAATATTCATTAAGCAATTCTAAGTGTTGTCTCCCCTGACCTTTTGTGATACTTGTATGTACACCACATAATTGAACATAATTGTAGTCTGTCTTATATTATTTGTATGGTTTCTCGCATTAGTCTTGTCTGTAACTAGAAGGTCAATTCTCTGAATGGAGGAACTAGAATTTAACACCATGAAGCCCCTTTTCCTCCCCTGTCAAATGGAGAGATAATGATGTCAACACGGTGGGGTGATGTTAGGGTTGTATGATAAATCTGGGTTATATAAACTCTTCTCTGGAAGTTTAAAATGAATGTAATCTACTTTTGTTAATGTTTTGAGTAATTCAGGGGAAGGTACGATTATCACTGTGTATGTCTGGCTTAAGAATGAGAAGTATTACAGTTGTTTTTTAGGTAATGTTTTTGGTTTGACTCAATTTCCCAATCTTCCAAACTGATACCTAAAAATGGCACAGATAAATGGATAGATATATAGACAGATCAATAGAAAGAGAGCTGTTTGGGGGGGGGCACAGATACATTTAAAAGTTGAAACACACTGGATTCCTGTCTAGTTGAGTATACATTAAGATACTGTGGTTCTTATTACCTAAGAATAAAACTCCTATCATTTTATTATTCTTGAACCTAGAGGTTTTTTGTGCAGTAATAAGTGCTAGCATTTTTGAAGAACTTACTATGACTTTGCTGAGTGTATTAGCTTGTATTCGTACAACAGCAACAATGTATTTTCTATTATTCCCATTTAACAGATGAAAAAATTATATAATCTATTTTTTGAGATAGTGAGAAAAATAACTAAATGAAGACATTTGCAAAGAAGTGAGGAGAGATTTAATGAAGTATCTCTCACAGAGAGTGACTTTACAATAGTAACTCAATTTTAATTCAGCTTTATAATACTCTAGAAAGCATTGCTAAAGGGGTATGAAGGGTTATTACCAATAGTAGTAAAGTGAATCCCATATGAACAAGACATAATTTCCAAAACAGTGTAGATACATAGATAGATAGATAGATGGAAAAAAAATAAAGCTTTGTGATGACCACTGCTTTCAGGGATAATGGTATATAGTCATTCACTCATTTCTTCTTTTTTTTATTGAACACATACTCTATACAAGGCATACTTAAATATACTAGCTACCTCTTACTTGTCCGCTGAAAGAAATTTAAATTATTGTATGAATTTTGATTAGGCTGATTACAAAATTTTGAAACACAATGGCACCCAAATGAGGGCCAATGCTCATTTCCTAAGTGAACATTTTATGTGCAAACAAACAGCTGCTGGAATTCAACAGAATTTAAAACAAGCTGTTTGTAAATTTTACTGACAGCTGTTTTTGGTGATTTTTGTCAACAGAATTTTCCTGCTTTGCATCACAGAGTTTTTTTTTTTTTTTTTTTTTTTTTTTTATAGTGTCCCCTTAAAGAGTAACTTGCTTGCTTTAATCACGTTTACAGAGACTTATGACTTGACGCTTATTCAGTGGTACAGCTTCTCAACACAAAATGTCAGTGAGCCTGTTATAAATTGCTTCTGGCATTCCTACTCTATCTTTTATTTGGCCGGGAGTATTTCCACCTGAAAGTGATAAATTCCTGCTATAACCGCTTTATGTGCTTCAGTAATTACACTGTACAGAAAAAGGGGCTTTCTACTGAGGTGTCTCTTTAAAAATAGCAAGCAATAAAAGGCAGTGGAATGGGTTGAACTCTCAAATCTATCGAACAAAAAACAATGACCAGTGAAATATCTGTGTCAGACTGTATTTGATAAATGATCAGGCAGTACAGAAGACACCCAAACCTTTAAAACCACGGCTGTATTAATGTAACTATGTCCTTAGACTAGTTACTTTCGATCTTGTGACAGAAATCTTGTGGATGCCCTCAAGAACAGAGCTAACATGCTTTCAAACATCATCTGGAAATATCTAGATGCTTCTAGAGACTTGGGTAACTTTTTAGTAAACGTCAAGGTCTACGTGACTTTGAGATTGTATCCTTATGTGCAAGTCAGAGAGAGCAGCATGTCAAAACAGTTCAGTGGAATCCACTGCAACCAATAACTTGATCACTAGATGTAGCCCAACTGTGCCAACCAAGAAGAGCTCCGCACTGGTTTTGAGTGGTGGGTGCTGAGTAGTTTGGGCCATATCTGTTTTTGTTTGGTTCTTATAAACTGTCTCTAGTACACAGAATGAAATTATTGTTTTTCATTGCTGAGGATATTTGCTCTTAAAAAATGAACAAAATGTTGTCAAATGTTGTCACGTTAATTGAACAAAAACCATAAGGATTTTTTTTTAAAGATTTTATTTATTTATTTGACAGATGGAGATCACAAGTAGACAGAAAAGCAGGCAGACAGAGAGGAGGAAGCAGGTTCCCTGCTGAGCAGAGAGCCTGATGCGGGTCTCCATCCCAGGATCATGGGATCATGACCTGAGCCGAAGGCAGAGGCTTTAACCCACTGAGCACCCAGGTGCCCCCATAAAGATTTTTTTTATTATCTAGTCCTAACATCATGCCATGGATGGTGTTAGGAAGCCAGTGGATACTTCATTTGAGATGACACTAAAACAGACTATGGTTCTTGAACAAAATCCAAACTGCCTTCAGATTTATTGTGTCTTATTTGCAAAGGAATTCTTACGGCAAGTATCTCTGCCCCAGTAGTCGTGAAAGGACTGGCTCCTTCTTACTCAGAATATGTCCTCTGTCCGGAGAGAATTTTAAAGCAGGGATAACTGGCTTAGTGCAACTCAAAAATGCTAAAACTAGTCCTAAAATTGGGAAAATGTATCGGGTGTTTGTGGTAAATTAAGCCTATTGCAAATATATGTATTAAAGCACAGTGCACATCCAGCGTGAAGGGATTTCCATTTGTTGTGCAGTGTTCCTGGTTTAGAACATTTTTCATGATTTGTAATTCCTTTCTCATAACAACCCTACAAGCGTGAGGTTGGTATACATGTATTCTAATTTATGTAAGATGAAACTAAGTTCCAAAATAGGTTAAAACAATGGGCCCCTGGGGACCGTCCTAGGAAATGGCAGGACTTGGTCTCTAACCCCATTCTGCTTCTCTCCAGAGCTCTGTGCATTTAATCATTATTCCACACTGGATTCCAGAAAAAACAGCACAGAGCTTATGACTTTAACTTAGGTTAAGAGCATTTTCACGTAGGAAGGCTGGTTCGGTCCAATGTAGAGAGCACAGACCACACTTCTCGATGCTCTGAGGGTGGTTTGTTCCATGCCACCAATTACCACATTCAGTGGTTCCTAATTAATTGTTCTCAATTAATAAAGCTTGAGGGGGGGGCAGTCTAGGTTTCATAGAAGTCCTTGCAAACCAAATTTTATATGTGACAAAGAGAATGTACATAGAAGAGTCCAAGCAGTTGATTTCACTGCCTGACACCATAATTAAAAGTCAGAGAAGTATTAGTGTACATGGCTGGATTGGGGAGCTAGCTTCCCATGCCAGGGCAGGAGAGGCTTGGTGTTATGTTTGTCCCGTTTTGCTTGTTAAATATGTTTATCCAAGTGAATATGAGGAAGATTTACTACTTTGTGAAATCCTTTACAACACAACAGAAGAGAAAAATTAGCATTTAGACTGTTTTCAACAAACTGTTATATTGAGCCTGCAGATCAGAAAAGAGACCAGACCCAGAAGCCTCGGAGGAGAGCAGCACTACAGATGGTAATCAGTGCAGTGAAGAAGGGCATGGGAGAGAGAAGGAGAGCAAAACAGGCTCCAGCAAGCCAATTTATCTGCCTGAGAATGCCTGTAGGATCCCGAGTTGGACCTGTAGGACCTAGGAAGGCTGAATAATTTTGCAAGAGCCCAAAGTACTGAGGAATATTGCTGAGCCAGAAGACTGGGAGAAAACAGAGCAACGCACCTAAACTCCAATGTCCTTTGGGAGGAAGGCTGAATAATTTTGCAAGAGCCCAAAGTACTGAGGAATATTGCTGAGCCAGAAGACTGGGAGAAAACAGAGCAACGCACCTAAACTCCAATGTCCTTTGGGAGGAAGGCTGAATAATTTTGCAAGAGCCCAAAGTACTGAGGAATATTGCTGAGCCAGAAGACTGGGAGAAAACAGAGCAACGCACCTAAACTCCAATGTCCTTTGGGAGGTCCTTGCGGGCACACGGAAAAGGAATTAAGACCTATAGTCCCTTTTAAAGTGAAGACAAGCTATTGCGAGTGCCCTAAGCTAAGGTTTTACCAAGACCCTGTAGACGGACTGGATTTTCCTAGGTGGTTTTTCTCTGGAGGCAGAATTTCAGGATTTGACGTATTCTTGCTGTACCTCATGCTGGATCGGTTGCCCATCTTTTACGCACACATATAAGTGCTCATGGGAGAAAGAACTGGCTCTTGAAATTCAGGATCTAGGGCTGAGAGTAAGGGTTGATTCAAAGACACAAATCTCATACCACTTCACACCTGTCAGAATGGCTAAAATCAAAAACACAAGAAATAACAAACGTTGGCAAGGATGTGGGAAAAAGAAAGCCTTGTGCACTTTTGGTGGGAATGCAGAGTGGTGCAGCCGATGTGGGAAACAAAGACAAAAGAAATGTAGCTTAAAATCTCCTTACAGCTTGCAGCCCACTGAAAGATACCCGAAACCGGCAGAGTGGGACCTTCCACAAGGAATTCATGGCTGCCTTGGTGCCTTCTTGTTTAAAAGTAAACTTATCTTGGCAGCAGCTGGCCCCTGAAGGTCCTGAGAGTTTTGCTTCCAGATTCCCTGGATCTTGCCCTATCCCTAACCCCACTAATTAAAAAGTATACAATCAGGCACTCCTCACAGTCCCAGTACAGCCCTTCTGCCCACAGGTCCTGTCCCTTGAGTAGGGAAGTGGTTAAGGTCTAGGCAGGAGCCTGGCCTCGGCTCTGAAGCTATTCCTGGCAGGTGGAGATGCTGAGACAGAGCAGGAACAAGAGGTAAGGGAACAAACCAAGACAGCCCAAGAATCTCCAGGCCACAAGCTTTCCAGTCAGTTCTCAATCAAAGACTGCCACTAAAAGCCCTCAGTGGCAACCCACTCAGGACCTCTCTCACTCTAGAGAGCTTTTTCCTCTCCTTTCAGCTCTCACCTTCACTTAATAAGCTTTCACTTCACCTCACCCTTTTGTGTCTGTGAGATTTGTTCTTCTACTCTGTGAGACAAGAACCCTGTCTCATTCTTGTGCAATACAGTCACTCTGGAAAACAGTGTGAAGGCTCCTCAAAATGTTAAAAATGGAATTATCATATGATCCAGTAATTCTGCTACTGGGTATTTAACCTAAAGAACACAAAACAGTATGGAGGTTCCTCAAAAAGTTGAAAATAGGGCTACCCTATGACCTAGCAATCACACTACTGGGTATTTACTCCAAAGATACAAATGTGATCTGAAGGGGCACGTGCACCCGAATGTTTATAGCAGTGATGTCCACAATAGCCAAACTATGGAAAGAAGCTAGATGTCCATCAACAGATGAATGGATAAAGAAGATGTGGTGTCCACACACACACAGGAATACTATGCAGCCATCAAACCCCCCAAATCCTGCCATTTGCAATGACATGGATGGAACTAGAGGGTATTGTGCTAAGCGAAATAAGTCAATCAGAGAAAGACCATTATCATATGATCTTTCTGATATGAGGAATTTGAGAGGCAGGGCTGGAGGTCGTGGGGGTTAGGGAGGGAAAAATGTGCAACAAGATGGGATCAGGAGGGAGACAAACCATAAGAGATCCTTAATCTCATGAAGCAAACTGAGGGTTGCTGGGGGGGGGGTGGTTAGGGATAAGGTGGCTGGGTGATGGACATTGGGGAGGGTATGTGCTATGGTGAGTGCTGTGAAGTGTGAAAGCCTGATGATTCACAGACTTGTATCCTTGAGGCAAATAATACATTATGTGTTAATAAAAAAAAAAAGTACATGCACCCTTTATTTGCAATAGCCAAAATATGGAAGCAGCCCGGGGTGCCTGGGTGGCTCAGTGGGTTAAGCCTCTGCCTTCGGCTCAGGTCATGATCTCGGGGTCCTGGGATTGAGCCCCACATCGGGCTCTCTGCTCAGCAGGGACCCCGCTTCCACCTCTTTTTCTGCCTGCCTCTCTGCCTACTTGTGATCTGTCAAATAAATAAATAAATAAATGAAATTTTAAAAATGTGGAGTTTAAGAAACAAATGAACTCAGGAAAAAAAAAAAAGACAAATCAAGAAACAGACTCTTACATATAAAGAATTGGTAGTTACCAAAGGGCACTTGGGTAGGGGGATGGGTGAAATAAATGAAAGAGATTAAGAGTACACGGCCTTTTTTTTTTTTTTTTTTAAAGATTTTATTTATTCATTTGACAGAGAAAGAGAGGCAGACAGAGGAAGAGGGAGAAGCTGACTCCTTGCTGAGCAGAGAGCCAGTCATGGGGCTCAATCCCAGGACCCTGAGATCATGACCTGAGCCTCCCAGGACCCCAAGAGTACACTAATCGTGATGAGCGCTGAGTGTATAGAATTGCTGTATCACTATATCATACACCTGGTAACTAATATAACACTGTGAAAATTATCCTGGAATTTAGCAAGTAAATTGTCAGCCATATGCACTGTGACAGGGCAGGGCTGGAAGGAAGGAAGTGGGAGGGAATGTTGCAGATGGGGAGTAACCTTGCTTATTCTCTTGATGAGTTTATTACGGCCACCATCAAACAGCTGCTGGGAATTTCATGAGATTTGGGGAGAGGTACTGGGGCAATGGCAGAGGAAAGAAAAACAAACTGATGTTATCATTGCCCCTGTATCGCCATTCATTTATCAGCACCACACAAATAGGCCAGTGACAACTGTTTGGTCCTTATAGCATTTTACCCAAATGTGAAACTTGCATTTACTCTCATCAGTTACATTATGTAGTAGTTATTTTTTAAGATATTATTTATTTGCCAGAGAGAGTGTGCAGGAGAGCGAGCGAGCGAGAGCACAAGCAGGGGGAGGGTAGGTAGGAGAAGCGGGCTCCCTGGTGGGCAAGGATCCCAATATGGGACTTGATTCCACAACCCTGGGATCCGGACCTGATCCTGATCTGAGGGCAGATGCTTAAATGACTGAGCCACCATGGCATTGTTAGGTCCGTAATCAAAGGAGCGAGACTGATACAAAGCAAAAGTGAAGCAAAGCTTTATTTCGCGCCAAGCATCAGAATCAAACCAACCGCTCCTGAACCGCCTCTTACAGAGAGGGCGACCCCTCCCTGCCTTACAGACTAACTTTTATAGAGCAAAGGCTCTGTGGTTGAGCGTCACACTGCTTGGTAGCTAGGGAGATCATACGCGCGCCCGTGCCCCACTGATTGGATGACTCCACCTTGCCCGACTCATTCCTGAATTTGGGCAGCTGTCTCCACCTGACCTGACCCGACCTTGTATTTGGGCTCTTTGTTATCAGGGACTGGTCGACTATATTTTACTGGTTTCCCAGACTTGCTTTTAAGTAAGTTCCCCTGGGGGGTGGGGCAGGGTCAGTTTAAACTTTACCACATAAACAACAAAATCACTGTTTAACCGGATAGAGCTGCTCTGGCTAAATAGGCCCTTACAGCATCACATATTATGCCCTAATTAAAAAAGCATCTGATGGGGCGCCTGGGTTGGCTCAGTGGGTTGGGCCTCTGCCTTCGGCTCAGGTCATGATTTCAGAGTCAGAGCCCGTATTGGGCTCTCTGCTTATCGGGGAGCCTGGTTCCCCCTCTACTTGTGATCTCTCTGTCAGATAGATAAATAAAATCTAAAAAAAAAAAAAAAAAAAGCATCTGGTAAAAAAATTTAGTGTTGGGGCGCCTGGGGGGCTCAGTGGGTTAGGCCGCTGCCTTCAGCTCAGGTCATGATTCCAGAGTTCTGGGATCGAGTCCCACATTGGGCTCTCTGCTCAGCGGGGAGCCTGCTTCCTCCTCTCTCTCTCTGCCTGCCTCTCTGCCTACATGTAATCTCTCTCAAATAAATAAATAAAATCTTTAAAAAAAATTTAGTGTTATTCTGTGGTAAATGAAGCATTAACAGAAATGGATATATATATACACACATATATAATTATATTAATATTAGCTACTGTTGAGTAGTTATGATGTAGATGATTTTACATTTATCTCCTTCAATAATTCTCCAGATCTACAAAATATAAATATTATTCTCACCTTATAGGAAACTAATGTTCAGACAACTTAAGACTTGATTTAAATCACATAATTATATAGTAGAGGAAGTAGGATTATAAATAGGACTGTTTGGCTCCTGAAATCCCCAATTTACTCCATTACACACACCATAGCATCTCTTCAAGTTCAGCATTTCTAGAGTTTGATTTCTCTGAGGCTCTGCAAAGAGTAAGCAATGGCTTAACAGGGTTAACAATCAATTTCATGATTACCTGTGAGTTTAAGAAAAAAATTGAATTGGGGGCACCTGGGTGGCTAAGTGGTTTAAGCCTCGCCTTCGGCTCAGGTCATGATCTCAGGGTCCTGGGATCAAGCCCCACATTGGGCTCTCTGCTCAGCAGGGAACCTGCTTCCCCCCCTCTCTCTGCCTACTTGTGATCTGTCTCTGTCAAATAAATAAATAAAATCTTTAAAAAAAAATTACATTTGTCTTCAGTAATATTTAGAATTGTTGAATTACTATATTAAAAAAATTGGGTTAGTTTACCATGTTATTATACCCTATAAGATTTTACTTAGTTTTGTCCATTCGGCTTTTACTAACCAAGGGTTTATTTGGAAATGTTATTTTATTGTTTTATTTTACTTTTACCATATAATGTATTAAGTTTTTTCAGGGGTACAGGTCTGTGACTCATCAGTCTTACACAATCGAAATGTTTTAGATGGTTACAGTGTAGCCTAAGGATTGGAGAGGACTTGGGTGGACACAGGGATATCAGCCAGAAGGCTTTGAGAACCATCTAGGTGAGAATGAGACAAAGGGCCTGAGGTGAAGACAGAAATGGGTAGATTTGAGAGTAAGTGTTGGGGTGGGGGATGCAAAGATCTGGGAGTGGACTGAGTGGGGAGGGTGAAGGGTTCTCTGCCTCTGTTGTCCCTATAATATGATGGTCAATGAAGGATTCCTATGTGAAGGGTAGACACAGCTTTAACAAACAAAACAAAAAGCCTGGAAAAGGTGGAAGGGAGGAGAAAGTTACTTTTTTAGAAGAAGGCGGCACATTCAGTGTCATGATCAAAACTCTTCCAAGCTTTCCGGCAGCCGAAACAGCACTCCTTAGAGATGACTCTTAACCAAAAATTCCTCGGTTTGTGGCTTTCCATCCCTTAAGCCTTGCCAACGGTCCCTAGAGCCAAGGGTTCGGGAAAGTCAAGGACCTACATTTTTTTCTCATTTTCACCCCTCCGGGCGGTCTGGACCCGCCCCCTTTCCCGCCAACCGCAGGCCCCACCCCTCCCGGCCCCGCGCGCTCCGGCTTTTGGCGCGTTTCTGCGGCCCCGCCCCTCGGCCCCGCCCCCCCACCCCCCAGCGTCCCTCCCGCCGGGACTCGGGGACCGCTCGGGCTGGGGTCGGGTCGCAGGCCGGCGGCGTCTCGGTCGTTGCCCGAGCCTGCCGCGGCTCCAGCCCTCTGAGGTGCCCTTCCCGGGAAGGCGGGGCGATGCCGGGGAACCGGCAGCCGAGGGTCCGCTCCGGGAACGAGCCTGGTCCCGCGCCCAGTATGGAGCCGGAGGGGCGCGGGGCCTGGGCCCACAGCCGCGCTGCGCTCGACCGGCTGGAGAAGCTGCTGCGCTGCTCGCGTTGGTAAAGACGGACCCTCCGGCGGGGGGCTGCGAGGGCGGGGGGCAGGGGTCGCCCCAGTCTCGGGGGAGGGTCGGGGATCTTTTCAACCCCCGGGATCCCTCTTCCCCTTGCCGTGGGGCAGTCGGCCGGCGAGCAGAGTCCAACCTCCCCTGGGGTCTGGTTTTAGTTATCGAACCTCCCTGGTCCCCGTTCACAGCCTTCCCGCGCGGCTCTCCTGCCTTTTCCTCACCAAACCCAACTAAGGTGGTAGTTTTCGAACTTGAGCGGGCCGGAGACGCGCCGGGGGGCGTGGCTAAGGATGCCGCTCGCAGGCCCCGCCTCCGCGGTTGGAATTGGTGCGGGCGGGGCTGAGACGTCCGCGCGTCCTGCCCGGCGCGGGGTTCCGCGGGACCCGAGCAGTCGCCGCGCCTCTGCGGGGCCCTGCTGAGTGGGCGGCCGCTGTCGCTTGTCGCTGAGCTGGCCCTTTGACCGCTTCTCCGTAGCAGCTCTTTCTGGGTACCCTTGTGGGAGGTAGATTGAAGATAGCAGTGGGATGACGCCGCCCGTCCATTTCTCGTTCAGTTTCTCCTTTCCTTGGTTTAGTCAAAAGCCTGGACGGCTCGGGGTTCCAGCTCTTACAGATGCTGTTTATTATCATTTTTTGTTACTTATTTTCCTTCATGCTGTCGCACCCTGGGAGTCTTCTCACTTCCAGGTTTTCATTATATCTGGAGGCAATCATTTTCATGACTGGCCCTCCATGCTTCTTGTCCTGTAGCTTTTCGTACTGCACACACCAAGGAGGTTTATAAAACGCAAAAAGACTTGTCACCTTTTTCATTTCTTCCAGAAGCACTGATTGAGTGAGGGCACGCTGTGTGGACAGCTCAGTATTTCTGCATCAGTACCACTCAGGCAGGTTTTCTGCCTGCTTGTAGCTGTTCCTGACTGTATTTCTTTTTTGGACTTTCTTTTGATTTGTGTTTTTTTCCCTCTGATTTCCAACCAGTAGAAATTTGATATACATAAAGTACAAGTAACACCGCAGCTTTTTCTTTAAACATGAAATGGACTTAACTGGTGGCTCAGTAGGGTAAGGGTAGGACTCTTGATTTTGGCTGGCATCAGTAATCTCAGGGCCCTGAGATCTAGCCCTGGGTAGGGAGTCTGAAATTCTCTCTCCCTGTCCCCTCTGTCCCTTCCCCTGCTCGCTCTCTCTCTTTGTCTCAAATAATAAATCTTAACAACAACAACAAAAAGAAATGGACTTAACTGTTACAGATCTTTTGCACTTACATTTTGTTTTATAAAACTTCAAAAAATCATCGCACCTCTTAGAAAAGTGGCACTTTTGCTAGAACACATGGAGACATTCTGAGTTGTGTATGTTTTTTCATAACACAGGTCATCCATTTGAGAATAAGAAATTTAAAACTGGCTCTGCTAGTTGCTATAATGAAGCAATTATAATCACATCTTCATAGTTTAACAAAAGTTAGACATTCACGTGCGGTTTCTGTATGGAAGACATGAGGGCGGCCGGCATCATAGTACTTCACCCAGCCTGGAGAGTCAGGCTGCCTGAGTTCAGGTTCCAGCTTTGACACAATGGCCCGGGTCAAATTCGTTGCCTCAGTTTCCCCATCTGAGTGATAATAGTGCTCAACTCATCCACCTGAGTCTCCCTTAATAATAAAAGATATTCGGGGCTCCTGGGTGGCTCAGTGCATTAAAGCCTCTGCCTTCGGCTCAGGTCATGATCCCAGAGTCCTGGGATCCAGCCCTGCATCGGGCTCTCTGCTCAGCGGGGAGCCTGCTTCCCACCCCCCCCCCCCCCGCCCCACTCTCTGCCTGCCTGTCTGCCTACTTGTGATCTCTGTCTGTCAAATAAATAAATAAACTCTTAAAAAAAAAAAAAAGATTATTGTGCCCCTGCAAAGTGCTCTTTTGGCCTTGGGACTTCGTTAGTGAACAAAGACAAAAACCTCAATCCTTAGGACCCTAACCTTCTGTAGGAGGGAAGAAACGAAATGAAATTATACATGTGAAGGGTTGAGTATGGTGGTTGTCATGGGATAAGTGATAAATAATAGCTGTTTTATAAAAATACAAAGAGGTATAGCCTGTTTCCTGAATGGTTCGGGCAAAACAAAGTATGTGATTTATAAGAATAATCTACAGGTTGTCCTAAAATCTAATACAGCCAATTCCACTTTTTATCCCCTTCCACATATTTTTCCAGTTTCTGTCTGAAGTGAGAAGACAAGAAGAGCCAAAGGACTGAAAGTGGACATCAGACTTTTTATAGGTGCAGACTTTGAATGCAGTTCATTCTGTTGGCTGGAGAATAATAGTGAACTCCAGTGATTTTTCTTAAAAAATTAATACATGAACCACTGATGGAATCACTACACTCACCAGTTTCTTTGCATTTTTTAACCCAGGGCTCTGCAAATTTCTTCTGTAAAGAGTCTTTTTATGGTAACTGTTTTAGGCTTTGCTGGCCACAGTCTCTGTTCCTATTCATTTTGTTTTTTTACAGCCCTTAAAAAGAGAGGCATGGGGGTGCCTGAGTGGCTCAGTTGGTTAAGCCATTGCCTCCGGCTCAGGTCATGATCCTGGAGTTCAAGGATCGAGTCCCACATCGGGCTCCCAGCTCTTCGGGGAGTCTGCTTCTCCCTCTGACCTTCTCCCCTCTCATGCTCTCTCTCTCTTTCTCAAATAAATAAAATCTTTAAAACAACAACAACAACAAACCAGGGGCACGTGGATGGGGTGGCTCAGTCTGTTGAGGGGTCTGCCTTTGGCTCAGGTCATGATCCCAGCATCCTGGGATGGAGCCCTGCATAGGGCTCCCTGCTCAGCGGGGAGCCTGCTTCTCCCTCTCCCTCTGCCTCTCCCCGCTGCTCTTGATCTCTAGCACACACGTGCTCTCTCTCTCTCAAATCAAATCTTTAAACAAAAACAAACCCAAAAAGCATTCTTAGCTCAAGTCTGTACAAAGACAGTCTTCTGACTAGATTTGGTGCATAGGCTATGGTTTTCCAAGCTGTTAAAATGAGTAGAATGTCTGAAGTTTAAAGATCCTTCTCAGGGTATATATTATATCACATGAGACTTAATATTTATTCTATTTTTTATTAATTATTGAGACTTAATATTTAGAAATGATTTTATGTTCTTCTCCATGAGTCTTTCTGTTTTGGCACTGTTCATAGTGAATAAAGGGTAGCCAGTTTCTCCTTACGCATGGGAAAAAAACAAAAAGACCCCAAACCGATTGTTTCCACCGCTGCCATTTCCTAGGATCCGCCGGTTATCATTGCTTGAAAGGAGCAACTCTGGGCAGTCTGCTTCTTGCTTTTGCTATCCACCATTCATAGTAGTGTCATATTATTTGAAATTGTGTGTCAGTATGCCCTTTTACAGAGTTTCAAAGTTCTACCCAGTGGGCTGGTGATTACCCCGATTACCCTCACATTCAGCTTGCAGCTGTTATCTATATTGTGTTCCCAGGTGTCACCTGTCTCGTGGAGCATATTGGATCTATTTTGCAGGAAGCATTACTTGTGAGTGAGGGTGGATTGGCTACATTACAGGGCATCCTTTCTTGACCTTTAACATAAGTGTGGCTCTAAGGTGAAGCGGATGGAATTTTTCAAGAGGCCAGATGTGACATTTGTGTTAGGTCCAAGCCTCACAACCAGATAGAAGCTATTTAAAGATTTGGAAAAATGAGACAGGAAGAACATATCATTTGAGAAGCTGACAGAAAGCATAGTTAGTAATAATGTGTTCCTAAAGGAAGTAGGAAAAAATAATAGGAGCTGTAGTGTTAAAAGCCCAAGTGTCATATGACACTGTTTTGTGAATTAAAATAATTAGGTACCTCTTGCCATTTGGGGCGGTGGCGGGGTGGGGGGGTGGGGGAGCTTTGGTCTCTACTACAATATAATTTGGAGTTCTAGCACGTTTTAAATCAACTTTTAGTAAAAAGTAAAATAGTGATCTTGTGATTTTTTTTTGGGGGGGTAGGTGATTTTATTTTTCTAAATCTTTTGTCATTTTAAAGGCAGTCAGGATTGTTTTTGTTTATTGCATAGCTTAGTTTTTAAGAGCATTGATTTTGAACACTGGCTTCAAATAGTGGCTCAGTGATTTTGGATAAATTATTTTATCTTTGTATGCTTTTTCTCATTTGCAAAATGAATTAGTAATAGTTTCTATCTTATAAGGTTGTTATGGGAATTAAATGAGTTAATATTTATAAGATACTTAGAGCAGTGCCTATTATGTTCTAAGTGCTGTATGAATGTTTGTAAAATACAGGATAGATTTCCTGACCCCAGCGTTACGCTTTTGCCTTCATTAGTTTTGAATGTTCAGAAGCATTTTAATAGGCCAATGATCCTTAAATGGGATGATTACTCCTTTGGCTTGCTCTGATGCTGATTCTTCATTAGGACCTCAAGCGATCACTGAGGCACTACATTAGTGATGCTGTGGTGAGACATTTTCCACCCTTAAGGAGCAAATGCTTAACTATAAAGGATAAAATGCATGCAGAGTTCGGGCAAAATTATCATGAGGGCCAAAGAGATGCAGGGAGGAGTACTTGGATGGTGCCAGTAGAGGAAAGCTGAATGCAGTCTTGGAAAGATTTTCATAGAAAAGAAAGGTGGAATGTGCTAATCACAGTATGCTAAAAGGTAATGTAGAATAAAGGAAAGGGAGTCAGGTGGGCAAAGAGTTAAGAAAGGGTCAGATTAGACCCTGTTTAGTGGCCTAACAACACACTATTCAGTTGATTTGCATAGTTCCTATGGAGAAGCAATTCGTGTAAATTTCCTATAATTCCAGTGTCCTCATCTATAAAATGAGGAAGCTGGACTAAGTGCTTTCTAAGACTCCCTTCAGTTTGCAGATTCTATAATTATTAGTTTCCACTAGATGTAAATCGTCATTTAAAACTTTCTTTTGAAGTTTAACATACATCCAGAAAAGGGCAGAAATCATTGGTGTTCAGCTTGTATCATATATCCTTCCTAATTGTGGGATTTACTTACTCATGTGGTATTTTGATTCTTTGATACCTGTTGCCTTCAGTTATACTACACATTTCATAAAGACAGGTACACATTTCGTAAAGACAGGTTCACATTTCTGAACACATAGTTTCTTAGTGTTTGTTAAATTAATGAGTGTATCAAAGAATCTAGGTTAAGTTAGGATCATATTTGAGGAGCCTTTGCAGGTGGAAATACTAGAAAGACCTGGTTAATTTCACTTGCTCACCAAGAATCCTCCATAGGTTCCTGGGGTTAATTACCCAGAGTGAACAATGACTAAGGTCTTAGGGCAAAAGTAGAAGGCAAAGGTCTTTGCCCCTGGGAGTTAGGGCTAGAACAGACCCATCACAGGCCTACACATGCCTGGTATTATATAGGACTTGGGACTGCCAAGAGAACCTTCCTATAGAGACATTGAGCACCTGTTCCTATAGTATAGGGGATCATCTTACAAGTGGAGTTATTGTTATATGGGTCTGGGACTTAGAGGAAAGATTTCAGGCTGGGAGTACACTTGACAGTCATCTGCATGTAGATGGTAATTTAAGTCCTTTTCTAGAAGTGAGCAGGGAAGCGAATATAAAGATGAACGACTGTGTCCGAGCCTTGAAACGCAACATTTGAACATTAGGTGGAAGAAGTGAAGCTTTAAAGACAGTTACTTAGGTACTGATTGCTTTGGAAGAAGGGGAAGAGAGGACAGAGTCAACCAGTACTATTTGAGTCAGATGCACAGGATATTCTCTGTGGCTTATCTGTCTCATAACAGTAGATCCTATTATAGTTAATTGTTAGTAGAAGTCTGTTACCCATTTGGCTTTTGCTATATTGGCTCATTGGTTTATTCAGCATTTATCAACACTAAACAATCAGACATGATTTAAAAAAATTTTTTCCCATGTGATTTAATCTGGCATACAAAATACACAGAAATAAGATGCTCTGTGTCATTATTCATATGCCTTACTTGATAACAATTTTGTTTATTCTAAAGATAGATAAAAGAAATTGTTTAATTGGCTTAGAGAGCCTTTTAACCAAATGTGTTCGTGCACACTTGGCAAAGTAACTTGGCATTTTTCTAAAATGTAAGAGCACTGTGGTAGCTAGCTATTTTGCCTGTCATTAAATAGCAGTTTATCTCATAGAAGCTTAGGGAGCCATTCTGTTAAGAAATAGGTCTGCCTCAGTATTGTAATCTCAACTGAATTTACTTTGCTTTTTTTCTTTGCAAAGAAATTTTTATTTCAGTAGGATATATTTTTTTAAAAATTGTTTTTTCTTACTACTTAGTTCTTCCCTAAGTTATAATCCTCTGGCCACGCCAATCTCTCCAAATCGACTACATGTAAAGTAGCAGAAATATGACTACAGATGGGAAAAAGTAGAGTAGCTGAATTTTCAAGGTACAGAAATCCTGTTACCATGCAAATGTCTTTTCTTATTCTTTTGGATTTTTTTTCTTTCTAATATATATGTATATCAAACAAAGAATAGGGTAAGGATAAAATAGAATTGTTAATATAAATTCATTTTTGCATGTAGTTTCCCATTTGCTTCATTCACTAAGGATTTATCGAAATTCTGCTGTTCATATAGCACCATGCTAGGGAGGTAATAGTGTGGTTGGGGAGCACAGAAAAAATAAAAGTCCAGATTTCTCGTTTGTAGGGCTACAGTCTATTTGGAGACTAGCAGGGAAAATAGGGAATCAAGCAGATAAAAGAGAAAATATTTCTCTTTCAGCATTGATTTCCAGAGCTCCAACGAGATGCCATCTCTCTGGAACTTTATAGAGTATTTCATATTTTTCTGAAGTCATATACTAACTTTGCTTATAAAATCACCTTGTTCAGTTATAAGCCCCTTAATATACAGATTGTGTTGCAGGCAACATTGTGTCCTTACACATCTGGCACAAGGTACAGATTTTGCATAGGTGATGGTGTGGAAATTGAAATCCAAGAATTTCTGTGCCTAAACTTTGTTTAGTGTTGTTTTTATTACATCATCCTGCATAGTATTTGGATGTGTTGGGCTTGAATAGTTTTGGGGGTAGAAGGGAGGAAGGGTATTCTAGGCTGGGAAGAGTAGTCTCAGCGATCCTGAGCTTGGTTTTGGACATTGGGTATTACTTGAGGAATGTTACAGAGAGCAGAGTTGAGAGCAGAGTTTTTGTGGAGGAGCAGTATAAGAAAAGGTTGCCTGCTTTGAAGTTACTGGGTTGTGAAGAACTTCTTAATATTAAGTTTTTAAAAATTGAAACTAATACATGCGTTAAAATATCAATGTATGTGGTGGTCATTAAATAAGTGAATGGCAGGTGAGCCCCAGTCCTTTTCTTTCTTTTTTTTTTTTTTAATTTTTAAAAAAAATATTTTATTTATTTATTTGACAGACATAGACACAGCAAGAGAGGGGACACAAGCAGGGGGAGTGGGAGAGGGAGAAGCAGGCTTCCTGCTGAGCAGGGAGCCTGATGTGGGGCTCGATCCCAGGACCCTGGAATCATGACCTGAGCCTAAGGCAGATGCCTAATGACCTGAGCCTAAGGCAGATGCCTAAGGCAGGCGCCCCCCAAATCCTTTTCTTTAAGGACCCACTATGATCAATTTTTTGTAATCTTTTAATAAGAGGTCGTCTGTATTTATATAAGCAGAATATGCCTCAGCTGGGAAGATGTCAGGTATCAGGAGGTGTATCATGACACATGTAACATTTTCTTGTTGATTAAAATTTAGATTGTTTCTGGTCTTTTGCTATAATCTGTGCTAGAGTGAATATCCTTTTCCATCAGCCTTTACATTTTAAAAATTTTTATTAAAATTATCCATGAACACAGTCAACAAAGTCAATAAAGCAAAGGCAATAAAAACATTCTTTTGCTTCATCTATACTTTAGAAATAGCTTCTTTCATCTCTTAGTTCTTTCAAGATTTACGTCTGCATTTCCAAATGACATGTTTCTATTGCTACTTCTTGAATTTTTCCATTTTAGACATTTATTTATCCACTTTCTAACTTCTTCCTCTAAAAGATGGTTTTCTTATTATCTATTAACTTTCTAGTATGGAAGATGACTCGGTTAGAATTTGTAGTACAAAATAATTTTCAGTCGTTATTTTGAAGGCCAGACATCCCTTGTTGTTACCCTTGAGATGTATTATGCTCTTCTGAATCCTTAAAAAAATTAAAAAAAAATATATACACATATATACACACATATTTATGTGTATACATTTATGACATTTTAGTTTTATTATTTCTTAATCTCTGGACTCTCTTGTTATCCTAAGTAGATAGCTTTGATGTTTTGAAGTTTCAGTTTTGTAAGCATCTGAGTATCTCTAAAGGATAAATTCCTGGCAGGGGAAAAGTTGAATTGAAAGTAGGTGCATTTAAAATTTTGATAGAAACTGTCTGGTTGTAATAGAAGTATCTTCTCAGCTAAGCAAGCTCTAGGCATTGTCAGAAAGCCTGGCTTTGACGTAGATCATTGCCACCCTCTGTATCTGTGTTTCTGAGCTGTACGTTAACGTTCTTTTGACTTGACATGGTCCCCGCCCAGGCTTGGTTATAACACCCTGTCCGTGCTCCTTCCCCTGTGCTCGCGGGCACATACTTCTCCATCACTCCTCCACTGTTGTTCTTTATCTATTAACAGCAACAAAATATATTCTCGCTCACTAATTAGAATAATCAGTACAATTGATCAGTTATTCATAGAAACTAGATTTAATTGCTAATCAAACTAGCATCTCATTGCTAGGGGAAGGAAGGGTCAGAACCATAGATAAAACGTTCAGAGTCATCTTTGAAAGGACATTTAAGTTTAGAAACAGAATCAAGGCACTGAGTGTAGAGTACTATGATAGAAAGCCAAAAGTCTGTGGACTGTGTTATGCGGAAAAGCCTACAATGGAGAGATGGGAAAGAAGCAGTTAACAAAATGCTAAAATAGGCAGAAAATGTGTTATAAGAAAATTAAGACTTAACTGAAGGAAAGGTTTCAGGAAGAACGTTGAGGTCAGTTTCCTTCACAGAAGGGGGAGGGAGAATGAGGCCTGAAAGTGCTTTTGGAGAGCAGGTTCAGCATTGTCGGGAGTTAAAGCTGGGGAGGTAAGGAGACAGAGTGAACACTGTGGAGCCCTCTGTTAGGACCTTCCATCTGTCGGCAAGAGCAGGGGCAGGAGGAGGTAGAGTTAGAGGCAGGAGCGAAACAAAGTGCTGTTTTTTCGGGTGGAGGAGAGAATGCCTACTTGTGCATGTTTAGGCAGATGGAAGAAGAAAGGTGGCTATAATGAGGAGAAGAGACCACTTTAGGAGACAGAAGATAAGGGATCTAGGGAGAGATGGAGCAGCGCATTTTAAGGAAGAGTGACTGCAGGAAATGTTTTCCTCTGAGCCTGAAGGGAGGGTTAGGATTATGGATGAAGAGGTAGGAATGGGTTCAGGTGGTAAAACACTCACACTGTTCGTCTCCAGTCACGTTAATGGAATTTCAGAGCATGGAGATGGTTTCAAATAGCATTTATTCATTTGTTTACTCACTGAAAATAAAATGTACTACTTTGGTAGAGAGACAAAGGTGAAGAAGCTACCAACTAAATTCATAGAGATCCAATCATCTCTCTCTCTCTCTCTTTTTTTCCTTAAGAGAGAGCAAGCAGGGAGAGAGGCAGAGGGAGAGAGTGGGGGAGAGAATCCCAAGTTGACTCTGCATTAGACCCAAGGCTGATCTCTGTCTCATGACCTTGAGATGGTGACTTGAGCTGAGATCAAGTCCAATGCTTAACTGCCTGAACCACCAAGGCACTCCTGCCTCTCTGTCTTTGTACAGTTATCTTGCCTCTCTGTCTGTTTATTATTCATAGCCTGAGATTAGGAGAGGAATGAGCAGGGCCTATCTGGCACTATAGATTGGCATCTGTGAGTGTCTAAGAGGTCAGTGGAAATATGGTGGTGGTGAAGGTGTGGCCTAGGGAATCCAAGGAGCTAGTGACCTGAATGGTGGTCTCTCGAGGTGGAGAGCGACCTGAAGGTGGAGGTTTGGTCGGAGTGATGGAATGAAGAGATACAGGGAATTATTATGATGGGGGAGGTGAAACACCACCACTTCCGAGATCGTAGAGCAGAGCTTGTAATGAAGTAGAATTCAACACACTTGATTAGGAGATAAGAGACGAGGTTTGGTAGATGAGATCATGAACAAAAATTGCAAGAGGAGCATGATCGTTGGAGCAGAGATCATCTTAATTTGCCAGAATCACAAAAGTGGCTGGCACGTCACAAGTCATATTTTTAGCGCTGTGATCTGTGTAGTGTGATAGAAAAATCAGATATTGTGAGTTTTAAAAAAGTAATGGGTTTTATAATGTCAGTGAACACCATTTTTGGTATCTTGAGGATAACATTGTAGATGTGTACTCTGTTTTTAGCATTCTTTCTGAAAGCTCAATTTCACTTTAATGTTCGGATCTATTAAAATGTGCAGCGCGATACTTTTGATCTTTGAAGAAATGTGGAAAACTGTTTTTATTGATATGTGGTAATGTGTACAGAGGTAATGGGATAATAATGGTGTAAATACCTTAAGGTCCTAAGGTTAGTGTAATAAACCAAGCACAAAAAATATACATCCTTTGAGAGCCTTATTTTTCCTGTTTGCTCTCACTGCATTATGCCCCCTGAAAATAATGACTTGATGTGTTTATTTTATTTTTTTTTTGATGTGTTTATTAATAAGTACTGTTACTTACAGAAGCTTATCAAAGGTAACAGGTATTTTGATGGACAATAATTGTATTTCTGTCTTTCTTCCCCTAATGCCATGAATTTCATTCAGTCTGCACAATGTCAACCTGAAGATTCCTATTTGTAGTTGCTTAAAGTACGAAACAGTCAACCAACTGTAAACTGAAAGAATGTCTGTATTTTTGACAAGGCATTGATGAAATGTAAATGGCCACTTAACAATAGCTAGAAGCCAATGTATTTGTATGGGAAACCGTGAATTCTTAGGGTCAGAGTGACCAGATATCCTGATTTTCCTGGGTCAGCCCTGATTTATACCTGGGTCCCAGTGTCCTATTCACTTATCATGCCCTTTCACTTGCAGAAATGTTCTCATATGGATAATATATGGTCATTCTATTTTTAAGCCTTACTTTGAAATGTATGGTCTGTACTTTGAATCATTAAGTGAAGCTATATCTTGGTAGTTGAAAGAAGCAGCCTGTGGTTGGTTTTGCCTGTAGGAGGTATAGAGATCCTGGCACAAAGTTGCTTCTTTGATTTCCCAGTATGTACATTATAAAAAATGTTACACTCTGTACCGAGTTTGGTAGTAGCTATTTGAGTCCAGCAGATGTGTGATGATACAGTATTTAATCGGGTACCAACAGCCTTTCAAATAAATACATCCTTCTGCTTTGAGGAAGAGAAATATGCTAGTGTTAGGCCTTGAATTTATGAAATGTTGGCTGTAAAATGTTTATCTAACAATGACCTAAGTCACTGGATTTATGAAATGTTGGGTGTAAAATGTTTATCTAACAATGACCTAAGTCTTGATTGTTTTCCTTTCTTCAAACAGCACTCATATTCTGAGGGAGCCTGTGTGTTTAGGGGGGTGTGAGCACATCTTCTGTAGGTAAGTAATTTTGATTTGATACTTAGTATAACTACAGTTTTTACTAGGTCATCATCATGTAATCATATTAATAACATTGCGTTATGTGTATGTAGCTCTCGTAAACTGCAGATCGCTCACTGTACATTCGCTCATTTTGATTCTTATAACTGTCTATTTACAAATAAGAGCATCAGAACTCAAAGGGGATGGCTTGTCCAAAGTTGCCAAGCTTACTAAGTACTTGGCAAAGCTTGGGGAGGAAAACCTGTTGTGTGTTTGAAGTATGTCTCTTTTTTCCTTCCAGTTACTTTTGAGTCTAGACTTTCCAACTTATGAAAATCTAATTCTTGTAGTTACTGGGTTGGTTTTCTAGGGCTGCTGTAACAAAGTATCAAAGACTGGGTGCTTTAGAATGATAGAAGTTTATTGTCTCACAGTTTGGGAGGCTCGAAGTCTGAGAGCAAGGTGACAGGCAGGGCTGTGGGGAAGACTCTGTTCTGTGATTATCTTCTACCTCCTGGTGGAGAATCTTTGTCTTCTGTCAGTCTTTGGCATTCCTTGGCTTGTAGAGCTATCACTCTGATTTTCACCTTCATGTTGACACGGCATTCTCTCTTGTGTGCATGTTTGTCCTTGTGTCCAAACTTGCCCTTTCTGTAAGAATGCTAGTTATGTTGGATTAAGCCTCACCTTGATGATCTCATGTTAATTTGATCATCTTAGAAAGTTCCTATTTCCAAAGAAGATCACATTCTTGGGTACTGGACATTAAGACTTCAACATCTTTTTGGGGGACACAATTTAAGCCGTAACAATTACTATGAAGTTAGATCCATGTTTTAGTAGGAAAGCTCTGGTTTATAGATTAGAATACTAGATTTTCATTTCATTCTATTTCTTATTTGGAGAAATAAATTCAAGGACCAAATGTCTTAGTTTAATTGTGAGACAGGGTTAATATAGCCTCCTTTGAGTAGTTTTTTCATGATTTCAGTTACGACTGTGTAACTTTCTGGCATGAGCAACTGTGATGTGAAGTTTAAGCAAAATGAAAATAATTTACTGTGTGACTGCCGCGGGCTGGGGATGTGTGGGAAGCAATTATGCTTGGGATCGCAATTTTCTTTCTGGAAACGTGGATCTGATATGTGGGACATATCCAGCTGGAGGGTGGGATAGGTGATAGTACCTTTACCTACCTGATAACTCCATTTGGAGGGTGACAAAGGATTTCAGACTTGACATGTGCAGAGCATGTCTGTTGGACACTCACCCCTTCCACGGTGCCTGTCTCGGTGATCTTTGTGCCCATAAAGGGCACCACTGATTGCAGAGTTACTCCAGGCAAAAACCACAAGTAATACCCAATTGCTCTTTCCTTCCTTACCACCTTATTAAGTTCTGTCACTTCCATCTCAAAATGTGTCTTGAATCTTGAATTTTTCCTCACTTTTCTCCATATTTACTACTGTTAACACTTTGGTCCAAGCCACTATCCTATTATCTCTCCTCAGATTGTTGTCATAAGTTCATAACTGGTCCCCTTCCCCATTTTCTGCATTCTTATCAGTGGTCTTTTAAAAATATAAATCACATCCATATCATTACCCTCCTTAAAATCCTCCAGTGGCTTCTATTACAGTTAGAATAAAATCCACACTCTTTGCTCTAAAGTTTGGAAGAACCTGTACAGGACCCAATTCCTACCTGCCTCTCTAACTATACTTCCCGCCAGCTCACCCTGTTCCAGCCATCTTCTCTTTTTAGTTCATTAAACATACTGAGTTTACAACTTCCCCAGGACTTTTGCACTTGCTATTTCTTCCATCTAAAATGTACTGCCAAATTTTTGTGAGGCTGACTTTTCATCAGTTACATTTTAGCTCGTATGTCACCTTCTCCAAAAGGCTCCCATGAGTTCTTTTAATCATTTAATCCCCTTATTATATGATGCCCCATTCCTGTCCTCACTTGCTAGTAAGCAGATTGATTTTGTTCTAGCTGATGGACGCACTGTATATAATATATCAGTGACAAATCTGCTGGAGCATATCAAACTCCATGAAATTGTAGGTAGTGGGTGTATGTGTGTGTGTGTTTGTTGAGTGGGAGAGAGATCTGTGCCTTGATGGGGTTCTAAAAGGGTCTGTGACTTAAAATGTTCAGTGAAAGGTTAAGATAGGCATGAGAACATCTTAAAGAGAAGGTCGTCATCTCTATATGACCTGAACACAGGAAAGAATAGATTCAGTGCAGTTTTGGTTCATTTTGATTATGACATGCCAAGAATTAGGGAAACTGTAGTCTTTGCAGATTTGAAGCTATGTAAAACTGTTGAGCAATGCTATAAATATCATGCAATTTTAAAAGATGGTTTGATATATACCAATCTAGTTGAAGCATAGAGGTGGGGGGGGCGGGTTGAAGGGGCACTGATCTTCAGGCATTGACAATGCTGTGGTAGTTTCAAGGTACTTTTCTGCCAATCCCTGATAAAAATAGTCCATGTATTCTTTTTAAGATAGAAATTGTTTAAAACTTAAGGCAGACATAGGCAAACTTTTGGGCTTTGGATCGTTTTACACCCTTAAAAATTGAGGACCCCAAAGCAGTTTTGTTTGTATATTTGCTGTGTGAAACCGAGACATTTAAAAAAATACTATTCAGGGACGCCTGGGTGGCTCAGAGGGTTAAGCCTCTGCCTTCAGCTCAGGTCATGATCTCAGGGTCTTGGGATCGAGCCCCGCATCGGGGTTCTCTGCTCAGCAGGGAGCCTGCTTCCTCCTCTCTCTCTGCCTGCCTCTCTGCCTACTTGTGATCTCTGTCAAATAAAGAAATAAAATCTTTAAAAACAAAACAAAACAAAAACTATTCAGTTAAAAGTAGCAATAATAAACTCTTTACGTAGTAACATAAGTAATACTTTTTTAAGGAAAAATAACCATAAACCAAGAAAAACTAGTGAGAAGAGTGACACTTCTATTTATGCAAATCTCTTTATTGTTTTGCTGTATAAAAGACAGTAGATTCTCATACCTGGTTATGTAATCAGCCTGTTGTGATATATTCTTTTGATTGCAGCATGTGAGGAAAATCTTGTATTATACATGTGTGTAACTAGAAAAAGGAAGGGTGTTTAGTTTTTTCAGGTAATTGTGGATGTTCTTTGATACTACACCATTATTTGGCAAGTGCTTGTTCCTTTAGATTTGTTACTTTGTGGAATCTAAGAGGATAATGATGAGTTTTTGGTATCTGTTACATTAAATTTCACTTGTTTATCCTGTGTTTTGAATGGGTCTTTTACCCAGCAGGATTTTCTTTTCTTTTTCTTTTTCTTTTTTTTTTTTTTTGAAGATTTTATTTATTTATTTGACAGAGAGAGAGAGAGCGAGATCACATGTAGACAGAGAGGCAGAGAGGCAGACAGAGAGAGAGAGGAGGAAGTAGGCTCCCCCCTGAGCAGAGAGCCCGATGTGGGGCTTGATTCCAGGACCCCGGGATCATGACCCAAGCCGAAGGCAGAGGCTTAACCCACTGAGCCACCCGGGCACCCCTACCCAGCAGGATTTTCTGATGTCATGCTTTAGTCATCTGGAAAATATTGACTTACTGAGTTATACAGATCTACTAAGAAATTACATCTGTCCCCAGAATTCTAGATTTATGTTTACTAAATAATTTGAGAACAGTTAAAAGATGAATATTATAGAATGTATAAAATAGACTGATCTGGGTACCAAAGTGGTAGTACATAATAAGTGTCTTACCTAACTGAATCTCATTTTCTTCATCTGTAAATAAGGTAATGATTCTGAACGAGTGGATTGTAACTGTTAAATTGAGGAATCAGTTTCCCTTTTTATATGTGGCGTTTTAAGTTTTTAGTTTTTAAAGTTTTAACTTTTTAAAGTTTGTATGTGGGGTTTTAAGTTTTTTAAAGTTTTTTCTTTGCTTGTAACTACAAGCAAAGAAACTCTAAGAAGTTCCTTTATTTGCTACAGAAGATTGACATTTCATGATTTCAGGGTTGTAAGATTGAGCCCCCTGAGTGTGGAGTCTGCTTAAGATTCTCTTTCCCTCTCTGTCTGCCCACAGCAACCCCTTGCACACACTCTCCAAAAAAAAGGGAGGAAAGAAATTTGACATTTATTCATTTATTGAGTGCAATCTCTCCTAGCTCTACTGTGGTTTACAGATTTGTTCTATAACATTTATTGATGTTACTTTGCATCAGAATTATGCCAGAATCTGGGATGCGGAGTAGAAATGCCACAAGCTTTTTCTGGAAGGAGCTGATATTAGAAGAATCCTCTGTGCCTACAAATGAGTAGGTCCCGTGGAAAGGAATGTGGTGTTTGGGGGAGATGTGGCTTTCATCACTGTTAGGTTCCCAGTCTTGCTGGAGTTCCTCTGGTGAGGCTAAGGAGTGGATTTTTAGGTTTTTTATTTCTGAATCCAGAGATAAGCTTTGGTGGGGGGATTTTGAACCCCACTCCCAATTCTTTTTTTTTTTTTTTTTAAATAAGAGTTTATGTATATCTTCAGATATGCAAAGGATTTGAGATTTAACTACTAGGCAGAAAACCTGTGGTAATTTAATTGAGTCTACAGGCTATAAAAGTGTCTGAAAGAACCAGGTATCTTTTCTCAGAAACCACATTAAAGCCTTTAGACACTTGTCGGTAACAAAACAAAAAATACCTTTCCTGGTGTCTTTGCAGTATTGTTCCATGAAGCACAGTGTTAAAATTTAAGATACGAAAGGTTGAGATGCATGGCTGTTATGCATTTGGTAGTAAATGTGTTTATTTATGTCCCTTTCTGTACTCTTACCCTTTAGAAGCTATAGATTTATAGATTTATTTGCATGAAAAATTATGCAGACTAACGTCTGGCTAATTAAAGCCTCTTAATATTAATTTTCCTAAGGAAATTTAGATTTAGATTGTGTATTAGACTCTTTCAGAAACATTATTTAAAAAAAAATTAGGTTTGCCCATTGCTTGTTAAAACAACTTTTGCTTCATTTACCTCTGTTCAAAGTCTGTTTATGCGTATATTTTGGAATTGAGATTCTGTTGAATGCATTGAGATATATAGATATACATGTTACATATATATATATTTTTTTTTCTTTTAACCTTTTTTAAAGTAATTGTGTAAGTGACTGCATTGGAACCGGGTGTCCAGTGTGTTACACCCCAGCCTGGATACAAGATGTGAAGATAAATAGACAATTGGACAGCATGATCCAGCTTTGTAGTAAGCTTCGGAATTTGCTACATGACGATAAGCTTTCAGGTGAGAACCATCACTGACTCTCTTCCTTAAATAGCTGATGAATTCATATTGATCATATAAAAATGTAAACATCTATCAAGAATTCTGATGACATATTTCAAATTTTAAGATTTACAGTTTACAGTTACTTTGAGAAGTGACAGATAACTTAGAGATAACTTAGAGAAACTGAGGTCCGGAGAGGTTAAATGATCTTGCCTAATGTCACGTGTGTAGTTAATACCAGGAGCAGGAGACACAGAGCCCACTTCTTCTGAGTGTTAGTCCAGACGCTTTCACCACCTGAATTGCCTGTTTTTATAGTTATATAACTGTAAGAATTACAGTTATAGTAATTTCTGGGTAACATATATGGAAAAGAAATTTGTCTTTAAATTCACTTAAATACACTTTTACATGATAGAATACAACTTTCTGTGTGCATCCCTTTTCCAGACTGAATTAATTAGATGAGCACATTTTGAAAGAGCAAAAATCTAATATTGATTTTCTTTTCTATTTAAATGGGGGTTAAAGTTTTTCACATTGTTCTTAGACTCTGTGTATTTACTATGTATCTTCCCATTGTGCTTTCTGCCGAGAACTAATTAGCTAGGGAAAGAAAGTAAAGCATTTTGAGTCTTCATAATTAGATGTTAGAATTACCCTTTTATTGACCAGAGCATGTCATTTTGCTTATGTCCATAGGATAACCTTTTCTTGACTGGCAGGATGCTGTGAATGATTGATATTGTTTATATAAAATGGCTGAATTTCTGTTTTTAAATGTTTTGATCTTAGATGTCTGACACGATGTGTTATTGTCAGCTACTAAAGGTGATGTTGATTAGACAAAATAAACAAGACAAATACTTTGAGTCTTATTGATCAGATCTGACCAGATTGACCATATTTTTAAGAAGAATTTAAATTACATAGTCTACCTATGAAAAGTTTTTTTCATCTGATCATTGTATTAGACTCTGTTCTTTCAGGATAAAATGTGCTATGGTAATAAAGTTTTACTTACTTCTCAGGTGTAAGTATACACACACAGAGTTCAAAAAATACTTACCTTTTTGAAAATATAATACGTGTTATAAATCCTTTTAAGAACACAAAGAGGAATAGTTGCATTATTCATCTGTATTTTCCTTCTTACTCAGAGGTAGGGGTGGTAGTGTTTATTTTCTAATTAAAAAAGTTCAGTATATGATCTCCACCCCCCATACAAATACCATTGACTAAAGAGAGTTCCTGCATCTTTGGCATGTTGGGGGTAGAGAGGTAGGATTGAACTTTTTTTTTCTTTATTAAGATTTTTTAATTTTTAAGTCACTTGCACACCTAGGGTGGGGCTCAATCTTACAACTCCAGGATCAAGAATAAGAGTCACTTGTTCCACTAGCTGAGCTAGCCAGGTGCCCTGAAACTTTTGATTTAAGTGTACAGCATGAAGAATGTTCATGTCTGTGGGAGAATGGCTTGCATCAGATTCTTAAAGACGTGTGGTGTATTAGAAATGTTGGCCATGCATTGACATTGGGGTGCTACCCTGAGAATTCTTTTGGGATGTTTTGATTTGATTTTTCTCCAGTTGCTGTGTGCTAATATATTAACTTGCTTGGGGCTGCAGTAACAAACTGGGTGGCTTAAAAAATACAAGTTTATTGTCTCACGGTTGTGGAGTCTAGGGATTTTACACTGAGGTGTTGGTACAGTTGGTGCTTTTAAGGTCTGTGAGGGAAGGGCCTCTCTGCTTGGTTTGTCTTTGTGTCCCCGTGGTGTTCTGCTTGTATTTGTGCCAAATTTCCTCTTTTTATAAGGATATCAGTCATATTGAATTATTAAGTTCTACCCACTCTACTCATTTTTGCTAATTACATCAGTAATGACTCTGTTTCCAAAAATAAGGTCACGTTGTCAGTTGCTAGGAGTAGGTCTTGGATATATGAATTTGTGAGGAGTATAGTTTAAGGTGTGACAAGTAATGTGACATTTTTTTAAAGTGACATTTTTAATGCTGATCAAAAGGAGATAGGGTAACTCTTGATTGGTAGTGAATTATGGCATAATGGGGTACCGATACGGTACTTTGGAGTGCAGAGAAGAACACGCTAGGGAACTTTTCCAGAAATTTTATTGTGGTTAGTGATGTTTAAATTTTTAGTATGGTTTTCCTATCTTGCGGACTCGGACTATGAAATGCATCCACATTGCATCATTACTAAAGATATTTAGGAGAATCATTGGGTTTAGAACAAGATTTTGAGTGGTGCCTGAGGCCTTGTAGAATGCTGTCTTTCTCATCTAAAAATAGATGTGGTGGGACGCCTGAGTGGCTCAGTCAGTTAGTGGCTGCCTTCCGCGCGGGTCATGACCCCATGGTCCCGGGATCCCATTCTTCCTCTGCCTCTGCCTGCCGCCTCCCTGCTTGTGCTTGCTCTCTCTGAAAAATAAATAAATAAAATCTTAAAAAAAAAAAAACAAAAACAACCCAAAATAGACGTGGAGTTTGGGTAGGGAATTCAGTGATTAATTTTTTGAAAGCCATTTTGCGTTCATTTTCTCATTATAGTGAGTAGGAACTACTTTTGTCCTTACAGACTTTAGCAGTTCTGGCTTCAACATTATTATTATTATTTTTAAGATTTTATTTATTTATTAGAGAGAGAGACAGCAAGAGAGGGTCCCCAAGCAGAGGAAGTAGGAGAGGGAGAAGCAGGCTCCCCACTGAGCAGGGAGCACGATGTGGGACTGTATCCCAGGACCTGGGATCATGACCTGACCCCAAGGCAGACACTTAACGACTGAGCCATCCAGGGACCCCCAACATTACTTATTTTAAGATGAATTGACATTTCAGTTTGGATAACATATAATCAGAATTTTAGGAGCAGGAAGGTCATCTTGAATCCCTTTTTCTGTGGGTGAGGACATTGAGGACTTAGGTTATGCAGGGAGGCCACACTGGAAGTTTCTTGTTTATCATTTAGCTCAAAGCTTTCGTGAGGAGTCTAGGTGTTCATTATATTTGTGGAATTGGGACAGATTGGCAGTGCTAAGGCTTAATTCCTATCCCGAAGACTAAACTTAATTAAAGCAGTTTTAAAACAAACTCTTGGGGTTTGGTTTCAACCATTGGTTCTCTAATGGTAACATCCTCCTTTGTTCCTTTTACAGAAGATGAGAATTCTCATTCTAGAGAATAAGCATATTGAAATAAAAATCTCTGTCCAGATCTGAAAATTACATGGTGCAGAGCCTTGTCTGCTTACCAGTTACCTTGTTATCAGCTTTTCCTCTGAGGGCCTCAAAGCAAACCAGCCTCAAAGGGCATTTGAGTTGGAGAGTGTTGCACTGTCTTTATGGCACGTTCAGTATTTGCTGTAGTAATTCATGTTAATTTATGTAGCAAGTACTTGTAAAAAACTAAAGCGGTATAAGGTGTCCTACTAGGTGAATAGGTACAACCAGTTGGGGACAAACAATGGTTTCTCCTCTTTATAATGAGGAAATTGGAAATGGCTCTCATAAAATAAAGGTATTAAATTAAAGTCTGGCTTAAAAATAATATGATTCTGTTAAATGGGTGTTGAGGATGATGAATTAAGCGGGATGGTTGGATATCTCCTACATCTCTTTTTTGTTTAAACCCTGTAGTTCACAATTTACCTTTCAAATGAACCTTGTTCCTTGCATTTACTATAAAATATATAATTACCATAATTAAGGTGGGTAATTAGGAAGAACTTGTCAAATCATGGACATGGTATATGGTATACTGGAGATAAAGAAGCCTGGTTTATAGTAATACTTTTTAAAATCAGCTTCTAAATACTCGAACAGATTTTCCTTGGTTCAGTGTACTTTAAAGAGAGAAGATTGTCGGTCACAAATTTTTCTGACAACCATTTATGGATAATTTTACCTTATTCTTTGTAACATAATCTGTTTTCTACTAATAGAGTTGAATTTAAAAGTTTATATTTTAAATTGCATCCATCATATTAAATCAGACCTGCAGGTGCTGGTCAGGCTCTGTGAAGAATGTGTCGGTGGTGATGCAGTTAAAAAAAAAAGGAAAAAGCACTTTGATTATGCTTTCATTGCATCACAGTTTCCTTTTCTGTTTCCTGGTTTCCGGAGAGATGCTTGTTTTATTGGAGCGAATTACATAGTGTTTCATATATGCTATGACTTTTTTATAATAGATGAAGATGAACATTTGAATAGTACTGTTGCTGTTGTTTCTTTTTTAAATGGAACTGAATACTTCTTAACTTACAAAATAATCATTCTTCAGTGAAGGCGTTAATGTTGCACAGATGGTAGCAAAGTACTTCCCTTTGATTTTTAATAAGGGACTAGTTTGTCAAAGAGATTTCTCAACTTCTGTTGTGAAACCTATAATAGAGAATAATTTGAAAGGCACACAATGTACATCATTATAATCCTTTGATGTAGATTAATGATAGCTAAATCACATTTTCTAATTGCCTCCTTCTTCTGTGGTTTATTATTAAATTTTAAGAAAAAACTTGGCTAAGCTGCTCCTTAGTAACATGTGTATCTCTGTTCCTTGATGTTTTGTAAGGTTGTCTGAGAAATATTTATATTCAGAGAATAGAATTTTTTAAAATGTCATCATTAAGAAATTTACTATGTAGAGGAGGGACCAGCATTTTTCTTCATGGAATGAATATGACAATTTATCGTGCTTCAAAGCATTCACTCATAAAAATTGTTGTTGCTGTTTAGTAATATGATTTACGTTCCAGCAGGGGTGGTGGTTTTGCTTTTTACGGTCTTAACTTAGATATGCTTTGTAAAATCCAGGATTTACAATCACATTTGCTGTTGTGGTCCTTGCTTAGTTAGGACAAGAAGCATAATTTCAAAAGCAAGTCATTTCTGATATAATCTCAAATCTAGAGGAAAGGTCAACATGAAATATTCCTGAGTGTAGGCATTGTTACTAGATGATTAGTCAATTATTGTGTACATATAAATTACACGAACATATGCTCTTCTCATTCACTTCTAAGGGCCAGGTACACCCGACTATGCAATTGTTTTTTTAAATTTTAGATTTAGATTTTTTTTAGTCAGTTGAGTGTGTTGCTGCTACTTAGCAGCCTTAATTTTCCTTTAAGTGCCTTATTCTACATTTTGTAAATTTTGTAAGTATTAAAGACCTCAGCATTTGACTTGTGTTTAATTGAAAATGTCATCATCTATCTTTAAAATAAATTTTAGAACATCAAATTTAAGTTTTTACAGACTACCAGAGGATTAACCTTTCAGTCTTTCTAATCCTGAGTCTTAAAAAAGCAATCCTGGTAACATTTCATGTTGACCTTTCTTCTAGATTCGAGATTATATATCACAAATGACTTGTTTTTTGAAATATGCGGGTCACCGCAGAGAAAAGACCTTGTTAGAAATTAGACACAAAGTCTCTGTGCGAATGGATACCTCATTCTGATTATTTTTATTTTCAAGATCCCGACCTGATAACACTTTGTGGATCAGCTGATTTTCAGCTGGGACATAAGAAGGGTGTCCCAGAGTTTGACCTTACTCAGATACACGCTCCTGCTTCCAGCTGGGTTTGTTGGCTCCCTGTCTAGCTACTTGTAATGCTTCCATCTGTCCCAGGAGGAAGAGATGGCTTCTTTGGAGTAGAATGGAGTTTGACTGAATTTCTTTGCTAGGCAGAGTAGAAGGTCTATGAAATTTCTACAGAGTTAAATATGAATTATTTGTTTTTTATAATCCACTGTTTAAAAATTTTTTCTTGCCTGTTTTAATTACTGTCTTTGCTTGGCAAATCTACTTATAAAGATTGGGGTTTTATACTCAAGAAATAATGAGGTGGAAGAGGAATAGAAGAATCAATTTTGAACTTGAGAGATTTGAGAGATTGTAGTTTACTAATCCTCTGGTGTATTAATAATTTTAAACTGATAAAATAAGTGTTTTGTGTGAATAAAAGACACAAAAGGAATGAAAAAATAATATTTCATAATGTCCTTTTCCCTTGCTGAGATTTTAAGACATGAGGATGTTGAGAAAAAATGTGTTCCCAGAAACAAATAAGAAAAATGAAACTAAAATTATGTTTTATCTCTTAAATATTAAAACTTTTCAGGAATAAGCATACTTGACAATTTTATATAACACCTTTGTAGCATCAGACACATTTATTTCCTACACAGCAGATGTTACCAGTTCTTAGGAGTAAGATGGCATTCGTTTTCTTCTTAAAGAAACTTAGTTTTAGAACTAAGTTCATTAAAACTTTGCTTTAGATTCTGTAATGGAAGTGAAGGCTTATAAAGGGTTTCTTCATCTTGAATGAAGAGTGACTTCTCAGGAGAAAAACATAATCCGATAGCTTCCTTTTTCTTTTCAGTCGGACGAATGAAACATATTCTAAGTATTCTAGTTGGTCAAAGGAGATTAAGTCTGTGTTAATTTGGAGAATGAGTTATCAGGCAGTAGGAACTTATTTGTCAGGCATTGTTACTCCTGAAAAGTGGTGGTTTTCGAGTTTCACCTGCTGTTCCTGTGCTCGCTCTTTGACTGAAAGAGCCTCTTGGTAACCCAGTTCGTGTAGGAGAGGAGTGCTGGATTGGGAGGCCGACCTCCCTCTTTCTTTTTAACTTTAATTTCTCATCTTTACGTGAGAGAATTGAATGTATGATTCTCAAGTTTTCTTCTTCTAGGCCTTAAAAATCTAACCTTTCATATAAATACTTGTGAGGGTTTAAGAACAGATATCGGATAATTTATTCATCAGTATTTTTTGAGCACTGTTGATCGTGCTCACCACTCTACGGGGCAGACCTGGGTTGGTTTTACCTGTCCGTGTGCAGTGGGAGGAGAGAATGTTTAGGGAATGCTTTTTAAAGAGAAATGAATGGGCTTAAAGGCAAAAACAAAATAAGACAACTTGAAAGGGGAATCCCTGACAGAATCAGAAAGTAGATCACCATACAGCTCACTCACCGACTGTTTCGTAAGCATTGTTAATGGGCAAGATTGGTAGGTCTAAACAAATACAATCCATATAGAGATTATAATATACATAGTCTGAAGAAAAGCTCACTTTGCCTGTATGTTTCCTCTGTTTCATTCTGATGTCGTTTGTGTAGGTTTTCTACACATTTAGCCATTCTGTGACACTGACTGGGTCTCCTACAATTTCTTTCACTCAATTCTGACACTGCCTGCCTGCAGATAAATGTCAGAGCTCCAGGTTAAGAGCTCAGTCCCCAGGGCACCTGGGTGGCTCAGTGGGTTAAGCCCCTGCCTTCGGCTCAGGTCATGATCTCAGGGTCCTGGGATCGAGTCCCACATCGGGCTCTCTGCTCAGCAGGGAGCCCGCTTCCTTCTCTCTCTCTGCCTGCCTCTCTGCCTACTTGTGATCTCTATCTGTCAAATAAATAAATAAAATCTTTGAGGGGGGGAAGGCACAGTGAGGTTTAAAAAAAAAAAAAAAAAGAGCTCAGTCCCATAAGACTCCCCTCCCCACCCCCCTTACCCCACTTCAGATGCTGACTCTGTATTGGAGGTTCCCATGACATCCTTGGGTTTGATTGATTTGCTAGAGTGGCTCACTCAAGAAAATGTTTTACTTATTAGATTACTGTTCATTATAAATGGAGATAACTCAGGAGCAGCCAGATAGAAGAGATTTCATGTAGGTCAAGGAGTGTGCGAAGGGGTGTGGAGTTTATATGCCCTCTCTGGGTGTGCCACTTGCTAAGCACCTCCATGTGTTCACCAGTGTGGAAGTTCTCCAAACCCTCCTTTTGGGTTTTTCTTTTAAAGAAAGAAAAACCTTTATTACATAGGCACAATTGATTAAACCTGTGGCTCTTGGTGATTGATTGAACATGTAGCTCTTCTCCCTTCTTGGAGGTTGAGGGTGAAACTGCAAGTTGTCACCTGGATCTTGATTGGTTTCCTGGGCACCCAGCCCCCGTCCTTAGAGGGACTCCAGAAGTCATCTCCTTAACGGGAGTTTAGGTGCAGTTGAAAAAACTGTGATGCATAAGAGAAGACACCCATTTCCTCTTTATTACTCTGGAACTACGCTAGGCCCTGGAAATGTGACTAAATACTTAAAACAAAAGATACCCGTATGGATTCTCTAGGAAATTACTAGGGTTTTTGAACCTCTGTCCTGGGAGCCATAGATGAAGACCAAATATACTTTCTTACATTACAATATCCACATATAGGGTATACTTGGTGAAAAGTTTTAATGTTTAATTAGTAAAAATAGCTATGGCTTCAAATCCCAGCTCTTTCAGGAACCAAGTTTATAACCTTAAACATGTTTTGTTTTGTTTAATTTAGATAAGAAATAAAAGAGAGCATTCTTTTTTACAACCGATTAAGCTATATTAAAGTGTATATAAAATAGTGTGAAAGTCCTCCTCTACCCTTTTTCCTCAGCTGAAAAGTAGAAAATCCCTTTCTTGTACTGTTTTCATTGTTTAACTTTCTCCTTTTACTTTTATGAATTTATGAAAATATTTGGACATAAATGCAGTAGAACTTTTAGAACACAAATGGGATTGTGCTATGTAGAAAAGTGTCTTGTAGATCTTTGGGTTGTCCATTGACAAATACAGTGACCACATACGATTTTGTAGTCTAAATGCTCCATAGCTAACTGATTGCTGACTGATGAACACTGACTTTTTCCCCTAATTTATGCTGTTCAAACACTGCTGCAGTTAACATTCTTACACATTTATGTTTGCAGGTACATGTGTGGATATTTTCAATATTTGGTAAGAAAGATGACTAGAAGTGAAATTGCTTTGTGAAAGGGTATATACATTTAAAATTTGCAAATATCTTACTGTATTGCCTTGGAAATTCCTGGATTTGATTTGCTAATGTTTTATTTAGCAATTTTTCATCTTTGATCATAATTGGCAAAGGCCTCATCATGGATTCCTGCACATACAGTTGGTTGCAATATAGGAAATGAACTCTCACCTTGGGGAATTGACTTTGCACAATAAGCAGAAATAGGCCTGCTTTTTTTCCCCACTACCACATCCCTCAGGACTGATGCGAACACAGCCCTGAAAAGTGGCCTGGGTAAAGAGCAGCCAGGATCTTGTCTTCTTGCCATGCCCTGCAGTAACATACAGGTTTCTCAGGATCCCTGGCAGCTTGTGTCCTCCACATCAGTGCTTGTGTGTGCCTTCAGTGGTGTAAGCCAGAAACATGTGAATCATCTTATCATCTGCCACTGTCTTATACTCACTTCATCACCAAATTCTGTAAATTTTATCTCCTGAATACTTTTCATGAAGAGTTGGTTTTTTTTTTTTTTTTTTCCTTCCCTTTTTACCACCTTCCCAGTCTGTTATCTTCTACTTATACTCCTACTTTGGCCTCTTACCCATTGCCTTCTTCCAATCTGTTTTCTCTCCAGTCAAGGCTGATCTTGTTAAACACAGATGTAGTCATGCCATCTAACTTACATAAAACATTTTATTGGTTTGAGAAACAGCAAGGAAATCCAGTGGCTTGAATGGAGTAGGGAGAGAACAGGAAATGGAATCAGGAAGGTAGTGGAAGATCAGGTTGTTTCTGACCTGTTAGACGGCTACTAACATTTCGGCTTTTATTCAGAGTCAAGTGGAAGTCTGGAAGGTTTTAGTGACATGATTTGACCAATTAGAAAAGGATCACTGACTGCTGTGTTAAGAATACACTTACAGGGGAGAAAGTAAGTACATAATCAGGGAGATGATTTAGGAGGTTATTATAATAATCTAGTGCAAATTGATGGTGTCTTATACCATGTTAGCAGGAATGGAGGCAGTAAGTGAATTTGGATTTATTTTGTCCGATTTTGGATGTAATTTGCAGGTAGAACTATAGAACTTGCATTTTGCATATAGGTTATGAAAGAGACAGAGGTAAGTTTGATTCTAAAGTGTTTGTCCTGATTGATGATGTGTCATTTCCTGAGATGGGGACAATTGTAGGAGGAGCAGGTTTGGGAGGACGGAGATCAGGAACTCATTTTGGTCATGTTCAGTGTGAAATACTTACTTACTAGGAGTCGACTTGCTTGTAAGAGCTGTTTAGTAGTCAGTTGAATATCAGTCTGGAGGTCATGGGAGAGGTCTGGGCTCTATGTACCCATTTGAAGTTGTTCTTGTATCTATCGATAGATAGATGTAAGGTTACCAAGGGAGTGACTGCAGGTGGAAGAGTCCCAAGCCTTCCCACTTCAGAGCTGATGGAAGGAGGAACACCAGCAGTAAAACTTGAGGCTGACTCCACAGAACGCTTTTGCTTACCTCTTGGACTCCATTTTCTCCTTCTCCATACTCCAGCCACAGTGGCTTTCTGTCCATTGAATGTGCTAAATCATTTCCAACTTAGGACCTTGGTACTTGCTCTTCCTTGTACTTGGGAACCACTTTCCTAGATCCTTATGTGGTTGTTTCCCTTTGTCATTTGTTGTGAGGTCTCATCTCGGAAGAGAGCTTTGCAGAGAGGCCTTCCTTGATGACCTTAGCTAACACAGCTAGGTGTTTGTACAAGAATACTCACCCACAAATGTGGCACCTGGTCTACTTAGAGCAGTGATTCTTTTCTTTCTTAAGCTCTACTGAATCTTTGTGTTTTAATATCTGGTTATTAATTATAACTATTGCTTGGTGAATTTTCACAGGCTGAACTTACCCAGAAAAATCAACAATATTCTGGAAGTCCCTCTTGCCCCTTTTGAGTCATTAACTCCTTTCCCCAGGGGAGTTATTGAATAATTACTAATGTTATTGGATAATCACTATTATGACTTAACATATCAGATCCATTTTAGCTGTTTTTATGTATTCTTTTGTATCTGGCTTCTTTTGCTCAAGAATATATTTGAATATGTAGTTGTAGTTCATTCATTCTCATTCTGGTTTACAAAGCTTGAGGTTATATTAGGTGGACCTAAAGAGTTGTGACCATTGTCTTTAATCCCCTAGATTGATTTTGTCTGAAGTCAGTTGAAGTTCAATCATGTGAGTCCTCCGGTTTTGTTGTTCTTCGGCATGGATTTGGCTATTCCAGGTCTTTTGCTTTCCATATTATAGCTCCTTTGCTTTCTCATGTAAGTTTTAGAATCAGCTTGTCTGTTTTTACAAAACAAAGCCTGGAATTTTCATTGGATTATATTACAGTCTGTAGATCTCTTGGTGAGAATTGACATCTTGGCAATTTTGAGTCTTCTGTTCATGAACAGTGTTTTATAATTTTCATAACTTGTACATACTTGATTAAATTTACTTTAAGTACTTTGTTTTTTTGCACTTTTATAAATACTACCAATTTAAAGAAATTTTCATTCTGCATTTGTTCATTGTTCTATAGAAATATAGTTGAAGTTGAACTTGGTATATTGACTTTGTATTCTGTGACCTTGGTAAGTTAAAGTTACTCGTTAGTTTCATTAAATTTAAAAAAAAATTTCTTTGGGATATTCTATATAGTGATGCAAGTCAATTGTAAATATGTAACAGTTTTATATCTTCCTGTATAATCTCTGTGCCTTCTGTATCTTTTTAAAAATTTTTTTTATTAATTTTTATATCTTTTTCTTACTTTGGTGTGCTATCTAGACCTTTCTCTATGTTGCTGAATAGAAGTGGTGAGAACACACATCTATGCCTTGTTCTTGATAGTAGGAACAAAATGGTAATTGTGGTCCTTTGCTATTAAGGAGGATAGTAGCTCTGTGTATTTTTGTAGATGTCCTTCATCAGGTTGAAGATTTCCTTTCTATCCCTAACTTGGTGATTTTTTAAAATCATAAATGGTTATTGGATTTTGTCTCCTCCCCCATTTCTGTTGACAAAATCATATGATTTTCCTTTAGCTTAGCTATGTAGGAATTGTTGATTTTTGTAGTGAATTACTGATTATTGTAGTGTGTTCATTGTTTTTCAGAAGTCTTTTTAAAAAATTAAGCATCAACAAGTCTTAAATTTTTTTGACTACTGCTTATTAAATCCCACATTGGCCTGCTTGTCCATCCAATATATCTTTTTTCCATGGTTCTTACTACTGTCAGCATGCTGTATGTTCTACTTATTTATTTGCATATTCTGCCCATCCCCAGTGGAATTTAAGATCCATGTTTTGTTCTCTGTTGTATCACCAGTCCTTAGAATGTTGTCTGGAATTAAAGTAGGACTCTGTAAATATTTGTTCAGTAAGTGAATATCTGCTCTTGAGGAACTTACTGTCTAGGAAGGGAGAAAGAGGTACGGAAATGTGATACAACTTAGGAGAACTAAAAAAACAATTCTTTTGGAGCTCAAGATGGGGGAGATTAAGTTCACGTAACAGATTTCTTTTCCTTTTTTTCTATCAGATTTGGAAGAAGACACATCTAGGGGAAATTTATTTAATGATGCAGAAAATAAGAAGAATTCAATAAAAATGTGGTTCAGTCCTCGAAGTAAGAAGGTGCGATACGTTGTGAGTAAAGTTTCAGTGCAAACCCAGCCTCAGGTGATAAATGATGAGGGCGCTCGGCAGGCCTCCATGTACGAATTTGTTTCTGCAAGTCCCCCAACAAGTGTTTGTGAGAGGGCTAAAAAGGCTTCTACAAGATCTAGAAAAAAACAAAAAAAGAAAACTTTAGCTGAAATCAACCAAGAATGGAACTTAGAGGCAGAGAGAGAAGATGGTGAACTTGACTCCAAAGAGGAGTTGAAGGAGAAGCTGGTGTCTTTCTGCAGCCAGCCATCCGTCATCGCTAGTCCTCGGACAAATGGTGAGATAGACTTACTTGCCAGTGGCTCTGTTGCGGAATCACAGGGTTGTGGCAGCTTCACTGAAGTCTCTTTACCGTTGGCTGAGCACATAGATTCTCCAGAAGCGGAGGGCAGGAGTGAAGATGTGACTCCCGAGAAGAAGCTCTGTGAGAATCCTCGTGCGTCAGGTCCCAGTGGGCGACGTGGCCGTCGCAGCGGACCGTCCAGTCCCGTCCCTAAGCGATGCAGGAGCAGCATTCCTGGCACCAGCAGACAGCGCATAGTGCTTGCAGACAACAAACCGTTGCCTGGCTGCTCCTTACCACCCTCGAGCAAACTCAAAGCTGGTGACACTCTGAGGAGGAAAAACAGTAATGCATCAGATGAGTCCACGAGCCTCTCCCCAGGTACACCACCGTCCGCACTGAACAGCCCGAGTTACAGACGGATGATGTCCAGCCCCTCAGCTGCGAAGCTGTCACCCACTAGCCTTCTGGCTGTGAAAAGAAATCATAGAGGAGAGACTCTGCTTCATATTGCTTCAATTAAGGTAGGATGCTTACCCTGAAATAAAGTTTGGGGGTAAGACCAGCCATAAAGCAATTTCTGCAGGGCTTAGGGACTATAACGTAAGATGACTAGGATAATTACCCTACCACATGTGATGCTTTGAACCAGAGAAGAAAATTCGCAGGGACTGCATCCCCACCTCAGAGCAGTGGCCCCTGGGCCCGAGGAGCATGATCTTGTAGGAGAAAATGAATATTTCAGTATTTCAGCTTCTGCTTTGCCAAGGGCTTTCATTTATCTATTCCTTAATGGTTTTGTTGAGTTTTCACCACGTTCTCCTGCTTGCTTCATGAATATAGACAATTGCAGGTTATTGCTGGCTGTACATCTTTACCTAGCCAGAGAGCTAGGGACTGTGTGGGGGGCCACAGACTTGGCGTGTGGCGCATGCTTGTAGTGGGCACTGCCCGGATTTGCAGGGTTGAAAGATGTGGTCTGTACATTTTTCCAATGACCCGGACATTTGACTCTCAGAAATGGCCCCGTGGTTGACCATGAGGGACTTTGTCTGTATCCCACAGCCAGCCGTTTCTTTTACGAGCCTGCTCATTATAGTTACCTCTCTTTATTTACTGCCTTAACACTGGTAATGTGAATTTTTGGGAACGTAGCCCATTTGTCAGGCATGAGATATACTTGCAAGGGTTCATCTTTGCAACCGACTCAAGAACTGTACATATGGGCAGCTGTTAGCACCATAGCTTCGTAGACTTTGTGATCTCATGCAAGTGTTACCAAAATAAAATATGGGAGAGCTTAGGACTGAGTTCGGATAGCTTTTATGATCTGTTAGTAAATTCACAGGAAATCTTTGGGTCTTTTTCATGGATAGAGAACTTCGGGAGATCTGGAGGCCATTGGAGATCCCCACACAGACAGCTGGTAGGCAGCATGAAACATCAGGGAAGAACGTGGAGAAGACATTGAGTCCAGGCCTTTCTACGTTTTTGTATGGAGAAAGGGAAAATCACAAAAAGGAGTTTCCCCAATGGTTAAGAGTTTTATTTTTTTATTTTATTTTTTTAAAGAGTTTACTTATTGATTTGTGGGAGACCGAGATAGTGAGAGACAGTAGGAGCAGGGAGAAGAGGGAGAAGCAGGCTCCCCACTGAGCAGGAGCCGGATGCAGGGACTCTCCATCCTAGGACCCTGGGATCATGACCTGAGCTGAAGGCAGATGCTTAATGGACTGAGCCACCCTGGCGCCCCTAGGGTTTTATTTTTATTTGTTTATTTGTCCTTGCTTTATATTCTAATAAATGGTGAAAAAAGAATATTCTATATCTGATACCAGGGAGGAGGAAAACAGCTAGTTTCTACGTACATGTCCTTTGAACAACTTGAATTTTCAGTTTGTCCCAGTTACACTTTAGTTTATTTTTTGCAAAGCATTAATTTAAAAAATCAGACTATATTTTTTGTCCTGCTTGTTTTATATTTAATATATATGCCCATAAGCTATTGTAATCTTAACTTTTTAATGCTATAAACGCTTCATTAGACATCAGTAGCTAGAATAATAATAATTTTTTCATTTTTCTGACTAATGCATAAGAATGCAGACTGCTTTAGTTTCTACATTTTGCTTTCTGGTAATTATTTTCAGACCACCAGGCAAGCTTCCGTTTTCATTGGTAGAGAATTTTTCTTTTAACCATAATATTAATATATCTTTACTAATGAAGATCTCTAGGAGCTAGACCATTGTTTGACAGACTTTCTTAAAGGGGCAGAGTGAACATTTTCAGCTTCATGGGACATACAGGCTCTACAGTTATTCCTCTCTGCCCTGTCTGCCCGTAGTTCAGAAGCAGCCATAGACAATATGTATGTAAACCAATAAAGTTTGACGTGTAAAATCGTGTGTCTGGCCTATAGGCCATAGTTTTCCTACCCTAGGCCTCAGCAATGGAAAAAAGACACAGAATTTTAAGACCGGGGGAAAAAAAGATGCTATCTTGCAAATTTTCTCCGTTGAAGGATTATTTATCTAGGAAGAGTATTGCCTGTGTTAAAAATTACTCATTTGATTCTCTTGAATTTTAGCAAATACTGTTATTGTCATTTGTTGGCAAATTCTGATACAGTACTTTTAAGAAAAGCTAACGGACTTCTGTTGTTTTTAAGTTACTATTTAACAAAGATGCACTCTCTTAAAAATTTGTTAATGAGTTGAATGAAAACCCCCCACCCAGGTTGATTTTTTTTTTTTTAAATTTTATTTATTTATTTATTTGACAGACATCACAAGCAGGCAGAGAGGCAGGCAGAGAGAGAGAGGAGGAAGCAGACTTCTGCTGAGTAGAGAGCCCGATGTGGGACTCGATCCCAGGACCCTGGGATCATGACCTGAGCCGAAGGCAGAGGCTTTAACCCACTGAGCCACCCAGGTGCCCCCAAGTTGATTTTGATAGAACAAATACTTGGGAAAAATCCCAGTGGATTTATCAGGATATTTATCTTTTTATAAATAGTATTCATTTCACTTTCTGCCCTAGTTTCTCACTTGCAGGCAAGAATGAATGATCTGTGTGTCCTAGAAAAGCACATACTGTGAGTCTGCTATCTCGATTCATGTTTTGTGCCCACCTACTTTAGGAAAAGATTTGAGGGGGCTCTGAAGTTCAGATAGTAAAAATGGAACAAGGAGCAGGGGAAGAGGAAAGATTTCCTGTGGCTGAATGGAATGTAGATCTGATGACCTTTCAGGCAGCCCAGCCAGATCAGGGGCAGTACCAGGTTTTTGCTGTCAGAGGTAGATTTTTGTTGTTGATGTTCTTCCCCAGAGTGTCTCGGTAGACTAGCCATTTCCATTGTTTCAGTCAGCTTCTACGAGTGCACTTGCTTGGTGTATGTACTGAGGGTAGAGGACCCCTCCCCCCAGCAGTTATATTGGGCTAGTTGTCCAAGCTAGTTAGCTTCTCCTCTGCAGGTACGGCTTTGCAGAATCATCTCCGATCTTGCCAACATCATTGATAAAAGTTCTTCAGTACCTTGCCACGCACCTGTCTCTTGGCATCTTTCTTGGGTATAACCTTTCCACAGCTACTACCTTAGTGGAAGTTACTTATCTTTCTTGCCCTGACCTCATGTTTCCTGTTGCTGTCATAGCAAGTCACTACACATTTAGTGACTTAAAGCAAATTAATTTTTCTTTCTTCTTGTTCTTGTTCTTTCTTCTTTCTTCTCCTTTCTTCACCCTTCTTCTTCTTCTTCCTTCTTCAACAGTTCTGTAGATTAGAAGGCCAGTATGGGTCTCACTGGACTAAAATCAGTTTGTCAACTGTGTTACATGCTAGAGGCTCTAAGAGAGAACCTGTTCTCTTGCTTATTTGGGATGTTGCACAGAACTGGATCGATCCTTGTGGTTGGAGGACTGAAATCCTGTTTCTTGCTGACTTTCTGCTGAGGGCCATTCTCTCTCTCTCACTTTCTCTCTCTTTTTAAAAAGTAATCTCTACACCCAATATGGGGCCTTGACCTCACAACCCCGAGATCCAAGAGTCTGCATGCTCCACTGACTGAGCCAACCAGGTGCCCCCATTCTCTTGTTCTTTAGTTTGTGTCCCCTCCTTCTCCTGTCTTCAAAGCTTGCAACAGCAGATGCTTCTAAACAACTCCTATAGTTAGACTGGGGTGACCCGGACAGCGCAACAGAATCTCCCCATCGAAGCTCATTACCCTAAAATATAGTAGAAACTGTAGCACACGGCAAAGTCCCTTTTGTACAACATATTCAAGTTCTGGGGGTTGGGACACAGACAGTTCTGCGGGGGTACGGGGGGTGATTATTCTAACCATCACCACTGAAGTAGCTTCCTAATTTCTTGCCCTGCTTTCCTGTACACTTCCTGTATTCAGATCCCTATATGGAAGCCAGAATAAATTTTGACCTAAATTTTGATCCAAGTCAAAATTTGTCATTCTCTGTTCCTCTACCATAACTTCCTGGCCCACTGAAAATCACATCCACAGTCCTTCCCGTGGCCTACACAGCCCAGCGCATTCATCCTCCTCCAGGCTTCTGCTCAAATGTCAGAGGGACTTCCTAGCTTACCTAAAGTAGCAGCCCTGCTTGTTTTATATTTCTTCCTGTTATTTCCCGACATGATTATAGATCTCTTAGTCTCCTGCCTTTCTCTTTAGAATGAGAGCAAGAATTCTGTTTGTTCACTGTTCTGTCTTCAAGATCTAGAACATTGCCTGGAACATTACAGGTGAATTTGATGAATAAGTGAGCAAATTTTCTATGTCGTCATGATCTGAACCCCATTCCATTCTCTTGTCACACTGAACTTTAGTTTTATGAATTGTTCAGGTACGTTCATTAATGCTATTAATGTTCTTTTCTCTGACTCTTAAATTCTTTCCTTTACATGCTTCCTTTTTCCTTCCTGGCTCTTTGTACACAACCTTCAAAATCCAGTTTACATCCTACCTTTTTTAATAAGTCTCAGAATTCCCAGAATTCGTTTCTTCTCTATGGTGACATTATTTTGTTTGCATTTATATTCATTTAGCTTTATGCTTATGGCATGACTCAAATAGTGTGGTTACCTAGAGCATATTCTCATTTAAAATTTAACTTCAAAATATGAGTAATAACCGCATGTTTTAAAAATAAGAATAAAAGTATTTGTAGTAGAAAACTTCACTTCTATTTTGGCCCCTAGACAACACCCTATTACTGGCAAGCTCTTTTTCCTCCTTACCTTTCTTAAACTTGTGTGTCCTTTGTGAATTTCTTTATGTAAATATAAACGAATGCTTTCATATTAGGACAGAGGTTTCTGTATATTTTCATAGTTGCATTGCTTTTTATCAATTTTTTCTGTTATTTTGAATTATTCCCTTACTGATAGATGCCCATTTGTTTCTATTCTTCTATTTTTATTAACAGTGCTGTGGTAAGCAATCTTTGTTTCATATGTGAGGGGGTGTATCTTTAGGATAAATTCCTGGAACTGGACTTCTGGGCTAATGGAAGACATCTATTTATCTTGATAACCTCTGTACTTGGCAACAGAAGGGTCTTAGTAAATATTCAGTCTGCCTAAATTCAGGCTACCTGAACGTAGACAGCTACTCTGTTGCCGGCAGATTCTGTTTGTATGATTACTTCTCAAATCCTTTTTCCCTTAGAATCATGGATTTACAGATGAGCCATCTAATTTTTGGACATTCAGCACTGTTTGGATGCCAACCCCACAGAGGATTATTCTTGAATTCCTTATTTATACTTTCATTTTATTACACTGTGGAATTTCAAGCAGAATATTCATTAATAGGATGTCTGGGATGTTGTGCACATTCTCATTTAACCAGAACATAAGTGGAGATCCAGTCAGTTCTCTTTATTGCCTGTGTTTCTAGGTGTATTTGAATGTAAATGTCACCTATAGTTAAAATGCTACTGAGAACATTATGTCATAAATGTGAGATTTTATGAGAAAGTGTTCCACCTAAGTAGAAACTACAATAAACACTCATTATTTATTCTTCTGATTCCATTTTTAAAAACTTAGTATTTGATATTTCTTTAGACATAGAGAAAATTTTGATTTGTTATTTTATTATGTCACCTTTCCTTAAAGATTTGTAGTTGCTGGAGTAAACATCCTCAGATTTCTAGCAGATTCTTAAAATGGTAATGATTACTCATAATTCATGCCACAGCATTGAATGTATCATGGAATTGAAAAAAGTCTTGACCTTGACATGTCACGATACACTTTTGATGCAGAAATAATGAATCATATTTTGAAGGCAACTTACAAGGCATGATACACTTAACAAAGTGGGAGATGGGGCAACTTACAAGGCATGATACACTTAACAAAGTGGGAGATGGGAATCTCCTGGGTAGAGAGAACATCCCTTGTGAGGAGTCTCCTTTAGGATTTGCCTTTGTAATTCATTGAATTTTAAGGCATTCATGCCTTAAACATGACATAAAGTCATGTTACTACATGTCCTTCATGCTACCTTCCTGAGAAAGTAGTAAAGGACTCACGCTAACTCGCAGCATATTTTCAAGATTTTAATTTCTAGAACATCTTTTAGATTCAGTATCCATTTCTCCCCCTGTCACCTACCACTTTTATAATACTGAACCTCCTTAATATCGGGAACTTAACCATCCCGGACTAGGTTGTCAGAATCATCTGTGAAACTATTTTATTCAGTAAAGTCTGAGAAGCCAGGGAAGTGTTTAATATATTTTAGAGCTTCATTCTAGATGACTAAAAACAATTTTTTAACAATATCTAGAAGTTTTAGGTAGCCGATTAGTTCATTTATGTGGAAAAGCTTAACCATTTGGGTAAGTTGTCATTATTATAATGTTGGGTACCATTTTTATCAAAATATTCTTAATTGTATTTTAGAAGAACTGGTCTTTATAATTAGGAAAATAGTGTGTGTGTGTGTGTGTGTGTGTTTGGAAAGTTAATTTATACTGCTGTAACATGTATGGATGTGTGAAGGATCTTTTTGAACAAAAGTTTAGCAATAAGAAAATTGATTGTGGTACACATCTCCCTTTATTTTCAGCCTCTTAGGTATTCCTTGAAAATACCAAACCCATTTAAAATTTCTTACAAGCATTAGGAAAAACTCCTTAGACGATTTTTTTTTGATTTTTCTTGCTGAGGTTTAAGAAAATCTCAATTATTCTTTTAAGTTGTGGGGAGTCTAAAAGTGAGTGCTTATTATTCAGAAAATATTCTGTTAGCAAAGACAGTAATTTAAAGAAATCAGAGGCAGAAGTTAATTTATTTTCCAGAAACTCCATACTGGTTCAAGCTTACTCATTTGGTGTGGACTCTATCTATAATTTTCATAATTTTATTTATGTGCATGACCGTAAATTTACATAAAGTAGAACAATGAAATTATGACAGACTTTTAAGTACTAGGGAGGAGAAAGCAGGGTGGGTATAAATAAGAAGCAGTTTGCATGCTGGGTATGTGTTTCAGGGAAGTCTAGGGTTGGTTTGTTAACAGAAGACACTTTGATAGTATGACAAGGTGACATAAAAGAAAAACGGCACTGTCTAGCAACCTTACAAGAGTCTTTAGATTGTCACTATTTCTGTGTGACTGTTTCCCCGTGATTCTTCATCCCATAGTTGTGTTTATATTATTTTATGGACTTCTTTAGGTTAATAGGTTTTCGTGACTACTGTGTAGAGTTAGAATGAGGAAATCTTTTAGAGAGCTTATTGTGTTTTGTGTGTGTGTGTGTGTGTGTGTGTGTGGCCATGGATACTTTCATCTGATGGTTGGAAATGTATGAATGTATGTGGTTCTGGCAGTTCATCTGCCTCTACATTCATGGAATTGTTTCACTTGATCTTAGCCAAAAGGCCGAGAAACGATTCATGGGATTGTTTAAAAAAATTCAAGGGGCGCCTGGGTGGCTTGTCATTAAGCGTCTGCCTTTGTCTCAGGTCATGATCCTGGGGTTCCGGGATCAAGCCCCGCATTGGGCTCTCTGCTCCGCAGGGAGCCTGGTTCTCTCTCTATCATTCCCCCTGTGTGTGTTCCCTCTCTTGCTCTCTATCAAATAAATAAAATTTTTTTAAAAATTCAAATTTGTATCTTGACAGATGTTCCTAGTTTTATTTGGAATTGACTTGAAGATAGAGTGAATGTTGCTAACTAAATGTTAACTTGTACTACAGGTATAGAATTTGTACCCCTAAGATTCTGTGGGAAAATGTTTTTTTAACTGAAGCTAGGCAATTGATTTGAAACATATATAATGTTTATTTTTTAGATCCATTAAGTGTTTAGGGTCATTTTAAAAATTTAGGAACATAAAGATGTATGTTGCCAAGTCTACTTTTTTTCAGTAGAAAACTAAGTAAGCTATCATCTTAAGATTTGCTGTGTTTGAGAGGTAGCCCAAAACAAGCAAATAAAGGTTATTATTTTTAGGAGATTTAATGATTTCTAGATAATCCAGTCAGTAGGGGAAAAACTCATTTCAGAAGAATATTGGGGCTGGGAGTGGGAGAAGAGAGATTTCCTTCTCCCTAAAACTCTTCATAAAACCAGTTGAACACAGCTTTGTCATAGGTGTAACTTTTGCCATATGTAACTTATTCAGCCTTTTTCAGAGTAAGCTGTGTCAGAAGTATTTGGAGAAAATAAGCCATGGTTTGCCTAGAAAAGTAAGAGCAAATAAAGTGAATATAAACTGAATTGATGTATTAAGGATAAATGGAGTAACTGTCAATAAGAAAACAATTTTTAACAGTTTTAGCTGAGTAACCTTCTTAGCCGTAATTTTGCTTTAAACAGTACTTGGAAATTACTTTAATGCATGCTCGAAAAGGATGTTTTTCACAAATGAAGTGATGACTTTAAATACTTCATTATCATCAGTTGATTTTTGGCTAGTGCCCTTTATTTGGTATTTTGAAATGACTTTTGATAAGGGTTGCTAATCGCAGGGATTTTGTACTTGATATTCAAGGTTGGACTGTATGACTTCATGACTTGGTACCTCAGAATAGTTCATCCATATATTACTTCTTACTTATGATTCATGAGTAGTCGGCATTAGAGAAAAGATTTAATTTTGATTCTATCTTTAAGAAGACTGAATCTTCAAACCAAACCTGAATCTCAGTATCTTCTTTTCTTTTTTGATGATTTTAATTTCTTTTTGTTTTTTCATTGTTCTACTAGGGCGACATACCTTCTGTTGAGTACCTCTTACAAAATGGAAGTGACCCAAATGTTAAAGACCATGCTGGATGGACACCATTGGTAGTTTCCTATTTGTTTTATATTCTCATTTTGCTTATGTTTTATTGTTACTATACTTAAAGTTATGTAGTTGTCTATATATTATCTTCTGCAATATACACTCCCTTTTTAATCTGAAGAACTTATATTTTCACCAAGTAAGGGAAAGTGATGATTTTTTCATCTAACTTTTCAATTGTGACAGGTAAGAAATTGGCTACCTTTTCACTGACTACCTTTAGATTTAGGAATTGAGTCACACTATATTGCTTAATGTAGCCAACATACAGAGGTGACTGCTATAACCGACACGAGGCTCCCTTTTGCCACTTTGCATGTCATTGGAACCAGATTTCTTCGAACAAAGAGACGTCAGAGGAACAGGGTATAGGATTGTATCACAAGGCAGTGATTCTTACTGAGGATCTGTTATAGCCTCATTTATACCTACCTAATTGCAAATATAGAGGGGTAGTAGAAAATCTTGGCTTACATTAAACATTTAAAAAAATCTTTTATTATTACTAAAGATGCAATGTGAAGTATAGTCTGGAAAAGAAATGGCACAAATTCATGGAAGCAAATGCTATTTGGGCTTGTTGTGGGCAATTGGAAGACAGCTGTAGTGATATCAGTAGAGGAGGTAAAAACTTACCCCATGACCTGGAATTTATCATAGAAATTGGGAGATTTTCATTAGGCCAGGTATCAAAAAGGCTCAAAGTTGTGTATAATAACTTCTCCCCAACTTTCTAAGCTGGGAGGGTTTAGTCTGGATCAAAGTCACTTTGTTGTTTTTGACTCCACAGGCTAACTAACCTCTTCAGAGAAAGGTCAGTGTTTTGTTTGTTAGTTTGTTTGGTTTTGGTTTTTGTTTTCTGAAGCCAGTAAGGCCAATTGTAGTGAAGTGTGATGAGTGATTTATTAGAGGACCCAATGTCTGATTTGGCTTCCTTTCTCCTAGAAATAGACCTTACAGACATTTCACGTGGTATTTCTTTTTATGAATTGAATAGATATACATAAAAAGCACAGTATGCTAGAGATTTATGGGAGGACAGCATTGTGGCTTCGTTAACAGTTCATTAGACATGAGGAAAGATTTGCACGTGAGGCATCTTGAATATTGCGTTGTTACCTGTTACATCATTCATTCTTTTTGAGTCCTTACCTGTTATTTCTGTTATTGACACCAGCCATACAGTAATCTGTAGCTTCAGCAAATAGGGAAGATCCAGGATCTTGTCCTGGATGTTCACTTTGTGGGGTGGTTCTATATATGTGTGGGTGCCCCACTTAGCATATGGCTAAGTACCTGATTTAGTGAATGCTATTTGGCCATGGAAAATTTCACTTTTTATGAATGATCTAGTTGTTAAATACTTTGAGTTTTTTGTTGTTTGTAATTTTTTACTGTCGAAGAGTTCAGGAACTAGAGTCGGTTTATACATATATAGAGTTGGTCAATTACATTTTCTTTAAAAAAAAAAAAAGTAGGTGACCAAAGGCTCAGATAAATAACCCCTTTTTCCATCAGTTGCATAGATCTTGATCATCATGTATCTGATCATTAAGATTATTAACAGGGCTTTACTCTGGCTCAACACTTATGGTCTGTATGAATTTTTAGGTAGGAACCAATTTACTGACTGAAGTTCACATTTACTTTTCTAAAGTGCAATTTTATTATGATACTAGACATCGTTCTTCCTCATCACCTTTCTCCCTTCTTTTCTTATTACTTAATTAGCATGAAGCCTGCAATCATGGGCACCTGAAGGTAGTGGAGTTGTTGCTCCAGCATAAGGCATTGGTGAACACCACTGGCTATCAGAATGACTCACCGCTTCATGATGCTGCCAAGAATGGACACTTGGATATAGTCAAGCTGTTACTTTCCTATGGAGCCTCTAGGAATGCTGTGTAAGTCGTTCAGCTTAAACACTGTTGTTCAGTTGACTTGTACTCCTGAGTCAAGACTGACGGAACACACCCTTGGAGACCCAGATGGGTGGCTCTCTTTCTTGCCTTTCACAATCGAGGTTAGACGTGACCATTATAGTCTCTATTTAAAATCAGTGTTCATGCCCTTTTCCTTTGGAATACTTATATTTTTGAGGAAGACTTGCTTCTTTACTTTAGAAATGATTGGCAAATTAATTTCGGAAGCTTTGATTTTTCTGCATAAATTCACTTAGTTATATTCTGTAGATTGAGTCATACTTATTAGTGAGAAAAGAATTAGAAGCACAGAAATAACTATTTTGTGTGCTTCCCAGTACTTTAGATTTGTTTTAAAAATTCTTTTTTTTAATGCTTTTTCTGCATATATAGTTAAAATATCTAAGAATTCAGATGTCGGGCAAGTGTTTTCAAGTTATTTCTTAGACTTTCCACATCAGTCAAATGAAGCTCGGGGTAAATTGTTTTGCAGTGTCAGGGCACAGAGATGCATTAGCGAATGCTGGCGGCTGCATTTTAAAATTGCTGTTGTCAAGAGTGTCACAAGCAATTGCCGTATATGGATTTTATATCTTTAATCTATAACTTGGTTCATGTCTCCCCATATATTATTTTACTCTTTTCAGTTAATGAGGGAGTTGAAATGGAAATAGAAGAACTGCCTCTTCATGTCCCCGTTCCTTATATAGGTTTGGAAAGAGCACACAAAAGTCACGCTTACTTTGATTACAGAGGCAAACAAGAATTATAGAATGCAGAGCTTTTAGGTTGTAATTTTTTTATAGCATAATTGAAAAACTAATAATGCAGGAGTACCTTGATGCTGTTAGTTTCAGAAAGTGGGTCTAATATCTTTATTTTCTATCACATATGGTGAGATTGTTGGGGCATACTCAAGGGGACCATTTTTCCATATTTTTGTTTTTCTGGCTTGCATGTGTGTATGCGCACACACGTATCATCTGTCTATATATGTGTGTGTAGACACATGCACGTGGACCAATAGGTATGACCCTCCTGTGGGTATAGCCTGCCATTTGCTAAAGCAAATGGTTGTTTGGGTCAGGTGAAACTGAATAGTTTCCATCCTTGGGTTCTTAAATCAGCCATGACTACTTTAATGAATGGAGCACTGGTCAGGGCGTTAGGGAATTCAGCTTTTATTTGTGACTCCATTATTGACTTTATAGCTTCAGGCAGGTTAATTTCTGTGCCTTGGTGTCCTCACCTATAAAACATGTGTGATGCCTGCTGCCTTTCTATTTCTTCAGAGCATAGTGAGGATTAATGAGCCAAAACACAGGGCCTATCTGGTGGTTTGTACACCATGATTCTTCACTACACCGTGAAGCTTATTAATATACCAGGTGTGGGCATGAGACAGTGAGCCGAGTCTGCCTTCACAGGTGCCTCTCAGATGAATGTGTTGTTTTTAAATAGGCTTACCTAGTGAAGTGGCAGATTTAGGTATAGCTGTAGTGAAACGCCATCCAGTAAGATCTTTCTGTAGCGATGGAAATGCTCTCTCTCTGTGCCGGGCGCTCAGTAGCCACTAGCCATCTGCTGCTGGTGAAGACTTGAGCTGTGGCTGTTGCTACTGAGAAACTAAATTTGAAAATGAACTTTAATTAATGTAAATAGCCACATGGGCCAGGTGGCTACTGAATTGGATAGCTGGTTGATAAAGTGTAGGGTAGTTGGGGAAGAGGATTTATCTGGTGAGAGGTTGGGGATAACATCGGGTGGAGATTAGTGGGGCAGCTATAGTGCAAATAGAGCCGTAGAGTTCACCTGGGCTGTGAGAGTGTGTGGTAGCGGTTTCTAAATACCATTATTCCTTCATTTCCAGACTGGTGGGCATCATTCTCTGGTATTGGCTGTGTTTTTCACTGCTTTATTTCATAGTACTTGTTCAGCTGATCGGCTTTACCAGTTTCCTAACTGGTTTCCTCCTTTTCAGATTATTTTTCTTTGTTCATTCCCACACCGCAACCCAAGAACTTTTAGAAAGATGTCTGGCCAGATCACTTACTTGCTTAAAATCCTTCACTGGCACCTCTTAAAGTTTTTAAAGCAAACTTCAACATGTGGTTCCCAAGGCCCTGGGCGGTGAGGCACCACCGGCTTCTCCAGCCTCCTCTTGCTGCTCTTGCTGCCATCCCCCTGGGCCTCCAGCAGTTTTTCTTCCAGCCTTTCTAAATCATGCCTGCTCTCCTGGTCCTGCCAAGTGCCCAACATAGTCGTACCCACATTCGTTTGTAGTGGAAATGAGTTAAGTGTTTGAATGCGTGAAAAGATGGTGTATGTTTTCCTCCCTTTGGAAAAAGGGTCTGGTCTGACAGCACCAAGAATTGCCTCCTTCTGCTCCCTGATCACTGTTAAGTGCGGAGTGAAAGTCTGAAACCACGTTCCGGGAGCTTGCTCCTTTTCCGGGGTGGTAGCACTGCTTCATGGCAGATGTTAGAGTAAATGACGTGTGCTCCCTGGGCAGAGTCCTTAGTCTCTTGTCCATTGGGCAGCCGTAGTATGTTACCTGCCGTGGGCTCATGGCTTCCCATTTCTGTTGCCTTGACATTTTTAAGATCTGTTTTTCTTGCTGCCAGGGTTCTGTATATTGTCCTTTTAAGTACTGACAAGTGACAATAGATGGAATTCATTTCTTGACTTTCTCGGTTTAAGAGTAGAGCCTGGGGAGAAGGCCAGGGCACTATATGGACTTCTTACTACTTTTTTTCTTTATTTCTTCTTCTTTTTTTTGCCTAAAGCTCTTGTTCATTTTAAGCCATTAATATCTCTGACTCTAGAATCTGAGTTGGCAAGCATATTACTTTAATTTTCTCTGCTTATACTTCTATTTCTGTATATGTCTCTTACTCTTAATGGAACTCTTCTCTCAATAACCAGGACTAGACTCCTCCTATCCCTGAAAGAAGGAGGAAGGGTTGGAACGGGAAAGCGTGAAAGCTGTTCTTCTGTCCTTCCCTCTTGATGGCTTGGTGCTTTGACTAATCAAAGTTGTAGGCAGGTAGAGTTTCTGTTGCTTCTTCTGAGTTTCTAAAGGAAAATCTCCAGCTCTGTAACAGACATTTTCGTAGTCGTCTTCATTCTTTCGAGGTTGAAGGAGTTTTCTTACTTGGATGCCTTCATTTCCTGGGTCTTCAGTGCATCCTGTTAGGTGTTCTCAGACTCTCCCCACTGCTCCTTGACTTCCTCATCCCCCGCTCTTGGATCTGCTCCTTGTTTTCTAGTGACGTGAACAGACAGAGCAGTGATTACAGAGCCCTGTGACACATGCCTTCCTAGGTCAGTGCACAAGATTTCTGTGAAAATCTAGATTAGGGGCTTTACATGTGACTAGAGGCATTCGTAAAAGGCTTTCTAGAGGAAGGAGGACTTCCACTGACTTTTGAAGACGAGGAATAGGAAGGTAGGCTTTTCAGAAGGAGTTGGTGGATATTGAGGTACACGGTAGCCAAGGCCATTTGTCCATTCAGTTCTAGGATCTTTGGCTAGTGACAGTAAGACTGGTGTGAAAGGGAGAAGGATGACCCCTTGGGGCTGCAGAAGGTGGCAGAGGCAGAGAGAGCCCGTGTGCCAGAGGGTTCAGATTTTACATTGAAAAGTTCATCCCGCACAGGAGCTGGGAGCTCAGCGGGGAGGCGTGTCCACTAACCCGGGGAGGGGAGTCTGAGCTGAAGTGGTGGTGGGGACAGTGGTGGCTGAGGGAGGGAGTTTACTCTTTTTATCAGCTGCTTCCTACACGTGAAGTCTGATACACGGTGTTAAGAAATATCTTATTAGGGTTGTGATTGAAATTGAGTAAGGGTATGGATTATAGTCGATTTAATAAATTTCACTTAGTATTTATAGAGATTTTCTAGGTATTTGATTCTTTTGTTGCTCCGGTGAACTGGCTGTTCTGTTAATAAATAGAGCTTGTTATTTCTGACATACAGGAAAGCTAGCTAACACCTAATTCTAAGGGTTGGATTATCATTTATTAATTTCTTACTGCATTTGTCTGAGTTTCTAGGATACTATAAAATAATGTGATAGTTGGCATAGTTGTTCTCTTTTCATTTTTTAAGAAATACTGAATGTAGGTTTACAGTTAGCATTACAATCAATATTAAAAATAAAGATCTTCTAGTTATTTTAACATTTTTTAACAAGACTATATTTTATTGCATGAATTTTCATTTAAACTGAGATAATCTTAGACCTTTTGCTTGTTGATGTCATTAATACATTTTAAAATGTTAAACCGTGTTGTATTCCTGTGATAAGCTTGACTTAATATAGTGTGGTTATTCTTTCTTTTTTTTCTTTCTTTCTTTATTTTTAAAGATATTTAATATTTATTTGACAGAGAGGGAGAGACAGCGAGAGAGGGAGCACAAACAGGGAGGAGAGGGAGAAGCAGGCTTCCTGCCGAGCAGGGAGCCTGATGCGGGGCTCGATCCCAGGACCCTGAGACCAGGACCTGAGCCGAAGGCAGAGGCTTCACCTACTGAGCCACCCAGACACCCCAGTGTGCTTATTCTTTTTTTTTTTTTTTTTTTAATTTTTTATTTTTTATAAACATGTATTTTTATCCCCAGGAGTACAGGTCTGTGAATCAGCGCTCACCAAAGCACATACCCTCCCCAATGTCCATAACCCCACCCCCCCTTCTCCCAACCCCCCTCCCCTCAGCAACCCTCAGTTTGTTCGTAAGATTAAGAGTCACTTACGGTTTGTCTCCCTCCCAATCCCATCTTGTTTCATTGATTCTTCTCCTACCCCCTTAAGCCCCCATGTTGCAATCACCACTTCCTCATATCAGGGAGATCATATGATAGTTGTCTTTCTCTGCTTGACTTATTTCGCTAAGCATGATATGCTCTAGTTCCATCCATGTTGTCGCAAATGGCAAGATTTCATTTCTTTTGATGGCTGCATAGTATTCCATTGTGTATATATATTCCACATCTTCTTGATCCATTCATCTGTTGATGGACATCTAGGTTCTTTCCATAGTTTGGCTATTGTGGACATTGCTGCTATAAACATTCGGGTGCACGTGCCCCTTTGGATCACTACGTTTGTATCTTTAGGGTAAATACCCAGTAGTGCAATTGCTGGGTCATAGGGCGGTTCTATTTTCAACATTTTGAGGAACCTCCATGCTGTTTTCCAGAGTGGCTGCACCAGCTTGCATTCCCACCAACAGTGTAGGAGGGTTCCCCTTTCTCCGCATCCTCGCCAGCATCTGTCATTTCCTGACTTGTTGATTTTAGCCATTCTGACTGGTGTGAGGTGATATCTCACTGTGGTTTTGATTTGTATTTCCCTGATGCCGAGTGATAGGGTGCACTTTTTCATGTGTCTGTTGGCCATCTGGATGTCATCTTTGCAGAAATGTCTGTTCATGTCCTCTGCCCATTTCTTGATTGGATTATTTGTTCTTTGAGTGTTGAGTTTGCTAAGTTCTTTATAGATTTTGGACACTAGTCCTTTATCTGATATGTCGTTTGCAAATATCTTCTCCCATTCTGTCAGTTGTCTTTTGATTTTGTTAACTGTTTCCTTTGCTGTGCAAAAGCTTTTGATCTGATGAAATCCCAATAGTTCATTTTTGCCCTTGCTTCCCTTGCCTTTGGCGATGTTCCTAGGAAGATGTTGCTGCGGTTGAGGTCGAAGAGGTTGCTGCCTGTGTTCTCCTCAAGGATTTTGTTGGATTCCTTTTGCACATTGAGGTCCTTCATCCATTTTGAGTCTATTTTCGTGTGTGGTGTAAGGAAATGGTCCAATTTCATTTTTCTGCATGTGGCTGTCCAATTTTCCCAACACCATTTATTGAAGAGGCTGTCTTTTTTCCACTGGACATTCTTTCCTGCTTTGTCGAAGATGAGTTGACCATAGAGTTGAAGGTCTATTTCTGGGCTCTCTATTCTGTTCCATTGATCTATGTGTCTGTTTTTGTGCCAGTACCATGCTGTCTTGATGATGACAGCTTTGTAATAGAGCTTGAAGTCCGGAATTGTGATGCCACCAACGTTGGCTTTCTTTTTCAATATCCCTTTGGCTATTCGAGGTCTTTTCTGGTTCCATATAAATTTTAGAATTATTTGTTCCATTTCTTTGAAAAAGATGGATGGCACTTTGATAGGAATTGCATTAAATGTGTAGATTGCTTTAGGTAGCATAGACATTTTCACAATATTTGTTCTTCCAATCCAGGAGCATGGAACATTTTTCCATTTCTTTGTGTCTTCCTCAATTTCTTTCATGAGTACTTATAGTTTTCTACTATGAGTTTAGATTTTGTGCCTCTTTGGTTAGGTTTATTCCTAGGTATCTTATGGTTTTGGGTGCAATTGTAAATGGGATTGACTCCTTAATTTCTCTTTCTTCTGTCTTACTGTTGGTATAGAGAAATGCAACTGATTTCTGTGCATTGATTTTATATCCTGACACTTTACTGAATTCCTGTATAAGTTCTAGCAGTTTTGGAGTGGAGTCTTTTTGGGTTTTCCACATATAGTATCATATCATCTGTGAAGAGTGATAATTTGACTTCTTCTTTGCCGATTTGGATGCCTTTAATTTCCTTTTGTTGTCTGATTGCTGAGGCTAGGACCTCTAGTACTATGTTGAATAGCAGTGGTGATAATGGACATCTCTGCTGTGTTCCTGACCTTAGCGGAAAAGCTTTCAGTTTTTCTCCATTGAGAATGATATTTGCGGTGGGTTTTTCATAGATGGCTTTGATGATATTGAGGTATGTGCCCTCTATCCCTACACTTTGAAGAGTTTTGATCAGGAAGGGATGCTGTACTTTGTCAAATGCTTTTTCAGCATCTATTGAGAGGATCATATGGTTCTTGTTCTTTTATTGATGTGTTGTATCACATTGACTGATTTGCGGATGTTGAACCAACCTTGCAGCCCTGGAATAAATCCCACTTGGTCGTGGTGAATAATCCTTTTAATGTACAGTTGAATCCTATTGGCTAGTATTTTGTTGAGTATTTTCGCATCTGTGTTCATCAAGGATATTGGTCTATAGCTCTCTTTTTTGATGGGATCCTTGTCTGGTTTTGGGATCAAGGTGATGCTGGCCTCATAAAATGAGTTTGGACGTTTTCTTTCCATTTCTATTTTTTGGAACAGTTTCAGGAGAATAGGAATTAGTTCTTCTTTAAATGTTTGGTAGAATTCCCCCCGGGAAGCCATCTGGCCCTGGGCTTTTGTTTGTTTGGAGATTTTTAATGACTGTTTCAATCTCCTTACTGGTTATGGGTCTGTTCAGGCTTTCTACTTTTCCTGGTTCAGTTGTGGTAGTTTTATATGTTTCTAGGAATGCATCCATTTCTTCCAGATTGTCAAATTTGTTGGCGTAGAGTTCCTCACAGTATGTTCTTATAATAGTTTGTATTTCTTTGGTGTTAGTTGTGATCTCCCCTCTTTCATTCATGATTTTATTTATTTGGGTCCTTTCTCTTTTCTTTTTGATAAGTCTGGCCAGGGGTTTATCAATTTTATTAATTCTTTCAAAGAACCAGCTCCTAGTTTCGTTGGTTTGCTCTATTGTCTTTTTGGTTTCTATTTCATTGATTTCTGCTCTGATCTTTATGATTTCTCTTCTCCTGCTGGGCTTAGGGTTTCTTTCTTGTTCTTTCTCCAGCTCCTTTAGGTGTAGGGTTAGGTTGTGTACCTGAGACCTTTCTTGTTTCTTGAGGAAGGCTTGTACCGCTATATATTTTCCTCTCAGGACTGCCTTTGTTGTGTCCCACAGATTTTGAACCGTTGTATTTTCATTATCATTTGTTTCCATGATTTTTTTCAATTCTTTTTTAATTTCCCGGTTGACCCATTCATTCTTTAGAAGGATGCTGTTTAGTCTCCATGTATTTGGGTTCTTTCCAAACTTCCTCTTGTGGTTGAGTTCTAGCTTCAGAGCATTGTGGTCTGAAAATATGCAGGGAATGATCCCAATCTTTTGATACCGGTTAGTCCTGATTTAGGACCAAGGATGTGATTTACCAGTGTGCTTATTCTTTAAACAAATATTTTACATCAGTTTGCTAGAATTTTATTTAGTATTTTTGCATTTATAATTATAAGATGAAATGATCTGTTTTTATCTTTAATAAAAGATAATCTTTTATTAAATCTTGCCTACAGATTTTGATATTAAAATTACACTTTTTAAAAAATTTAAAATAGTAGTTTTTTAAAAAAAATTATTTTAAAAATTTTAATTCCCGTGTAGCTAACATACAGTGCTGTATTAGTATCAGGCATCCAATACAGTGATTTAGGGATTCCATGTACTACTCAGTGCTCCTCAAGGTAAGTGCATTCTTTTACTCGTCTTCCCACCTACCTCTCCTCTGGTCATCTGTTTCTTCCTTTTAGTTAAGAGATAGTTTTTTGGTTTGTGTCTCTTTTTTTTTCTTTGTTCGTTTGCTTGTTTCTTAAATTTTACATGTGAGTGGAATCATACAGAATTTGTCTTTCTCGGGTTGGCTTATTTCACATAGCCTGATATTCTAGATCCATCCATGCCCTTTGCAGATGGCATGATCATTTTCTTTTTTTTATGACTGAATAATATTTGTGTGTGTGTGTGTGTATCACATTACATCTTCTGTATTCATCTTTTGATGGTCACTTGTGCTGCTTCCATAGTTTGGCTATTACAGGTAATGCTGCCATAAACATAAGGGTGCATGTCTCCCTTCAGATTAGTGTTTCATATTCTTTGGGTAAATAGTAGTGCAATTACAGATTGTGAGATGGTTCTATGTTTAATTTTTTGAGGAACCTCTACACTGTTTTCCACAGTGGCTGCACCAGTTTGCATTCCTACCTACAGTGCAAGAGGGTTCCTTTTTGTCCACATGCTCCTCAACACTTGTTTCCTGTGTTTTTGATTTTAGTCATTCTGACAGGTGTGAGGTGGTACCTCATTGTGGTTTCGATTTGCATTTCCTTGATGATCAGTGATGAGCATCTTTTCATACATCTCTTGACCGTCTGTGTGTCTTCTTTGTAGAAATATCTGTTCATGTCTTCTGCCCACTTTTAATTGGATTATTTGGGGTTTTTTGGTGTTGAGCTATCTAAGTTCTTGATATATAACCCTTTATTGGATAGGTTATTTGCAAATTACCTTCTCCCCTTCAGTAGGTTCTCCTTTTTTGTTGGTTGTTTACTTTGCTATGTTAGAAGCTTTTTATTTTGCTGTAGTCCCTGTAGTTTATTTTTGCTTTTGTTTTCCATGCCTCAGGAGACCTACCTAGAAAGATCTTGCTATGGCCAATGTCAGAGACATTACTGCCTGGGATCTCTTAGAGGATTTTTGTGGTTTCATGTCTCACATTTAGGTCTTTAATCCATTTTGAGCTTATTTTTGTGTGTAGTATAAAGTAGTAGTTTTCCAGTGGAGTCTTTGGGGTTTTCTATATATAGTGTCATGTTATCTGCAAATGGCGAAAGTTTTACTTCTTCCTTACCAATTCGAATGCCTTTTATTTCTTTTTGTTATCTGATTGCTGTGGCTAGGACTCCTAGTACTATGTTGAATACAAATGAAGTGGTGAGAGTGGGCATTCTTGACTTATTCCTGACCTTTGGGGGAAACCTCTCAGTTTCTGCCCTATTGAATATGATGTTCACTGTGGGTTTTTCATATAAGGCCTTTATTGTTGAGGTATGCTTCCTCTAACCATAGTTTGTTGAGGGTTTTTATCATAAATGGATTTTTTTGGGGTGCAGTTGTAAATGGGATTGCTTCCTGAATTTCTCTTTCTGCTGCTTCATTATTAGTACATAGAAATGCAAAAAAGATTTCTGTGCATTGATTTTGTATCCTGTGACCTTAATTTATTTATCAGTAGTTGTCCAGTTGTTGGCATATAATTTTTCATAATGTTCTCTTACAATCCTTTATTTCTTTGGTGTCATTTGTTATTTCTTGTCTTTCATTTGTGATTGTGTTTTTTTGAGCCCTATCTTCTCTTTGTTTCGTTTTTCTAATGAGTCGGGCTACAGGTTTATCACCTTTGTTAATCTTTTCAAAGAACCATCTCCTGGTTTCATTGACCTGTTCTTTTTTTTAGTTTCTGTATAGATTATTTCTGCTCTAATCTTTATGATTTCTTTCCTTCTGCTGGTTTGAATTTTATATATATTTTTTCTAGCTCCTTTAAGTGTAAGGTTAGGTTTTGTATCTGAGATTTTTCTTGCTTCTTGCTTCTTGCTTTCTTGCTTCTTCTTTTCTAGTCCTGTATAGCTGTCAGCTTCCCTCTTAGAACTGCTTTTGCTGCATCTGAAAGGTTTTGGACCATTGTGTTTTCATTGTCATTTGTCTCCATGTACTTTTTGATTTCTTACCTGATATCTTGGTTGATTTGGTCATTATTTAGTAGCATTTGATATAACTTCCTTGTATTTCTGCTTAATTTTTTTCACGTTTGATTTCTAGTTTCATTTTGTTACAGTCAGAAAAGATGCATGGTATGACATTGATATTTTGGAATTTGTTGAGACTTGTGACCTATGTGACCTATTCCGGGACTGTTCCTTGTGCATTTGAAAGGAATGTGTATTCTGTTTTAGGATGAATGTTCTGAATATATCTGTTAAATCTATGTGGTCCAGTGTGTCATTCACGGTTTCCTTGTTAATTTTCTGTTTCAGTCATGTGTCCATTTACGTAAGTGGGTGTTAAAATCTCTAGTATTGTATCACTATATTGATTAGTTCCTTTATGTTTGTTACTGTTTTATGTATTTGGATACCTCCATGTTGGATGCATCAATATTTACAATCACTTTTATCTTCTTGTTGCATTGCCCCCTTAATGATTATATGGTGTTCTTTATCTCTTGTTACAATCTTTGTTTCAAAGTCTATTTTGTCTGATACAAGTATTGCTGCCCTGGCGTTCTTTTGACATGCACTGGCATGATAAATGTTTCTGTCTCCCCTTGCTTTCAATCTGCATTTGTCTTTAGGTTTGAAAGGAGTCTCTCATAGGCAGCATATGGATGGGTCTTGTTTTTTTAAACCATTCCAGTCACCCATTCCATCTTTTGATTGGAGACTTTAGTCTTTTTGCATTCTAATTATTGATAGGTACGTATTTATTATTGCTGTTTTGTTAACCTGTCTTGTGGTTGTTTTTGTAGTTCTTCTCTGAACCTTTCTTCTCTTGCTTTCTTCTCTCATGGTTTTCTTTAGTGATACACTTGAATTCCTTTCTTTTTATTTTGTATTTCTATTACTGATTTTTTATTTTTATAGGTTGTGTGTAATACCTTCAGTATATAGTAGTCTGCATAAAGTTGATGGTCATTTCAGTTTGAATCCTCCCCCCCCCCCCATTTCCATTTTAGGAATATGATGTTATACTTTATATTACTTTATTTTCTAATTCCCTTGATTGATTTATTTTTAGTGCTTTTGTTCTTCCTACTTTTCTTACCCTTACTTGTGGTCTTGTCTTGACACTGAGAGAGTTCCCTTTAACAGTCTTATAAGGCTGGTTTAATGGTTATGAACTTGTCCTTTAGCTTTTGTTTGTCTAGGAATCTCTCCTTTTCTCTCCTTCTATTCTGAATAATAGCCTTGCTGGATGGAGTATTCTTGTCTTCAGAGTTTTTCCTTTTAGCACTTTGAATTTATCATGCCATTCTTTCTGGACTGCAAAGTTTCTGCTGAAAAATCCACTACAGCCATATGGGGTTTTCCCTTGTATGTAACTATCTTCTTTTCTCTTGCTGCTTTTCAAACTCTCTCTTTATCACTTTTTGCCATTTTATTTTATTTAAAAGATTTTATTTATTTATTTATTTATTTATTTATTGAGAGAGTGCATGCTCACGCAAGCAGGGGGAGGGGCAGAGGAAGAGGGAGAGAGAGAATCTCATGCAGACCCCACGCTGAGTGCTGAACTCAACTAGGGGCTTGATCACACAGCCCTGAGATGATCACCTGAGCTGAAATCAAGAGTTGGCTGAGTAACTAATTAAACTACCCAGGTACCCCCCCCCTTTTTTTTGCCCTTTTAATTACTAAGTGTCTTGGTGTGCAGTTTCTTGGTTTGATGTTGTTGGAGGAATATTTGTGCCCACTGGATGGATCTGGATATCTGTTTCCTTCACCACATTAAGGAAGTTTTCAGTGATTATTTCTTGAAGTAAATTTTCTGCCTCCTTTTTTTCTCTTTTTCTTCTGGTGTATCTATACAAATGTTATTACACTTGATGGACATTGCATTTCCTTAGTCTATTTTAGTTTTGCCCAATTTTTTCCTCTCACCTGCTCAGCTGGATTACTTCCCATTACTCTGACCTCCCAGTTTCTAATTCATTCTTCTGCTTCCTCTAACTTGCTGTTTATTTCACCTAGTGTATTTTTAATTTCATTTATTATATTCTTCATCTCTGATTGGTTCTTTTTTATCTTTTAATTAAGGGTCTCACTGATGTCCTCCACTCTTTTTTCAAGTCCAGTGAGTATCTTTATGATCATTACTTTAAATTCTCTATCAGGCATACTACTTATATCAGTTTTTGTTACGTCTTTTGTGTGGTTTTGTCCTGTTTTTCATTTGGGATATATTTCTGTGTATCCTCATTTTGTCTGACTTTTTGTGTCTGTCTGTGTGTGTTAGGGAAGTCAGCTGTGTCTCCTACTCTTGAAAGTAGTGGCCTTGTGAAGAAGAGGTCCTATAGTGCCCTGCACTGCAGTGTTCCCTGTTCCCCAGAACCTGGCCCTTCTGGAGTGTCTCCTGTGTATGTAGCATGAACCCTGATGTTGTTTCCTGGCTACTTTTCCCCTCAAATCTAGTCATCTGTAGTGCAGTTGTGGGCACTGTTGGGTCCCTAGCTAGGGTGAGGTACGTAGTTTTAATAGGGTGTATGGTAGTCCATGGGGGCTCTCCACCACTCCTCAGACCAAGGCCCTGCAATGAATGCGGGTAGGGAGATGTGGTGTTGGCAAGGCTTGCACAGGTCTTCTGGAGGGGCTGGGATTGAGATAAGGTGGGCTCCAGGGGGCGGGACTTCTTATAAACAAGTTAGTGACTGTTGGCATTGTGCTGTTTCCCTTACGTGGCTGGCAGTTCCTTTGTGCCTGGTGGCAGGGGAGAAAAATGACTCCTTTGTTCCTGGTGCAGTCTCCCTGTGAAACTCCCTCCACTCTGAGATGAGTAAATAACTCTTGGTATCCCCCAGATGGTCCCCCCCCCCAATGGTTTTTAAAATGGTGCTTCTATGCTTTATCTCCCCTGGCTGTCATTATGTTTCTTTAAGGGTGGGAACTCTACTTCTAATGCCCTTTGTGCTCTCCCAGAACCCAACTGGCTGATTTTTAAAATTTTAGGCTTTAACTCCCTCTTGTTATAAGATCTCACTTTCAAAATCAAATGTTATGGGGAATTGTCTTCCCTGTGTGAGCTCCCTGGTGACAGTCTTGTTTTTTCTCCCTCCTCTATGCCCATGGCTTCTTCCCTCTCAGGGATGCGATGGTCTGATTAGCCTCCCACCCAGTCTCTGTTCTTCTTAACCCCTTTTCTGTCTTTCATTGTGGGGTTTGTTCTGCCAGTCTTTGGGTTGTTTTCTGGGTTATTTACACTGACAGGAGTGTTACTTAGTTGTATCCATGAGACAAGGTGATTGATCTAAGAATCCTTTTACTTCACCATCTTCCCAGTCTCCCACTCCACTTCCTTCAAGATAATCACGGATGCTTTCTACCTTTTCTGGTTACTCGAACATGAATGGAGTACCTTTCAGAAATAAACTGTCCCTCCATTTGGCACACCACTGTCAGTTTTATAATTTGCGTAGTATATAATATTTGGAGAGTTCTCCAGTTTTGTTATTAGTAGTTATCACTCTCAAGTAGTAATATATTAATAGTAGAATACAGGTTTAAAGAGAAGATGGATTTTTTGTTATCTCATTAAATTTGTCTTTAAACAGTCCCCATAAACTATTTTGCAGTTTTATCTAAGGCTATGATTTTTTTTTACTTGAATCTTTTTTTTTTTTTTTAAACATATAATGCCCCAGGGCTACAGGTCTATGAATCATCAGGCTCACACATTTCACAGCACTCACCATTAAGGCTATGATTTTTAAGAGAAGACCCATGAAGATCATCTTACTGATTCTTAACACAGGGCACACCAGTGAGACAATGTTTGAGGAAATTACTGTCTTTATTATATTTCTCATATGTATAGCAGAGTATCTCAAATCTATAAAGCTTTGGGTCTGCCTCTGTATATTTTAGTCAAATGTTGTGATAGCTCTTGAGTACTGAATGCCAAAAAAATACTGTCTTTGTTTCCATATACTTGAGGACCCTGTAAGCTAAAGGAGGCATATAAACCTATCTTGAGTCCATTGATTTTCATTGCATTACAGACATAAGGAAGTCATGGCTAATGTAGTTTCTCTTGAAAGCATGTTTGATGGAAGACGTATGTCCTTATACCAAATATAGATTATATATATATGTATATATATTATACTAAATATAGAAAAAATATATATATATTTTAAGTAATCTCTACACCCAGTGTGAGGCTTGCAGTCAAGACCTCAAGATCGAGAGTCACATGCATTACTGACCAAGCCAGTCAGTCGTCCCAACATTTGATATTTTTTGATTGGTTTTATACGTTTTATGCTACTATAAGAATTTAACTTGAATTATTTCAGTTGTGTGTAAGCAAACTTATAGAGAGGGGTAAAAAATTTTGTAACTTAGCCCTAGTAGGACGAAGAAAATCTGAGACAGAAATTAATTTAAAAAACACAAGGACTTTGATAAATTCACCAGTGAAGTCACCCAGTCCTGTATTTCCTCGTGGAGGAAATATGAACTATGAATTTCCTACTGCAAGATTTTGGGACCCTAAGTCTTTATGATTATAGAGGGAATACGGATATAGTAGAAGGTTATATGTATCTACTTCAGACTTGGATTTATTTTTGGTTCTCTTTAGAAGGGAGCAAAGCTTGTATATGAGGACTAAGGGATCCAGATTAGAAAGCTATATATTCTGATATGTTCTGGTATTAAGCTGTCATAAAAGGTAGTAAGACCATGTGACTTTAAATTTTGGAAAGAAGGCTCAAGAGCTATTTTTTTTAGTAATACTTTTATGATTATTATTATTTTAAAATATTTTATTTATTTATTTCACAGACAGAGATCACAACTAGGCAGAGAAGCAGGCAGAGAGAGAGAGGAAGGGAAGCAGGCTCCCTGCCGAGCAGAGAGCCCAATGCAGGGCTTGATCCCAGGACCCTGGGATCATGACCTGAGCCGAAGGCAAAGGCTTTAACCCACCGAGCCACCCAGGCACCGGTAATACTTTTAAAATGTGAAAATAACAATCTTTTTGGAAGTTCAGGATATGGAGAGAGTCAACAACTCAGAAATGTAATTAGGCTCTAAATACCTATGGAAGGCCAGGTATAGGAAAAGAAAGAATGGAATATGATTTATTGCAAAGCTAAGCGAATCTAAAAGCATCTTACTGAATACTGGTGCAGGGAAATCTTGAAACCTACAAGTAAGGCAAGACAAGGTAACTAGGAATTAACTACATACAGTACTATCATTCATATTATCTATCATCTTCACTGTTTAATTTAAAAAACACAAGGACTTTGATAAATTCACCAGTGAAGTCACCCAGTCCTGTATTTCCTCGTGGAGGAAATATGAACTATGAATTTCCTACTGCAAGATTTTGGGACCCTAAGTCTTTATGATTATAGAGGGAATACGGATATAGTAGAAGGTTATATGTATCTACTTCAGACTTGATCTTTTGTTTAGATTTAATGTTAATCTAACACCTTACTGTTTTTTACATCACTCTCCACTTAGAATACTTTCTTACGTGCTTGGAGTTTCGGCTCTGCAAACTCTGCCACTTTTAAAGATAAAATTTTGCATTTAAATGCAGTATTACTTCACTTAACTCTGATTTTACTTGGGTTTTACATGAGAAATTTCCTTCTTATGCACTAAAATAAGAGTCCATTATGCAAGAGGGAAAATGACTTCTGTTTCAACCTCAGATAAAAAGGTTCATATCCTCTGTGCTTCATTTTTGTCTGAGAATATTTATATTGGTGACTGGTCAAAACCTCAGTGGTTTTCCCTCTTCTGCCTTCAGTTCATCCCCCGCAAACATAAAAAAAAATTCTTCATCCCATCAGAACCACTTTGAGTATATGGAGAATAGCATATGCTTTTTTTTTTTTTTTTTAAGAGATGTATAAAGCTTAGAATTTGGTACTTGTTCTGACATTAACACAGTTTTTTTGCAAGGGTGTAGAATTTGTAATTAGAAAATATTACATGGACCGTTGGACCTGTTAATTGTCCCACTGCCCTAGTTAATTTTAAAAAAAATTAATCTGCTATAACATAATTTGTTTCATAGCTTAAAAAAAAGTTGCTCTTTTGAATTTCTGTGCCTTTCCTGCTTCACAGCAAGCCAAGTGACTTGAAAAATTAAAGTCTGTGTGTTTGCAATTTTATAGAATTCATGAAGGATTTCATTCATGAACTGTCTTGGTAGCCTGTCGTGAGTGATAGGTTTAGTATTAATAAAAATGCCTTTTTGCATGAATGTTTGGGACTGGATGCTCTGTATGTGTATGTGCAAATTTGAATTTGTCCATACCCCCCCCTTTTTTTGAGTGGTAAGCCTTCTCTTGGGTCTAGCTAGGGGCAGGTTCTACCATATTCTTGAGTAAAAAGGACACTAAAGGGTTATACTGTATTCTGAACTCTTGCCTTTGGGGTTAAGCTGCAGTGTTAAACACAACAGTTCAATTCTTTAACAAGAACTTCTTCTCATTAGTCTTAGTAATCAAAAAGAACCCTAGTGAGCAAAGTTATTCTCATTATCTTCAATTAATAATCAGTCACATCGATAGTCTTCTGTGCACCTAACGACATGTGACTTTTCTTCCAAATGTTACCGTTTTGCAAAAAAGAAGGTAAAGCTAAGTATGTACATTTATTTATGTATTTATTTGCTTAAAGATATCTTTACCTGAGAGAGAGAGAGATGGAGGGGGAGCAAGCGCCAGTGTGAGGAGGGAGAGAATGTCCAGCAGTCTCCCCTCCCATGGCATCACGAGCTGAGCCTAAGCCATGAGGCAGTTGCTTAACTGACTGAGCCACCCAGGCACCCCTCATTATGTACATTTAAAACCGTTTTTTGTTTGTTTGTTTGTTTTGTTTTTTACAGGAAGTCTAAAGAAAGTGTTAGTCCATTGAAATCTATCATTATGGGGAAAAAAAGTCGTGTGACTTTTTTGTGCCCATGTGATAAAGGAGAAATCGTACGCCCTGTCTCCTCTTGCTGTGGGGTTTGGAAGGTGCCACATAAGAACTTGATTCTCATTTCAGATTTCAGTGGTCCACAACAGAGCAGAATCACGACAGGATTTAATAGGCTCCATCTCCTGTGATGCAGGGCTGAGGTTTAACTGAATATCTTTCCATCTGTAGCATTTGTCTGTGCCATTCTCCAGTTCATTAACAATACAGGAGAGCTTAGGGTTTAGCGGGCTGTGTATAAGCAGGAGCGTCCAAGCGCATGTTTGAAGACCGTATGAGATGAGCTTTGTGTGTAAGGACTCAAAATGTAAACTAGAATCCTGCCAGCCATTTTATGAAGGAAAACTTTAGACAGTAGGAGCATCTCACTTGTTCAGACTGTTGTTTCATTGGTTACTTTTTGTTTGAAACCCACTGGCTACTGATGGTACTTTTGGGAAGTACTTTCATTAACGATGTTTTGTGCTGTCATAGTGGACTTATTCCTATCTGTGTAAAACAAGTATACTGTAGTTACTGTTGATTAACATACTTGCTTAGGCTCTGACATTTTGTTTCTTTGAAGTATGAGATTTACATTTGTATTTTTTAAAAAGTCCTTTGGTATACCGTGATTTTTTTTTTGATGCCATATAATGTGATATCTTTTTTGTTGATTATTCATTTTTGTGCTTGGTGGTTTAAGACCTAGAATATTGATTAATTATCTCGGATTTCTCTTTTGATTGGCATACTCGCAGAATATATGTGTGAGGGGATTGTATATTTGGCCTCTAAGCACAGTAATTTAAGAGAATGGAATTAAGAAGTATCCAGGATAATGGATGAAATCAGCTGCATTTGGAAATAAACTGAGATTGTCTGCTCAAATGTATGGGAATTTGGAAAGATACCAAGTCCAGCACAATAGCTTGTCACTTTGTTGTAAACCAGAAAGCAGAAACATAATACAGTTCTTGGCTGGAGAAGGATGGTTGCCAGAGAAAGGTTGCAAATTCTTGAACCTAGGCCTAAAGGGAAATCTAAGAGTACTGATTTATTGATATTTGTGGGCACATCCCAAGAGGAATGAGTAAACTGATAGTTATGAGTAGCACTCACTAGAGAAACAGTTACTGTGGTTTATTGCTTCATGCACTCGCTATCTCTTCCTGCTCTGCCATCAAAACCACTTTATCCAAGGTCTGACCTTGTCTCCAAGTCAAATTGGTGCTTCTGTCCCTCATCTCTATGCCGTTCACACAGCATCAGAGTTGACACCTTCCTCCTTCCTCTTCTTTCCACTGTTCCCTTGCAGATCTTTTTCTGGACATTCAGTATAGTTTTAAAAAGTGGTATTGTGTAGAAGGACCATGTTGATCGTTTATTGTACCATTGTACCGTGTTCATCGTCTTGTGTCCTGTTGAACACATTGCATGTTCACATGCACTTTAACAGCCTTTACTTGGATATACCATAATTTTAAAAACCATAAAAGCTCATAAAAGAAATGGTCATTTTAGGAAACTTTTTGTCATAATAAATTACATTTTGTATATTTTAAATTATTCTGAAACCATATGTAAGGAAGTGGAAGAGTAGACAAAAGAAACTAATCATGGCCAATATTGACCATTATTGGAATACACAAGAAAGACACAGCTTTAGTCAAGTCATTGGAACTTTGTTCTTTCTGTTTTCTTATCTATGAAATAGCAGATTTGTACTGTTACTGAATTCTCTTCCAGTGTAATATATTCTGTGACTTGTGAATTAGTACATGCTGAGAAGTCTGTGTCCACTTATTTCCGAAACCACCAGTTGATTCTCTTGATGGCTTGACTACTATACAATGTACATATGTATTAAAGTTAATTTTAAAAGTGCCCTGCTCTCTGCTTTATTCATTTATTTATTATGTGACATGCTTTTCTTTCTGCAGATCTGAATGTCTGTCCTGTGTATTTAACTAATTTCTGCATTTGTTTATATAGAATATAGAGCTTAAATTATTTTTATTTGCATTTGAAAGCATTTTTCCCTTGGTAATTAATGATTATGAAGCTATATTATAAATGTGAATATGAATACAGAAGCATGCAGAGTTGTAAGAAAATTCATGTGTATCTAACAATCTATTCAATTAAAAATACTCCTAGAATGGTCTAATGTCAAATTGAAATTTCACAACTTTTTTCCATTGAATTCAGCAGCTTGGGATACTTGAGCCTTATGCTTTGTGTGAATTCTGAGTCATTTATTTTAGGAAAAGTTGTATATTATTAAGGAGGTTGAAAAAATTCTTCCCCTAGTGCATCCATTTAGTTAAAAATCAAGTCACACATTTTATTTACTTAAACCCATCTGTACTTATTTTTGCCAGTAACATATTTGGTTTGCGGCCTGTGGATTATGCAGACGGTGAAAATATGAAATCACTATTGTTGCTACCAGAGAAGAATGACTCATCATCCACTCGCCATTGCTCGGTAGTAAGTATGGATTAGACTTTGGGAAATGTATGTCTTTTATTGAAATTGGTTGTGAAGGGAACATAATAGGAAAATTTCCAGTTAGCAGATTACTTTCAATCACCGAACACTTATCGAACACTTCTTTTGTATTAGGAATTGTGAATTCAATCAAAGACAGTTATAATGAGATTAAGTCAAACAAGTATTTTGTGGAGCCCCTTGTATGTTTTAGGGAGCATTCACACTGCAGCCAATGTGATGGATGGAGCCCTATTCTTAAGGAGCGAACATTGTAAGGAGAGATAGGAAAGGGCGAGACTGCCAATATGTAAGCCTATATAAATGGAATAATCTCAGGAACTTACAAATGTGTGGTTTGGAGATTTTGTAGAGTATAACTGAGCGGAGGTTGAGGACTCCAGGAAAGGCTCTGCTTTAGCTGTGTCCTTGGGGAGGGCCTGCAGAGAGCTGTTGTTTGATTTGAAACTTGAATGAGGAGGAGGAGGCATCCAGGGAAACATCTGTCTGGATGACAGGGGTTCCCTATAGTGTTCCCTGTCGTCCCTCTGTGGATGAGCTTGGTGTGCTTAAAGGTTAGAGAGAAGGTCATACTTGCTGGCGACTAGTCAGTCAGTGTCCAAGAGTAATGGAGACCACTGAAGGATTTAAAGCAAGGGAATGACATGATTCGATATAAGTTGTAGAAAATTCACTCTGGCTGCGTTGTAGTAAGGAGACGGGTAGGAGAAGAGCAGAACCAGGACGATTGTGGAGGCCTGATGCACTGTGACAAGAAGGGATATGATCCTCTGGATTGAGGTAACGAGTGGAGATTGTGAGAAGTGATGAGGTTTAGTGTATATTTTTGAGATAATGGCAACACACTTTCTGATGGATTCTGTATGCAGTGTGGATAAATAGAGCTGGTGTGACTTCAGCCATGGGGCAGATGCCGGTGCTGTTTCCAGGTGTGGGGAAAGAAATCAGTAATTCTCTGCCAATTTTATGTCTGTAAGGCTGCAAGCATGTTGAACAGGTTGGTGTCTGTAGCTTAGGAAAGAGCTATAAGCTGGAAAGTGGAAAGAACGCTTATTCCTTAAGAACTTATGGCTTAGTGGGGACTATAGATGTGAAAAAAGTTCATTATGTACTGAAGTAAATTTATAATAGAAGCCATAAAAACGTACAATAGATTTACAGAGAAAGAAGAAGCTGGCTTCAGGAGGGATCAGAAGAGCTTCACAGAAAAGGTGACAGAGAAGGCATGTAAACTTGTAAAAGTTTCTGCAAGGTGTCTAATAGAATGTTGGCTGCAGATAACAAAACATTTACTCAAATGCCTCAAGGCAGTGTTTTATTTTGTATAAAGATAATCTCAGTAGAGGAGAGCTTTCCTTGGTGAGTTCAGCAATTAAATGGTTGCTGCAGAGACCCAATTTCTTTCTGTCTTTCTGCATTACCATTGTCAGCTTGAGAGCTCATCTCCCCTCAGTGGTTATAGGATGATTGTCACGGTTGTTGGTTGTAGATGGGACAGTGTCGAGTGTCTGAAACCTTCCCCAGGAGCCTGCTACTGGACTTCCCTTATGTATTGTTGGTCAGAACTGGTCACACAATTGGTGTTGATATACCTTGTCTTCAAAGACGGGGTCAGTCCTTGAAAAGTGGATATATCAGTAAAAACTGGGATTCTGTTAGCGTGGAGGGAGTGAGGCGTGGATCCAGTGAGCTTGCCGCACTGGGACCAGGTGTGCAAAATGGGGATGGCCGTCCACATTTAAGGAAGCAACAGCTGAAAGACAAGAAGGTGTAAAGGACCTTTGAAATCTGAGAAACTAGATTGAGTGTGAGAGGAGCACAAGGTGTAGTATTAGAGAGGAACCGGAGGTCAAGAGCAAGGTTGGGATCAGATTGTAAAAGGCTTTGGGTTCCCTGAGGAGGAGTTTGGACATTACTGCCCTACTCAGTGGGGCAGTCTCGGTGAGTTCCAGTGCAGAGGACAGCTCGCAGTGGGCCGACGGGGTGCGAAGCTGTGTGGTAGTCAGAGCCCTGCTGTGGAAGGGTCGGGTGATGTGGGCAGGGAGAGAAGTGGGTTTTCAAGAGGCGTGTGACGGGCACCTTGCAACGAACAAGACAGGGGAAGATGAGAGAAGGGCATGAGTTGAGGTCTGTGCGCAGAGGCCCTGCACGTCTTGTCTAGTGAGGGCAGTGGCACAGTGATTGATCTCATTGTTGAGGATGAGGAGATGAGCCGAGGTACGGAAGAGGGCTGTAGGTGCTGTCGCAGGTCAGTTACCTTTGTACCCTGAGAACTCTCTGTCTCCTCCTCCTCCTGGATGTCAGCTCTGCAAGTGGGCACCAAGCTGGCATTTTGATAATGAACTGAAAGAGAATGTAGAAATCAGCAGTTTAATTTTCTTAGCTTACAAATGAGAACGCTGAAACCTAGTCTGATTTGCTCATGGTTGAGGAGCCATGACAAAAAAAGAAAAAGCAAGTTTGTTTTTTTTATTTGAATGGATCAGTTAGAACTTGAGTTTCTTATATCTTAGGTCAGTACCCCTTCAGTCCCATCACACTTAATATGGCAAAATAAATTGGCATTTATTTTATTCATTTGGACTTGGACTCTCCTGGCAGAACATACAACTAAGAACCAAATTGTCATTTGTCAGTGTTGCTTTTATGAAAAGCTGGAGAAGAATTGTTTTAAATGTGTCAAAAATAAGATGTCATTATGGGATTGTTGGAGTGTGAAAATGGTGCTGTCCTTCAGAGAAGAGGAAATTGGTTATCCTCCTCTCGGTTCGACTGTCCAGTTACCGTTGTGTTTTTATTAAATGTAAGAGACTTATGTTTTCCCCATGTCACACGGACATGGCCTGAGAATATCCTTCCTTACTATCGTGGTGGTAGGTTCTTGGCTAAGGAAGAGATAATGGATGGAAGTCCTAAGTTGAAAGGGTTGTGTCTTTCTGGAATTTCTTCCCTCAGCTGCTGCCAGACTCCCTTTCACTCCCTCTTTTTCAGCCACGTTGGGCTGCCTCACTGTTTCTTGAATCCACCAAACACGTTCCGATTCCAGGTCCTCTACGCTGGCTGTCTTCTCTGCCAGGAACAGTTGCAAGGAGCTGGGTGTACACAGGGCATCCAACCCTGGGGTAGTCCTATCAGGGAGGGCTCTGTACTGCCATAGCTTACATGGCAAAGTGCCTTCCTGTCCTCCCAACCTGGCTTTCTTTTCCCGTACCCCTAATCTGGCAAAATATATTTTTATTTTATCGGATTTTTTCCTCTGTTGTTCTTACATCCCCACAGCCAAGTGCGCAGATACCAACAGATCCAAGACTCTGAATTTTTATTTCTTAGAATGTACCTCCTTATCTCAGGGCCTGAAGAGAATGGCATGGGTATTGAGAAATGTTTATCAGCTCTAAGAGAAACAGCAATGCAGGCATGATGGTAAATGTGTTCACGTATCTGACAAATACTTACTGGGTGTCTGAAATCTATCAGTCAAGTGTTTCAGGCGCTTGGGGATATTGTGGTCTTGGCTAGGTTGGAGCTTCAATGCAAGAATGAAGATGGAGACACATGGGGCGCCTGGGTGGCTCAGTGGGTTAAGCACCTGCCTTCAGCTCAGGTCATGATCCCAGGGTCCTGCGATGAAGCCCCCTTGGTAGGCTCCCTGTTCGGGAGGGAACCTGCTTTCCCCTCTCTCTCTGCCCGCCCTCCTGCTTGTGCTTATTCTTTCTCTCTCGCCCTCTCTCAAATAAATAAATAAAATCTTTTTTATAAAAAAAGTTTATTTAATGTCATTTTACATAGTAACAAATATCTAGAAAATCAAGGTACTGAACCCATGGGATATTTTCTGAACATCTTTTGAACCTCGTGATCCTAAGATCTTTGTTTATTCTAACCAAATTCCTTGCCCACCCCTTACCTCCTGTTCCAAATCAAATGTGTAGCTTTGATGGCCGTTTGCTTTTTTTTTTTTTTTTCTAAATAGTATTTCTTAACTATGAGAAATTAGTGTCAGTTTCTATTTTTTATTCAAATGTAGAAACTATGATAGGAAAATGCTTGACCCACTTTGGTGCTTTTTCTGGGGTTGATGGAAATAGTATCATATGCTATATTTAGAATTGATATCTTTTCACTCTTGTGTTTTGTGCAGAGAACTCATTTAGCTGAAGTAGAGTTATATAAATTAGAAAGCAATGTGTTGCATTTAGAGCTATTTTTGTGGCACTTCCTTGTATAATTATAACTATAATTTTTGAATTACTATTTTTTACTATTATTTAGTGATGATGATCCGTAAAGTGTACCGCACTATTTCCATCTTAAGGAATATTTAGTGTTTAGGTTAGACATGGTTACATCACCTTACAACTTAGAGAATAGGGAAGATACATATATAGAAATATGATGTAAATGTGTGTAAACTTGTCCAGTAAAACCTTTACCCCTTGAACCTTATATAAATAAGTAATTCAGGAAACTGAACTTTTAAGTGCTAAATATTGCCATTAAAAAAAAACCTTTTATAGAAATCTCTTAAAAAATCTTGTATACATACTTGCTTAATAAGTAGTAGAATCCATCAATAGATTTCAGTGAATGAGTTCGATCTGTTTATAGATGTAGCTAAACAACTTAGATGTTTCACTGTAGGGCATCAGACTGAATCATCACTACTCTGATATGTAAAGTGAATATTTAAATACAAAATTTTCTTGAATCTAGATGTTGAACTCTGCTAGTGATCATACCTTCAGTGTTTCACTCGTGTTCTTTAGAGCTTTTGACAATCCAGGAAAATCCTCTGCATATAAAGTCACACATGTCAGAGGGCCCTATGTCTTTTATTTGAAAATTACAGTACTATGTTTGGCTTTTTGTCCTCTAATACTGTGGTGATGATTTGCTTTTTCTTTTCTTCTTTGCTGGGTCATTGCTTGTCTTGTATCAGATAGCTTGTGGCTAACTCTCATTCCAATTCCATTCGTTAAGTCCTGTTGGCTGGTGTTGGAGGTATTATCCATCTCATTGTTTCTTTGAATCTTTCACTTTTTTTTTTTTTTTTTTTAAGATTTTATTTATTTATTTGTCAGAGAGAAAGAGAGAGAGCGCGAGCCAGCACACAGGCACTCAGAGTAGCAGGCAGAGGGAGAAGCAGGCTCTCTGCTGAGCAAGGAGTCCGATGTGGGACTTGATCCCAGGATGCTGGGATCATGACCCAAGCTGAAGGCAGCAGCTTAACCAACTGAGCCACCCAGGCATCCTGAATCTTTCACTTCTAATCTCAAATTCTACCCATTGGTGTCTTCTCTTTATTTTTGTTCTCGTTGTCTCATGTAAGTTCTGTATCTTTCTCTTCAAGTGAAAATATTGGTCATTGTTAGAGCAGTTCTTTACTTTTCATGAGCTATGTTGAGTTATTACTGTTGGTGAATCTGATCTAACTTTTGTATTTCCTTGTCTCTTTTAATTTTCTTGGTTTTAGTAGGTAGCTATTTTGATGTTAAGAGTTTGTTTGCGATTTTTGAGCTCAGTGCAATTAGAAGCTTTAGTGTTCTTTGATTTTTCACATAATCTCAGTTTAAAATAAAAAGACCAAACTGAGTTTTAACTTTAGTGGAATAAGTTAGTGGAGGGGAGATAGGGAATTGATATTTTTTAGTGTTTTGGGTTACTTAAGAAAAAAAAGGCTTCCTAGTGACAGAATGAAGTTGTAAAACCCTACAGAGATCCGATGTAGAATCAAGAAAACAAGATGCCCTGGATTTAGATTGCTATTCCAAAAGCGTTTTATTGGGGAAAAAATAAAGGACTAATAAAATGTATTGAGCATTAAGGCTCTGAGTGACAATTTGATGGAAATTGTGGGGAATTACTAGATAAAGGAAGATAAGAACAGAGTCTCAAGCTTCTATCAAGTGCAAGTCATTTAATATCTTTCTCTAGTCTTTAAATGATTTTAACTCTGTGGTATCTCCCTTAACAGACGAACACTGGTCAGCGTAGGGATGGACCTCTTGTGCTTATAGGCAGTGGACTTTCTTCAGAACAGCAAAAAATGCTCAGTGAGCTTGCAGCAATTCTTAAGGCTAAAAAATGTGCTGAATTTGACAATACAGGTGAGGAGATTTATATACTTACTTTTGGTTCAAAAAAATTTTAAATAAGTAATCCCTTTGTAGACCTCCCTTGATAATTTATATGTTTTAACCATTGGGGATCGGCAGTATACTTTGAATCTTGTAATATGTCAAAAATGTGTTTATAGTTATAAACTACTTATAGGCCCAATTTAGTTAGGAAATAGAAGTTTAAAGCTTTGCACATATTTTGGGACAGAACTGCATCAGAAAGGCAAACTTTTGAGTTCACTCATGACAAATAAATTGTGTGCAATGTAACGCTTTAATTCTTAGTTACAGTTTGAAAATAAGAGAAAAATATGTTTGCTAATATGGCTTTAAGTTTCTTGGTTTATGATCTGATTTTTCATGTTGTTGGCTAGGATGGAGAATGATATTAAATTTAAAAAGTAGTATAAAGATTGTTGCTTTTGAAGAAAATCCAGATTATGAGGTACAGATTATAATAGTTGGAGAATTATTTTGGTTTATATCTTTGTTTCTCTCTTTCTCTCTCTCTCTCTCTCTTTTTTTTTTTTTTTTTTGTATTCTAGTGACTCATGTCATTGTTCCTGGGGATACAGTTCAAAGTACCCTAAAATGTATGCTTGGGATTCTCAATGGATGTTGGATCTTAAAATTTGAATGTAAGTACTGGACTTGGGAGAATGACAGAATGAATTAAGTTGACTAATTTCATTTTGTGTGGTACTCTACTGCCAATAATTATTTAAGGACCTTTTTATTTTTTAACCTCTGGTTAGTCACTGCATTTTGAAAAAGCTTCTATTATTGGTACCATCTAGATGTTCTTGATGTGACCACAGAAATGCTTTTTAGTCTTTTTTAAAGTCTTTTTTTATACACTATGAACTATTTTAATAAAGAATAAATGTATTATATAGTAGACTTTGAAGCTTAAGCAATACATATCATTGTTACGATATATTTAACTTAATAAACACATGTTTATTTTTTTTTTTATTTTTTTTTTTATTTTATTTATTTATTTGACAGAGAGAGAAAGAGATCACAAATATGCAGAAAGGCAGGCAGAGAGGAGGGGGAAGCAGGCTCCCTGCTGAGCGGAGAGCCCAATGTGGGGCTCGATCCCAGGACCCTGGGATCATGACCTGAGCCAAAGGCAGAGGCTTAACCCACTGAGCCACCCAGGTGCCCCATAAACACATGTTTAAAATATACTACCATGATATGAAATAGTTTAAGGCTTTTGTTTTAAGATTTTTTTTTTTAGGGGTGGGTAAGGAATAGAGGGAGAGGGAGAGAGTCTTAAGCAGGCTATATGCCCAGTGTGGAGCCTAACCTGGGGCTCGATCTCACCACCTAAGATCATGACCTGAGCTGAAACCAGGAGTCAGATGCTTAACCTCCTGAGCCATCCAGCCACCCCTCGCTTTATGATTTCTAAAAACTGTGTATGCTTTCTTAGCTGATCCAGTGTATTTTTGGAAACTGTTGGAAGTTTAGACTGCCTTGTACTAACCTGATTTGGAGCAATTACACCGGCTGTTACCCACACCTCGGCTGCAGCTGTATTGTCCTTACCTGCTTCTTGTTGATGGTCAAGCACCACTACTCTGAGAACTGCCTTTTACCTTCCCTGCTCTCACTTACTTGCTTTACTTATCCTTGGATTCACTTTGGACTTCAGAGAAAAAGCTCATACAGGGTTATTTCCTATTCGTCATTAGCTAAAGTATCTGCTTTGCATACAATGGCTAAAATTGGACAGTGGGTATACCTGTCTTTTGAACTAATTTTTAGAAGAGAATAATGGCGGTAAAGGGGTGCACAGGGGTCTTGTGATGGGGTGAGTATCTTGATCCTGGCGGTGGTTACATCGCACAGGGCTGCGTACGTGTTTGCACTGTACAGATCTGCATGCCTGTGCGCACACACAGACTGGAGTGCATGTATAACTGATAAAATCTGAAGAAGCTCAATGGATTGTGTTCGTGTCAAATTCTTGGTTTTGATCCTGTGATCTAACTGCATATAGGGAGTTAGATTGGACACCAGAGGAAGGGCGCATGGGACTTCCCTGCACATTTCTGTGTATCTTCCTGTGATTAATTATTCCAAATTAAAAAGTTAATAAAGGATAACCAGTATTTTTAATGAAATGTTCTTTTTAGGAAGCAAAGATTAGATTAGAATTAGTTTTTAAAAACTCCATGTTATGGCTTTGTGCTTTGAAGTTTTTATGGTAGAAATACTTGATTTATCAAGATCTTAATTGTTATTAATTTGATCTCTAGTTTGAAATTAATTTGGTTTGTAGAACAGTTTCCCTTTAGTACTTGGTATTCATGTCCTTTTTAAATGCAACTACTCCTGTCCTTGTGATGCCCGTCTCCGCTGGGTCAGATCCAGCTAAGTCTGTGACCAGCACTGTCACTTGTCTCTGATCATCCTATCTGTGATTAGTCTGGCCTGGTTATGACCACCAGTTCAAGGAGTATGATAAGCGGTCGGATTGACTGATTATGTACATACCCCCCCCCCAAAAGTTTCCCCTTCTGTCTCATTCTTACTTTTGAATTTCTTTTCCCTTTTTAATCTGTGGTAAGTCTTACTAGGTCTCAGTGTTTAAAACATTTGGTTTTATGACTGTAGATGCTGTTTCACCGAACCTACTCCAGAGGCTTTGCCAGTGGTTGTGGGAAGGAACAGATTTTCGTAATAACAAAGTCTTAACAATAAAGAAGGCATGTGAAATTTTGAATGTTAAGGCATTGCCAGTTAAGTCTTGTTCTTGTGAATATGCTTAACTTGTATCTGGTTAAATATACAGGCTACATGATTCATTTCCATAAAATCTGCCTTCTTTAGGAAATGGAAGTTTTATCATTTTAATGGCTTGGCCTGTCATTTTTATAGAATCACGATGGACTCAAGCTGACTCAGTAGTGTGCTATTTGGGGATGCTCTCAGTGGTGAATAACACCCTCCAGGATGTGTGGAATCTCTTTTTTTCTTTTAATTTTAAAAATTTTTTATTTTTTAGAAGATTTATTTACTTATTTATTAGACACACAGATGGGTGGGGGGCAAAAGCAGGCAGAGCAGCAGGCAGAGGCAGAGGGAGAAGGAGAAGCAGGTTCCCTGCTGAGCAGGAGCCTCACATGGTTTCATCCCAGGACTCTTTGATCATGACCTGAGCCAAAGACAGATGCTTAACCCACTGAGCCACCCAGTGCTCTTGTCGTATGAGATCTCTTTAAAAGTTCATATTCTTGTACTTTCTAACAAAGAATCCAGAGAGAAGTAGGGTCAGGGTTTGGGACAATTACTGTAAATAGTAACTGGGTTTATCAAGAGAAGACAAGAAACTGCAAATACTTTCTGTCCTAATATATATTTCTCACTTTGTTGTTTTTGTTTTTGTATCAGACACGTCAGTTTGATTCTTTATTTATTTATTTGTTTGTTTGTTTGTTTATCAGAGAGAGGGAGGGAGAGAGAGCAAGCACAGGCAGACAGAATGGCAGGCAGAGGCAGAGGGAGAAGCAGGCTCCCTGCCGAGCAAGGAGCCGGATGTGGGACTCGATCCCAGGACTCTGGGATCATGACCTGAGCCGAAGGCAGCTGCTTAACCAACTGAGCCACCCAGGCGCCCTGATTTTTTTTTTAATGTTCAGATTTATTCAGAACTTTCTGAAACAAATAATGTATATTGAAGAAATATGAGATGGACCAAAGCTTTCAAAATTAATTGTAAAGATTTATGATTTATTAAAAGTAGGTCTTGTGGTCGAAGATAGCAGTTAGCTTGCCAGTAGACAAAATCCTGACTTGTTTAACTATATGGAAACTTCAGTATTATCTTTTCATGGGACGTTCCATAAGCCAAGTAGGTTGAAGATGAAATTCTATCTAAACTTTTCTCTGAAGATAATTACCAAAATAATGTAACAAATCAAATGAATTTAAACAAATTAACAGTTCTCTAAGTTCTCTAAGTTTAGCTATTGGAAATTCTCTGTTTAACCATGTTTTGTCTTAATTGGTTACTGTCTCTTATTTTCCCACATTATATGTGAAGAGTATATTACAGTGTCGCAGTTAGTGGATAGACCAGTGGAGATTCTGAGACAAGACTCTACCTATACTGTTGTGCCAGCCATTTGTTTCATCGTATTTTATACATATTCTACAGAAATGGGAGATAACAGATAGGAAAGTGCCTTTAAGATTAAATGTAAAGCTGAGCTCCTGCTTAAGTCCTGGTTCTGGTGCTAATTCGTTACATGCAACTTAGAACCATCATCGTACAAGGGTGAATCTGGGTAATTAAAGACATGATTAGAATGAAAAAATAGAAGATACATGAATAAGTGATTTTTATTCACCTTCTAGAGTGTGAATATGATGGAACTACATCCTAAACATGTAAACTAACCTTCAAAAAGAGGACATAGCTTCTATCGACCTTTCCTCTTAGTACACTGCTTTCAAAATTTCCTCTAGCCTGACCTTTTTTTTTTTTTTTTTTAATTCTGCCTCTTCACTTCTCATCTCAATGTGAAGAGGAGAGCAGATGGCTGTCATCTTTTCTTTTCTTTAATAATATCTCCCTCTTTCCCATTCTCCTCTAAGTTTAGCTGCTGGAGAAGTTTTGAAAGTCCTTAGCAGTGGAGGGCATTGCCATGGGAATGTGCCAAACATTTTACTCTGGACTGGTGTCTTTGGAAGTGCCAAATAGGATGGGTTTTTTTTGTTTCTGTTTTAGTTGAGGAGGACGAACCCAAGATAATCCTTATCCTCTCATATTATAAATAACCTCATATTTAGGTTAACAGACTTATACTTAAATATATTTCTTTAAATTTTATTCAATAAAATAGAATAGAATCTATTTAGTTCTACTTAAAGTTTGTGAATTTTTAAGAAAATAAATATACTGAAGCATTTCTATCAACTAAAATTGATAGGCAACTTCATGTTTACTGAAATCCTTCACAAAAGATTCTGTAGGAATTACTAAAAAAAAAAAAAATCTTTTGATCTAATAGTCCCACTTCCGAGGATTTGTCCTAAGCAAGAAATACAGAAGAAAGAAAAAAGTTATTTTCATTGTTATTCCCGATAGCAGGACATACGGGGGATAACCTTAAATCGGAAATAATTAAGAAATGTTTAAATTATATTCTCTGAAAAACTTCATATTTTTATGTGATAATTATTAAGACAAAAAGTATTATAAAAAACAGGGTTGTTGAAATTTTTAAAAAGCATAAAACAATTATCTTTTCACTTTTAATGTTATCTAAATGAGTGAATGCATACAGGCAAAGGACAGTCAAGACAAAACACGGGTGGATTGATAGGCAGAGGCCTGTTTCGTGACATTTTTAAAAAACGATGTGTGTCTGGGGTGCCTCGGGTCTCAGTCAGTTAAGCATCTGACTTGATTTCACCTGGGTTGTGAGACTGAGCTCCTGCTCATGTGTCAGGCCCTGTGCCCAGGGTGGAGTCGACTTGAGATTCTCTCTCACCCCCTCTCCTAACCCCTCCCCCCACTTGCTCTTTCTCTCTCTCTGAAAAACAAAAACAAAAACAAAAACACCCCATGTGTCTTTTAAATGAAATCCAGGTGCTCTAGGAAGAAACTCAGCTTCTCAAGCTGTCATGATATTTAGAAAGTTTGTCTTCTTTTCCAACTTTCCAAAGATGAATTGGCTGGATAAGGACTTCAGTCTTTATATGGGAATTAGCACTTGTGTATGTGCTTTGCTGTAGTCAGATACACCCAATCTTTTGGGTATAGTTCTGTAGACCTAGCAGGTATGTTTTGTTGTGATGATTGTTCTACCAGTCGAAACGGAAATTCTGATATACATACTTAAAATTTAAATGTATGACTAAAGAACACCAAATACGAGTTTTTAAATTATTATATTAAGGAAAAATTTGGGGCGTTTAAAAAAAAGGAAAGAAGTTTAGTCTTGAACCACAACTCTAAAAAAGCGGATTATTTGGGGGCACCTGGGAGGCTCAGTCAGGTAAGCAGCTGCCATCAGCTCAGGTCATGATCTCAGGGTCCTGAGATCGAGCCCCACATTGGGCTCCCTGCTCAGTGGGGAGTCTGCTTCTCCTTCTCCCTGTGGTTTTCCCCCTGCTTATACGTGCTCGCTCATGCTCTCTTTCTCTCAAAATAAATAAATAAATATATAAAATCTTTAAAAAAATAAAAGGGATATTGGCATTATTCATAATATGAGGTTTTAGAATCGATACCCAAATTTTGCCTAATAAAATCTTGTGATACAGCCTGTAATATATATCTATATACTTAAATATATTTATTTATTTTAGAGAGAGTTTATGTGAGTAGGGGAAAGGGCAGAGGGTGAGGGAGAGAATCTCAAGCAGATCCTGGCTGAGTGCAGAGCCTGAGGCAGGATTTGATCTTACAACCTTGAGATCATAGCCCTGAGACCATGACCTGAGCCAGTCAGGAGTCAAACACTCAACCGACTGAGCTACCCAGCCACCCCAATACAGCATGTAATATATTTTTTGTGGTAGAATTTGATCTGCTTTTCAATATGCATTGAGTAAAATGAATTCAGCATACTGTCCTATGAAGAAATATATTATATATAAATATGTCTGTAATTGGAATACTAGCTTAAAAAGTAGCCAGAAATAACCAGTTGTTAATGGTATTTATATAGAATTACAAAGTTTAATGAACTGTGATAGCATTTTCTGATATCCCTAGTCTAGAAGTTTATGATGGCATGAGTGATACATTTAGCTTTTATTTTATATTTTCATCCTTCATTTCATTGTCTTTGCACTCTATACTGTGGCATTTCATAATATTGGGCTTATTTCTTGTACCAGTGCCAAGTTTTCAGAAATTGCAGGGAGAGTGTAAGTTGTTTTTCCCTTGTTTTTGTCACTGTTGTGAAAGTTTTCCTGTGATGATTTTTTTTCTAAAGTTTAGTGATATCATAGCTTCTTTCCCTAAAAAGTCCAATAGAAAAGCACTTAAAAAATAAATTATTTTCTTTGTACAGCTTGGATATTCATTTTTAATAGAATCAGAGGGGGAATTTCTCAATGTCTTTTTTACTAATACGCTGTTACTTTGAGCTTCATAAATACCCGGTTTGGATCAATGATATATTTGTTAGGACTTTTGATTTTGACATAGAATGATATTTGATTCTTTATTTTTATTTATTTGGGACTTAGGTGTTGGCTGAGAGTGATATTTAATTTTGATTTTCAGTGCTATTTCAATTATGGATAGCCAGTGGCTTCAGAAAAATAGCAGTTCTTTAAAATAGGGGTTTATTTACTGCTCTAGGTTTTGACAAAAGTGAGTAGATTCTGTGACCTTCCATAGAAGTTTAGTTTCCCACTTTGGACATTTAATAGATTTTCGTTTTAAAGCTTTATTCCATCTTCATTGTATTTTATAGTCATTTGTATGTAACTGGATTTAGGAACCAGTTTTCCTACTCCTTCCCATTTCCATGATTTAAAACTATATTTTCCCTTCTAAAACTAGAAAAAAGTGGTTAAGATTAGTGGTTAAGATTCATAAACATCATCAGTTCAAGAAAATACACATTTTTTGATATATGTGCTATTACAAGGTGTAGGAGGTAAGAGTGGTTACTAGAGATTTAAGATAAAGGAATACCTTTCTGTGTAGTACAAGCTTCTTTTTAAAAAATTATTGTAGCCCAGTATTCATAAGCTGCATTAGTTTGCAAAAATTCCAGGCTTTGCTAAGGTAGCCAGAGCTACTTTTAATGACTTGGAGTTAAGCAGTACTTTGGGAATTGGGCTCCTTACCTGTATATAAAAAAGTAATAAATCAGGGCCAAAGGAAAGCTTACCTGAAGTGGTAGACATGATCAGGAATATGTGTGGGCTAAAAGAATGTCTGAATTTTAATAAAAGAGGTAATTCATTCCTATATTTCTGCAAAGTGATAGCATCCGTCAAAATCTCAAAACATAATGGAACATGTGAAAAGGAAGAAAGGATATGAACTTTTTTACAAGGATAGTGGCTCCACACATTTTAATGTATGTATCATTCTGGCATATGTAGAAATCTGTGTTTACATAAATAACATAGCATGTTCATTTAAAGTCATTTTGGTTTGGAAATTATTAGCTGAAAAGCCAGTAAGCGGTCTTGCATATGCTTTGGACTTCTTCAAAAGAGAGAAAAAGTATCCATCTTTCTGCTAAGCTGTTTTAGTGTCTGATGATGGAATAATACCAACTTTAGTAAATAAATATTACAAATAAAACATTTTTGGTTAAGTTTTAAGAAGTGTCTTTTAATTGGTGGAAAATGGCCTATTTAAAAATTGATATATAGAGAGAGAGACTAAGGATTATAAGTGTATGTTTACTTTGGATTACTTTATGTCAATGAATATTATGAAAGCTCTGATATTCTGTTTAACATGGAAGATAGATTTAAGAACTTTCTTGCTACAGTTTAACTTCTGTTGAGTAAATAAAATATTAAAATACCATCCATTATCTCGACTTGTTAATTTGGTAATGTTTTGGCAAGTAGATTCTTTCAAGTCCATTGATGATGTTAACGTATCACATTTAAATTGTTGCAAGTTTATTTTAAAGCATTCTATTTTCCTCGGGGCGCCTGGGTGGCTCAGCGCTTAAGCCTCTGCCTTGGCCTCAGATTCTCACCACAGGTCCTGAGATCCAGCCCCCTATTGGGCTCTCTGCTCTGTGGGAAGCCTGCCTCTCTCTCTACCACTCCCCCTGCTTGTATTCCCTCTCTTGCTGTTTCTGTCAAATAAATAAATCTTAAAAAGAAAGAAAGAAAGAATCTTATCCTTTTCTTCTTTTTTTTTTTTCTTTGACTTGTTTAGTAGATCAAGGTAGTTTATCTCAAAAGAGGTTCACTAGAAAATTGTTTTGAATTGATATGTAATTATCATAAATGTCAATAAGTAAGTGTTGAGAAAGAGTAGCAATAAACTTAATGATTCACTAAGACAAAGCCAAATGCATGTTATTCCCACACCTCCTCTCCCACGGCATTCGCCAGTTCTTGCCATTTGGTACACTTTTTTGTTAATCTCTTAAAAATGAAGATCCTTCTATTTAGTTGTCTATTGAATGGTTATGGGACTTATTGTAAGAGAGGTATAATATGTTAAATCTGACTAGAGAATACCTGACATTTCCTTAGATGCTTTATTTTTTAATAAAATAAAGAAAAAAGATTAAAGAAGAATAAAGACTAAAAAACTGATCTACGAGTTGAAGATATCTGAGTTTTTGTTCTTAGTTGTGTCACTGAGAAAACTGACTAGATCTCTTAACACTTGAGTTTCAGGGCACCAAGGAGGCTCATTTGGTTAAGCGTCTGCCTTTAGTTCAAGTCACCATCCTGGGGTCCTGGGATCGAGTCGCAGATCAGGCTCCCTGCTTAGGGTCCACCCAGTCTGCTTCTCCTTCTCCTTTGGCCCCTCCCCCGCTCCTGCTTTTGCTCTCTCAAATAAATAAATAGAATTAAAAAAAAAAAAAGATTTAAGTTTCTTATCTGAAATGAAGAGATTGATTAGATGATGAAGCATCGGGCATTTCAGATTGGTAGTCTAAGGGCCAAAGTAAATACAATTTAGGTGGACAGCTCAGTCCAGTAAACCATTTTCGTTTTGTGTCTTTTTTTTTCCTTATGTTTTGTGTCTTTATGTATGATGTTCATTTTCCTATTGGTTACAGTCGCCATGATTTCCTGGCCCTGGAAATCGTGTTCCTTATATGTTTACATAACACGTTTTACCTTTGTGGGCACTGAAATTACAACCCTTGGAGTAGATGAGGTCACTCCTAAAGTTTCAAAAAATTCTTGATGTTTTCTATGCTATGACAGCAACTAACAGAACACTTAGTCACCATTCAAGCATGTTTTTAAAGACCTACACACTGTTCCTTAATTTTCAGAGGGAAAAATGCTTTATTTTCTTTCTTCTTGATAATGAAGTAGCACAGACAGAGTTGGCAGATTGTTGCTTAGAATAAGAGAATGTCAGAAGAATGTATTCTTAATTCAACGCACTAATTAGAGCACCGGATTTTTCTTTCTTACTCTATAGAAATTTATTGAACAACTGCTATAAAGCTGTAAATTTTATGACTTGAGGCAGTTACGCAGTAGAAGCACTGGCGTCTTCCCATGGAACTGCTGCCCTAACTGTGACTGCCAGATCCTACACTTCTCTCGTTCCTGTATCTGCTGACTGAAGCTAATAGCAGCATATCGCCAGGATCGATAGATACCATTTTAATATGTTTTTTTAAATATGGTTTCTTAATTATTTTTTTAAATAATTAACCAAATGAATTTGTAAAATGGATAAGCAGCAAGCATAAGCCCAGCCCATTTATTTCTGTGATTAAGACATTTGCTCTTCATTTGTTACAGTAGTTACAGGAGTATTCAGTCCTTGGCTTTATATGCTGTCATGTTCATTCATCTAACGATACTGGTATGAATGCTCTGCGAGTGTCGTTAGGAAAGGAGATTTAGGAAGGGGACTACATGCTTAAGTGATAAAAAGTAAAAATAAGAATTTACATGTAAAATAATGAGCTTAAGGTAAGTCCATGACTGAGCTGGACTGCTAATTTTTTTTAGTTTGGTTTTAAATATTAGAAACCGCATATGATGCAATGTACGCACACTGGCATTGTGTCTGGTATGATACTTAGACCTACTCAAAAATAGTGAGACTCATTTTCAGTATACAGTATATATTTTAATATGAGGTCCATTAGAAAGACAGTTTTTTACACAGTGGGCAGTTACTAAAAATTTTATATATATATATATATATATATATATATATATATATATATATATTTTAAAGCTTTTATTTATTTATTTGACAGAGAGAGATCACAAGTAGGCAGAGAGGCAGGCAGAGAGAGAGGAAGGGAAGCAGGCTTCCTGCTGAGCAGAGAGCCCAATGCAGGACTCGATCCCAAGGACCCTGAGATCATGACCTGAGCCGAAGGCAGAGGCTTAACCCCCTGAGCCACCCAGGCGCCCCTAAAAATTGTATTTTTAAGATGCAGTTTTTATTACATGTAGAAACCCAGCAATTTTTACAGAACAATTGTGTTTATGATAAGTTAGAATAATAATATTCAGAAGTTCAGCATAACAAACTTGGCTAAATACGGTTTTTGTATTAAAAACATTGGAGGAAAGGGATACTAAAACATAAGCAAAATTAACAAATTAAGAATCACATGATAAGGAATTATAGCTATCCCAAGTTGGAGTGTTGAATTTGAGTATACGTTAACAGTCCCAAGTTAAGAATAAATAAATTGAGTCTCTTGACAAAGCTCTGCTTCTGGAGAGATGGAGAATACAGTTAAAATCTCACGACTTTTATATATTAAGCAGTATCTTGGAACATCTCTATTGAAGCAGCTCTAAAGCATTTGAAATATTCACGAAGTCATCTCTAGACTGGAGACTTCAGCTGTGTACCTGTCAAATTCCAAGCATGTCCCAAGCTTTGCTTAACATTTAACAAGCACTCTCGAGTCTCTGCTGGGTGGCCGTCTGAGCTAGGTGCTGTGGGCGGAAACACTTTTCCTTCTGTCAGCTCACTTTAGAGTCTAACAGGAGGTTAGACCTAGGACTCTGGAAACGAGCAGCGCAGCAGATCAGCCCTCAAGTTTAAATCATTGTGGGCTGGACTATATGAGAGACTTTTGATGCACCCTCCTTCTTGTCATTGCTATAAATAAAAATTTAGATTTTTATGGTTGCATGTGAAATAGCATATTGATTTAGGTTTTCAGAAGAGAAACTAAAATTAGTGTTCAGTGCACTTCATTGCTCAGTTCTCTGAAGGAAAGATTTCTTATATTAATATGGAAAACCATTTTTATTACCATTTTGTTTTAGCATAAGTAAGGTTTCTTTTTCTGTTTCAGAACAATAGTTACAATAAATCACCTAGGTCATTTACTTGTTTCAGTGAGAAACAAATACTCACTTGATACTTACTTTGCTTTTATCCTTGTTTTTTGTTAGGGGTGAAAGCATGTCTCCAGAGAAAAGCATGTGAAAGGGAGGAAAAATACGAGATTCCTGAAGGACCACAGCGAAGCAGGCTCAACAAGGAGCAGCTGGTATTTGTGTTTTGATGCTACTTTCGTTGGTCTTATTGTAACTTAATAGTATCGCCATCAGGAAAAATGTCTCTTGCCCTTTCAGCAAGTACAGGTGACTGATTAAAATTTTGATTGTGCTTGTTTCAAGCACTTGATTCTGAGAGATGATCACAATGAGCAGTAGAATCCAGAAGGTGATAATTTCATTCTGTTAATGGATTGTTGACATCTTGAACCTTCCCATAAGCCTTTCCGAATCTGAGGTAAGTCTCAGATACAGAGAGTAACTTGAAAGAGGACTTATGGCTGCTGCTTGGGTTTAGTTTCCATATGTGTGTATTGTCACGTATCGCAGTTTTAATGGATAATATTCCATTATCCTGTGTGTGTATATATATTAGAAAGGACAAAGAAAACTTTTCATAAAAGGCAGTTGTGGTGTGTCTCATAGCTAATTGGATGCCTGACCATGCCTTCATAGTATATTGGACCCCAGGGAAGATGTATCTGGAACCTTGGAGACCACGTGCCCACCAGGGCTGTCCTCGAAACTCGAGGTTGGTCACATGTAGGGACCTGAGTAAGGATGGACAGAACTGGGGCAACAGCCACAGAAATGATGTTACTCGTATAATTTTATTAACTATAGCTGTGTATCCCTGAAGCACATTTCAGATCCCCTAGGAGTTTGTGGGCTTTGAGTCCCCCCAAATGGGATAACATTCTGTAAAGTTCGATGAACAGTTTCTGTTTGCTTTTTAAAACGTGTGTGTGGATCAGAAACATACACACTCCCCCTAACACCTAAAATCTGAGGAGTATAAAGTTCCTGAAAGGGTGACTGAGTTTTAGGAGAAAAATTATAACAAGGAAACCTATAAATACATAAGTACTTTTCTTGACCTAAATACTGTACTTGAAATACAGTTGATCCTGCAGCTTCTTAACAGCTCATGACTATTTATCTTTATTTTCCTCATTCATATGCAGTGTTTTAAAATATTTTGATCTGCTTTTAACGAGCCTTTTCATGTTATTTCAGTTGCCAAAGCTGTTTGATGGATGCTACTTCTATTTTGGGGGAACCTTCAAACACCATCCAAAGGACAACCTTATTAAGCTTGTCGCCGCAGCTGGGGGCCAGGTCCTCAGTAGAAAGCCCAAGCCAGACAGTGACGTGACTCAGACCATCAATACGGTTGCGTATCATGCGAGACCGGACTCCGATCAGCACTTCTGCACACAGTATATCATCTACGAAGATTTGTCTAATCATCGCCCAGAGAGGGTTCGGCAGGGCAAAGTCTGGATGGCTCCTTCCAGCTGGTTTATCGATTGTGTGATGTCCTTTGAGCTGCTCCCTCTTGACAGCTGAATATTGCACCAGATAAATGTTTCAGATTGAACTCACATGGTGCGAGAACCCAGCCATTGCACTGTTTTGATCATTCACGTTTTTATAAATAGGTAGACTCGTTCATACATACTTTTTCCTTAAATTAAAAAAACGAAAGAAAACAAAACCTACCATGCCAGAATTGGAATTCGTTCTGTGTTTACCATTTAGATGCTGAGATTGCTTTGAAGGATTTTTCTTTTTAAAACTGGTGTATGTTTTGATTCATCATGTCTTTTTATTCAAATAATCAGCTATCAAAGATTAATGAGAGAGTACCAGAACTATTGGTTAAAATACAAGCAGTATCGTTACTATCTCAGCCTTTTAATATGTTCTTTGATGAAAACAGTCCACGCTTGCCATGTGCAAAAGTATTTGCCATCCTTAGTAAACAAAGAATATTGTCAAATAACTGATTCTGGCTTTATTGTAGTAGAGTACCTGGTCTGAATGTACCACCATAGGTGTTAAATTCTTCTATCTACGGTTGTCTTCATCTTGTGTTGTGTTTAGTTTCTTAAAATTTACGTGGATGTTAGTTCCTATGTTTTTATCCCTTTTTATCTCATGTAGTCATCAAGAAATCATGATTTAAACCATAGCATTTTTCCTTGGTGGTGAAAATCAACATTGGACTCGTGGTACCTATTTTTATTGTATATACTTGCTTACAGTTAATTATCAATTTATGACTGTGTTTATTATCTACAGTATATGTATATATACGTAGAGCATTTTCTCTAACACATTTTAGTATCAGTATTCCTTAGGTCTCACCAGACTAGTAAATTGTCGATCAGATGTTAATTAAATTAGGGGCCAGTCCTTTTGCTGGTAGACCTCACTACATATTGCTAAAATAATTGTTTTGGAAGGTCTTAATTTCTTCTTTTGTGAAGCTTTTTATTTTCCATTTTTAGATTGCTGTGGAGGCAGAAATTGGGGATTATCTGATTAGAACAGATTTTGTCCAGGTGGTACAAAAGGCTATCAGAATAAATCTAAACGCAGGAGTAGGAAGGGCTCCTTATCCCATGACTGGCAGGGCTGCAGAATAGGAGACACGCCCGAGCCTGGGAGTCCTGGGGAGGTTATTCTGATTGGAGTGTCCGTGTTTGTGAATGAATTGACAAGATAAATGAGCTCATTTAAAAATATTTGTAAGAAGAATTCTTTAACAAGTCTTCCTGGAAACTGAATATACTTCTGAAACATGGGAAGGGAGACACTGTGGGACCTGCCACGTTTGGTCCCTGAGGCTGGAGATTTGTGAAGTACCAGATGAGAGTCTGAAGTGAAGGAACACAGTGAGATTCATTTATTTCCAAGTTTGAGATTCCGCTGATTATTTCAAAATAAATCTTAACTGTAGTTCCTTCTTTAACATGTCACGTTTCCATATCAAGAAACACATCATATAAATGCACTGATACACTGTGGACCCTAACCCTCGTGGGTGGATTAGTTCTGCAGCCCCCTCCAACCACTAATGTGTTTGTCCCACATTTCATTCTAATGGAGAATGATGAACACCAGAGCGCCAAGCAAATCCGAGGGGTTAGATAATGTCTGGATTAAATAATTCAGGGCTCTCCGGGATTTTGGTTGCCATTTTTGATATATAACTGACTTCTGGTCACTGTCTGTTGTCTCATCGGTCACATTCCTAGACAGGTTTGTGTCTGTTCCTCTGATGTGGACCCCTGTTTGTAAAATAACTTTGGGAGTTGCTGCCTGGTCTCCATTCATTTCCTTTTATCTTCCCCCTCCCTGTTGTCCCCTACTATTAAGCGGTTTTATTTTGTGTTTCTTTAAATATTTATTTTGACAGCAGTTGGTTGATGTTAAGCTCTTGAACCTTATAATTTCTGTGTAGGTATGCTTGTAACTGTTTGCATTTTTTCAATCACAGATTCAAGCTTCCCTTTTCTTGACTATAAATCATTAAAAGTTATTTGTGTTTCTGTATTTGTGTATCTTCTTAGAGAAGTAGTTTACTTTTATTCTGGGCTATGGAAGAGTAAGACTTCGTAAGACCTGGGAGGAGACCTTTGAGCTAACAAAAGCTTATCTTTTGGAACACTTAACACATTGTAGTTCATTTTGGATAGAAATATTTCTTAACTATATTAGATACTTTACCACCTTAAATAAATTGTCTGAGTACAATGTAACCTTGATAGTTTGGAATCATCATTAGGAGGGTCATTGACTACACAGTGATTCCTTCATGGTTCCATTAAAGCCAGAGGGTCGTCAGCTTGTCCACAGTGTCACCTGGTTGCTTTTTAATGCCTGCATTTTGTAGCTTCTTCCCTTGGCAGCTGCTAATTTAAAGCTACTTTTCTATTTCCTTTTTTAAAAAAAATTTTTTTTAAAGATTTTACTGATTTATTTGAAGAGAGCCAGCGAGCAGGGGAAGGTTCCATTAAAGCCAGAGGGTCGTCAGCTTGTCCACAGTGTCACCTGGTTGCTTTTTAATGCCTGCATTTTGTAGCTTCTTCCCTTGGCAGCTGCTAATTTAAAGCTACTTTTCTATTTCCTTTTAAAAAAAAATTTTTTTTTTAAAGATTTTACTGATTTATTTGAAGAGAGCCAGCGAGCAGGGGAAGGGTCACAGGGAGAAGGAGAAGCAGAGTCCCCACTGAGCAGGGAGCCTGATGTGGGGCTCGGTCCCAGGCAGCCGCTTAACTAACTGAGCCCCCTGGTATCCCCACTTACCTATTTCCATTAATACTTCACCCTATCTAATTTTTTTTTTTCTTTTGACTTGCTAAGGAATGAAACCCAGGAACCATATTAAAATTTTGAGTGAGTTGAGGATAAATAAGCAATGTGTGATGGTTTTGGTGATTCACCTAAGAGATTTTTATAGAAAAGATTTACCATTTATTCCACCTGTCTTGATTTCTTTTGAACCTGCTTTGTGAATATGGTGATTAAGTGACCTCTGCACAGGTGAAGATTATCTTTTTCGAGGTTTGATGTTTCTGTGGGAATAAGAAAATGCAGGGAGGGGCGGTCCCATCGCACATTAGCTGTAATTACTTCCTTGGGTTGGGGCAGAAAAAGTCCGTTGTGATCTGAAGGTTCGTGGACCTCATGACAGCCACAAATGTGTATTCTCTAACCAGAACACAAAATGGTGGGAAGTGGTGCTTATTTTATTTAATAACTGTAAGCCACTATTTTGTTTGAACTACAAGTTGTGCATTTCATGTATGAGCACATTATAAATGAAAACTAAGTTCTTAAAAAAACTATTAAAACAAAGACGAAGGGGTGCGCTTGGGTGGCTCTGTCGGTTAAACGTTTACGTTGCTTTAGGTAGCATAGACATTTTCACAATATTTGTTCATCCAATCCGTGAGCATGGAACATTTTTCCATTTCTTTGTGTCTTCCTCAATTTCTTTCTATAGTTTCTTTCTATAGTTTTCTGAGTACAGATTCTTTGCCTCTTTGGTTAGGTTTATTCCTAGGTATCTTATGGTTTTGGGTGCAATGGTAAATGGGATTGACTCCTTCATTTCTCTTTCTTCTGACTTGCTGTTCATAATGTAACTGATTTCTGTGGATTGATTTTATATCCTGACACTTTTGGAGTGGAGTCTTTTGGGTTTTCTATATAAAGTATCATATCGTCTGTGAAGAGTGAGAATTAATGATTTCTTTGCCGATTTGGATGCCTTTTTTGTTGTTGTCTGATTGCTGAGGCTAGGACCTCTAATACTATGTTGAATAACAATGGTGATAGTGGACATCCCTGCCAAGTTCCTGACCTTAGGGGAAAAGCTCTCAGTTTTTCCCCATCGAGAATGATATTTGCTGTGGGTTTTTCACAGATGGCTTTGATGATATTGAGGTATGTACTCTCTATGCCTACACTTTGAAGAGTTTTGATCAAGAAAGGATGCTGTACATTGTCAAAAGCTTTTTCATCATTTATTGAGAGTATCATATGGTTCTTGTTCTTTCTTTTATTAATGTATTGTATCACATTGATTGATTTTTGGGTGTTGAAACAACCTTGTAACCCAGGAATAAATCCCACTTGTTTGTGGTGACTAATCCTTTTAATGTACTGCTGGACCCTATTGGCTAGTCTTTTGGTGAGAATTTTTGCATCTGCATTCTTCAAAGATATTGGTGTATAATTCTCCTTTTCTATAGGCTCTTTGTCTGGTTTTGGGATCAAGGTAATGCTGGCCTCATAAAATGATGAAATAAAAGTAACGAAATGCTGTTTTTTCTCCAGTTCCTTTAAGTATAGGGTTAGGTTGTGTACTTAAGACCTTTCTTGTTGCTTGAGAAAGGCTTGTATCACTATATACTTTCCTCTCAGGACTGCCTTTGCTGTGTCCCAAAGATTTTGAGCAGTTGCGTTTTCATTTTCATTTGTTTCCATGAATTTTTTAAATTCTTCTTTAACTTCCTGGTTGAACCATTCATTCTTTTCTTTTTTTTTTTAAGATTTTATTTATTTATTTGACAGACAGAGATCACAAGTAGGCAGAGAGGCAGGCAGAGAGAGAGAGGAAGGGAAGCAGGCTCCCTGCTGAGCAGAGAGCCCAATGTGGGGCTTGATCCCAGGACCCTGGGATCACAACCTGAGCTGAAGGCAGAGGCTTTAACCCACTGAGCCACCCAGGCACCACCCATTCATTCTTTAATAGGATGCTCTTTAGCCTCCATGCATTTGAGTTATTTCCAGCTTTCCTCTTATGATTGAGTTCTAGTTTCAGAGCATTGTGTATGAAAATATGGTAGGAGGATCCCAATCTTCTGGTATCAATTGAGACCTGATTTGTGACCCAGGATATGATCTATTCTGGAAAATGTTCCATGTGCACTAGAGAAGAATGTGTATTCTGTTGCTCTGGGTTGGAATGTTCTGAATATATCTGTGATATCCTTCTGGTCCAGTGTGTCATTTAAGGTCTTTAATTCCTTGTTGATCTTTTGTTTGGATGACCTGTCCATTTCAGTGAAGGCGGTGTTAAAGTCCCATACTATTATTGTATTATTGTCAATGTGTGTTTCTTTGATATTGTTATTAATTGGTTTATGTAATTGGCTGCTCTCATATTGGGGCATAGATATTTAAGATTGTTAGATCTTCTTGTTGGACAGACCCTTTAAGTATGATACAGTGTCCTTCCTAATCTCTAATTATAGTCTTTGGCTTAAAATCTAGTTTATCTGATATAAGAATTGCCACCCCAGCTTTCTTTTGATGTCCATTAACATGGTAAATTGTTTTCCACCTCCTCACTTTAAATCTGGAGGTGTCTTTGGGTCTAAAGTGACTCTCTGGCAGACAGCATATCAATGGTTTTTGTTTTCTCTTTTAAATCCATTCTGATACCTGGTTTCTTCTGATTGGGGCACTTAGCCCAGTTACATTCAGGATAACTATTGAAAGAGATGAGTTTAGTGCCATTTTATTGCCTGTAAGGTGACTGTTAACTCTGTATATTGTCTCTGTTCATTTCTGGTCTGTTTCTTTTAGGCTCTCTCTTTGTTTAGAGGACCCCTTTCAGTATTTCCTGTAGGGCTGGTTTGGTGTTTGCAATTTCTTTTAATTTTTGTTTGTTCTGGGAGCTTTTTATTTCTCCTTCCATTTTTCAGTGACAGCCTAGTTGGATATAGTATTTTTGGCTGCATGTTTTTCTCATTTAGTGCTCTGAATATATCATGCCAGCCCTTTCTGCCCTACCACATCTCTGTAGAAAGGTCTGTTGCCAATCTAAATTTCTACTGCTGTGTGTTACAGACCTATTGTTCTGAGCTGCTTTCAGGATTTTCTCTTTGTCAGTGAGACTTGTAAGTTTTACTGTTACCTGACATGGTGTGGACCTATTTTTATTGTTTTTGAGGGGGGTTTTCTGTGCCTCCTGCATTTTGATGCCTTTTCCCTTTGCCAAATTAGGGAAGTTTTCTGCTATCATTTGCTCCAGTATACCTTCCTCTCTCTCTTTCTTCTTTTTCTGGGATCCCAATTATTCTAATATTTTTTCATTTTATGGTATCACTTATCTCTCGAATTCTCCCCTTGTAGTCCAGTAGTTGTTTATGTCTCTTTTACTTAGCTTCTTTATTCTCTGTCATTTTGTCTTCTGTATCACTAATTCTCTTCTCTGTCTCATTTATTCTAGCAGTAAGAGCCTCTATTTTTTATTGCATCTCATTAGTAGCTTTATTTCAACTTGGTTAGATTTTAGTTCTTTCATTTGTCTAGAAAGTGATTTTATTTCTCCAGAAAGGGATTCTCTAATATCTTCCATGCTTTTTATTAGCCCAGCTAGCACCTTGATAATCATCATTCTGAACTCTAGTTCTGACGTATTACTAATATCTGTATTGATTAGGTCCCTAGCCATTGGTACTGCCCCTTGTTCTTTTTTCCACCTTGTCATTTTATCCAGGTAGGAATAGATGAATGAGAGAACAAAATACTAAAAGTTAGCAATGACCCCAGAAAAATATACACTAGCGAAATCAGTAGAAACCTGGAACTAGGGCGAGAGGTAAGGGGAAAAAAAGAAAAAGAAAAAGAAAAAATATATTTATACATATATATCATATATAGTATAATATGTAATTTATATATAATAATTATATATAATATATAGTTAATATTATAATAATTTATATACACTTGATTTGGGGTATATTTTTCTCTGTTAGAAGAAACTATTTCCCCAGATTTTAAACAATGAAAAAATATATACAAAAATAAGGGTAGACATGATGAAGTGATGGAATATGAATGTAATAATGAAAATTAAAAAAGATTCTAAAAAAGGAATTGATAAGAAGTTGGTTGTAAAAGAAAGAAAGAGGAAAGAATGATCAGGCTGGAGGCTAGAACAAATCTATATGCTAGATTTAGGGTGTATTTTGATCTATTATAAGAAATTGTATCCCAAAATTTTAAAGAGAAGAAACCCTATATGTATACAAGAAATAAGGTTAAATACAATGAAAGGATAAAGATGACTATAACAATGAAAAATTTAAAACGATTTTTAAAAAGGTATTGATAAGATAAATAGTTAAAATAGGGGGCACCTGGGTGGCTCAGTGGGTTAAAGCCTCTGCCTTCGGCTCAGGTCATGGTTCCAGGGTCCTGGGATCGAGCCCCGCATCAGGCTCCCTGCTCAGCGGGGAGCCTGCTTCCTCCTCTCTCTCTGCCTACCTCTCTGCCTACTTGTGATCTCTGTCTGTCAAGTAAATAAATAAAATCTTAAAAAAAAAAAAAGATGTTAAAATAGGAAAGAGGCAATATTAAAAAAATAGAATAAGGAAAAATAAAATTAAAAAATTCAACTTTGAAAGACTAAAGGATCATGAGGAAAAAGTCATGAAATCTATGTTTTGCTTTCCCCTAGCTCTGGAGTTTTGCAGTTCTCATTGATCCAGGATCCTGGTCTTGGCCCGATGTTCTTGCTGATCTTCTGGAGGAGGAGACCTGTTTGCAGTGCTTCTGAAATGTCTTTGCCCAAGGTGGAATTGCACCGCCCTTGCCATGGGCCAGTCTAAGTAATCTGCTCTAGTTCACTCTAGGTAGCTTTCTGTTCCCTGAATGCTTTCCACAGAGCTTCAGAGGATGAGAATAAAAATGGTGGCCTTCCAATTTCTGGCCCTGTAGGAGCCAAGAGCTTGGGCCTCCACTCCTCAATGAGTGTTCAGAAAAAAGCAGTCAACCCCTCCCAACTCCCTGGTCTCTGGACGCACTCTGAGCTCACCCATCCTGTGACTGAGCACTTCTATCTCTGGTACATGGCCCCTTTGGCGTCTCCAAACCCAGCAGATTCCTGCTGTCCACTCCCATGCCTCTCCTCCCGGAGGAGGAAGGAAGGGAGTCTCCAGATCTGTGGCTTGTGGAGTCCCTGCTCAAAGAGCAGTGGTCTGATTGTGCCTTGGATCACAGTTTAAGGCAATCCCGAACTGAGAGCCCATAGTTTGGCTCTGTCTTTCCAGCCAGCTTCCCTGCTCTGATACCTGGAAGCTCTGCCACCCTCAGACACCCCTGGTCTTTTTGTGTCCTCATGGGTCCTGAGACTACATTGTTGCTGTGAGGGCTCCACCCTGTTTTAGACTCTGGAGCTACATCCCTCACTGGAGCAAACTTCTAAAAATTATGATTTTGTGCTCTGCTGCTCAACTGCTTGCCAGGAGCTGGTCCCTGCCCCTGCAGTCTGTGTTCCCATGGCTTTGGATTCACTTCTCTGCATGTCCTACTTTCCAGAATGTGGTTGATTTTCTGTTCCTAGAATTAGCAAGAAATTCTTGAGGCCAAGGTCAAAGACATTGCTGCCTGTGCTCTCCTCTAGTATTTTGATGGATTCCTGTCTCACATTTAGGTCTTTCATCCATTTTGAGTCTATTTTTGTGTGTGGTGTAAGGAGATGGTCCAGTTTCATTCCTCAGCATGTGGCTGTCCAAAATTCCCAGCACCATTTGTTGAAGAGACTGTCTATTTTCCATTGGCTATTTTTTCCTCCTTGTCAAAGATTGTTGACCATGGAGTTAAGGGTCCATTTCCAGTATTTCAGGTCTGTTCCATTGATCTAAGTTTCTGTTTTTTGTGCCAGTACCATACTGTCTTGATGATTACAGCTTTGTAACAGAGCTTGAAGTCTGGAATTGTGATGCCATCAGCTTTGTTTGTTTGTTTTTTCAACATTCCTTTGGCTCTTCAGCGTCCTTTCTGATCCCATACAAATTTTTGGATGATTTGTTCCAGCTCTGTGAAAAAGTTGGTAGTATTTTGATGGGAATTGCATTGTGTCTATAGATTGCTCTAAGTAGCATAGATATTTTAACAATATTTGTTCTTCCAATCCATGAGCATGGAATGTTATTTCATTTCTTTGTGTCTTCCTTAATTTCTTTCATGGGTGTCCTATAGTTTTCTGAGTACAGATCCTTTGCCTTTTCTGTATCTTTTGGTTTTGGATATGGTCGTAAATGGGCCTGACTCCTTAATTTCTCTTTCTTCAGTCTTATTGTTAGTGTATAGGAATGCAACCACTTTCTGTGTGTCGATTTTATATCCTGCCACTTTGCTGAATTCCTGTATGAGTTCTAGCAATTTGGGGGTGGAGTCCTTTGGGTTTTCCACATAGAGTATAATGTCATCTGCAAAGAGTTAGAGTGTGACTTCTTTGCCAATTCTGATGACTTGTATTTGTTGTCTGATTGCTGAGGCTAAGACTTCTAGTACTATGTTGAATAGCAGTGGTGAGCGTGGACATCCATGACCTGTTCCTGACCTTAGGGGACAAGCTCTCAGTTTTTCCCCGTTGAGAATGATATTTGCTGTGGGCTTTTCATATATGGCTCTTATGATATTGAGGTATGTACCCTCTATCCCTACACTGTAAAGGGTTTTGATCAAGAACGGATGCTGTACTTTGTTAAATGATTTTTCTGCTCTCTTGACAGGATCATATGGTTCTAGTCCTTTCTCTTATTTATGTAGTGTATCTCACTGATTGATTTAGGGATTTTGAACCACCCTTGCAGCCCAGGAATAAATCCTACTTGGTCATGGTGAATAATCTTTCTCATGTATTGTTGAATCCTGTTAGCTAGTATCTTGGTGAGGATTTTTGCAGCCATGTTCATTAGGGATATTGGTCTGTAATTCTCCTTTTTGGTAGGGTCTTTGCTTAGTTTTGAGATCAAGGTAATACTGGCCCCATAGAAATAGTTTGGAAGATTTTCTTCCATTTCTATTTTTTGAGACAACTTCAGAAGAATAGATATTAGTTCTTCTTTAAGTATTTGGTAGAATTTCCCTAAGAATCCATCTGGCCCTGGACTCTTGTTTGTTGGGGAATTTTTGAAGACTGCTTCAATTACCTTACTGGTTATAGGTCTGTTTAGGTTTTCAGTTTCTTCCTGTTTCAGTTTTGGTAGGGATTCATCCATTCCTTCCACATCACCTAATTTGTTGGCATATAGTTGCTCATAATATGTTCTTCTAATTGTATTTCTTTGGTGTTCATTTTGATCTCTTTCATACATAAGTTTATTAATTTGGGTCCTTTCTCTCTTCTTTTTGTTAAGTCTGTCCAAGAGTTAATCAATCTTATTTATTCTTTCACAGAACAAGCTCCTAGTTTTGTTGATCTGTTCTACTCTTCTTTTCATTTCTGTTTCATTGATTTCTACTCTAATCTTTATTATTTCTCTTCTTCTGCTGGGTTTAGTCTTAAACAACTAGGACCCAGCCTTTCTGACTAATTTTTCACCTCTTCACTTCTCTCTCCATCGCTGAGTAAAGTGTCTCCATCTGTGTGGCCTCTCCTACCCATTCAGCTAACATTTGTTTTGTTTTGTTTTGTTTAGGCTTCATCCTATGCATACATTTATTTTGGATACCAGGACTGCTTTGGCTTCCACACTAGAGATATGTAACCCTTTATTCACTTACTTTGGCTTTGGACATCTAGAGTTAGTCTATAACCCAGAAAAAACATTCTTGTCTTTTTTTTTTTTTTTTTCTCCTCAAGCTCATACACATGTAGCTTTTATACCTAAAGGATTAAACCCCAAATATACTTTTACTTCCCATATTTTCCCATATAATTAAGCATTCTCATGTATAATTTCCAATAATGGTATGGTAGCCTATCAACAAGATGTATACTAATTTAACTAAATCCCTGCTCTTTCATATTTGGAATGTTTCAATCATAGATAAATCTGTATAAATATTGTTATGATAAGTTTTGTTCCTGGGGGAAGGAGGAAGTTTTCTTTAAAATGTCAAACTAAGTCACCATCTGTCATTACCATCTCTACAAAATGCAGGGCACACCCTACCCATTTAAATTAAGGCCTCTGGTTATGCTTAAAGTACAAATATTAGAAAATGAACCTTAATTTATTGCTGTGATTTTCATGAGTTGATGAGATTTCAATGTAAGTTTCAAACACTCCTGCTCTCGTGGGTTAGAAACTACAGAAAGAAAAAAAAAAAAGGAAAAAAGGAATCTTAGACCTTTTGGTAGAGACCTCAGAGATCACTTTGCTTGTGTTAAGATGAGGAAACTGGCCCAGAAACTAGATCATATAGCTCATTGTTAGCAGGGCCCAGATGAAGCACATGTGTTCCTTTCTTCCTGCCAAACTGCCTCCCAACCTAATTACTTCTTCAAGTAAATTGAAGTGTTTGCTGTTAAAGGAGCCTGTGATCTTTACCTTGAATGAACTTAGTGGGCTGGCCTATGACATCTAGAAGGGGAGATGGCATCATGTTGCAGCCCCTACTTCTACCTCAACAGACCTTCCTAATTACTACATCTGTTTCTGAATCCAAAAAGGGTCTTAAAATATTTTTCAACTTTGGTTTCAGGCAGCCACATCAGTTGGTGAAGTTGGTTTATCAGCTAGGCTGTATTCATCACCAAACTGAACAATGTCTTAAAAATGTAGGTGACCTTTATATGTTTGTTGCTGTCCCCACAGCATGCCAGGAGTATAGGACACATTCCAGTCAATAATTGTGGCTCAGTACAGAAATGATTCTCAACTGGCAGACCATGTCCTCCCAGTTGGGAGTTAAAGGAGGAAGAACAACAACAATAACAAAAATAACAAAAAGGAAAGACTTCAAAATAGGGAAGGTGTAGAAAGGAGAAATGTATTTGAAAATGCTTTCTAGGTTTTTTTTTTTTTAAAGATCTATTTATTTGACAGACAAAGATCACAAGTAGGCAGAAAGGCAGACAGAAAGAACGGAGGAAGCAGGCTCCTCGCTGAGCAGAGAGCCCGACGTGGGGCTCGATCCCAGGACCCTGGGATCATGACCTGAGCCAAAAGCAGAGGCTTTAACCTACTGAGCCACCCAGGCGCCCCTCTAGGTTATTTTTATGTCTGTACTTACCACAGTTGCAAGGCACTTCTTGGCACCATTTATTGTTGAAAATTTCCTTGTGAAACTAGGAAATTTCGATTCAGGTACCTAATGCAGTGCAGAATGTGTGTCTGTGTGTGTGTGTAAATGTGACCATGTAATATATATAATGTGTCTGATTTCCCAAGACCTACATTTTTAAAGCTGAGGCATGTGGAACTTGAAGTAGAATACGATGATGCAGGTGCAGTAATATCACTATTCTCATTGTAATAATCATTTCCTTGCCCTGTGAGAGCTAAAGTCTGATACCTGGTAGTAAGTTCAGACTATTTTTCTGGACAGTAGAAGTAATAATTAGCAAGTGCGATGTTTATTTTAAAAGGGAATTAATACATTCTGAAAAATAAATGAAATCTAAAGATTTTTCTTTCCTATTGACCTTTCTTTTGCAGATATGTGACAGAAGCACAAAGAGTAGGCAATTGACTTTCAGAAGGTATCCTCTTATTAATTTATTTATTTTCAAAGATTTTATTTATTTATTTCACAGAGATCACAAGTAGACAGAGAGGCAGGCAGAGAGAGGAAGGGAAGCAGGCTCTTTGATGAGCAGAGCGCCCGATGTGGGGCTCGATCCCAGGACCCTGGGATCATGACCTGAGTTGAAGGCAGAGGCTTTAACCCAGTGAGCCACCCAGGTGCAAAATGCTGTGCAAAGATTCACTAGCAGTTGCACATATGAGTTTTGTCTTTTTTTTTTTTTTTTTAATTTTAAAAGATTTTACTTATTTGACAGAGATTACACGTAGGAAAAGAGGCAGGCGGACAGGGGGAGGGGAAGCAGGCTCCCTGCTGAGCAGAGAGTCTGATGTGGAACTCAGTCCCAGGACCCTGAGACCATGAGCCGAAGGCAGAGGCTTAACCCACTGAACCACTCAGGCACGCTGTTTTTTTTTTGTTTTTTTTTTTTTTAAAAAAAAAAAAAAAGATCTGGTTTTACATTTTCAAAAGAGGTTCAGAGTCTGATACTGATTTACTAACAAATTTTTACAGTGATTCATTGGATTTTTATTGGGTATCAAGCTGTGTTGCTTACTTGGAACAACTGAGGTGAATAAGACATGGCTACAACCCTCAAGGGGCTTGAGCTCTAGAAGAAGAGTCAAAAAAGTAAAGAAGTAAAATAGAAAGTAAAGATTTCACAGGCATTGTTCTCGGTGAGTCATAGCTGTGACCTGTGCAGGAGGAATGTGATGGTAAAAACCTGAACACGATTGGGCTTTTCCATGCCAGAACATACTTCTACAAGTCTACCTCACCTGCTTGGGAGAAGACGCAACCATTGTTTGCTCTGTACATAATCAAGTATTTTTTGGAAGGGCACCTGGGACTCATTTTTAGGATGGGATGACTTAGTATTCACCATGATATTCACTAAGCATTTTTTGATTCCCCTTGAGTGACACTTCTTTCTTTCACAAGAATGACACTTTATCAGTATTTTATTAGAGAGTTTTATTTTTTCTTTTAATTAAGAAGAGAAGTCAAAAATAGGAAATGCAGCTTGCTGAAGCCATGAATAGAAAATGAGTCTTTTGCTATCAGTGTTTAATTTGCTAAGTTAGCAAATTTAATCTCAAGATAATTTAAACATTAGTTAAAGCTGTCCAGCTTTATTTCATCCACCTTTTGGAAAAAATGCATCATTTTAATATTCATGCTGGTTTTCTACGAATTCAGATATAGTCATTAAAGGAAGTATTCTTTTTTTAAGGTAAAAAATGTGTTTGCTTTTTTTTTTTTTAAAGATTTTTATTTATTTATTTGACAGAGAGATACAGGGAGAGTACAAGTAGAGCAGTAGGCAGAAGGGGAGGGAGAAGCAAGCTGTCCACTGAGCAGGGAGCCCAGTGAAGGGCTTTATCCGAGGACTTTGGGATCATGACCTGAGCTGAAGATGGCTGCTTAACTGACTGAGCCACCCACGTACCAATAAAAAAATGTTTTTTAAATGAGTTGTTGATACTTTGAAATGTTCTATTTTATAGAAAAGTAATTTGTATACATAGTTTAAAAAGTGAAATAGTGCTAGGAGATTTAGACTAAAAGGCTTCACTCTCTTGTACATCTTTCTTAGTTTCTCTTCAGAAATAATCATTTTGTACTCTTTTTGTAGTTTACACTGGTATTTGCCTTCTATATAAGAAAGTATGGGTTACTGCATTCTTTTGATTAATGTATTTTAAACGACTGTGATTTCCTATTATGGTATCTGATTTTTTTTTCTTCTTTCCATTCTAAGATTCCTTCTTTCCTTTCTAAATTATTCCAAACAGATAAATTTTTTCTCAGGGCTTTCACAATGATGACTATGGATGACTATAGTCCCTGCTCCTCCATGTTTTATTGTAGTGATTGCATTTCCTTTTTGTAAACCTTTTTGTTCTTCTTACATTTTTTATCAGTTTCTAAACCTCTGTCTACAGGTTTGAACTACAAATGTATGTCTACATTTTCAACTACTTTCAACTACTTTCTGAAATCTTTGAAAAAAGTCTCACAATTTAATATTTCTCCTAGACAAAACTAGGTAATAGATTGGCTTGTTTCTTCCTGGAAACATACCTCCTAAATGCTTCTGTCTTCTCTCTATAGTGTGGACTGCTTACCAATGAAATCTGCAAAGTTTTTATCTTGTGACTCCCCTGCTTTTCCAGATCGTAGGAAACCCCTTTGCTTCTCTTCCCTATTGGGGGAAGAGAGGGTCCCTATTTACTGCTCTACACCTATATTGTGATTAAGCATATCCTCCAGCACCTTCACGAGAAAAAATACAGTTTGCATATATTTTGGCTGAAAAATGTTTTCATTCTGCTATCACCTGTGACTTTGCTTTAATAAATAATTCTTAGATGGCAATTATTTTCCCTCAGAGTGGGGTTTCAAGGTGTGAATCAGCACCTCCCTTCTTGTCTATGCCCATCTGCAGGCACTTGGTTTAGAGCTTCCTCTGCCTAGGAAGTCATTTTCACTTGCCATATATTGTGTTGAGTGTTATGTCAGATTACTCTGGGTATTCAGCCCAAGAAAGTGAAGACAGTGGATCCATGTCTTAACCATCTATACTTATACCTTTCTTTTCTTTTTTTTTTTTTTTTAAAGATTTTACTTATTTATTTGACAGAGATCACAAGCAGGCAGAGAGGCAGGCAGAGAGAGAGGAGGAAGCAGACTCCCCACAGAGCAGAGAGCCCGATATGGGGCTTGATCCCTGGACTCTGGGATCATGACCTGAGCTGAAGGTAGAAGCTTTAACCCACTGAGCCACCCAGGTGCCCAGATACTCATTCATTTGAATACCTTTTATATGTAGTCATATATAATTATATATTTTACATATAGTTAGTAAAAGTATGTTTAGATTACTTATGCCATTTGTAAATAATTGGGAGTACTCTTATTTAAAATGGTGTAATGTGGCCCTTTGATAGTAATGCTTGATAAAAAAAAAAAAAAAAAAGATTAGTCATGTGAGTCTTGGGCAACTTACCAACAGAACATACACATAGTTTCTTTTCTGAATGGGATTTGAGCCCTTGAATGATTGAATCATTTCCTACCCTGATAAGCCCACTGATTCTATTTGTAGTATTTTATATACAAAATATCTGTACTTCATGGATAATCTTTTAAGCAGCAAGTCTTTCAATCTAATGTTTCTTGGCCAGGCACTTTTTTCTTTAGGTAGAACTATTAAAATTTATAAATTTTGTAACCTAGAAATAAAGGCAGTATTAATAGGAGGTTGTCTAAATGGCAAATGAAAGTCATCTAGATGTAGGGGAGGTAATGGGGATTTTTAAAAAGCCTAAGAAAGAGCTATCAGTAATAACCCCAAAAAAGATAAGGCCAATTGATGACCAACTGGGTATTTTGGGGAGTGGAATATCAAGTAGAAACCTATTGATTTCCTATAACCATGGTTGAGGAAAAAGGAAGAAAGGACTAATTAAATATTTAGAATAATTGTTTTGTGTCTTGTTATATTACACTATAATAATTTCTTAAGAATTGGCAGGTATGCAGAAGGTGGAGGGTATGGTCCGGGATGGCAGCCTAGCAAGATCCTAAATTCACCTCCTCCTGGAACACACTGAGTCTACAGCTACATATGGGATAATTCCTCTGAAAAAAAAACCTGAAAACTAGCTGAGCAGCTCCTTCATAAAAAGTAAGTTGCTGGGGCACCTGGGTGGTTCAGTGGGTTAAAGCCTCTGGCTTTGGCTCAGGTCATGATCCCAGGGTCCTGGGATCAAGCCCCACATTGGGCTCTCTGCTCAGCAGGGAGCCTGCTCCCCCCCACCCCCACCTGCCTCTCTGCCTTCTTGAGATCTCTGTCAAATAAATAAATAAAATCTTTTAAAAAAAGTAAGTTGCTATTGCCTTAAAATAGACTGTTGTTTAGATAGGATCTTATGTATGAGCCTCATGATTACCACAAACAAAAACTGATAGCAGACACACAAAAGATAATGAGAAAAGAAATTAAGCATAGCATTAAAGAAATCAAACCAGAGGGGAAGAAAGCAAGAGAAGATGAAAGGAAAAGAGAGGAACTATAAAACAGCCAGGAAACAACAAAATAGCAATAAGTACGTACCTATCAATAATTACTTTTAATGTAAATGAACTAAATTTTACAATCCAAAGACAGAGAGTAATTGAATGGATAAAAAAACAAAACAAAGAAAAAGCAAGACTCCTGTATAGGTTGCCTATAAAATACTCACTACTGATGTAAGGAAACACAGGCAAAGTGAAGGGATAGAAAAACAAAATTCCATGCAAATGAAAACAAAAAGAAAGCTGGGGTAATTCTAGTTACTTCAGACAAAGTAGAATTTATTTTATTTTTAAAAAAGATTTTATTTATTTATTTGAACGAGAGAATGAGTGAGAGAACATGAACAGGGGCAGAGGGATAGGGAGAATCAGATTCCCTTCTGAGCACGGAGCTCAGTGCAGGGCTCAATCCCTGGACCCTGGGATCATGAGCTGAGCCAAAGGCAGAGGCTTAACTGACTGAGCCACCCAGGTGCCCCTAACAAAGTGTACTTTAAAACAAACACTGTAATGAAGGTAAAGAAGGGCATTACTTAATGATAAAGGGGGTCAATCTAACAAGAGGATATGATATTTGTAAATATTTATGTATTCAAACATAAGAGCACCTAAATAAAGCAAATTTTAGCAGATCTACAGGGAGAAATTGACATCAATACTATAATAGTAGGGGACATGATTACCCCACTTGTATCAATGGAGAGGTCATATAGACAGAAAATCAATAAAGAAGGATCTGCCTTTACTGGCAGATAGATGGACTTAATAGATAAAAAACATTCCATTCAGTCGCACCAGAATATGCATTTCTCTCAAATGCACATGGAACATTTTCTAGGATAAACAGTATGTTAGTCCATAAAACAAGACTCAATAAATTTGAGATTGAAATCATATGAAGCATTTCTTTCAGACCACAGTGGTATGAAACTAGAAATCAATTATAAGAAGAGAACTGGAAAGATCACAAGTATGTGGAGACTAAACAACATGCTACTGAGTAACCAATGGGTCAATAAAGAAATAAAAGTAGAAATCAGAAAAATACCTTGATACTAATGAAATGGAAATACAACATACCAAAATCTATGAGGTACAGATGCTCAAAAGTTTATTGTTTGAAATCTGTACAAAAGCAGTTCAAAGAGGAAAGTTCATAGGATGCAAGCCTACCTCAAAAAACAAAAAACAAAAAAATCCAACAACAACAAGAAAATATGAAACAATCTTTATACTTAAAGGAATAACAACAAAAAAGAACAAATGAAGCCTAAAGTGAGTAGAAGGAAGGAAATAACAAAGATTAAAGTGCAAATAAGTGAAATAAGACTTAAAAGACAATAGAATAAATCAATGAAACTAAGAGCTGGTTCTTTGAAAAGATAAACAAAATTAATAAACATTTAGCTAGACTAACCAAGAAGAGAGACAGTTTAAATAAATACATGAAAGAAGTTACAAGTGATACCACAGATAAGGATCTTAAAAGACTACTTTCAACAATTATATATGAACAATTTGACAACCTAGAAGAAATAATTTCTTAGAAACATATAATCTCCCAAGACCGAATCATGAAGAAATACAAAATCTGAATAGACCAGTTACCTGTAAGGAGATTGACTCGATAATAAAAAACCTCCCAACAAATAAATGTCCAGAACCAGACAACTTAACTTTTAAATTCTACCAGACATTCAAAGATTTAATTCCCATCCTTCTCAAATTCTTCCAGAACACTGAAGAGAAGAGAATGCTCCCAAACTCATTTTACAAGGGCAGAATTACACTTATACAAAAACACTGCAACAAAAGGAAAATTTCAGGCTAATGTCTCTGATGAACATAGACACAAAAAGTCCTAACAGAATTCTTTACATAGTTTGTTCACAAGTTGAATTCAACAATACATTAAAAGGATCATACATCATGATTGAGATTTATTCCAGAGATGCAAGGATGATTCAACATCCACAAATCAATCAAGGTGATGTGCCACATTAACAAAATGAAGGATAAAAATTATATAGATGCAAAACAGGTCGACAAAATTCAACTTTATTTATTTATTTATTTGAGAGTGTGTGTATGTGAGTTCATACATGCTCATGGGAAGGAGGGACAGAAAGAGAAGAAGGAAAGGAAGAAGAATCTCAAACAGGCTCCATATTGGGTATTGAGACCAACAGACCTGGGGCTCAATCTCACAACCTGAGATCATGACCCGAACAGAAATTAAAAGTTAGACACTTAACAGACTGAGCCAGTCAGGTGCACTACCCCCTTTTAAAGAGAAATACTGATTTTAATTCACTACAAGGTAAACTCTAGGCATCTTTCATCTTTCAGCCTAAAAATTAGCAAAACTGTTGAAACAAGGCACAATTTTCCCCATACTTGTTACGTGGTTCCAGTTACAAAAAAAAAATATATATATATATATATATATATATATATGAAAATGTTAAAACATAAAAATAGAAGTCTGTGATTTTTTAAAAAAGTGTTTAAAAAATTTCCCACAAAACCTGTCAGCGTTGTTCCTTATCCTACAAAATAGCACCAGTAAGATGAATAAAAGTGTTAAAAACCATTACGACAGCATTTCTGAAATGCAGTTTTTCCGACCTCCTGTTCCCCTAAAAAACAACTTCTCATGGAATACAAAAGGACTAAAAAAGTCTCTGGAGGGAAGGTCCAGCTTTTATTACAATTTTCCCCTGCATTCTCTTAGACGTAGGGAAGGTGCAAGGAATATGCTTGTGCCCTGGCTGTCACTAGTTCTTAGTTTAGAAAAAGGCTGAAGATTTGAAGTGTCATATTTCTCATGTGGGGACCTATGCCTACAGAGTAGTCTGGAGGGCAAATTTTGTGGGCAAGTGGGCATTCTTGCCGAAGGCTCCTCCTTTATTTCCTTCACGTGAGAAGGAGGGAGACAGTGAGGAGCCAGCCATACCTGTCTATATAATATACAGAAATTTATAACTCAGCCCACCTGTTCCTGAGCTCCCTAGAGGGAGAAACTGAAGGCACAAAGATGGATTTAGCTGAGGGTGGCCCTCCCCTAAGGTTTGTGGGGAAAAAAATATCCCTGAATGTGATGATGAGGTCATCCTTGCTGAAATCATCATTATGGAAAATACCCTACATGCCTCTACTGCAGGTCCTTTATACTGAGGCCAGGGGAATATGCTGGGTAAAATTCAAGAAAGACGTAAGGCATCACTTCCTCTTCTGCTAGCCCTAGAGAAAGAAAAGAAAAAATCCAGGGACCCTAAAATGTCCCTTAGCTAAATCGACATTTATTTATGATAAAAACTCAACAATGTGGAAATAGAGAGAATGTACCTCAATGTAATAAAGGCCATATATGACAAGCCCACACCTAACATCATACTCAGTGGTGAAAAGCTGAAAATCTTTCCTCTAAGATCATCAACAAGACAAGGATGTTTACTCCTACCACTTTTATTTAGCATAGTATTGAAAGTCCTAGCCAGAGCACTTAGACAAGAAAAAGAAAAGGCATCCAAATTGGAAAGGAAGTAAAACTGTCACAGTTTGCAGATGACACGATTTTGTATATAAAAAACCCTAAAGACTACCCACAGAAACTGAGAACTAATAAATTCAGTACATTTTCCAGGTACAAAATCAGAATGCAAGGATCTGTTGTATCTCTATATACTAACAATAAGCTATTAGAGAAATTAAGAAAATAATATCACTTACAATGATATCAAAAATAATAAATGCTTAGGAATAAATTTAGTCAAGGAAGTGAAAGATCTGTACGATGTAAACTATAAAACACTGACAGAAGAAATTGAAAAAGATATAAGAAATTGAAGAAATGGAAAGATTCTGTGCTCATGGATTAGAAGAATTAATATTGTTAAGATATTCATATTAATCAAAGCAATTTATAGATTTAATGCCACACGTATTGAATTCCAAAAACATTTCCACAGAAATAGAATAAATAATCCCAAAACTTGTGTAGAGCATGAATCACCTCAAATAGCCAAAGCAATCTTGAGAAAGAGCTGAAGACATCCATACTTTCTGATTTCAAGCTGTAGTAGAAGGCTGTAGTAATCAAAAACATTATGGTATTGGCATAAAAACAGACACATAGATCAATGGAACAGAACAGAGAGTCCAGTTATGAACTTACCCATGTATGGTCAGCTAATTTATGACAGAGAAGCCAAAAATATATAATGGGAAAATGATAGTCTCTTTAATAAATGGCATTAGGAAAACTGGCCAACCACATGCAAAAAGAAGAAGAAGAAGAAGAAGAAGAAGAAGAAGAAGAAGAAGAAGAAGAAGAAGAAGAAGAAGAAGAAGAAACTAGACGATCTTATACACACAAATTAACTTAAAATGTATTAAAGACTTGATTGTAAGACCTATAAATATAAACTCAACCCAAACCAACCAACCAAACAAACAAAAACCAGATGGTAAATTCCTTGACATTGGCCTTGACAATGATTTTTTGGATCTAACTTTAAAAGCAAAGGCAATGAAAGCAAAAATAAACAAGCAGGACCACCTCCAACAAAGCTTCTGCATAGCAAAGGAAATCATCAACAGAGTGAGAAGGCAGCCTACTGAATGGGAGAAATATTCACAAATCATATATATAATAAGTGGTTAATATTCAAAATATATAAAGAACTCCTACAACTCAACAGCAAAAAGCCAAAAAAAAAGATTTTAAAAAAGGCAGAGATTTGAGTAGACATTTTTCTGAAGAAGACCTACAGTTGGCCAACAGGCACAGGAAAAGATCACTAATTATCAGGGAAATGCAAATCAAAACTCCAATTAGATATCCCATCATATCTGTTAGAATGACTATTCTCAAAAGGTATAGAGAAAAAGAAACCCTTGTGCATCATTGGTAGGAATGCAAATTGGAGCTGCCACTATAAAAAGGAGTATGGAGATTACTCAAAGAATTAAAAATAGAACTATGTATGATTTCCACTTCCGGCTATTTATATAAAGAAAATAAAACACAAATTTGGAAAGATAAATGCAACCCTAAGGTCATTGCAGCATTATTTACAATAGCCAAGATATGGCAACAACCTGTGTCCATCAAAGGCTATATGTATATATATATATATAACTTGATCGTAAGAAAGAATGACATCTTGCAACTTGTGATAACATGGATGGACCTTGAGGGTGTTTTGCTATGTAAAATAAGTCAGAAAGACAAATACTGCATGAATTCACTTACATATGGAACCTAAAAACAAATTAAACAAAACTCATGGATATAGAAAACAAAATGGTTGCCAGAGGGGAGGGGGTTTGAGGGGGTGATGACATGGGTAAAGAGGTACAAACTTCCAGTTATAAAATAAATGTCATGGGGTTGTAATGTACAGCATGGTGATTATAGTTAATAATATTGTAGTACATTTTTATAAGTCACCCAGAGGATAAATCTTAAAAATTCTCATCACAAGAAAAAAAGTATATAACCATATGAAGATGGATGGTAACTAGATTCATTGTGGTGATCATTTCTATGTGTGTGTGTGTGTGTGTGTGTGTGTGTGTGTGTGTATCAAATCATCATGTTCTGCTCCTAAAACTAATATAGTGTTGTATGTCAATTATGCCTCTTTAAAAAAGAAAGAATCGGCAGGTAAGATAAGCCTGTTTACTGACAGATAAGCTTGTCATCTTGTGACTTTTCATCTATACAATAAGTCACTGAACCTACTTTGGATAGTAAATAATCTATAGAAAATATCATATTCAGGTGGTTATCTCTATGGAATATCTTAAATATCATATAATAATTTTTGAAGGAAAGGAATCCATAAAACAAAAAAGAGGAATTTAAGAGTTAAATTTGTCTTTAATGGGACCATCCCAACTAAAATTGTCAGCATGTGCTGAATGTCAGGAAATTTTGAATTAGAATCTTGATCCTGAGCCATTTCCTTCTTTTGTTTTGAACCTTTTCCCAAAATTTTGTTACTTTATAAATCATTTCCATTTGTAGGTGATCTTCAGGATCTCTAAAAATAGCACACTACTTCAGTTGTCTTGTTTAAAATGTTGCATCACATGTAAGCAAAAGTGCTACAGAACTGGAGCTCAGAGTTTTTCCCTCCTGATTATCAGATTTTCCTTTTTCTCCGTTTTATATTTGAGTGTTTTCTTCTTACCATTCTGTCACCAGATATTTTTAATAGTTTTTTTTTCTTATTGTAAGTTGTCTGCCTCCATCTCTCTCTTTTCTTTAAGTTTTTATTTCAATTCAAGTTAGTTAACAAATGGTGTAATATTAGTTTCAGGGGTAGAATTTAGTGACTCATCATTTGCTTACAATACTGAGTGCTCATTACAAGTGCCCTCCTTACACCCCATCACAGATTTAACCAGATTTAACCCACCTTCCCCTCCACCCCACCACTTCCTGTCCAGCAACCCTCAGTTTGTTCTCCTTAGTAAAGAGTCTGTTTTATGGTTGACCTGTCTCTTCCCCCCTACCCCATGTTCCTCTGTTTCATTTCCTCCATCTTTTTCCTATGTATTGAACAGAAGATTGATTGTGTTGTCATTTACTTACTTTTTTTTTTTTTTTTTTTTGCTTTTGCCAGACTTCCATTTACCTTGATACTACCATTTGTCTGCTTTGCTTTGTTTTTGTACCCATTGTCATCTGTTCAGTGACATTCAGTCTCAAATATCTGATCTTCAGTACTCTCATTTTCTAGCTTTGTCATCCAAGAGGAAAATGTATTTCACAGGACTCTTGGAATTGTCTACTTTTGTAAAGCTATCTGAAGCCTACTTTAGTAAGAGCAATAATACTTTTTTAAAAATTTTCCCTATAAATTATTGGTTTTCATTCTTTCTTCCCTACCCTTTTCCCCAGATTTTGGGTTTTACTTCAACATTTACTCAATGTAGCTATCAAATAATTGCTAAATTTTTACTTTGTTTCTGGTGAAAATCAATAATCCTTTGGCTCTTATTACAGAACTGTGATCTAATTTACATACCTCCTTAAAGCTAGGACTATGTAGTGATCCTGGCAGTGAATGCTTTCTTGCTGCATGCCCTACCATGACCAGACACCATTTTCATTGCTTCACATGTGCTAAATAATTCTCAGAGCAGCCTTAATTTCCTCACTACTATTTTTGTCCATTTTTAAAGTGGGACAGGCTCTGAGAGGTTAAGTAATAAAGGAATCTTCAAGAGTTCCACACAACGCAGAGTACTAACCACTATACGATCACGGCCTCTTCAAGAGTTCCAATGCAAGATGGATGAAACAGAAATATAACCCATGTAGAATAATGTCCAGGTTCATCGCTGATGGCCTGGCTGAAATAGATAACTATGGTTTTTCCCCTATATGCTTTAAAATATGAAAGTAATGTGATTTTAGTATGCCTGCATTTGAGAGAGGACAGTGGCCTGTATATACTTCTTTTGCCTCTGATCTTATAAAATTCATTTTTATCCTTTCATAATATGGGTCATTTCAGAGAAGATTTTTGCTTACTAGGTAAAATATACTAGTAATAAAAATACATAAAAGAGGAAAAATCTGTCCCATCTAGTGAAAAAAGAACATTAAACAATTTGGAGAAATATTTAAGTGCGGGGCTATCTGGATTTTGCAAAAAATCCAGAACCAAGTTTTTAATGTTATAGGCTTGAGTTGTCATTATCCTTGGAGAAAGATAGGCGTATTTGTTTTTTGCATTATGAGTACAGCCAGTTTCACTGTGGCATTGATGGAGTTTGCTGGCTTCAGCTGCTGGGTTTTTGCTATTATTAAGATAAGAACTGATGCAATCATACAGAAACTCTTGGTATTTATGTAGATGTACTCTATGGCTTGAAGGATTCTGCTCTCCCTAATTTCAAATCACTGCTAGGCATGGTTGGGTCAGTACAATGTTCCTCAATTTCTTGGAGCTTTGCTACATATTTCTGCCACATAAAAGTCAAGGATGTATTAAATTAAATCACCCATCTCTTGATAATAAGATCGGTGACTACCACTCTTATATCAGAGCATACTCTCATATCCACAACTGAAGATATCAAGCATTTCTGTCTCTACCAGAACAAATTTAAGTATTTCCTATACAAATTTGAAATAGAAAATTTTTCCAAATATTTATGTTTATTTTATATAATTAAGAACATGGCATTGAAAACATTTCTTCTTATTAATGAGGGGTTCTTTTTGACTTGTATATCATTGCTGACCATGGTGACTCTAAAATCAGAATTTAATAATATTTTTGATTCATGAGAAAAGATAGCACGTGTTTTGCTCTCTGTAGCAACCTTGGTTCTGCAGAGGAAGTGGTAGTAAAAAATTCATTTTTTTGGTGAGTACACTAAACAGATGTGAATCAGAAGACACATGGGAAGGAAATATATATTCTTGTGAGCACCATTTTTGTAAAGTCTCATTTTTCAATAACCACACTTTATATCCCTGTCCTTTACAGTATTTTATAATTTCTAATATCACATAAAATAAATTTACACTTTCCTCTTCAAGTCAGCAGTTGTAGGTTCTGCTATCAATCCCTCAAGCTAAAGTATATTTTGTGGTTTGAAGCAGCATGATATAGTAGCAACAGCATTAGACCAGGAGCCAAAGTTCTGGGTTGACGTCCCACTGGGCCATTTACTGTCAACCAGTACAAGGCCTTTCAGAGTCTCGTTTTTTGACCTATGTCAAAAAAAAGTAGTCTTTTACTATCCCAGAGTGGCTTTGTATATCAAGTAATAATGCATGTGTAAATTGTTAGGTCCTCTGTAGATGTAAGGAATTATAATTTAGGAGGCTTCTGACAACATACTAGCTTTTCTAAATTCAGGTTTATTCTTTTGGGGGGAAAATAGCTGATAGATGTACTTGACCAAGGCAGACAAAGTTATTGGCTGTCAAAAGAAATGGGAAGGGTTTTTGACATCAAATAAGTCTGATATTTTAGAGATGAATAGTACTTCCAGAAGTTCTCCAGTTCCAAGATATACATTTACAATAATTATAATATTATTGTCAAATTATTTACAACCTATCTAAATTTGAAATATTTTATAGATGCCATGTAACCCAAGGTAAATCAAATGAATGATACCTTTAATAAATGCCTTCTACTCTATTAAAATTATGGAATATTTCTGTTGTACATACAACTATGATGCAGGTCTGATAATAGCTTAGATTATTATTCTTTCTTCATATGATTCTAAGGTAGTAGTTATTTATTGAAAAATCTTATTTACATTTTTAAATAAGGAGATATCATTCAATGAATATGTTTTATTTCTAAGGCTCATAATTTTTTTACAACAGAATATAAAGGATATTTTCTTGAGTTATTCATAATTATATAATCTTTGTGGTATAGGAGAATCACAAATTGCAATCAAGTTTAATCTTTACATTGGAGTCTCAATCATGAATGGATTCAGTATCTCCTTCAAGAATTAGAAAGAGAAGTTTAAGTGGGATAGAATATTAAGTTCACAAAGTAATCACAGGAAAGGGATCTAAAATATGTATGTAGTCTGAAGTTTTGTTCTTTACAGTGTAATAAAAATATGTGAAATCAGAACTTAGCTATGAACTTGTAAACTTGCAAAAAACTATAAGATTTCAGGAAATATATTCTGAAGAGTAGTCAGAAAGCAAAGGTCAGTTCAGTATGACTAACATAGAGATGGTAAGTGATTACCAAGAATGTTTTTCTTTTTTTCCTTGTTTTTCTTCCTTCTCTCTCTCTCTCTCTTTCTTTCTTCCTTTTTCTTTCTTCTTCCTTTCCTTTCTTTTTTCTTATGATTCTTTAATGAAGGAAAACATTCCATCCATAAACATTATTCTCCTCAAAATAATCTCCAAAAGAATATGCCTTTCATTAAGATTTTTACATTAATCAAAAAGTCTTTACACTGTATTTACTTTTTATATTATAAATGTGTATCTGTGAAAAAGCATTGTTTCTTAAGTAAATATTTACCTGATGTCCAGGTCTACTACTAGTCATATGTAGGCTCTATAGAATTAAAGATGAGAAGACACAGTTTTTGATTCATGAAGATAAGTTTTCCCAATTTAAACAAGTTTAGGAATCATTTTAAAAAGCAACAAAATTTTAAAATTTAAGACAAAACCAAATTGCATTTTCCCACTTATCTAACATGGGAGGGTGTATGTGTGTCAGTTACATATCACTGTAATAAAACTTATTGGCTTTTGGCTTAAAAACTGGGTCATATTTCATGAAGCTGGGGCTTGATTAGATTCACTTGAATGGTTCTGTGCAGTATGGTATCAGCTGAGATTGCAGATACTGTAGATTTGACTGGGTTGGGTCCTTTAATACAAATTGCTTATATGACTGGCAGTTGGTATTGACTACACAACCCCCTTGTGTCTTTGTTCTTCTCCATATGGCCTCTCAACTTAGATTTGGTTTAGACTTCTAAGGACATTCCAGCTGACTTCCAAAAGAGAGTAGTATTTTAAGCAGTGAAGGAAGAAAGTTCTCTTGAAGCAAAATCTCTTGAAGTCTGGTCTCAGTAGTTACACATTATCATTCTGCATTTGATCGATTGAAGCCTATCATAGGGTCAGTTCAGATCCAGGGGAAGGGAAATAAAGCCCACATCTCAATGGAATGAAGGATTGAAGAATTTATAGCCATCTTTAATCCATGCCGGGGAGACAATTCTCCATGTTTGGTGAGAAATTGTCATGGCATCCTAAACATTATTTCAGATTCTGCCATTACTTAGATTACTTGCTTTTTCAAAACATCCTTGTTCATTGCTTATTGATTTAAAACAGGGTTCATATACATAGAACATTATGATTTTGGGGAGCCACATGAGTCGTTCAGTCGGTTAAGCATCTGACTCTTGATTTTGGTACACGTCATGATCTCGGGGTCATGAGACTGAGCCCTGCTGCCAGAATCCACACTCAGCATGGAGTCTGCTAGAGATTCTCTTTCCCACCCACTTGTACTCTCTAAACAAACAAATAAACATTGTAACTTTTTGATGTGGCACATAGCTTTGGAAAAATATGTGTAAATGCTGCAGAGTACTTACCATCAGTACATTAAAACAGAAGAAAAAACTTATATATTTTTTAAAGGTTTAATTTATTTATTTGACACAGAGACAGATTGAGCACCAGCAAGGGGGAGTGGCAGGCAGAAGGAGAAGGAGAAGCAGGCTTCCCGCTGAGCAGAGAGCTGGGTGTGGAGCTTGAGAGAAGGAGAGAAGGAGAAAGAGAGAAAGAGAAGCAGGGTTCCTGCTGAGCAGAGAGCTGGATGTGGGGTCCAGGGATTATGACTCCAGCTGAAGGCAGATGTCTAGCGGATACCTAACTGACTGAGCCACCCAGGCACCCCCAAAACTTAAATTGTTTATGCTCATTGTTTGGTTAGACTTGGTGGGCTGACAGAAATTTTGATTACTGTTACACCTGCTCTTCATAGCAGAGAATTTTAGTTGTTGCCTATTATAATTCATTCTCTTCTCCTTCCTTAGTATAGATTTATAATCTTTTAGCCTAACTAAAAGACTGCATTTCCAGGTGTCCATTGCAGTTAGCTGTGTGATTAAATACTAATGGTCAATCACAAGAAGTATTTGCTTTACAAGAGCCTTCTTGTCTTCTTTCATCTTACTGTTCTAAGTGGTTAGGTTTGCTACACAAGGAAGACACCCAGATATCAGGGACTAGGAAGCCAAAATGATTGTGGTTCCCAGATGACATTGTGGAGAGCCTATACCTGCTCAGAACTGCCAACCTCAGGATTTTTTTTATTAACATATATTATTAACATATATTTATCATATAATAAAAATATTATTTTTATTAACATATAAAATATTAGTTAATATTTTTTATTAACATATTTTTTATTAACATATATTAATTCACAGGTCTGTGAATTGTCAGGTTTACCCTTCATAGCACTCACCATAGCACATACCCTCCCCAATGTCCATAACCCCACCACCCTCTCCCTATCACTTCCCCCTGACAACCCTCAGTTTGTTTTGTGAGATTAAGAGTCTCTTATATTTTGTTTCTCTCCCGATCCTATCTTGTTTCATTTGTTCCTTTCCTACCTCCCAACCCCCCAAATGTGCCTCTCAACTTCCTCATATCAGGAAGATCATATAATTGTCTTTCTCCAATTGACTTATTTTACTGAGCATAATACCTTCTAGTTCCATCCATGTCATCGCAAAAAGCAAGATTTCATTTCTTTTGATGGTTGCATAGTATTCCATTGTATATATATATACACCACTTCTTTATCCATTCATCTGTTGATGGACATCTAGGTTCTTTCCATAGTTTGGCTATTGTGGACATTGCTGTTATAAACATTTGGGTGGTTACACATGCCCCTTTGGATCACTACATTTGTATCTTTAGGGTAAATACCCAGTAGTGCAATTGATGGGTCATAGGATAGCTCTATTTTCAACTTTTTGAGGAACCCCCATGCTGAGTGGTTGCACCAGCTTACATTCCCACCAACAGTGTAGGGGGGTTCCCCTTTCTCTGCATCATCGCCAGCATCTGTCATTCCCTGACTTGTTGATTTTAGCCATTCTGACTGGTGTGAAGTGGTATCTCATTGTGGTATTGATTTGTATTTCCCTGATGCCGGAGCCTGACGTGGAGGACATTTTCAGACACATGAAAATCCACATCACCTGGATGTCTTCTTGGCAGAAATGTCTATTTATGTCCTCTGCCCATTGATTGGATTATTTGTTATTTAGGTGTTGAGTTGGTAAGTTCTTTATAGATTTTGGATACTAGCCCTTTATCTGACATGTCGTTTGCAAATATCTTCTCCCATTCTGTCAGTTGTCTTTTGGTTTTGTTTACTGTTTCCTTTGCTGTGCAAAAGCTTTTCATCTTGATAAAATCCTAATAGTTCATTTTTGCCCTTGCTTCCCTTGCCTTTGGCGATGTTCCTAGGAAGATGTTGCTGCGGCTGAGGTCGAAGAGGTTGCTGCCTGTGTTCTCCTCAAGGATTTTTGATGGATTCCTTTCTCGCACTGAGGTCCTTCATCCATTTTGAGTCTATTTTTGTGTGTGGTATAAGGAAAGGGTCCAGTTTCATGTTTCTGCATATGGTTGTCCAATTTTCCCAACACCATTTATTGAAGAGAGTGTCTTTTTTCCTTTGGACATTCTTTCCTGCTTTGTTGAAGATTAGTTGACCATAGATTTGAGAGTCTATTTCTGGACTCTCTATTCTATTCCATTGATCTATGTGTCTGTTTTTGTGCCAGTACCATACTGTCTTGATGATGACAGTTTTGTAATAGAGCTTGAAGTCTGCAATTGTGATGCCACCAACTTTGACTTTCCTTTTCAACATTCCTGTGGCTATTCGAGGTCTTTTTTGGTTCCATATAAATTTTAGGATTATTTGTTGCATTTCTTTGGGAAAAAAGGATGGTATTGTGATAGGAATTGCATTGAACATGTTAAACATGTAGATTGCTTTAGGTAGCATAGACATTTTCATAATATTTGTTCTTCCAATCCATGAGCATGGAACATTTTTCCATTTCTTTGTGTCTTCCTCAATTTCTTTCATGCATACTTTATAGTTTTCTGAGTACAAATTCTCTGCTTCTTCGGTTAGGTTTATTCCTGGGTATCTTATGGTTTTGGGTACAATTGTAAATGGGATTGACTCCTTAATTTTTCTTTCTTCTGTCTTGTTGGTGTAGAGAAATGCAACTGATTTCTGTGGATTGATTTTATATCCTGACACTTTACTGAATTCCTGTACAAGCTCTAGCAGATTTGGAGTAGAATCTTTTGTTTTTTCCACATAAAGTATCATATTATCTGCAAAGAGTGATAGTTTGACCTCTTCTTTGCTAATTTGGATGCCTTTGATTTCTTGTTGTTGTCTGATTGTTGAGGCTAATACTTCTAGTACTATGTTGAATAGCAGTGGTGATAATGGACATCCCTGCCATGTTCCTGACCTTAGCAGAAAAGCTCTCAGTTTTTTTTTCCACTAAGAATAATATTCACTGTGGGTTTTTCATAAATGGCTTTGATGATATAGAGGTATGTACCATCTATCCCTACACTTTGAAGAGTTTTGATCAAGAAAAGATGCTGTACTTTGTCAAATGCTTTTTCAGCATCTTTGAGAAAATAATATGTTTTTTGTTCTTTCTTTTGTTAATGTATTATATCACATTGATTGGTTTGCAGATGTTGAACCAACCTTGCAGCCCTGGAATAAATCCCACTTGGTCCTGGTGAATATACTTTTAATATACTTTTGGATCCTATTGACTAGTATTCTCGTAGAATTTTTGCATCTGTGTTCATCAAAGATACTGGTCTGTAATTCTCCTTTTTGATGGGGTCTTTGTCTTGTTTTGGGATCAAGGTAATGCTGGCCTCATAAAACGAATTTGGAAGTTTTCCTTCCATTTCTATTTTTTATAACAGTTTCAGGAGAATGGGAGTTAATTCTTCTTTTAATGTTTGGTAGAATTCTCCTGGGAAGCCATCTGGCCCTGGGCTCTTGTTTTTTGGGAGATTTTTGATGACTGCTTCAATCTCCTTACTGGCTATGGGTCTCTTCAGGTTTTCTATTTCTTCCTGGTTCAGTTGTGGTAGTTTATATGTCTCTAGGAATGCATTCATTTCTTCCAGATTGTCAAATTTGCTGGCATATATTGCTCATAATATGTTCTTGTAATTGTTTGTATTTCTTTGGTGTCGGTTATGATCTCTCCTCTTTCATTCATGATTTTATTAACTTGGGTCCTTTCTCTTTTCTTTTTGATCGTTCTGGCCAGGGGTTTATCAATCTTGTTAATTCTTTCAAAGAACCAGCTCCTAGTTTCATTGATTTGTTCTACTATACTTTTGGTTTCTATTTCACTGATTTCTGCTCTGCTATTTATTATTTCTCTTATTCTGCTGGGTTTAGGCTTTCTTTGTTTTTCTTTTTCTAGCTCCTTTAGATGTAGGTTTAGGTTGTGTATTTGAGACCTTTGTTATTTCTTGAGAAAGGCTTGTACTGCTATATATTTTCCTCTCAGGACTGTCTTTGCTGTGTCCCAAAGATTTTGAATTGTTGTGTTTTCATTATCATTTGTTTCCATGAATTTCTTTGAATTCTTCTTTAACTTCCTGGTTGACCCATTCATTCTCTAATAGGATGCTCTTTAGCCTCCATGTATTTGGGTTCTTTCCAGCTTTCCTCTTGTGACTGAGTTCTAATTTCGGAGCATTGTGTCTGAAAATATGCAGACATGTGCAGCATGTGTCTGAAAATACGCAGGGAATGATCCCAATCTTTTGGTACTGGTTGAGACCTGATTTGTGACGCAGGATATGATCTATTCCATGTGCACTAGAGAAGAATGTGTATTCTGTTGCTTTGGGATGGAATGTTCTGAATATATGTGATGTTATATCCATCTGATCCAGTGTGTCATTTAAGGCCTTTATTTCCTTGTTAATCTTTTGCTTGGATGACCTGTCCTTTTCATTGAGGGCGGTGTTAAAGTCCCCTACTATTATTGTATTATTGTTGATGTGTTTCTTTGATATTGTTATTAATTGGTTTATGTAATTGGCTGCTCTCATATTGGGGCATAGATATTTAAAATTATTAGGTCTTCTTTTTGGACAGGCCCTTTAAATATGATACAGTGTCCTTCCTCATCTCTTAGTAGAGTTTTTGGCTTAAAAATCTAATTTATCTGATATAAGAATTGCCACCCCAGCTTTCTTTTGATGTCCATTAGCACAGTAAATTGTTTTCCACCTCCTCACTTTAAATATGGAGGTGTCTGTGGGTCTAAAGTGACTCTCTGGCAGACAGCATATCAATGGGTTTTGTTTTCTCTTTTAAATCCATTCTGATACCTGGTTTGTTCTGATTGGGGCACTTAGCCCAGTTACATTCAGGGTAACTATTGAAAGAGATGAATTTAGTGCCATTGTATTGCCTGTAAGGTGACTGTTAACTGTATATTGTCTCTGTTCCTTTCTGGTCTGTTTCTTTTAGGCTCTCTCTTTGCTTAGAGGACCCCTTTCAGTATTTCCTTTAGGGCTGGCTTGGTGTTTGCAAATTCCTTTAATTTTTGTTTGTTCTGGGAGCTTTTTATTTCTCCTTCCATTTTTCAGTGACAGCCTAGCTGGATATAGTATTTTTGGCTGCATGTTTTTCTCATTTAGTGCTCTGAATATATCATGCCAGCCCTTTCTGCTCTGCCATGTCTCTGTAGAAAGGTCTGTTGCCAATCTAAATTTCTACTGTTGTGTGTTACAGACCTATTGTTCTGAGCTGCTTTCAGGATTTTCTCTTTGTCAGTGAGACTTGTAAGTTTTACTGTTACCTGACATGGTGTGGACCTATTTTTATTGTTTTTGAGGGGGGTTTTCTGTGCCTCCTGCATTTTGATGCCTTTTTCCTTTGCCAAATTAGGGAAGTTTCCTGATATCATTTGCTCCAGTATACCTTCTGCCCCCTCCCTCTTTCTTCTTCTTCTGGGATCCCAATTATTCCAATATTTTTCCATTTTATGGTATCACTTATCTCTCAAATTCTCCCCTAGTAGTCCAGTAGTTGTTTGTCTCTCTTTTCCTCAGCTTCTTTATTCTCTGTCATTTGGTCTTCTATATCACTAATTCTCTCTTCTGCCTCATTTATCCTAGCAGTAAGAGCCTCCATTTTTTATTGTACCTCATTGATAGCTTTTTTAAAATTTCAACTTGGTTAGATTTTAGTTCTTTCATTTGTCCAGAAAGGGATTTTATTTCTCCAGAAAGGGATTCTCTAATATCTTCCATGCTTTTTTCGAGTCCAGCTACCACATTGAGAATCGTCATTCTGAACTCTAGATCTGACATATTACCAATGTCTGTATTGATTAGGTCCCTAGCCATTGGTACTGCCTCTTGTTTTTTTTTTGTTTTGTTTTGTTTTTTTTGGTGAGCTTTTCCACCTTGTCATTTTATCCAGGTAGGAGTAGTTGAATGAGAGAAGGAAATACTAAAAGGTAGTGGCAACCCCAGAAATATATATAATAACCAAATCGGAAGACACCCAAAACACCCAAAACCAGGGAGGGGGAGGGAGGAAGAAAGATGGAAGGAAAGAAAAAAAAATATATATATATATATACACATATATGTGTATATATATATGTATATAAAATGATCTGGTGAATAGAACAGAGTCACACACTTGTTTTTGGGTGTATTTTGATTCCTTAGAAGAGTCTGCCTCTCCATATATAAAGAAATAAAAACTAGTATATATACAAAAATAAGGGTAAACACAATGAAGGGATGGACTATGATTATAAGGATGAAAATTTAAAAGATTCTTAAAAAAAGTAATTGATATGATAAGAAGTTGGTTGAAAAAAAGAAAAAAAAAGGAGAGAATATGATCAGGCTGGGGACTAGAACAAAGCCATGTGCTAGATTTAAGATATATTTTTATCTGTTGAAGAAACTGTATCCCAAAATTTTAAAGAAAAAAAAAAAACCTATATCTATAACAAAAATAATCTTAAATACAATGAAGTAATAGAATAAGACTATATGGACATTGGGGAGGGTATGTGCTTTGGTGAGTGCTGATTCACAGACCTGTACTCCTGGGGATAAAAATACATGTTTATAAAAAATAAAAAAATTTAAAAAAAAAAGAAGAAGACTATAACAATGAAAATGTAAAAAGAGTTTTAAAAGGGTATTGATAAATTAAAATAGTTAAAAAAGGTTAAAATAGGAAAGAGGAAAACTAAAAAAAATAGAATAAGAAAAAAATAAAATCAAAAAAATTTAACTTTGAAAGATTAAAGTATCATGGGAAAAAAGCCATGAATTCTATGTGTTGCATTCTCCTAGCTCTGGAGTTCCACAGTTCTCATTGATTCTTGAACTTGTTCATACTAATCTTCTGGGAGAGGCCCTCTTGCAGTGATTCTCAAATGTATTTGCCTGTGGTAGAATTGCACTGCCCTTGCCAGGGACCAGGCCAAGTAATCTGCTTAGGTTCACTTTTGGGAGTTTTTGTTCACTGCAGGCTTTCCATACACTTTGGAGGACGGGTATGAAAATGGTGGCTTCCCAATCTCTGGCCCTATAGGAGCTGAGCACTTGGGGTCCCTCCCTTGGGAGGGTAAAGCTCTCAATCACTCCCGCCTCCCAGTTTCCAGCCACATTCCATGCTAACCTGGTCTGTGACCGGGAGTTTCTGTTTCTGGCCCACGGCCCCATTTGGAGTGTCCAAACCCAGCAGATTCCTGCAGTATGCTCCCACACTGCTCCCCTCAGAGGAGTAAAGAGGGGGTTCTCCCTGGATCTGCCACTTGTGGGGTCCCTGCTCGAAGAGCAATCATCTGACTGTACCTTGGATCATGGTTTAAATAACCCAGAGCCGAGATCCCACTTCTCAGTTCCATCTCTGCAGCTGCTTTCCTGCTCTGATACCTAGGAGCTCTGCCACACTCAGACACCCCTGGTCTTTTTGTGACCCCTGTGGGTCTTGAGACCACACTGTCCCTGCAAGGGCTCTATCCCCTGCTTAGCCTCTGGTATGATGTCCCTCAGTGGAGCAGACTTGTAAGAATTCCAATTTTGTGCTCCACTGCTCTACTGCTTGCCAGGAGGCAGCCCTCCCCACAAGGTCTGTCTTCCTGGATATCACCTCAGATTCACTTCTCCACAAATCCTACCTTCCAAAAAGTGCTCAATTTCTGTTCCTAGAATTACTGTTTTTCTCTTTAATCTCTTGTTGAGTTTGTAGGTGTTCAGAATTCTTTGATAACTATCTAGTTGAACTCCTGGGACCCGATGATATTTAGGTCTCCTACTCCTCTGTCATCTTGCCCCTCCCTGCTAAATTTATATTTAAGTAGTTCTTTTTCTTTTAATGTTATGGAAAATGTAATTCTTTTCTTAACTTCCTTTCCTCATTTTTTTACTGTTAAGGTATAGAAATACAACTGACTTCTATATACTGCTTTTGTATCCTGCAACCTTTTTAAACTCATTTTTTAGCTTTAATAGTTTATCTGTGGCTTTGTTATAATTGTCTATACTCAAGATAATTTTATATGTGAATAGAGAAAGTTTTACTTATTCCTTTCCATCTGGATGCTTTTCATTTTTATAATGACTGATTAATTGATTGACTGCCTGATTGCCCTAGGTAGAAATGCTATTACAGTGTTGAATTGAAGTGGCTAGAGTGGACATACTTATCTTGATCATAAAGGGAAACCAGTCTTTCACCATTAAGTATGATCTTATTCACAGGTATTTAATAACTGCTCTTTATCAAGTTGAAGAAATTTCCATCTATTCCTAGTTTTCCAGGTGTTTTTGTAATGAAAAGATTTTGATTTCTGTCATTTTTTTTTCCATCTAGTGAGTTGATCATATAGTGTTTATTCTTATTCTATTAATATTATATATTACATTGATACATTTTAGTATATTTCAAGACCCTTTCATTCCTAGAATAAATTCCACTTAATCATAGTAAATAATCCTTTTTATATATTGCTGGATTCCTTTTGCTAATATTGTGTTGATGGATTTTGTGACTATATTCATAGAAGATATTGGCTTGCAGTTTTCTTTTTTGGTGATGTCTTTGTCTGGTTTTGGTGTCAGGGTAATCCTGGCTTTATAGAAGCAATTTTGGAAAAAATTTCCTCCTTCTACATTTTTTGGAAGCATCAGTAAAAGATTGGTATTAATTTTTCTCTAAATGTTAGGTAGAATTCACCAATGAAGCCATCTGTGCCTGGGCTTATTCTTTGTTTTTGGTTACAAATTTAATTTCTTTTTCTCATTATGGGTCTGTTCAGATTTTTGAACAATTTTTTCATGAATTAGTGTTAGTTTATATTTTTCTAAGAATTTGTTTCATTTAGGTAATCAATTTTTCTTGGCACACAGTTCTTCTTAGTATTCTCTTTAAATCTTTTTTATTTATGTAAACTCAAAAATAATGTTCCCTCTTTCATTTCTGATGTCAATAATTTTAGTCTTCTCTCTTTTATTATTGGCCAGTCTAAGAAAAGTTTTGCCAATTTTGTTGATCTTTTCAAAGAACCAACTTTTGGGCTTATTGATTTACTGTTTTATTTTTCTATTGTCTCACTAATAACTATTCCAATATATATTATTTCTTTTTGTTTGCATTTCTTCTTCTAGTTTCTTCATGTGCAAGGGTAAGTTGTTGATTCAAAATTTTTTTAAATATAGAAATATAGAGCTATAAATTTCCTTCAAAGAACTTATTTGTTTTATCACATAAATTTTGGTACATTGTATTTCCATTTTTATTAATATAAAATATTTTCCAATTTCTCATGTGATTTCTTTATCAATCCTTGGTTATTTAGGAGAATATCTATTTTTGATGTTGGATTATGAGAAAAAAAGGGGAAAAGTAGATGCAGAATGTGAATTTTTATAATTTATAGTGTGGAGCAGATCCTACTCTACAAACATTACTTGCAACTAATAGAATATGTCATTGTTTGTATTCATCCTATATCTATGTTCCTTTATTATTATATATTCCAAGATGGCATGCATTGATCTTCCCAAGATTTGATCATGTTTTCACCACCTTCAATAGTCTATATGTCTTCTAATTTGATCCCTGTTTTCCTGACTGTTCAGCAATCAGTGAAACATATACTTTTTTTTTTCTCCATCTTGAGAGAGCAATGAGGACAACAAAGAAAGTCAAATATTTATTATATCTTCTATTTTCAGCATAATAAGAGTTTCAGTAGAAAAGATCTGAAATTTAATGGACTTTTTATGTTTTGTACATGTTATTTTAAATCATTGCAAAACCATGTGGTAAGGAAAATTGTTCCATTTTACATATGAAATTTAGAAAAATTATGTAATTTTAAATAAAATTTCAATAACAAATGATACATCTGGGATTTGAACACTTCTGTGCCATGTCTGAGGCCATATCCTTTCCACTGCAACTACAAATAAGGAAAGGGCGATCCTGACTACAGGAGTTTTACATTAAGCATTAGCACGATATCAGCCACACCCAAGCTGTACAAACTGCTCTCTACTATCTTAAAACTCCCACTTGTTTATTTTCCCCTTAATTCTTACCAAAATATTCTCCATCAAATGATCTCACCTTCAAATGTGTTGATTTTTAAAGTGTTTGATATCTTCTTTACATATAGCTCTTTTCTCTATTTATTCTGATTATTGCATTATTAACATTTTAGCTACAATTTCCATGCCTCCACATCTTGGAGATACCTAAGGTAATATGCATAATTTTGCTGTACAATTCTATCTTCATTTTTCTCATGTTTTGTTCCAGTATACTTGAAGTTAAGATGATTGTTCTTACCACTCATCCTTTTCATTCTTCTATTTTTATTCTTTTGCCACAGCTGTTAATCTCCCCCATCATCTCATTGTGATTTTTTTAAAAGATTTTATTTATTTATTTGACAGAGGGAGAGATCACAAGTAGACAGAGAGGCAAACGGAGAGAGAGGAGGAAGCAGGCTCCCTGATGAGCAGAGAGCCCAACACGAAACTCAATCCCAGGACCCTGAGATCATGTCCTGAGCTGAAGGCAGCTGATTAACCCACTAAGCCACCCAGGTGCCCCATTGTGATGTTTTTATGGCATTTTCTCCATTGCTATTGTCAGCTTAAGACAGGAGTTTAGTGGTGAAGGAGATGGATTTCAAAGTTAAACTGTTAGCTTCAAATTCTTGCTCTGCATCTGACTCAAATTGTAAGAGCAGGAGGAAGTCACGTCACCTCTTAAAACCTACCTCACTAAATTACTGTGAGCTTGAATAAGTAGACACATGTAGAGGGCTTGGAGTGGCTCGCACAAAGTGTTCAGCATCATTAACTATTATTTTTGTTACTACTATTATTTGTCTGCCACTATTGGTTGAAATATATATAATTTTTTCCAACAAAAGTATAAGCTGGAACTCAGCCTTCTAATATATTTTTTAAGATTTTATTTATTTATTTGACAGAGAGAGAGAGAGAGGCAGTGAGAATGGGAACACAAGCAAGGGGAGTGGGAGAGGGAGAAGCAGGCTTCCCACTGAGCAGGTAGCCTGATGTGGGGCTCAATCCCAGGATCCTGGTGTCATGACCCAAGCTGAAGGCAGACAGCCAACAATTGAACCACCCAGGGCCCCTAGCCTTCTAATATTTCTAAAAGAATTTCTACATGGTAGCCAGTGACTTCCTACAGTTTCTCCGTTTTTTCCACTATTGCATTGATAGCTTTTCTTGAAGAAACTCATATATATGTATATATATATAAATACACACACAAATATATGTGTGGTCTGTGTGTGTGTGTGTGTGTGTGTGTGTGTGTGTATATATATATATATATATATATATGCATTTCCTCCACGTGGCAGTGTATCATAATGGAAGAAGCTAGATTTTTTTTTGTCTTGAAAAGAGTTTCGTAAACTTCATAGGACCTGATTCCTCTTTTTTTTTTTTTTTAATCAAGCACAGGGCTAACAATGGTCCTACAGAAGCTTTGGGTTACCTTTAACAGAAGGGATGCATCATTGTATAATTCTAGGAGGGCCCACTTCCTCCAGTTTTCCCCCTAGCCAGTATCTTCACAGTATTTTGATCTTCTCATTATTATCTTGTAACTTTTCTTGTAACTCTACATCTTCTCTAATAAGTGTTTCTCAAATCTTGTTCTTTTGCAAAGAGACCTTTGTCAGAACATCAAAGCATAAATTCTGCATTGGACCTTCTGTTCAACCTTGAGGTGAAATATAAACCTTTATGTTTCTCCATGGATAGAGCTTTATATCTTTAAAGAATGGGAGATGGGGGAAATGCTTTTGGTAAGAGTACTCATTAGCTCTCCTGCTTTGTCAATTTCCTTTTCTTCTCTACATTTACTTCAAGCCAACCTTCCAACGGAAGATAATTCCAAATAATAATAGCTTTCCTCAGCAGTTGCACTAAAATAGAAATAATCTGAGGCACTTGTAAAATTACAGTTGCCAGGGTAAGACCCTTGATATCCTGAATCAGAATCTTTGGGTATAAGTTTGCATAGATAAGTATTTTTAAAATAGCATCCAGAATAAATACATTTTTTTAAAAGATTTTATTTATTCATTTGACAGACAGAAATCACAAGTAGGCAGAGAGGCAGACAGAGAGAGAGAGGAGGAATCAGGCCCTCTGCAGAGCAGAGACCCCGATGTGGGGTTCGATCCCAGGACCCTGAAATCATGACCCGAGCTGAAGGCAGAGGCTTTAACCCACTGAGCTACCCAGGTGCCCCAGAATAGATACATTTTCTAAATTCTTACTTTCCCTTTTCTTAATACGCCTATCAGTCTAAATAATTTGTACTTCTGGGTTCTTCCTTCTTGTTTTCTGAAAAAATTCGTACCTTTGTCTAGTAGTCTGCCTTCTGGAGATTCCTTTGCCTTATTTCCAACTTATATATTAAAAAGTTTATTTCAGGGGCACATGGGTGGTTCAGTTAATTAAGCATCTCCCTTTGGTTCAGATCATGGTCTCAGGGGCCTGGGGTTGAGTCCTGGATTGAGATCCTTGCTTAGTGGAGAGCCTGCTTCTCCCTCTCCTTCTCCCTCTGTGCTTTCTCTCTCTCCAATAAATAAATAAATTCTTCAAAAAAATTAAAATTTTATTTCAAAACCATTTTAATTTTTGAGTGCTCTTGATTTTTAAATATTACCAGTTTATGTTCTTTTTGGTCCCCTTGATATCTTCTCAAGGGGTATATTAGATTTGTTTGGAATTAACATGGCTATAGGTTATCTAGATCTAGAAATATTTTCTAGAAGCTGTAGGATATTTAAAACAGTGTTGAGGAAAACATATTCCCAACTTTAGAATTGTAGTGAAGAAAATTTCTTTGCAGTTTTATTACTAAAATGATAAGATTCTGAAAAATCATCATTCCAATTTTATTCTTGTTCTCTGCATGTAGTATCCCCTTCAATATCTTTGAAGATACAAAAATAAATTCCCTTTTATCTGGGGTCTTTTATCTTGATTTTTATCTTTGATATTACAGATTTTTCTCAGCTTCTGGATGTTGACCTTGGATATTCAGTCAAATTCTAGAAAGAAGGACTGATGGGAGAGAGCTCTATGGGAACAGGCAAGGTTAGTAACACCAGTCTCTTAACTTTTATTTTTTTTTCCACAGAGTGAAAAAATATACTAGATTGAAGGAGCACCCATGGTGTCAGAATCAGGAGGGATACACACTCACTAGCTGTCCTAGTTATTCCAAGATCACCAATGCAAGTATGGAGCTATGAGGGTTGAGTGGGAAAGGAATAAACTTTCCTGTAATGTACATAGACTTAAAATCAGTTACCCTGTTTTCTGCCCTTCTCCCCTTTCCCTCCTGTCCTTTGTTTTACCTGCTCTTTTTCTTAAGTCTAGAGGCTTGATTAGTTCTCTGTGGCCCTGAATCCCATTTTGTTTAAACTCTAGGTTACCACTTCTACAATTCTGTCTCATTTGTCAACATTCCTCCATCTGTGTTTTTTATCTTCTACAAATATGTTGAAATAGCTCAGCTGCTAAAGACCTGTATTTAATCTTATAGGTATTTTATCCTTCATTGTCTTTTGAGTAAGTTTCAATAAAATGAGGAGACAAATCATATTTTCTGTCAAACTACAATCTTGCCTATCTAATCTATTGTTGTTCTGTAGTGATTCCAAGTGATGTTTTCCATCTCTTCTGAGACTCAGCCATAAATTCAGGTTTGACTCTGTTATATGAATAATTAGCTTGATAATGTGATGCTCCAAGAGCCTTTCTACTCTTTGAGATTCTCTCTCACCAGTAAGAGTTGTGGGTAGCATCTTGGTGTCTTCCTTTGCTCTGACCAATGTGTATTGTATCTGCCCCAAATTTTCTAGTTTCTAACATTGCTACATAATTTTTTCCCCAGCTGATTATTTGAATAGAAATCTGGTAGAGTGGAGTTAATGTTATTTAACTTGGAAATCCTTTCCAGGTCATTGATTTACAAATAAGGACATTAAGCTACATTATGGTATAAAGTGGGCTTACATGCATATATATCTTCTGACTCTTTCTCTAATGTTCTTTCTTTCATACTACATCACTGCTACGAAATGGTTCCTTGCTACTGACTGGTTCCTGAAGCATGAATTATTTCAGGGTAACTAATATCATGGACCACAAATATTAATAGTTCATTTTATCTTTTTTTAAAAATCTTTTTAAAAAAAAATATTTTATTTATTTATTTGACAGACAGAGATCACATGTAGGCAGAGAGGCAGGCAGAGAGAGAGGAAGGGAAGCAGGCTCCCTGCTGAGCAGAGAGCCCGATGTGGGGCTTGATCCCAGAACCCTGGGATCATGACCTGAGCTGAAGGCAGAGGCTTTAACCCACTGAGTCACCCAGGCGCCCCAATAGTTCATTTTATCTTTATATCTTAAATTCTGACTGTTGAATTATTTGTATTTATGTTGAGCTAAAATCTGTACCAATAACTAATACTAGCTGGTATTGACTTTTTCTTAAATTCTTAAGAATAAGTTTATTTTTTTCCCAAATAATGACCCTTCTTTAACAGATTTACCTTCTTTGTTTTTTAATCTCTTGCCACATAAATTTTTCTTTTTTGCTTCTTTCAGATTTCTTTTTGAGTTTTTAATTTATGGTAATATACACATAACATAAAATTTACTGTCTTAACCATTTTTAAGTGAACAGTTCAGTAGTGTTAAATACGGTCACATTATTATACATCCAATCTCCAGAACTCTTCATCTTACAAAACCAAAATTCTTTGCCTAGTCAATAACGCCTTATTGGCCCTTCCTTCAAGTCCCTGGCAACTTTTCTGCTTTCTGTCTCAATGAATTTGAGTACTCTAAGCACCTCATATAAATGGAGTCATATGATACTTGTCTTTTGTGTAGGGCTTATGTCACCTAGCATAATGCCCTCAAACAATGTTTTACAATAGGATTTCAAGTCTTCTAACAACACCCCTCCCACTCTGATTTTTTTTCTCTTTATCCATATCCCACTCAAGAAAGTGAGTCCCAAACAATACATATTAATCCAGGTATAGTCTGAGAGTCACCGAAGAGACCTCACTGTGAACATTACATTTCTAATAAAGAATGTGTGAGATTTTTCGGTTGCCTCCTGCCACTATTGGCTCATATTGAGCTTTGCTATCAACTCAAAACTGCTAAATCCTTTCAGCTACTTTTTCCCTGTCACCCCTGCCCCTCCTGCCCCACACCATTGTGTATCACCAGGCACGAAGAACATTAGAAATTGCATATTAAGGTCATAATGAGATTTTAAAAATCTGCATAGGCTCAGCATGGTGAATGAATTTTCTTATGTAGTTTCTTCTATAATAACACTTCATATTTTCATTAAACTCTGGTCGATAGGTAGAATGAATACAGTGACTTTAATAGAGAGAAAATAGTAAAAATTACGAATATCCACTGACCCTGTCTCCAAATGCATGTTCTATGATGATCCAGAATTACTATGCTAGACACATTTTTTTATTCCCCCACTTAAAGCACAAACATATGAAATTGAATTTTTTCTTTGCAAACACACATTAGTTTACATTTAACAGGCTAGCAGTTCTCAAAATGATGTCAAGCCACATTTATATGGCTGTGATAAAATGGGTGGTGAACCTCAGTATAGGTCATTTGTTACTAACAAGAGTACCAAAGTTTATAAATGAGTTACCTTCTTTTAAAAATTAAGGTGGACCCAAACCTATCTCTCTCACCTGCTTTCTGGTATGAGAGAGAAAGGGTTGAATTGTAATTCATCATCTGAGTGGAAATCACACATATTCCCAGCCTTGACCCTGGAATACAGTGCTGTTAATGTGCTGGTGATACATGAGAGATTATGAATCACTTAAATATGTGTGTTATAATTTTAATTATTTAAAAAATTACCAAATGAGTAAATTTATAATAAGGAAGAAAGTGAGAATAAGGAAAGTGTAAATAGGAAGTAAATCTAAATTCTGTATTACATCCATGGGATTGTTTAAAAACGTTTCAGGGCCAAGTTGCTTTTTAGTTTGTTTCAGCAAAATCTGCATAGCCATGGAAATGTAAACATGTGAACATCTTCATCATAGGTGTCAAAGCTGAAAAAAATATTAAGAACCACTACTCCAGGCCAGTAGGATAAAATATATCTGGGAATATAGATATAATTTTTTACACTATAAAAACCTCACACACACACACACATATGTATATACTATATTTTATGAAACACTTGAAGCATCAGTATTTCAGTAGAAAACTATCTCATACTGGTCAAGTTCCCTAAGAATATAACTCACTAGGCCCTGCTAGGGTAGCATTTTTGTAAAGTAGTAATTAAATGGATTACATTTTACCTTGTGAAATAATAAGTATTCATGGTATTACATGTATCTGTGAGTTTGAAAATTGTTCAGCAGTTACAATTTACAGTATTTCCCTCTAAATACATGTAAGCTTCTTAAAACTATAGTGGGCTTTAATATACTATGAGCACTTGTAGAAAATATATATTTCAGGATGTAAAAGATGATATACTTGCTAATAAAAATAGTTCATATATTTATCAATATATAGGGGATAGAGAATTCTATACATTTTAACTCAAAACCATGCATTAAAAATGTAATCAAGCTGAATTACTTTATAACTAAATAACATACATATTGTTATAAATAAAATTATAAAAAAGAAAGCAAAATGAAACAAAGCACAATGTAGTCAGGATGCCATGGAGAAAGCAGAGATTGGCTTTGAGCACTAAGTAAGGTTGCCTGGCTGGTTTTGCCTTCCCCTAAACCAGAGGCTGCAAACAGCAAGCTGTGGGATGTGTGGAGTTCACAGATATGCTTTATCTTTTATATTTCTTAGAATGTTTAAACATTTTTTGAATAGCTGTTAATATTGAAACATTGGGAGCTAATATATATAATTCTGATTTCTCACTTCTTTTGAAGATGCTGATGGGCCTACATTCTCTGGGGCAGCAATTGGCTGGACTGCCCACTGCTGGCCTTTTTAGTATGGGGCCTATGTCCTCCGGTCCTCCTTTGTTTTCCCAGGACCATGTTCTTTTATACTAAGAGCATCTCACTCATTAAAGTACCTGCTTTTTTCCTGTAGGATTTATATTTGAGACTTATATTCCAAATAATTCTGTACACTCCTTCCATATTAATATTTAAAAACATTACTCTCCACACTTTTGAGTGCTTCTAGTTGTCTTTAAATAAAGTTTACAGTCTCTTTAGTAGCATTTTAGTAGCATTTAGTAGTATTTAGTACTATTTTAGTGGTATTTTGTCCTACCACATGCATGAAGATTCCCTATCTTCATTGTATAAACCCTTCACCTTGCCATTCCTCACGTGCTGCTATCTCCACCTGCTTCCATGCCTTTAATTAGTAAACTTTCATGACCTACAACACCTTTGGGGTTGGCTGAATAATGTCCTCTCTTGGGTGTGGTCATGCCCTAATTCCTGGAATCTGTGACTATATTACCTTACATAGCAAAAGGGGGGCTTGTAGCTATGATTTAGTTAGGGATCTTGAGAAGGGGATAATAATTTTATTATTATTTAAAATTTTATTTATTATTTATTATATTTAAATAATATTATATTTAAATAATATTATTTATTATTATTTAAATTTTATTATTATTTAAAATAGAATAATAAAATTCTATTTTTTATTACCCAGGTGGGCTTGATGTAATCACACGGATGCTTGGAAGAGATATGAGAGATCAGATTGGAAGAAGGTGATATAAAGACAGAGGCAGAGATGGGAGTGAAGTGGTTATGAGTTAAGGAATGCCTAGAAAGACTTTAGAGCTGGACAATGTGAAGATTGGATTTTCCTCTGGAGCTTCTAGAAGGTATCAGCCCTGCTGACACATTTATTTTTGCTCCCTAAGACTTACATTAGACTTCTGACATCCAGAACTGTATGACAGTAAATTTGTGCTGTTTAAGCCACTAAGTTTGTGGTAATTTGTTACAGTGGCAACAAGAAAATTATTATAATCTTCTTCTCTATCTTTGCTTATAAAAGCTACCTTCTTGAAGCACTTCTGGTTATCAAAACTGTGTGATCTCTCACTGATTTCATATCTTGGTTTTTCTACTAGGATGCAAAGTCATTGAGAACCAATCCTTGGTGATTCAATGTTGTATTTTTCCAGGACCTACTAAGTGTTTGAGAACAGTTAATAGTTAAGAAGTATTTGTTGAGTGCAAGGAAGAAGGGATAAGAAGGGAAACTAGGACTATTGGTGGCCAAAATGGCCATGCGGAGCAATCATAGGGAATGAAAATAGCTTTTATGCTTTGATACCTTGAAATGTTAGTATATCTTAATTACTTGCATTGGCCTGATAAACCTAAGGAAGAGGAGAATAGAGAAGAGAGGAGAGTGAAACTTGGTTAAAAATGCGAAGAGTGGGTTTCCTTTGCTTTCTCTTCTGTTTGGATATGGTAGGGATCATGTAAAGTCTACATTGCCTATTGGAGTACCAGAAAAGGCAATTTTGCTCAATGAATTTTAAGTTTCTTTCTTCACTGATTTAAGTAATCTCTACCCCAATGTGAGGCTTGAACTTATGACCCAAGATCAAGTGTTGCAAGCTCGTCCAACTGAACCAGCCAGGCACCCCTGCTCAATTAATTTTAAATTCTACCTCTATTGAGGTCTTCTCTTAGATGCCTTGGATTATGGTATTTCAAAGGCATTTTTCCTTGTGGGGCTTTTGATCTAGGCTATTACTCCACTCTAGAAATTATAGATTCCCTTTGCAGATGAGATCAAGATAATTTTTCTTTGTTTTTCTGACACACATTGGAGTAGGTTACAGCTGTCTAAATGGACAATGTATTATTTCAGTGCAACCTAGATAATGGCATCCAAGCAAAAAGTCTCCAGGGAAGGTTACATATTTGCATAATGTCATCGAAGGATTGTGTTTCTGTATTAACTGACAGAGATGGGCAATGACAGGATGCCAGACAGCTGCATTGATGACAGAGCCTCTGAAAATAGAGTGCATGTTCTTTCAAGATGACATCAGCCTTCAATTATAGGGAGATAGGAGCACACCCAAAGGATGGAGACATGGAAAGACAGGAAAAGAGCTGCTGAAGAGTTCACAGGTTAGAGCATGGTGTTTGATTACTGAAGGAAGGAGGGAAGGAAATGTTTTAATTATGTTAGACTTTTGATAACAGAATGTGAAACTTGGCCCAAATGGTTTAAGCATTCTCAAATGTTAGTATATCTACATTATTTGCATTGGCCAGATGAATGTAAGAGAGATGAGAATGCAGAAGGGAGAAGAGTGGAGCATAGCTAAAATGGGAAAGTGGATTGCTAAAGGGCTGATGAAAGAAGGCAACTAGTTTAGGGTTGGGCTGATAGTTACTGTTTTCCATTTCATGTTGTTGATCACAACTTAAAAGCTTTTTTTAAAGTTTTTTATATGTGTACCTGCAGTGAAATGTGCCCTAATTCTGTGGTCCTGTGTAGGTGCACAAGGAAAATTTCTGTTTTGTTTTTTACCCATCCCAGTGAAGACCTCAGCACTTGGTTCAGTTCTTCAGAAGACTCTACCTGTGTGTGAACGTCTTAGAGCATGACATAGACATTACTTGACATTTCACGGAGGAGATGATTTGTATATATGTGTGTATGTGGTGGTGGTGGGGAGTGGCTCTCTAACATGAATCACCAGCTCTGTCTCAGCAACTACTACTCAATTTATATTTTCAAATCCACTGAAACACAGGGCCTTCTGATTAATAGGACCCCCCTATTTTTAGAAGGCAGATAGCAATTATCTTTTGTTACCTATGCATGCTGTTGGGGTTGTAGCCAGTACCTAAGTGGCTCATTGACAGGTTGGGCTCCCAGAGGCACACACTTAGATGAAAACTTTATTTAATTTTTATTTTTTTAAAAGATTTTGTTTATTTGAGAGAGAGAAAGAGAGGAGGAGAGCATAGAAGGATAGTGAAAGGGCGAAGCAGACTCCCTGCTGAACAGGGAGCCCAATGTGGGGCTTGATCCCAAGACCCTGAGATCATGGCCTGAGCCAAAGTCAGAAACTTAACCAGCTGAGCCACTCAGGTGCACCTAGATGAAAATTTTAGTGTAAGTAGTTTATTTAAGGTGTTCCCAGGGGAAACTAGGAAAGTGAGGAGAGTAGAACACAAAAGGAAGAAGCCAAGCAAAGGTGGAACCACAGACTAAGTCCTAGACTTGACTTGGTTTTATGGAGTATAAATTATACCTCATAGTTTGTACTGTGAGGCAAGAAGGCTGGGCTTCCATGTTCTGGTACCATCAATCATTGGCCAAGGGCCAACTTGAAGGGTAATAGACTCATGTACTTGAGGCTCTGTATATGCGTAGGCTAAGGGGACTTCTGTTGACTAAGGTCCATCCAGCAAAGAAAAGGTACCCCTGTGGACCCTGAGAGGCAAGTATACATTGAAATTCACAGAAGGGCATAAAGAAACAGGAAGAGGGATCCAAAACAGATTTAGGCTGAGTACCACCAGTGTCTGCTACCTTTATCAAAGTATTCTTTCCAAAGTGAATGTTCTCTTCAAAAGGAGCTCTTAGGGACATTTCCCCCTCCCATTTTATTTTTATTACCCCATCACCAAAATGAATTCCCTGCTCTTGAATATTATAGTAGGAGTTAATCAAGGTAAATTGCCCCTTCAAAATATCAGAAGGAGGGGGACAGGCTATACAAGTCAAATCTCTAGAAGGTCTCCACCCTCTAGACTCCATTTGAATAGTAAACTGACTTCCTGGATTCTGGTCCGGTGCTTCCAAATGACTTAGTTATGGTATTTCTGGTGATTTTCTAGATAATCTATAACTTCACTGGTTTGGGAGTGACATCTTGATGAAAGATTTTCTTTTGATGGTCTTTCTAGGTTTTAACCCTGCTCTGAACTACTGAAATTCATCCTCTCCTATTACTGATGGTGATGTTGGTAATAATAAAAGTGGCAGTTATCATTTATTGAGTACTTCTCAGGCAGTTTAGGTATAAATTCTCACTAAATTCTCATACCGACCCTGAGAATGGGTATTGTTATTTTCCTTTCATGGATGAGGAAACTGAGGTTAAGTAGAGGAAAAAAACCCCAAAGTTCTCCAGGACCTTTCTACTCCTTCCACATAGTACAATGGGCGGGTGTATCTGACTCCACCCCCACATCTCCTTACATCCCTGCTCTCTCCTGGGCAACTAGCTTTTGAAGTTTATATAATCCAGGCAAATTAAAGGCAAATATATGTTTGTTTTCTTCAAGGTCAGTAGTAGGTTGTCTTATTTAGTGGGGCCTATTGACAAATGACAATCCATTGTATGACCTCTATATGTGGACTGTCAACTAATAGCAAAAAAGATAACTATTCTTTTTGCAGCCTAATTTTTTTTTTTTTGAATTGATGGTTTCTGTCCTCGTTAAAGGCTCTTAGCATATCAAAAAGGTGTTTTAAAAATCACTCTGAGAATCCAAAGAGCAAACACAAGCACATTTTGATGTATTCATAATGAGGCTAGCTACTTCAGTTAATAAATAGGCCATAACACTAAGAACAGAAGTGCCCCCCAAATGGTCCACACAGATGAGTCTAATGATGTGCAACGTCCCTGGGAGCTTGACATTTCTACAATGCTTTGACTCCTATGACACTATTGAGATGTTAGAGTCCAGAAGAGATCATCTGCATGGGGACCAGCCTTTTATTTTCTTTTTAAAATCTACATTAAACAAGATTTAGGTTATTTTAATTTTCAAAATCTATAATGGAATTTGATTAATTTGTCTCTCAAAGTAGCAGCTTTATTTATCACCATCTTATGATGAACTGGTTATCAGTTGTGTAATAAACTGTGCCAAACTTATGAAATATTTAAGAAAATATTTTATTATCACACAATTTTGTGCATCAGAAATTTGGGCAGAGATCACCCGGGTGATTCTTTTACACTATGTGGCATCAATTACTCAGTGGACTTTAGTTTACATTTGAGCTTTTGAAGTAACTCAGTGGATGGGTTGAAGTGAAGAATGAATGCAGCTGAGGTAAGAATAATGCATTGGAAAATTAGATTGAGGGAGTCTGTGAAGGCATCAGAAAAGGGTAATAAATGAGAAGAATGAGAGAAAAATTAAGAAATATGAAGGCTAGATATAGAAATGTCAATAACTTTTTAGAAATATTTATTTATTTTAGAGAAAGAGAGCAAGAGAGAACATGAGGGGGCGAGGGCCTAATGGAGAGAGAATCTCAAGCAGACTCCCCACCAAGCACAGAGCCCAAGGTGACATCACAGCTAATCTCATGATCCTAAGATCATGACCAGAGATGAAATCAATAGCTGGATGCTCAACTGACTGAGCTATCCATGCACCTCAGAAACCCCAGAAAGAGAAAAGAAGAGTTAATGGAAGAGAGAAAAGACTTAAATCAGAAATGGTGGATACATGTTTAACATACAGATGTCAATAGTATTCTCCTGCAAAATATAATAAAAACTGATTAAAACATATAAGCAAATAAGATCTCAGGATGTCTAGGTGGCTCAGTTGGTTGGGCATCTGCCTCCTGCTCAGGTCATGATCCCAGGGTCCTGGGATCAAGTCCCCCATCGGACTCCTTGCTTGGTAGGGAACCTGATTCTTCCTCTGTCTCTGCCTGCCACTCCCTCTGACAAATAAATAAATAAAATCTTTAAAAAAAGAAAAGAAAAGAAGCTCTCTTTCATTATAATAATAGAAATTATAAAATGTCCAATAATCTTAATAGAATGTACAGGATTTTCAAGTAGAACAATGTTTTTAAGTTTCAAGTTAGTAAAAGGAAACTTAATAAGTTAAGTCAGGAGATATAGGATCTCCTGGATCCTATATCAAGGATGAGGTCATGTAACATAGTAAAGCTGTATTTCTCTCCCAAATTAATATTTTAAAACTCAATGCAATTCCAGTTAGAATTCCTAAAGGATTCTTTGATAATCTTTGAGAATATGGTTTACCAAAATTTAGATGGAAAAATAAAAGCCATGAATAGACATAAGCTTTTATCAAATACTGGGATGTATTACAAAGAAAGAAAAACAAGATTGTATTGGTACAGAAAAGGGAATTAACTAGTGAAAGAATATAAAGAGCCCAAAATTAGATCCACATATATGGGAATTTGGGATAGGATAGTCATAGCATTATAAATTAGTAGGTATAGGTTAGATTATTAATAGATGATCTTGGATAAACTATTTCTCTATGGAAAGAAAAAAATAAAACTGTATAACTAATGCCATATGGACCTTAGAGGAGTAAAAGATTTAGACTGACAAAGATAAAATTATAAAACTAAACATAATACACTATATGAAAATATCTTTATGACTTTGGGTTATGGAAGGATTTAAAAAAAATCAGATTCCCCAAAGCACAAACCATCAGTTAAAACTTCATGTGTTTGAATTTTATCACAAATTAACTTTTTTTGTTAAACAAAATTTGCCATAAACAAGTTAAAATATGATGCTAGATTGAGACAAGATATTTGAAACTCCTAAAATATAAGAAGGGATTAATACCCAGAACATAGAGGACATGTCTAACAATTTACAAGGAAAAAAAGAAAACCTAATAAAGAATTGGGCAAAGACAAGGAATAGGTAATTCAGAGAAAGGGAAATTAAATGGTTAAGATGTATATAAAGAGATGTTCGTTTTTTCAATAATTAGAAAAACATAAATTAAATTTATGAATAGCACCAATTTTGCCAAAGACCTAAAGTGAGAAAGTCACAGTGAAGATGCGAAGACCATGGTGGCAGGAATTCTTATATATAGTCGTTTGAGGAGTATTGATCCTGACAGTGCTTCTGAACATTAAATGGGCTCATAAGCCCATTTTTGTGTATATACCTTAGAGAAACTCTGGCACAGACCCCTAAGGAGACATGTTTGAGGAAGCTCACAGCAGCATTTTTATTGGGCAAAATTTGGTTTTTGATAGATGTGGTAGAAGCACATGGTGCATTATCATATTGCTGTCAGAATTAATCAGCTAGATTAACAAATAAAATGAGGTTAGAATTCTAGAACAGTTTAAGTAAAAAAACCCCTGTTAACACATTATGAGATTCAAATCTAAATCTAGTATCATTTGTGAAATTTTGTAAAATACAAAAGCATTTTAAGGATGCTTTTTTTTTTTTTTTGCATGTTCCTTTATGTTTTATTCACCATAAACATTAATAAGTGAATACAGCAAACACTGGAGAAAGGCTTTTTAATAATTTCTGGATGTAAAGCTTAACACTTAAAATTATGCTTGCTCCCCCCACCCACCCCAATTCAACATACAGGTATGTATTTTCATATATGCTGATCCCAGAGCAGACAATCTCTTTACAGTTTCTTAAGAGAGTATCCTTACCCTGTAACTTAAACAATTTCACAAACTGTATGTGATTCTAGTATAATACCATCATTCAAACAGTTCTTCAAGAATACAGCCACACAACATTCACATTAAAATCTGTGTTTTTAAACATCATTTTAATAAGCCAAACCACAAGAACCCAGGTTCTAGTTTTAAATGTGTTTATGAAGACTGCTGCTGGGCTCAAGGCATGCAGATTTTCATGACCACCTAGATGAAGCTGGATATTGAAATGCCTTCAGTAGGTCCAATGATGCAATTTTTCACTCATCCCAAGTAACTCCATATTTGTTTACTTTGACTTCTTTTTTTGGCATTCTTTCCTGTATAGGCCTGACTGAGGGGTCAGTCTTATGTGTTAAAGTTACTTCATATGACTCTCTGTTCTTAGTCCTTAATTCCTCATATGTAATATTTTTTTTCTTAGGACTTTCTTCAGGGTAGGGATCAGGTCCTTGGGCAACATGATCAGTAATACCAGTGGGAGTAGATTCATTCATAGAAGCACTGAATGGAATTGGCTCATAATGAGGAAGCATCTCTTTTTCTATGTTGTCTGCTGCTGGAGACGTCACAAAGGATGAATGACCACTCAACTTTGAGTCATATTTTGACTTCTGAGAATAGTGCCCAGATGGTGAAGATCGCCGTGCCTGTCCTGAGCGTAAAGCTTCTCCAAGAGGGGAATTCTCAAGATTTCTGAACTTCTCTTGGCAAGTTTTCACGTAAGAAAGCTTTCCAGCAAAGTATCCCATGATACAAGCAAATATAAGTTTAGGGATGGAACCATATTTGGGATGACTTGAAAGGATTCCTTTACTAATTAATCCTTGAGTAATCAACATACTTGTTGCAGCCAAAGGCACAGATATGAACCAGAAGCTTTCATCGTTGCACTCTGTGAAGACTCTTCTTTCTTCCTCTGTTGGAATGTAATCAGCCCCTATGTGGGGAATTGGTCTTGGAACTTCTGCATTCGGCTCTTGAAAATCAGCTCTCCCATTCATTTTTCCTCCGGACCACAGCGGCGATCGCGCGGCGAGCCGAGGCGATCGGGGGCAGAAGGCCTCGAGGGGACCGGAGAGGGCTCAAGGAGGAAGAAGAGCCCGCGGAAACCCTCAGGCGCGCGGCACCGCAGCAGAGTTGGGGGTGGGGACCATTTTAAGGATGCTTTTTTGGTTGTTGTTGTGGACAAAGACAAAAATTTTTTTTAATTAAAAAAATTTTTTTTAATAAACATATAATGTATTTTTATCCCCATGGGTACAGGTCTGTGAATCGCCAGGTTTACGTACTTCACAGCACTCAAAATAGCACATACCCTCCCCAATGTCCATAACCCAACCACCCTCTCCCAGCCTCCCTCCCTACCCCTGGCAACCCTCAGTTTTTTGTGAGAATAAGAGTCTCTTATGGTTTGTCTCCCTCCTAATCCCATCTTGTTTAATTTTTTTCCTTCCCTACCCCCCAGACCCCCAAATTTGCCTCTCAAATTCCTCATATCAGGGAGATCATATGATAATTGTCTTTCTCTGATTGACTTATTTCACTAAGCATAATTCCCTCTAGTTCGACCAATGTTGTTGCAAATGGCAAGATTTTGTTTCTTTTGATAGTTGCATAGTATTCCATTGTGTGTGTGTGATCTTCTTTATCCATTCATCTGTTGATGGACATCTAGGTTCTTTCTATAGTTTGGGATTGTGAACATTGCTGCTATAAACATTTGGGTGCACATGTCCCTTTGGATCACTACATTTGTATCTTTAGGTAAATACCCAATAGCGCAATTGCTGGTTCATAGGGTAGCTCTATTTTCAACTTTTTGAGGAAACTCCATGTTGTTTTCCAGAGTGGCTGCGCCAGCTAGCATTCCTACAAACAGTGTAGGAGGGCTCCCCTTTTCTCTGCATCCTCGCCAACATCTGTCATTTCCTGACTTGTTAATTTTAGCCATTCTGACTGATGTGAGGTGGTATCTCATTGTGATTTTGATTTGTATTTCCCTAAAGCCAAGGGATGTGGAGCACTTTTTCATTCCTTAGTAGAATGCTCTTTAGCCTCCACGTATTTGGGTTCTTTCCAAATTTCCTCTTGTGATTGGGTTCTAGCTTCAGAGCCTTGTGGTCTGAAAATATGCAGGGAATGATCCCAATCTTTTGGTACTGGTTGAGACCTGATTTGTGACCCAGGATATGATCTATTCTGGAGAATGTTCCATGTGCACTAGAGATGAATGTATATTCTGTTGCTTTGGGATGGAATGTTCTGAAAATATCTGTGATGTCCATCTGGTTCAGTGTGTCATTTAAGGCCTATATTTCCTTGTTGATCTTTTGCTTGGATAACCTGTCCATTTCAGTGAGGGAGGTGTTAAAATTCCTTACTATTATTGTATTATTGTCGATGTGGTTCTTTGATTTTGTTATTAATGGGTTTATGTGGTTGGCTGCTCCAATGTTAGGGGCATAGATATTTAAAATTGTTAGATCTTCTTGTTGGACAGACCATTTGAGTATGATATAGTCTTTGGCTTAAAATCTAGTTTATCTCATATAAGGATTGCCACCCCAGCTTTCTTTTGATGTCCATTAGCATGGTAAATCATTTTCCACCTTTTCACTTTAAATCTGGAAGTGTCTTTAAATCTAAAATGTGTTTCTTGTAGACAGCTTATGTACGGGTTTTGTTTTTTTATCCATTCAGATACTCTGTGTCTTTTGATTAGGGGCATTGAGCCTTTTACATTCAGGGTAACTAGTGAAAATATGAATTTAGTGCCATTGTATTGCCTGTAAGGTAACTGTTACTGTTATATCTGTTCCTTTGTGATCTATTCTTTTATGCTCTCTCTTTGCTTAGAGGAGCCCTTTCAATTTTTCCTGTAGGGGTGGTTGGTTGTTTACAAATTCTTTTAGTTTTTGTTTGTCCTGGAAGCTTTTAATCTCTCCTTCTATCTTCAATGATAGCCTAGCTGGATATAGTATTTTTGGCTGCATGTTTTTCTCATTTAGTGCTCTAATTATATCATGCCATTTCTTTCTGGCCTGTCTGGTCTCTGTGGATAAGTCTGTTGCCAATCTAATATTTTTACCATTGTATGTTACAGACTTCTTGTCCCAGGGTGCTTTTAGGATTTTCTCTTTGTCACTAAGACTTGTAAGTTTTACTAGCAGATGATGTGGTGTGGATCTATTTTTATTGATTTTGAGGGGGTTCTCTGTGCCTCCTGGATTTTGATGCTTGTTCCCTTTGCCATATTAGGGAAATTCTCTACAGTAATTCATTCCAATATACTTTCTGCCCCCTTCTCTCTTTCTTCTTCTTCCAGAATCCCAATTATTCTAATACTGTTTCGTCTTATGGTATTACTTACCTCTCGAATTCTCCCCTTGTGGTCCAGTAGTTGTTTGTCTCTCTTTTGCTCAGCTTCTTTATTCTCCATCATTTGGTCTTCTATATCACTAATTCTCTCTTCTGCCTTATTTATCCTAGCAGTAAGAGCCTTCATTTTTTATTGCACCTCACTAATAGCTTTTTTGATTTCAGCTAGTTTAGATTTTAGTTCTTTTATTTCTCCAAAAAGGGCCTTTATTTCTCTGGACAGGGCTTCTCTAATATCTTATCTCCCATGCCTTTTTTGAGCCCAGCTCAAAAAATAATTGAGAATTGTCATTGTCACCTTGAGAATTGTCATTCTGAACTCTAGATCTGACATATTACCAAAGTCCGTATTGATTAGGTCCCTAGCCTTTGGTACTGTCTCTTGTTTTTTTGTGGTGAGTTTTTCCACCTTGTCTTTTTATCCAGATAAAAATATATGAATGAGAGAATAAAATACTATAAGGGTGGCAAAGACCCAAGAAAAAGATACACTAGCCAAATCAGAAGAAGAAAAGGGGTAAAAAGAAATCTAAAATAAATTTAAAAAATTTTAAAAAAATTTACCAAAAAAATTGGTAAATAGAACAGAGCCACCCATTTGATTTTGGGTGTATTTCTGTCTCTTAGAAGAAACTACCTCCCAAAATTTTTAAAAAAGAAAACTTATTTATATACACAAAAATAAGGGTAAACACGATGAAGTGATGGAATAAGACTGTAATGATGAAAATTTTAAAAAAATTCTAAAAAAGGAATTGATAAGATAAACTGGTTGGAAAAAGAAAGAAAAGGAAGTGGAGAGAATTTGCTCAGGCTGGAGACTGGAACAAAGCCCTGTTCTAGATTTAGGGTATATTTTGATCAATTAGAAGAAATCATAACCCAAAAATTTTTTAGAAGAAAAAGCCTTATATGTATACAAAAAATAAAGTTAGATACAATGAAGGGTAAAATAGGACTAAAATAATGAAGATTTAAAGAGATTTTTTTTCTTTTTAGAAAGGCATTGTTAAGATAAACTAGTTAAGAAATATTAATAGAGGACAGAAGAAAAGTTAAAAAAAGCAGAATAAGAAAAAATAAAATTAAAAGAATTTAATTAACTTTGCAAGACTAAAGAATAATGGGAGAAAACCATGAATTCCATGCTTTGCTTTCCCTTCCTCTGGAATTCCGCTGTTCTCCTTGATCAGAGAGCTTGGCCTTGGCTGGATGTTCTTGCTGATCTTCTGGAGGAGGAGCCTGTTGTAGTGATTCTCAAATGTCTTTGCCTGAGGTGGAGTTGTGCCACCTTTGCTAGGGGCTGGGCTAAATAATCTGCTCAGGTTCGCTCTTGAGAGCTATTGTTCCCTGAACACTTTTCATAGAGCTCTGGAGGATGGAAATGAAAATGGCAGCCTCCCAATTTCCAGCCTGGAGGAGTTGAGAACTTAGGGCCCCACTCCTCAGTGTGCCTTTGGAGAAAAGCACTCAATCACTCCTGTCTGCCTGGTCTCCAGCTGTGCTCTGATCTCACTTGGCCTGTGACCGAGCATTTCTGTCTCTGGCACACAGCCCTGTTTGGAGTCTCCAAATCCATCATATTCCTGCCACTCTGCTCTTCCAGTGGATGAAGGTGGGTCTCCCCAGATCTCTACTTGTGGGATCCCTGCTCAAAGAGCAGTGGCCTGACTGTGCCACAGTTCACGGTTTAAGGTAACCCCACTAAGAGCTCACTCCTTGGTTCCATCTCTATAGCTCTCTTCCCCGCTCTGATACCTGTGAGCTCTGTTACACTCAGACACTCCTGATCCTTTGGTGACCCTGCAGCATCTGAGACCACACTGTCCCTGTGAGGGCTCCATCCCCGCTTAACCTCTGGATCAATGTCCCTTAGTAGAGCAGACTTCTAAAAGTTCAGATTTTGTGCTCTGTTGCTCCACCGCTTGGTGGGAGATGGCCCATTCCCCACAGTCTATCTTCCTTTGCTTTGGATTCTCTTCTCCACACATCCTACCTTGCAGAAAGTGGTCGATTTTCTGTTTCTAGGATTGCTGCTCTTCTTCTCTTCAATCTTCTGTTGGACTTATAGGTGTTTGGAATGGTTTGATACCTATATTGCTGAATTCCTGCAACCTGATGTCATCTCAGTCTGCTACTCCTCCACCATCTTGACTCCCACCAACTAAGGAAGCATATTTATCTAATACACATGAGGACAGTATATTAGGGGCTACTTTAAATACAGTGAAGTAGGTATCTAAAGATCAGGACAGGGAATGTGATGTAGACAGAGAAACAAAGCAGACAGAGAATATAATAAAGTAAAGTGAACAAACTAGGGGTAATGGTGTGCCATAAGCAAAGCACCATTAACTTAGTTCTGTGTATGTAAGATAAAGGAAATGAAGACAAAGAGAAAAAAGGGAATAAGAAAAATGACAAGAGTTGCAGAAAAGAGTGAAGCAGCACCAAGGGACCTTGTGAAGGAGGCAGGCCCAAATCAAAATTCAGGCCCTGTCTTGACAGGCAGAGCCAAACAGAGGCTTTCAGTTCTCTAAGCTTCTGTGCTTCATCCATCCATCCATTCATTCATTCTGTAGGAAATTTCCCTTCAAAGTTATTGTTGATGATGATAATGGGGACAATGACAACTACACTTAGTACAGAGTATTAGAGTATTGACAAAACAGAAGATAAACCCAGTACCATTTTTACTAAAACCTCCAAAAAAAAAACCCATATGGTTCTATTTACTATATTCCAATTTCTATTAAAAATGAACTGTTTTTGAATTTATTTTTTATGACACAGGGATGAGTCTATTTTTTTAAGACTTATTTTTATTTTGTTATAAGGTTTTACTTATTTATTTATTTGAGAGAAAGAGAGAGAGAGAGAGCGAACAGTGGGAGAAACAGAGGAAGAAGGACAAGTGGAATCTGTGCCAAGTACAGAGCCTGATGTGGGCTCAATCCCACAACCTTGAGATCATGACCTGAGACAAAATCCAGTCAGATGCTTAACTGACTGATCTATTCAGGTGCCCCCAAATATTTTATTTTTAAGTAATCTCCACACCCAATGTGGGGCTCAAACTCACAACCCCAAGATGGAGAGTGGCATGCTCCACCCACTGAACCAGTCAGGTGCCCCCCAAAGAATCCATTTTTTTTAAAAAAACTGTTCTTACTCTAAATTTTGATTTAATCGTGGACGACAAGGATTGAGCAGTTTTGTTTTCTCTGTATTGCATATTTTCACTTTTCACTGCCTTTAACATACTGTCAAACAAGAAACTGAAAAGCCACTCGAATGTGAAGTCACACCAAGTGTATATTTTCTTCTAATGACTCTGCTGTCACCTTGCATTTGGAAAGCTGCATTGACTGACATGTGTGTCAAGAACCTCTTCTTATGAAAGCCCTTCTTGTGTTTTTGGAAACGTGAGATGATAGATTCCTTTCCAAATAGGAAATAGATACAGAGTCAGTTGGTGATATTTGAGATTTTCAGAAACTTAAAAACCATATGCCAAGATTCTGATGATTTTTTTTTTTTTTTGGCAATGTCTGGCTTTAAATTCCAGAGTCTAAGGAAATTATTCTGAATACAAAATTGTGAGAATTCTAGCCATATTTCCTTATTTCATCAGATGCTTCTCCTGAAGCATATTCTTTTGGGGATAGTTGCCTAGAAAGAGGGAGATTTGGGGATGGGATACAGGGAAAATAGACACCCAGAAACACCTCATGTAGCTCTTGCTTTTAGAACCATTTGATTATCTCCCTTATCACCCACTCTCACCTCTGCCGTGACAGAGTACTGAGAAAGCATTGGTGCCTGTAGTTTTCCTACTGGGCTAATAATGGAGAACTGGCTTTCCTAAGGAAGACCAACAATGCAAGTAATAGATTTATTCTTCCTTAAGAAATTCCCTAATTTTGTTTTTGGGTATCTGTGTCTTTTGAGTACAAAGCAACACTAAAAACACGTCTTAAATTGTTCCCAAAGAAAGTACATTCCTGAAATGATATTAAGTATTTAAAGAAATCAATTTTTTTTATTTTTCAAAAATTAAAAAAAACACACATCTATATGTATATATATGCACACACGTGCATACATGTATATACATGTATATTTGTACATACACAGGTAAACATACACAAAAGTTTGAATTTGTAAACCATATGCATATATACATATATACACACACATAAACACTTGCAGGTACAGATGCATACATTGTACAGACATAAGTGTATGTGCACAGATACACACACATGCAGAAACACATAGCTATACATATATATATATAAATTCATGTGCATGTACATGCATATATAAATTCTAACTTATGAACCAGCTTAAGCCTGTTTGGTCTGTTGAAATTTTTTCTTTGGGGGCTTTCTGTAGCATCTAGTAGTTAAAGGAGGCAAGGGGATGCTGGCTCAGTTTGCTTCAACTAGACTATTTGTTTCTGTTGTCCTGGTCCCCTATTCAGTTAGTAGTTGAATATTCTTCAAAGTATCCTATTTGGATGATAAATTATATGGCTACTCTGCTTTGGTCTCCTCCCCAACAACCTCCTTACTGGGCAATATATTACATTGGAAACAAGTTTTAGACCCCATTATGTCACATATAAAAACTTGTATTAGCAAAGAAGGCCCCAAAACAGACAGCTTGTTCTAAAAATGGGAGGGAGAATTAGCTCTTTGTTCTAACAGGCCCACTGAGCACTTTACCTACAGGTCTTGTGTGAACTAAAGGTTAAATAATTCTAAGAGCTCTCTTTAAGAAAAAAATAACACCAAATTCCAAGTACAAATATCGGGATAAAAGTGGGTATTTAGAAAGAGAAAAGAAATCATACACAAAAAATCACACATTCTGAGCTGACAGATACCACAAACTACACAAAATTCAGACAAATAATGTAATATTTGTCTGAATTTTCATAATTACACAAATTATGAATATTCATAATTATATAAAATAATGTAATATTTGTCTAAATAATGTAATATTGTCGAATATTTGTCTGACTATTTGGCTCTTTGGACATTTCTTCATATATTACATACATTCATATGTTATATAAATATAGAAATAATTTGTTATTTTGTCATTGTAGTTAGCTTTTTGGGTTTACCTCTTTTTGAAATTTTTATTGGCTATTACACATTTATAATATCTTTATTTTAACTTAGCAGGTCTGTCTTAATATACTGCTTCATACATAAGAATATTTAACAATGTATTTCTTCTTCTCTTCCTGTTCCTTTTGCTATCATTGTTATCATCGTATTTCTTCATATGTTATAAACCTCAAAATATATTATTTTTTAATGAGTTAAAAAATTAGAAAATGCAAGTCATATATCACTTACATATTAGCCATGTCTAGCTCTCTTCATTCTATTATATAGTTCTGAGTTTCTATGACGTGTTCTTTTATTTTGATCTGAAGAACCTCCTTTAATAGTGATATTTCTCTCTCTCTCATGTCTAATAAAAGCTTTGTTTTCCCTTTATCTCTAAAGTATAATTTCACTGAGTATAGAATTTTAGATTGATAATTTTTTCCTCCTTCATTTTAAAGGTGCCATATTTGTCTTTTTGGCTTCAGTTATTTATGATGATTAATTAGTTTAATTCCCCCTTTGATTTCTTAAGTAATGTGTCTTCTTTCTCTGACTGCTTTCTAAGACTCTCTTTTCATCACTGGATTTCAGAAATTTGATTATCATGTGCCTGCTTGGGGTTTGTTGAGCATATTGGACCTCTCTAAGTTTTCAGTTTTTAACAAATTTGAAAAATTTTGTCCATTAATTTCTTATTATTTTTTTCCTTACTGAATTTCAATACTTTAATTTCACACATATTAGAACTCTTGATACCTTTCCATAAGTAACTGCTAATTTTTTTTTCTATTCATGATTCAGTCTAGATGGTTTCTTTTGCTGTATCTTCAAATTAGTGTGTGTTTAATTTGATATGAAATAAATACTGTAAACTTATCATTTCAGATACAATACTTTTTATTTTAGAAGTTCCTACTTATAGGTTCCACTTCTTCATTTTGTTTATGGTTTTCTTAAAATACTGGAACATATTTACATTAGCTGTTTTCAAGTTTTTGTATACTAATTCCCTTTCTCTGACATTCTGTGACTTTTTTGTTTGTTTGTTTATTTGTTGTTTTTTTTTTTTTTGCTGGTTATGGATCACTTTTTTTTTTTTTTTTTTTGCTTTTTTACATGTCTAGTAATTAGTGATTGGATGCCAGAGAATGTAATAGTACATTATTGAGAATTAAAATTTTTTGCCTGCTTTAGAAAAGAATGTCAAAATTTATTTTGTCAGGCAGATAAGATAGTGTGATAATTTTAAGGCTATTTCTTAAGCTTTGTTAAAGTGGGTTTTGTGTAGTCTTTACTGTAAGATTAACATTATTGTTATTATTATTGATTTTGTTTAACTTCAAGTTGGTTAACATAGCATGTATTATTAGTTTCAGGGGTAGAATTTAGTGATTCACCAATTCATTACATCAAATGTCCTCCTTAATGCCCATTATACAATTACTTCTTCCTTCAACCCACCTCCCCTCCAGCAAATCTGAGTTTGTTCCCTATAGTTAAGAGATTCTTATGGTTTGCCTCCCTCTCTGTTTTTATCTTATTTTATTTTTCCTTCCCTTACGCCATGTTCATCAATTTTACTTCTTAAATTCCACATATGAGTGAAGTCATATGGTATCTGTCTTTCTCTGACTGACTTATTTTGCTTAGCATAATACCCTCTAGTTCCATCCATATCCACATCCACTGGCAAGATTTCATTCTTTTTGATAGCTGAGAAATCTCCTATATGGAAGAAATGGATAAATTCCTAGAAGCATATAAACTACTGAAACTGAAATAGGAAGGAATAGAAAATCTGAACAGACCCATAATCAGGAAGGAAATTGAACCAATAATCAAAAATCTCCCAAAAAGAGTCCAGGGTCAGATGGCTTCCCAGGGGAATTCTACCAAACATTTAAAGAATTAATACCTATTCTTCTGAAACGCTTTCAAAAAATAGAAATGGAAACCTTATAAACTCATTCTATGAGTCCAGCATTACCTTGATCCCCAAATCAGATAAAGACCCCACTAGAAAGGAGAATTACAGATCAATATCCCCAAAGAACACAGATGCAAAAATTCTCAACCAGATACTAGCCAATCAGCTCCAACAGTACATTAAAAGTATTATTCACCACGACCAAGTGGGATTTATTCTTAAGCACCAGGGGTAGTTCAACATCCCCGAATCAATGAACATTATATATCAGATTAATTAAAAAAGGATAAGAACCATATGATCCTTTCAATAGATGCAGAAAAAGCATTTGACAAAATATATCATCCTTTCTTGATTAAAAGCCCCCAAAGAAAGTAGGGATAGGAAGAACATACCTCAGCATCATAAAGGCCATATATGAAGAACCCATACCTAATATCATCCTCAGTGGGGAAAAACCAAGAACTTTTCCTCTAAGATCAGGAACAGAACAATGATGTCCACTCTCCCCACTTTTGTTCAACATGGTACTGGAAGTCCTAGCCTAAGCAAGCAGACAACAAAAAGAAATAAAAGACATTCAGATCAGCAAGGAAGAAGTCAAACTTTCACCCTTTGTAGACAACATGATACTCTAGTAGAAAGCCCAAAAGACTCCACAGGAATTCAGTAAAGTTGCACGGTATAAAATCAATGCACAGAAATCTGTTGCATTTCTATATACCAGTAATGAAGGAGCAGAAAGAGAAATCAAGGAATCAGTCCCATTTAAGATAATAGAACCTCATTATTAAGGCATGGCCCTTTTGGGGTCTCTTGAATGTGCCAGTGCTTAAGTGAAATCTCCTCACTGTCTGTTTGGAGTTTGGATGTCTCCCAGCCCCGTGTGAGTATAGAGAATTCTTCAGCTTAGAGTCACCCTTAGTTTTTCTGATTCAGGAGACGGCCTGTGCAGATTTCTTGAGTTATTCCTTTGTGTAGCACCTTCCTCTCCAGTGTTTCCTGGGAATTTCAGCTCCTCCATGGATCTGATCAACAAGAGTACTGTCTTTTTTTTTTTTTTTTTTTTTTTTAAGGTCCTCATTTCTGTTCTGCTTTCTGGAAATTGCCTCTAGGCAGGAAACCAGGGCAACTTGTGGGAGTCATTTTAGTTGTTTCCCTGGACTCCCTATTTTTCCTGCGCTCTCTGTGTCTGCTGACAATTAATGTTTGTATTGGGGGAGCATTCAAATAATATTTAACCCACCATAGCTGAAAAAAAGTCAAAACCACTAATCTTATTAATGAAAACAATTTTCAAAAACTGTATCAGATCACTAGAGAAACACAAAACTTTGTTTTTGTTCATTGATATAGATAAAGTGTTAAAAATACTACTTTTCAGATAATTGCTCAATAAATATTTGTTAAATACATGATTAAATCAATAATAATCTATTTTTAAACCAATATGACCTTTTCTATTTGTCAGAAAACAAGACTAATGGGCGCCTGGGTGGCTTAGTGGGTTAAGCCTCTGCCTTCGGCTCAGGTCATGATCTCAGGGTCCTGGGATCGAGTCCCGCATTGGGCTCTCTGCTCAAGTTGGGGGCCTGCTTCCTCCTCTCTCTCTCTCTCTGCTTGCCTCTCTGCCTACTTGTGATCTCTGTCAAATAAATAAATAAAATCTTTAAAAAAAAAAGAAAAAGAAAGAAAACAAGACTAATGATGTGATTATATTAGTCTATTTGTGGACTGTGATGTTTTTATTAGCACAGTTTTAAAAAAGATTTTATTTATTTATTTGACAGAGAGAGAGAGATCACAAGTAGGCAGAGAGGCAGGCAGGGGGGTGGGGGAAGCAGGCTCCCCACTGAGCAGAGAGCCCAATGCGGGGCTCGATCTCTGGACCCTGATATCGTGACCTGAGCCAAAGGCACAGGCTTAACACATTGAGCCACCCAAGTGCCCCATGATTAGCACTTTTTTTTTTTTTTTTTAATTTTTTATTTTTTATAAACATATATTTTTTATAAACATATATTTTTATCCCCAGGTCTGTGAATCACCAGGTTTACACACTTCACAGCACTCACCAAATCACATACCCTCCCCAATGTCCATAATCCCACCCCCTTCTCCCCAACCCCCTCCCCCCGGCAACCCTCAGTTTGTTTTGTGAGATTAAGAGTCACTTATGGTTTGTCTCCCTCCCAATCCCATCTTGTTTCATTTATTCTTCTACCCATTTAAGCCCGAGGAAGTGGTGATGCAACATGATTAGCACTTTTAAAAACTAGTTATTATTTAAAAAAACCCAAAAACAAAAACAAAAAACTAGTTATTATTAATAATTATTTAAATGCTAAGGAATCTCAAATACTAACTAACTCCCCATCCCAGATATAAGAAAAACTAAAAATATTGAATGTCCACATATAAATCACATCATGTATGTTGAAGTCTTTTAAAGAAAAGTGCAGGCAACATACAATGCAGAACAAAAAAGGTAAAAAATTCTCCTTTCTGCCCCTAAAAGTCCCTACTCTTTCACTCTTCTCCATAGTAATTATTACTATTTTTTCTTATTGGCCTATGCATGTATGCATTAAATATACATGCCTAATACTCTGTTAATCCCACAAATGATAACATATTATACATACTAAACTACACCTTTTACTTTCCTATAATTATATCTGTTCAAGAGAATTTCGTAAATCATCACATTGTTTTAACAGCTGCTTAGTATTTTACTGAATAGATACAGCATAATTTATTTAAAATATTTCCTCTTGATGGATATTTAGTTTTCCCCCAGTTATTTGCAGTTACAAACAGTGCTATAATCAGAGGCCGTGCATATATGTCATTGTGCTTTCATGTGCCACAGTTCCATCATACAGTTGCACAAAGTAGCAATAAAAATGTACCTGAAACCCAGGTAATGAACAAGTAAGACTTCAATGCTATTGTCCTTTATTGCTACATAATGATTGCATCTCCCAAGTTCAAAGCATTATCATAAGGAACTTTAGGCACACAAATTACCCCCCAACATTAACACTGCTTTATAATATACCCTTACCTCTTCTCAATAGGCTCTGTATGATAATGTGTGGTATTGCCATGGTAAAAATCCTTTTTACTAAGAAAATAAATTACATTCTTGATCTTCTTTGGTGTGTAGATTAGAAAAGAAGAAAACTTGAAACTTTGAACCTGTGTGTGTGTGCGTGTGTGTATGCATGCACATTCATGCATACAAACAGACAAATAAACTAATTACTTAATATTCCTCATATAAATGAAGAGCTAGAATCTTGGTTGCATTTTCCTCATTTTTTTGTCTACTGTGTAATTCATTGAATTAGGTGTTTGCATTCATAAGAGAATTGCATTTCTCTTGCCTTGCTTTCTTCATTAAGTTGTCTTGGAATGCTACCTCTGACACAGAGAACTCTTGTTCATAATTCTAGAGCATACGGCAGCCACATGCTGATAGAACTATGGCTACAAGGTTTTCTCTGAGAAGAGGAGGCACAAATATTCTTTTATGTGTTAAAACAAAAATTTAACTCTCCCAAGGAATAATTGTAGGTCATGAAGTCCTTCAAATACTTTTCTTGCTCACCACTTAACATCATTGTATATTGAAGAAATTCCCAGTGGAACCTTAAAGACATTATTAAAACAAAGCAGAAGCTTGGATTTTGTCATGTAAAGATTCTAGATAGACACAAGAGAGCCTGGACGTGGAATGATTCTTAACTACTCACAATTAAAGGTCATTTGGCATGACATTGGAAATCTAATTTTCTTAAGGCTTTGATCCTTAATTGTTTTTTCCTTATCAACACCTGGAGGGTTCCCCAGACTTAATATACTTCAGTGTTCCTTTTATAACAACTACCCAATATGTTGAGGGCAGGTGATTTTGGAAAAGTTTTGTGAAGAGGGAGAAGAGCCACAATGCCAATTCTACGGGAGACAGCCAGCTGGATTTTGGGTCCAGGTCACAGCACATCTTAACAATGGGGAAAAGTCAAGGTGGCTACAAAATAAGGGAGGAGAGGTTAAAAACCCAGATTTTCTGGAAAGTCAATAGAGCCATGTAGCTGTAGGGAAAATAAGGTGACCTCCCAGGAACTGCTTCTGTGGACACGCCACTTGTACTCACTGCCCTGCGGTCTGTGGTAGACTATGATTTGACCAGTACTTTGATGTCCAAATAATTGGAACTTACTGAACAAAATCTCTTGCCTGCCATCCAGCTCTACAGCAATGACAACTACAAAGAGAAATCTGACAGCAAACCATTATTACTATTTAACATTTATAGAATGCTAACAACATGCTTGGTGCTGTGAAAAATGAAGAATACAGTACTGAGATAGCTTGATGGGTTTATGTTGTCAAGTAAATAGTGGCAGCTAGAGCATTTAGGCTATCCTTTGAAAGGGATGGGCCTTATGTGTTGAATTCAGTGGTTTGTTTTTCTTTCTCTTCTTGCTCTTTCAGTGTTCTTGGATGTCTCATATCCCACAGCTCAGTGATTCTTAAAAGTGGCTACATATTGGAATCATCCAGGGAGCTTTTAAAAATAACAGGGCTGACTGCTTCTCATCCTCAAAGATACCACAGCAATAGATCTAGAGTATATTCTGCACATCAGTATTTTTTAAATCTCCCTGTGTAATTCCCATATACAGCTAAGGTTGTGAATCACTTTTGTGGGTTTTATTATTATTATTATTTTTGTTGTTTATTTTTTAATCAACAGTGCCTGATTGCTCTCTAGTTGAAATAACCTTGGTCTCCATTCTACTTTTTTTCCTCTTTGTGCCTTTGGGAGGGGAAAAAAAAAAAAAAAGAAATGAACACTATTAATTAATCAACCCCTCTTTTGCCATAATATTAATGGAAGAGGGCTCTTGCTCTTCTGCCATGTGGCATTTTAACTAGGGTTTTCTGGAGACAATGCCTTTTTTTCTATTCAAAGCTGGGTGTTTAATGGTGCAGATTTTAAGTGAATTGTTTTGTGGTTAAGTCTCTACTTAATTTGTGAATCACATTCTAGCCCTTACTCTGTTTGCTTGGAATATATCTTGACCTCTTTCTTTCACTCTCTGTCTTTGATATGCACCACAGAGTAAGGCAGCTGCCGTAATTCTGTTAAGGTCTCCATGTTTTGCTTCTCAACCAGTGTCAGGTAATTGTTCTGGGTTAGAGAGATGTTCTTCTTTTCCCAGCTCCTTTTTACAGACCCAGGAGACCAGATCAGATTACATCTGCTCCCTTGACCACTCTACATGCTTTTCCTTTCTTTGCATTGTCCAAAGAGCATATTGGATCATTTGTAGGCTCTGGGATGTCATTCAAAAACTAGCTGTTAGGTTGGGGTGTGGGCATCCCAAGATATACATACCAAGTGTAGGCTTATGTCTAACTCCCATATGGTAGTTACCTCTTAATGCATAACAGATTGTCCCACAACTTATCAGCTTGAAATAACAAACACTTATTATCTCACTCAGTTTCTGAAGGTCAGGAATTCAGGAAATGGTTTACCTGAGTGATTCTGGCTCAGGACCTCTCATGAGGTTGTAGTTAGGTTGTCATCTGAAGGTTTGACTGGGGCTGGAGGATCCTCATGCACATGGCTCTCGGAAGGCCTCAGTTTCTTGTTGTCTCTTGGTCGCCAGGCTCAGTTTCTTACCACATGGTGTTCTCTGTAAGGCCGGACATGATACGGCAGCTGGCTTACTCTGTGGTGCATATCGAAGACAGAGAGTGAAAGAAAGAGGCCACGATACAAGACAAAGTGCTGTTTATAATTAATCGTGGAAGTGACATGCTATAATTTCTGTATTTTATTGGTCATACAGACCAACCCTTATATAATGTGGGAGAAGACTTTTACTCATTGTTATTCTAACACTTAATGTTTTAACTTTTTCAAAGAACAGCTTTATTGAGGCGTAACAGATAAGTAATATTTCAATGTACAAATTCGTTAGTGTTAACATATGTTCACACACATAAAGTAATAACATATATTACTAAAATCAATATAGCGAATACATCCATCACCCCTGAGACTTTCCTTGTGGTCTTTTGTAATCTCTTCCTCCAGCCCTTTTCGTCCCCCCGATCCTTAAGCAGCTACTCATTTCCTTCCTCTCACTATAGATGAGTTTGCATTTTTAAACTTTAACCTCAGCCTCAGTGATATTGATACTTGGGAACAGATAATTCTTTGTTGTAGAAGACTGTCATGGGCATTACAGGGGGTTAATCAGCATCCCTTGTCTCTATCCAACAAATGTGTGTAGCACCCTCGCCCCAGTTGCAACAAACAAACAAAAATGTCACCAGACATTGCCAAATGTCCCTTTTGGGGGCAAAACTGACCCTGTTGGAGACCCACTATCCTAGAATTTCTTTCTTTCTTTCTTTTTTTTTGTTTAAAGATTTTGTTTATTTATTTATTTGACAGAGAGAGATCACAAGTAGGCAGAGAGGCAGGCAGAGAGGAGGAAGCAGGCTTCCCGCTAAGTAGAGAGCCCGATGCGGGGCTTGATCCCAGGACCCTGAGATCATGACCTGAGCCAAAGGCAGAGGCTTAACCCACAGAGCCACCGAAGTGCCCCAACCTATTTCATATAAATAGTATATGGTATATACTCTATCTTGTGGCTTCATTCCCTCAGCATAATTAGAAATTCATCCCAGAGAGGTCTTTTTCATCAGGCTATCTGATCAGAAGAATCTCTGAGAGTGAATTTTTTTGTGGTCAAAGTAGGTAGTATGTAGAGCATCTGACAATGTGAGAGTCAAAAGTCTTAGGTTCTGATTCTAGCACTTCCACTTAGCTGTTCTGTATTAATGATGTAAAAATATTTATTTTGCTCATTTTGCAAGATTATTGTGAGGCTCAAGTGTTAGCCATATGACATTAAAATACTAGTATTTGCTTCCATTTTGGAGGGTCTATGAAAATATGAAGTTTTTTAAAATCAAATAATCTAAACTATGATCAGTTTAAATATTTATAGAGTGCTTGCATCTACAGAGTGTCCTATGTACCATGACACAAAAATTAGTTTTTTCCCTAAGAACCTACAAGACATTGTGGCTAAAGAAGATAATAGAAATAGGGATGATGTACCAAAGTGGTGGAGAGACGAAGGAGTGATGTATTCACTCACAGAAACACTAATACAAAGATTTCTTGGAGTAGGTAAAATCCGAGCTGGATTGTGAAGGAGGAATGGGATTTTCCTGTGTGGACATTGCAGAAGGGAATTCCATTAGAATGACAAACATTCAAGCAAGGAGGCATAAAATAGCTTGGTGTATTTGGAGAACCATGAGTAGCTTAGTATTGCTGTAGTATGAAACAAGAGATCGCATCTGTATGTTGGGATATGGGTAATAAGCAACAATCAAATATGAAGGAGATATTTTATCATACTAATGAGTTTGGACTTTATTTTACAAATGGCAGGAAGCTAGTGAAGTGTTTTAAGCAAGAAGTACAAACTGGTTTGTGTTTTAGAAAGATTGCTTTGGTGCCGTGTGAAGAATTGATTTAAATGCCTGTTTTCATATCTGGAGTCTGGGGATTTTTATTTCATCAATATTTTATTGTTTCATTGTTATAAATTAACACTGATTTGTGCAAATATGTTTCATTGCTAAATGGCAAAAAAAAAGACTTCTTAAAAGAGAAAAGCAATTCCTTAATATAATTTTAATTTAAAGATCCAGATTAAATATATAGAAAAAATTATTTATTGGGACTTTAGTTCAGTCATGACAGTTTGAAACTACTCTTTGCCCATGTTAAAAACCTCCTGTGGCCAAAAGGTGCAGGGAGTGTGAGACCATGAACAAAATAGCTCCAAATGTAGTGCACAATGAGGTCTTCTCCTCTAGGGAGGGGGAAAGGAACGAGATTGCCCTTTAGAAATGAGACTCATGGCCTATTCCATTTTGAAGAGAGAAACAGGATTTACACGCTACAAACACTTGTCTTATTTTCAAAAGGATAAAATTCTCAACTAACAGAGGTCCTTAATATTTTATCCTCCTGGACAGATGTTGAGACCCCTTTATAAATCTGCAGTGTCCTCTTGTACGTATCCTGCCCTTTCTTTTCCTATTGAATGTCATGAGAGCTCATTTTTCTTAACTGAATGTCATGTCACACCCCCTCCTCTACTAATCACAAAGCGAGTCTTGGAAAATCACAGACTGTGCTCACTATCAGCAAAGCCTGTCATGTAGAAGTGTTAGGGAACCGGAGGACTGTCCCTTCTTTTATTGCTTCTTACTTCCTTCAAGGCAATTTATATAAATAGCAAAGTCTTGTTTTTTTTTTTTATTCTGAGCCTGAATTGATTTTTCCATACCAGTACTGATTAAGCATAGGGTGTGTGGGGCCCTTCATTCTCCTAGAAAGGAAAACTGAGTATGGGAAAACTTTAGACCAGAGAAAGGGAATTAGGATGAATGGGAAAAATGGGGAAAAAATCTGGGTATGTAAGAATGAAACTTAGCCAGACCTGAATTTTTGGCTGGCTGAGGAGTAGTCCTAGAAACTTGACTTTTCTTCAATTAGTATCAGCTTAAACATTGAGGGTCATGTTGCATTACTTTGTTGTGCTTGTTGAATATTATAAACACAGTCTCAAGAATAGGAGAGAGGAGACCATGAGGATATAAAAATTGCCCCAAGAAATGTGAAGGTGAGCATATATGCTTGGCAGAATCCTCATTTTGGGAAGGGAGGTAGGTGGTATTTATCCATATTATTCTCATGGGGAACTCTGGAGACCAAGGAGCACATAATATTGTCTCTACAAATTTCCAAATATGTGCTGTTAAAGGACTTCTCAAACCTCTAACCCTTGTTGTGGCTACTCCCCACTAATCATGTTACCGTCCTGTTTTAATATACATACACATGTTGTATGAAATCAATAGAAAGATATGGTACTCCAGGATAATGTAAAGAGATGGGGATGAGAACAAGGAAACCAAGGAAACAGGATAAATGTCTTCAAATATTTAGTGGGCCATCATGAGCTAGAAAGATCAAAATGTTCTACATGGTTTCCAGTAGTAGAACTCGGACTAGAACGCAGATACTGGGTCAAGATAGGGAAAACTTCTGTATATTAAATAATTTCATCTGGTCACAAATAGCTTTTTATCATTCAGTGTTACAAGCGAGGCTTCTACGTTACAAGGAAAGCTTTTAAACTGAGTCAGACTAGATATCTTCTATGTCTCTTGCAAATGTACTGTTCTAGAATTCAAACAATAAAATAAGCTCAATGTTAAGATTATGCACTACGACTTTTTTTTTTTTTTCTTAGAGAGAGAGAGAGACAGAGAAAGAGAGCCTGTGTGTGTGTGGAGAGTATGCAGGGGTGGCAGGCGGCAGATGGAGAGAGAGAGAATCTTATGTAGGCTCCATGCCCAGTGTGGAGCCAGACGTGAGACTCAATCTCACAGCCCTGAGATCATGACCTAAGCCAAAATCAAGACTCAGATGCTTAACCAACTTAGCCACCCAGGCACCCCTATGCACTATGGTCTTTATATAACTTTTGTATCATTGGAGATAATGAAGGCACTACTATTTTTGTTTGGATAATAAGATGTCCCCCTTTCTTCTCTCTACTGTTGTCATTTTTTTGGTGTGTGTGTCCCTGAACTATTTTAATTTATTCTTTCATTTATTTTTTCACTCATTTAATTCAACAAGTATTACTGAGTTCCTCATCTGCACCAAACACTGTGCTAAGAATCCAAAATGATAAAGATACTGTACCTGTCTTGTCTTCATGAAGATGTGAGTCCACTCACCTGTGAACAACTTGGAGCTTTACACTTAAAGGTATATGATGTTTTTATCTTGTTTATTTGTTGTTTAGACCCTCAAAACAGTATATTTATGCACCCTGATGGTTTTAAGTAGGGATCAACTCAAACCGAATGTCCCAAGAATTCAGTGAGAAGACATTGGAGAGACATCATTTAGTACCATATTTAACTACTTCTTGACCATGACTGGATGGTCAAAGTTGTCTATGTCAGAGCTTAACGGCACAGGTTTCATTTAAAATAGCAGAATTCAAATCCTCCTTTCTCTGTTTATTAGCTATGAAACTCAGCTACTTAACCTTTCTGTGTCTTGATCTTGTCATCTGCAAGACAGAATTACAATAGAACCTACCTAGTAGGGTTCTTATGCACAATGGAGATGTTTGTAAACTGCTTATCACATTGTTTCAGACATAGTAATTTCCCAACAAAGATAAGCTATTGTTGTGGTACTTTAAATGAGGCTGTCATCTGTTCATATTTCCTTTTTTAGCACTTATTAAATTGCCTTTTAGTAACTCCAGTTATTTGCTTAAGTGTTTGTCTCACTCATTCAACAGTGAGGTTTCTAAAAGCCTTAATCTTTACTGTATCTTAAGGTCACAGTACTTTCCAACATTGTTCATGTCAACACAAACACTGCAAATCTTTTCAGTGACCCACCAGGGAAATGAAAAAGGCTTATTTGGCTAGAAGTGACCAACCTGTGGGTTCTAAACTCCACACTCTGCCCATCTTTCCTGAGGGCTGAGAGTGTCAGTCTCTTAGAGCACTAGACACTGTGTAGCACGTAGGTTGAAAAGCTCTGGCCTCACTCGGTGCTCATCATGTAGTAAGCAGGGAATAGTCCAGTAATTGTTCTGCTATTTTTTTTTTTTTTTTCTGTATTGAAAAGACCGCTACTGCCAGCTCCATTCTTGTGCTTTAAAATTTAAATGCTCTTTTTCTCATTTCTGCTTTCTGAGTGTAGATCCTATATTCTGAAATCTTAAGCTTCTTTTCCAAATTTTTCTCCACAGGAAATGTGATGCCCGTGCAGATGCCTTGGGGTTTCCAAAGTGGTTTAGGTGCTCAGTTTGCTACTTAATTACCAATTACTTGTATGTGCATAGCAATTTTATCATGGGATCATCAGGAGCAAGATATAAGGATACACAATATCTAGGTATAAAGATCTATCTACTGTAGCCTAAAATTTTATGGTAATTATCAAAAAGAGATGCCTATTTTCCTGCTTCTCTGTAGATCATGGAGAGGGGTTTTCTTAAATTGTTTAAGCCTTTTGCTTCAGACATTAGTTCTTGCCATGGAGGTGGGATGTTGATGAGTTAAGTAGTTGGTGGAGGAAAGGCATCAATTCACAACTTTCCATTGGATCAAGCTAATATATAAAAAGTTCTTAGGCATGCAGGGTCCTTTCTCTTGTTGCTCTTCTCTTTCCCCCTGAAGACTGCTAGGCACTGATCCTTATGAAGTATGTACATTCTTATACCCAAACTCTTTTTTTTTTTCTTTGAAAGAGAGAGGGTAGGAGAAGCAGCAGTGGGAGAGGGAGAGAGAATCTTAAGGAGGCTCCGTGCCAGCATGGAGCCCTATGCAGGTCTCCATCTCACAACCCCGAGATCATGACCTGAGCCAAAATCAAGAGTTGGGCGCTTAACTGCCTGAGCCATCCAGGTGCCCTGACTCAAACTTATTCTTTTTTTTTTTTTTTAAAGATTATATTTATTTATTTGACAGAGAGAGATCACAAGTAGGCATAGAGGCAGGCAGAGAGAGAGAGAGAGAGGGAAGCAGGCTCCCTGCTGAGCAGAGAGCCTGATGCGGGACTCGATCTCAGGACCCTGAGATCATGACCTGAGCCGAAGGCAGTGGCTTAACCCACTGAGCCACCCAGGAGCCCCACCCCCCCCCTTTTTTAAAGGTTTTATTTATTTATTTGACAGACAGAGATTACAAGTAGGCAGAGAGGCAGTCAGAGAGAGGAGGAAGCAGGCTCCCTGCTGAGCAGAAAGCCCCATGCGGGGCTCGATCCCAGGACCCTGGGATCATGACCTGAGCCAAAGGCAGAGGCTTTAACCCACTGAGCCACCCAGGCGCCCCCAAACTTATTCTAGACTGTTTTAAGGTATGAATCAGGGGTAGAAGGTCGGGATGTTTCAAGAGGTCTAGTTCATTCTTACACTAAGCCACTGGTTTATCAGAAATTGGGTTGACATTATGGCTTCCACTCTTCTGATTCCTGTATCTGTATCTCAGTTGATTCTTAATTCAGGCAGAAAACAGTATTGTCATTTATTAGGCCTTCTAAAATCTCAACAGTAATCAATGCTGTTTATTAGTATTCAATCTGAATTTTAAAGAAAATTTGTAAAATAGAATTGATAAATAAAGATGGTAAAATATTTCTACCATACACATGAAGAGAGTAAAACATAAAATTTTCTCTGCTTCCCCTTGTCCTTCTTCACAAAGTTAACTACTATTAACATTTCTGTGAATCTTTAGAGAAGAAAAAGGACATATGCTTGCATAGGGTTTTTATGTGCTTTAGAAAATGTACACAAAACTTTGGTTCAGGCAACAATTTCTTAGAAATGACACCAAAAATGAAAGTTATAAAAGAGATAAGTTGTGTTCTAAAAGTAAAATAAAAAAAACTTCTGTGCTTCAAAGGACATCATCAAGGCAGTGAAAAGACCTTCAGAATGTGAGAAAATATTTACAGATCATGTATCTGATTAGGGACATATATTTAAAATATATGAACATAGGGCCAAATAATAAAAGACAGAGAAACCAATTTAAAAATGGATGAAGGATTGGAACTGACATTTCTCTAAAGAAAATATGTGAGTGGCTAATAAGCACATGAAAAGATGCTCAACATCATTAGTCATTGGGAAAATGCAGTTAAGACCAAAATGAGATGTCACTTCACAGTCAGCAGGTTAGGTACAATAAAAGGATAGATAATAGCAGATATTGGTGAGGTTGTAGAGACATTGGAACCCTCATGTGCTGCCAGTGGGAATGTAAAAGACAACCACTTTAGAAAACAGCCTGACAGGTCCAGAAAATGTTCACATAGAGTTACCATATGACCCAGTAGTTGTACTTCTAGTTGTAACCGTCCCTCAGAACAATGTACTGACCAAACGTGCTTAAACATGTACTAGCAGAGTCATTGGAAATGAAATTAGTAACAATATTAAGTGGTTTGTTCACTTAAAGTTGTTGGATTGTGAAATTTAAGAAATAGTTTATATTTTTAATGTTATAATAATAAATTCATTTTATTCCTTAATAAACTCTTGTTTACATACTCCAAAAAAAAAAAAAAAAAAGTACCAGCAACAGGCCTCTGGGGAAAAGAATAGTATACGTCCCTGAAGCCGAGCAGCTGGGAATGCCTGGCCCTGCTCAGGGTGAAACAACCCCTGCATCTTTTCTCTGTTATTGCCCCTTCTGGTAGTTCATTAGATGATTCCTTCAAATGTGTTTACTCAACCACAAATCCTATACTGCTTGATCAGGCATATCTTGCTTGTCCATAATCTCCTTCCACTCCATTGTTGATTGTTATCTTGTATCTAATACACAGGGGACTGTGGATTCCTTCTGGGCAACATTCTTCTCAGTTGCTGACCCCCGCTCCCTTTCTCATGCTGCTGACTTGCTTGTGCCTCATTCTTCTCCGGTGGGCCTTGGAGAAGCAACACTAGATACATACTCAAGAGAAATAAAAACATGTGTCTACATTTAGACTTGTACATTAATGCTCATAGAAACATGATCCATAACAGCCAGAAAGTAGAAACAGTCTAGATGTTCATCAACAGACAACTGGATGAATAAAATGTAATCTCTCCATACAGTGGAATATTATTGGGCCATCAAAAAGGAATGCAGTACTGATATTTGGAACAACGTGGATGAACCTTGAAAACATGCTAAGTGAAAGAAGCCAGTCATATAAGAGCACATATTATATAATTCCATTAATATCAGGTGTTCAGAATAGGCAAATCTATAAAAACAGAAAGTACTTTAGTGTTTATCTGGGTCCGGATGAGATAGAATTGTGAGCAACTGTTAATGGGTACAAAGTTACATTTTGGTATAAGGAAAAGATTCTATAATAAGATTATGGTGATAGGTGTACAACTCTGTAAATACACTTAAATAGTAAAATTGTACGATTTAAATAGGTAAACATATATATCTCATAAAATTGTTGGGAAGAAAAAAAAAACGCTTACCTATATAATTGTGCTATACACACGACTACCCTACTTTTCATTCTACACAGCTTAGGGTATTTTTTTCCTATAAGAACACATCAAGTTGCATATGTTTTTAAATGGTTATGTAATTGGGGTGCCTTGGTTAAGCGTCTTTTGTTGGCTTAGATCATGGTCTCAGGGTCCTGGGATGGAGCCCCCAGTCAGACTCCCTGGTCAGAGGGGAGCCTGCTTCTCCCTCTCCCTCTGCCCCTCCCCTTCCTGTGCACGCACATGTGCACACACATGCATGCTCTCTCTCTCTCTTTCTCAAATAAATAAAATCTTTAAAAAAAAATGGTTAGGGGAACCAGGTGGTGGGTATTAGAGAGGGCACGGACTGCATGGAGCACTGGGTGTGGTACAAAAACAATGAATACTGTTATGCTGAAAATAAATAAAAATGAATTAAAAAATAAGTGGTTCTGTAATATTCCAAGCTTTGGGACACTTGATTGTTTCCTATAACTTGAATTTACATCTTAGATTTTCCTCAAGTTAAAAGGAGTCTTGTTCTTGGCCTGTCTATATTCTATAAATGACCACAATTAGGGATGAGCAGCATTTAAAACTGATAGAACAGAACATTAGGGAAAAAAGAGGAATGGGTTTTGTCTCTGCTGATGAGACCAGGAGTATTAGAAAGGAGGCGGAACAGCTGCAGGCTACTCATTGCTTCCCGAGCATGTTTTCTTGTCTGACCATGTAGTTTCCTAGATATTAAAATTGGGCCACCCAGTCTGCCCCCAATATGATGAACTTCCTCAGAGTAAACTCCATGCACTTGTGTGGCTGGTGATTTTGCTTTTTGATTAGACCTGCTTTGCATTTCTTTGTGGAAGTATATAGGTCTTTAATATTTTATATCTCATTTTAATATTTTTGCTTCCTTTCCTATCTTAGGTCTGTGAAATTATTTTTATTCATAATTGAGCCCTTGAAGGTAATAACTATTCTTTCTCTTATAAATATTTAGAAATATATTTTGCTGTTGGTTTCTGATAAGTCCTTTTATCAGATTAATGATATTTTTTCTATCTCATGATGAATAATTTTTCTTAAAAATCAGGAATGGATATGAAGTACCACCCGACTTGTGGGGACATCCATCATAATGGTGTATATGTATTTATTTTTTTCTGCTGTAATCTGTTCATGTGGTGAATTGCATTAACGCATGTCCTAATCTATTTTCAATCATTCACTTGGCATTCATTTCACACATATTTATTTAGTGCCTTCTACATGGCAGATGCTATTCTGAGCAGCAGTGTCACAGTAATAAGCAAAACAGACATTTTTCTTTAAAAACATTGCTAAATGCGATCTTCTAACATTTAAATGTTTTGCATTTAGATTTAAGAATTTATCTTGAGCAATATTCAAATGTACACATAAAGATATCTAATAAAGGATGATTATTACAGCACTGTTTATAAATATTAACACACCCACACCCAGTGCTCCATTCATAGAAGGTTGAAATATAATTTGGTTTCTCCACAGCATAGAAAAACATATACTGGTTCAAAAGAGCCAGGTAGCTTAGTACACACATACATGAAATGATTAAAAAAAAATCAAGTTGCAGGATTTATGCATATGCAGTATCATGTCATTTTTGTAAAAATGAAAAAAAAACCCACCTCTTTGTGTATTCACACTTTCTATAGGCATAAAAAGTATCTGGAAGGATATGAAACAACAAGCTATGTAAGCTGAGGGGTGGGGAGCATGAGGACAGATTTTCACTTTTCGATGTATAACTTTTGCATTGATTCCTTTTTCCTTTTTTCTTTTTTGCAAGAGGCAGATATTATTATTGCAACTGCAAAAGGAGGGAAAATAAGGGTAGAGTTAAGAATTGGGAAGAGGGTATATGAGAACATTTTGAACATGACCCTGGTTAATGCTCAATTGCAAGCAACAGAGCTATCATAGCTGGTTTTAAGCAGAATGGGGTTTTTACTATGTATGAGATATTATCAGAAAAATTGCTATTGCAAATGCCAAAGGAACAGGCGGTAGGTGGAATTCCCAAAAACAGCTCTTGGCCCCAGAATCAGACTGTCTCCCTGTCATCGGTGCAGTCGCTACCACTGCTGCAAGAATCTGCCAAGGCAGGAGGCTGGGGAGCAAACACGGCCGAAGCATGCAGCCTCTTCTGTGACTGGCCTCCATCTGTACCCCACAACCTGCCTCCCCCCCCCATTTAATTCACTTTCAAATTCCAGCCTCGTATGAGGGCATCTGATTGGCAGAACTTAAGTCTCATCTGGAACCCTAACTGCAAAGGACTCTAAAAATAGAATTTTCAGCTTTCCAAACACCATAGCATAGGAAGATGTACTTGAAAGAGGCTGAATGGATATTAAGCAGGCAAGCCACACACTGAGCAAATAGCAGGTTGCTTTTCAAATACAAGAAATGACTATTTTCACTGGCAAGCTCACTTTTGCATGATATAAGAAATATATATTTATTGTAGAAAAATGAGAAAATAAGCAAGCACAGATAAGAAGAGGTAAATAAAAAATATCTGAAATCCTACATCCGTTGTCAATATTTTGACATATGACCTTTCAAACCCCTACACGCACAATCCCACCAACCACCCCCACACTTAAAAAAATATAGAATCCTATGGACATTGGGGAGGGTATGTGCTTTGGTGAGTGCTGTGAAGTGTGTAAACCTGGTGATTCACAGACCTGTACCCCTGGGGATAAAAATATATGTTTATAAAAAATAAAAAAATATATAGAATCCTTTTTGCACATTGACAGAATCTGTTTCTGTGTAGCAAAGCTTGATGCAATGTTTAAAAAGTGAAGTTAATTAAAAATCATAAAACATGTATTGACTTAATAACTTAATTTAAAAAACTCATTAAAGTAATAGACAGTGAGTTTAAAAAAAAAAGAAATTCACATTTAAGTCATTTTCATCAAGTCAAAATAGGCTATCTTTTCATTTTAATGAACTTTAACTTTTGACTAAATAAGGGTTTGTTTTTAATTAACTTTTTTTAAAAAAAAATTTGAAGAGCATTCCTTAATTCCTTTTCTCCCCCAAATTAGGGAAATTCTGTACTCTTTCCAGTTTTAAAACAATGGAAAGAACTCTCTAGATCAATCATTAAACACCAAATAACCAAATAACCAAAGTTATTGAGAGGCTTGCCAACCTCTCAATAACTTTGGTTTCATTGTTTGTAACTGAAGAGGTTGAACTAGGATCTCGGGTCCAGATCTGTGAGGCTAACCATTTTGTGAAGAGATTTCCATGCTTAGGTAAAAGTTTCAGTTTACAGAATCCTGGCTTTGATATCTGGGCTTCTCATGGACCAGGTGACCTTGAGCTCGTTATGAACTGCTGGATGCCTGCATTTATGATTTGAGCACTGAGATTAAAAGTAGTTTCTACTTACTTCCTGGAGGTTGACAAGGCTGCCAGCTCCCTTGCAGAAATGTCCTATATACATATTATAACTAATTAAAGTAAGGACAGTAATATGGTCTAAGTGGTAGCTAAACAGAGTTCTTTAATTTTGGTGTAGATTTTAACCTTGAGATGACTCTGTGAGATGTAAAAGCAACCATGACAAAATTTTAAAATAACAAAGAGTATAGGAATTTATTTAAGATAATGAATGGGTGATAGGATCATTCCAAATAAAAAGTTTACCTGGCAATATGTATTTATCTATCTGTAAATCTACCAATCTAGTGACTTATATTCTGTATATTTGCATATACCTGAAAGGGTTTATACAAGTTAAATGTGCTTATCTCTGGGGATGGAGTTATAAGTAATTTTCTGAAAATTTCAGGTTTACTAATTAAATAATTTACCTTTAGTGAGCCTATGATATTTTTGTATCTAGAAAAAATACAATCAATTAGGTTTTTTATTTTATGTTCTTTTAAATTTTATTAAAAAAATTTTTTTAAAAGACTTTATTTATTTATTTGAGAGAGAATGAGTGAGAGAGAGCATGAAAAAGAAGAAGGTCAGAGGGAGAAGCCGACTCCCCAAGGAGCTGGGAGCCCGATGCAGGACTCGATCCTGGAAGTCGGGGATCATGACCTGAGCCGAAGGCAGTTGCTCAGCCAACTGAGCCACTTAGGCACCCTTTATTTTATGTTTTAATGAAAATTATGTGTGTTGTATATGTTCTGAGGCTACAGCAGGTAGGTGGGATTAGAAGGGAGGAAAGATCATATACCTCTTAAATTATTCTTCCTGTTATGATGGAGAGATTGAGAGAGTGAGACAGAGAGTCAGTGAGTAGAGAATTCCAAGATCCTGTCTGTCGTTCATGACCCTGATTTCTCACCTATTAGATGACCTTAATCTTTGCACGTAGTTTTAGATTGGTCTGTAGGAATCAATGTCTTTTTCTCAAAACTCACTTGTCTTCCTCAAATTATACTTTCCAATCTTTTACTAGGAGAAGAACTTGACTCATTCACTCATCTTCCTCATTCAATGACCATTTAAACCCATCCTATTTAGCTCTTGCAGTAAATGATGGGTTCTGGGATTGCCAAAGGGGCAGGGTGACCTAGTCCAAGGTGAGTCTTTCTGCAAATGTCACCAGGACTATTTCAGTCGACTCTGGTTTCTCACTGTTTCTGATCCCACCCTCTCACTCCTTTTTACAAGCTCCTTTCAATTGTTTTCTTCTGAAACACAGCTCTAATATTTGCACTCCCTTACTCAATGATCACAAGTGCATCCCTAGCATCGGAAAACAAAATAACAAATGAAAAAACAAACAAAGAAACACCAAAAAAGTCCTCTAGAGTCGTTAGATGGTTTTTCAAGGGCTTCCTTGTCTGTTCCCCAACCTATCTTTCCAACCTTATTCTTCCTTCTACAATCCTTTCCTTTCTTGCTTTTTGCCTCTACTCATGCCAGTACCTTGCACTGCCCTTCTTCATCACCTCCACACATCCATCCCCTTATCATTTAGGACTCAAATCCCTAGGAAGCTTCCCAATTCCCTTTCTTGAAGTACTATACCTTCCTCTCTGATCCCATAACACTTCGTCTTTTCTTCTCTTGGGTACTTGCTACCTTTCAAGTGTATTTCAGTTATTTGTGCTCTCTGGGAGCTCAGCCATAAACATACTCTGTCTCTGAACTGACTCTATTTTCCACTGTAGGCTTCTAATAAGTATGTGCTGTTAAAGAATTGGGGCCAACATTTTTCTGGGTTAGATTCCACCAGGGTAGCTATATGGTGGCTGCCTATTGAACTTTTTTTTTTTTTTTTAAATTAACTTCCCCAGGCCACAGAGTTACCATTTGGTGCAATAATTTATTAAATCACCCTCTACCAGCTCAGTTATTGTCTCAAAGATGAGTTGTTCGTAGTTAGCACTGCACTGTGTTTTGGGGGGATTGTGAGCTCTTTCTTGATACTAGCCCCTAAATCCACATGGATGATTCCAAAGCTAGAAAATAGTAAAGTAGTTTATCATGGCTTTTGAAATCACAGGCAGTGGAATAAATTTTAAACTTCTTATCACATTTTCCCCACTTTTTCTGCTCTGCCTCTTGGCCCTCTGATTTATTTGTTTATACTTTTTTTTTTTCTTATACAGGTTGGCTCTAGGCTATTTTTTAGAGTGATTCCATTGGGGTAGCTGCCAGCTTCTATTAATGACAACCGTGAGTGCTTGAGGAGGTGGGTGGGAGCTTGCTGAGAAAGAGGCAGGGAAGGTTTTTTATTTGTTTGTCTGTTTTCTGGGGAGGGGGTTGTTTCATCAAGGATAGTGGAAGACCAGATTGCCTTTCCCTAGAGTTGTTTCAGCCATCCGCCACGACCCTGTGTGGATACCTTGAATCAATAAAGGAATCCTCAAATCAACAGATGACCATGAAGTGACCAATATAAAATTTCCCCACTCAGTAATATAAAGCTTCAAAGTAGAAGATAGGGAAGAATAAAGAAAATAACACAACACATCTTGAATAACTCGGTTTATGATCTGAGATTTGGACCCATTACATATATCATATATGTCACTTTTGGATGATTTTGTTGGTTATCTGGTGTCTGATAAATTCTGGCTTCCGTAATTATGTTGAATTTCTAGACCGACGGGCTCTGAGTAAATCCCTGGAAAGTGATTATTTCATTAGAGATATACTATTCTTGGAAATCTTTTCTGAGTAGCCTGGTAGTCTTCCCTTAGACTTTGACCTTATCACCATGACTCATTTAAATACTATAGGAAATATAATTATGAAGAGAGGAAGAAAGTCATTGCTGTAGGCATGGTAACATGTTATGGGGTGGTTTGTTCCGGCTATGCATATAGTAAGTTTTTTTTTTAATAGTAAAATTTTAAAAGAAACTTGTAAGTATTTCTATAGTTACAAATTTCAAGATAATTCTATGATTTTAATTAAAAATCACATTTACTATTTTTGTTGATTGGATATATGCAACTGCTGCCAAAATGTTTCTACAGAATTAGGACTGGATACTCTTAAGAAAAAAAATATTTATTTATTTATTTATTTATTTATTTATTTGCCAAAGAGAGGGAGAGAGAGCCCAAGCATGAGGAGTGGTAGGCTGAGGAATAAGCAGGCTCCCTGCTATGCAAGGAGCCCAAGGAGGGACTTGATCCCAGGACCCTGGGCCCATAACCTGAGCCGAAGGAGAATGCTTAACCAACTGAGCCACCCATGTGTCCTTTTTTTTCTTTTCTCTCTTTCTCTCTCTCTTTTATAGTCAAATAATTCATGTGAAATAATCCATGTAGGAAAATAAGAAAAAAAATAAAAGGAAAACATACAAAAGAAAATAATGCAGCAATATGTAAAAGAGAACCCTTTTTTCCACTGAGTTTCAGCAGAAACTTGAAAGGCTAAGAGCAATGCAATAGGTTTCACGTACTCCACATTCAAGATTGAGATGTGGACCACATAGGCAGAACCTACTGGGAGATGGAGGAATTGGTGAGTAGAATTTGTCCAGAGTGATCTTTCATGTGGACAGCATGGAAAAATTGAGGTGCTTTTTTCCCCACAAGATGTTCTATAAGATTTACTTGGAGGACTTGACATTCATCGCCTGGAGTCTGGTGAACTCAGAACTGGAGCCTGATTCTTTCCAGGAGAAATCCTAAGGTAGTGTTCGGTCCCCCAATAATGGGTTCCCCAATAATGGGTCCATGATTAAAGGAGTGAGACTGATACAAAGCGAAGGTCAAGCAAAACTTTATTTCATGCCAAGCATCAAGAATCAAACCAAACAGGGCACCTGGGTGGCTCAGTGGGTTAAGCCGCTGCCTTCGGCTCAGGTCATGATCTCAGGGTCCTGGGATCGAGTCCCACATCGGGCTCTCTGCTCAGCAAGGAGCCTGCTTCCCTCTCTCTCTCTCTCTCTGCCTGCCTATCTGTCTACTGTGATCTCTCTCTGTCAAATAAATAAAATCTTTAAAAATAAATAAATAAATCTTAAAAAAAAAAAAAAGCTAATACTTTAAAAAAAAAAAAGAATCAAACCAAACATTCAGGTCCACACCTCTTACAAGAGAGGGCGACCCCTCTCTGTTTCACAGACTAGCTTTTATAGAGCAAAGGCCACGTGGTTGGGCCTGGCCACACACAGGTGGCCAATAAAATTGTAACACACAGAGAAAGCTGCACAGCCATGCCAGGTGACAATTGAATTACAATTTACCGTAGTAGACATTTGAACCAGCCTATCACCTTGGTCAGAATTGGCACCTAAAAGGTGCCCAAAGGGCAGAGCCCATACTCCTTGGTAACTAGGAAGACAGTATGCCACCCCCCCACAACTGATTGGATGTCTCCACCTGGCCTGACCAACCCTTGTATATTTGGGCTTTGTTGCCTGGGACTGGTTTCCGGGACTTGTTTTTAAGTAAGTTTCCCTGGGGGGAGGGGGGCAGAGTCAATTTAAGTTTTACAACAAAATGGCAATTCAACCAGGGTGGGGCTGCTCTGGCTGAATAGGCCCTTACAGTAGGAGACTAACCAGGGACACTGGGAGCAAGCTGCACTTCCTTTGTCAGTGGGATGAAGGTATTTCTTTCATGGAGTGCTGGATGTCCAGGGCCATGGGAGTGTCAGAAGTGCATTGGAGGAGAAGTTTTGAGAGTTTGAGAGGGAGCTATAGTCAAAAGTACCCCAGAGATGAATGTCTGAGGAATTTGCAAAAGATCCCTATGAAAGGAAGAGTTAACTCTGCGCTGACATTTCCAGAGGGCCTCAATACCAGATTAGGAAAAGTCATTAGGAAAAACCTTCCCTGTGCCCCTACCTCTCCTCATCCTTCATTCTGAGGCAACTCTCAAGAAGCCAAACATTTCGGCTGCCAAGTTGTGGAGGATGCAAAGAGAGAAGAAGCCAAGCTGCCATCCCTTTCTCACCAGGCAGGATTTGGTTTAAATTGGGGCAAATGTTACTGGCCATTATGGGTAAAGAGAACATTAGATAAAAATTTGGAGTTTTAATATTACACCTGACTAGAATGTAGGTTGGATTGGATGTTTTATTACTAGAGAAAGACACTATTCCTCTGCTATTTAAGAGTTACCAGAAAAAATCATGGGAACTCTGAAATTTCATCCAAGGGGCAGGACACAGAAAACTCATTGAGTGGATTCCTAGAAGCAATACAGAGAAAACATGGTTGGTTTCTGCTTGCTGTTATGCTGTCAGTCACCTGAGATACCAACCACCCACAGATAGTCAGTGCATCTTGGTTTCTTTCTTTTCAGTCCTTTTCTTTGCCTACATACATTTCATAAAAACAAAATTGGGGTCTTATTCTGTCAATTACAGTGTATGTTTCCCAATTATTTTCCCTAATCCTTCATGAAAGTCTTTTTAAAAAGTTAGACAACAATAGCAAAGTCCTTTAAAAAAATAAATTGGCGTTAATCTGGAAGAGTTAAGTCACTTTAATGCTATTAATTTTCTGGAAAGGTTAAGGCAATTGTGTAATTGTAGAATGACTATCATTAGAGACTATTACAGTGCTTTGCAAATCAGTTAGTTTTACTTGTTGCATTTTGTTGACAGAGTGAGGCACTGCAGCATATGAGAGTTTTACACCCGATTTCAGTTCCACATAGAACTCGAGGTATGTGAGTTCCTGGTCTGTCCCCTTCACCATGAGTCATCAGTCTCTGTTGAAGTATTAGAAAACACCTGGTAATTGCAACAAGACAACAATCTTGGCACTATTTCATTAATTATGTCTCCTTCCCAGCTGGTGTTTTTATTTCTGGAATGTTTTTTCCTCCTTGTGTAGACTTTATGCCCCCTGGGCAGGGGCCACTTTTTCCATTTTGTCTTGTGTTGATCTATTGCCTAACAAATACTGAAAAATAATGGATTTGGTTCACTTAGTTAGAATTCATCTACAGATATTGACAATGTCAAATACAGATATTGATAAATGCCAACAAATACTGAAAAAAAATGGATTTGGTTCACTTAGTTAGAATTCATCTACAGATATTGACAATGCCACAGGTATATTTCAGCCTTGTGTCTTACAGGTTAATATGCTCCAAAGTTTTAGCTTGTCCAATAGCTCCTTCTATTAGGGGCAAAGGATTCATGACTTCTTTGTATATGAGAATGCCAGATATTAAGAACATTCAAAATCAGAAGTGACCACCACCTTTTTCAACTAAGGTGTGACTGAGAAAGATGGGCAAAGTGGCTTTTTTTCCCCCACAGTTACAAATTGATTTTCTCACAAATTATTTTATCACAAATTATTATTATTTATCACAAATTATTATAAATTTTTATCACAGTTACAAATTAATAGCTTGTGATAGGTTTATTTGGCTTAAACATATAAAAAGTTGAATAAATTGATAATATGTACCAATCTATATATATTATCAATATAAATTGATAATATGTACCATAAAAATTTAAGATAAAACAAAAAGAGCTGGAAATCTGAGGTCCATATTCTTGCATGGCAATAATCAGCTGATAAATATTTTGGGGGGAGGGTGGGGGATAAGGCATGGACACTCCATAATGCTATAGTCCTACCACTTCCTCATGTTTACCAACTCTGCAGAAATATAGTATTTATCATTTAACATTGCTTGCAGGTTTTTTTAAAAAATTCTATATCCAGCTTTTTTTTTTTTTAAATTCTATATCCAGCCTATTTCAATCATTCAAATAGCTTGCCTTGCCCCTGTAAGCGTTTCAATTTTCCAAGCTTTGCTCTTACTCATATGGTCTTTCTGAGTAATTATGGTAATTATGAGATACCATATAGGTATCTAATCAGTCATTGGCATCCCTAAATTGTGCTGATGAAGAACCCTTATGGCAATGAGATCATAAAGGTGTTTATTTTGAAAAAAAGTATTATAAAATTACTTGAAAACAATGTCTTTAAAGCTCCTTACTAATAAAGTAAAAACATTCCATCTGGAAGCAACAACATTGTTACCTTGCTCTGGAAAGAAAGTGGTGCACCATGCTATCGTAATTGAGTTAAAATGCATACCTCCAGATCCCAGTTAGAACCCATGCAGAAAGAGGCACCTGTCTGTCTGGATGACTCTCTGGTTGATAAAATGATGCTAAGCTCTGGTTAAATCATTGCTTATTTAAGTGGTTGGAATTCTATATTTCTTTTCAAATTCCAGCCTCCAGGAGGTCTAGGTATCTTTGTAAGGACTTATGAAAGCTAACCAGTCATTCCCAGGTCCCTGAAAATTATGCTGTAGGTAAACTGCTTATTCTGCCAGTTCACTAACTTTTCATTAGGAAGTGTAGACATTACTTCGGAATTTTAAGTAAGTTTAGATTTTAGAGGTAAAGGTTCTGTTTCATTCTTTGCTAGCCTCTTCTACCTCTAGTGATTTCCATCTCTGCAAATTACCTGTCCATCCAGTTGATCAAGTCAGACAGAAGAGAGAATCTGTGACAGTTTACTTACCCCCACCAACCTCAGCCATTCAAGTCCTGCTGATTTACTTCCTTTTTAAAGATTTTATTTATTTATTTGACAGACAGAGATCACAAGTAGGTCGAGAGGCAGGCAGAAAGAGAGGAGGAAGCAGGCTCCCTGCTGAGCAGAGAGCCCGATGTGGGGCTCGATCCCAGGACCCTGGGATCATGACCTGAGCCGAAGGCAGAGGCTTAACCCACTGAGCCACCCAGGCACCCCTGCTGATTTACTTCTTAAATACTCCTGACTTTCCTGTGTTTCTCAACTATTTCTGCTCTCCTAGTTCCAGCCACTAATCATTCTAGAAAAACCTCCTAACTCGTCCTCTAGCAGCCTCTCTTACCCTTCCACAGACCAGCCTCCATAGGATAGCAGTGGCTCCCCATTACTTTCAGGACAAATGCCACTATTATTAACATCTCTCCAAGATCCTCTGCCTTGTACACTGGCCTGGATCTCCACTGTCTTCCCAGAATCCTTGTCTTTTTTCACCACCTCCATACTTCCTCTCCTTTTCATGAATGTTCTTTGCTCATTCTAGGATACTTTTACCCCCACACAGTACTTTAAACCTACTTTTCATCCTCAACCTCCTTCTTCAGATAGTCCTTCTTTATACTCATGTCTACTCGGTCACATTTTAATTTACTTGCTCAATATCCTGTTCTCTACTAGGCTGTGAGGTTCATGATTCTATTTATGTTATTCACAGTTGTAGCTCTGGTGCTTAACACAGGGTCTGATACCTGCTTAGTGCTCAAATACATTAAAGAAACTAAACATGAAGCCATGAGGCCCTCTCTATATGACAAATATGTGCAAGAGGTGAAAAAGCCAAGCAAATTCATTATTTAGCACTAGAAAATTTTAGTTTTGTTACAGAAGGAAGCAGAAAAATCATAAAATGCAGAAAAATAAAGATAATAAAAATCATTTCAAACCTTGCTTCAAGATAAATAAGAAAAACTGCAAATATTTTTGAATAAATCATTCTCATGTTTATTCTATGCACATATAGATGTAGGTTGATAATCTGATTTTTTCACTTAACTCATAAGAGTGTCATAGAAATTATTCATATACCATTAAATATTCTTTCAAACATCATTTTAATACTCCGAATATATATGTTTCATAATGGATGCCCACATTCTTGCCTATCATAGAATTTTAGATTGCTCATATTTTTACTTTTACTTTTCTTTATGCCCTAAGTATTTGTTTATTAAATGTCATGTCACATCATGGTTACTCCCTTTGCTTTAGGAATGGCTGACAAGGACTGTATATTATTGAAAAGCCCTTTTTTCTTTCTTTCTTTCTTTCTTTTTTTTTTTTGAAAAGTCTAAATACTGAGAAATCCTACAGCAGAATGGTTAAGAGTATGGTCTCTGGACTAGATTTCCCAGACATGGATCATGACTCTGTCACTAACCACTTTTGTGACTTTGACAAGTTATTTAACTTCTTGGGTTCTTTAGTTTCATCATTCATAAAATGCAACATAATGCCAAATCAGGTTTTCTATAATCTCATTAGGGCTATTTCAACAGTTTTTTTTCCCCCTACTTTTCGTCAGTCCTCCCTTTCCATCCAATTTACAGTCTGTTTTCTATTGACTCTTGGAGCATAGCTCTGATACTTGAACTCTACACTTCAAGAATCATCAGTGCCTTTCTAAGTGGAGAAAATCTGTAGGTTTGTTTTTTCCTAAGGAATACTTCTTAGCTGAGCATTCAAGTCCCTCCATGTCTATGCCCTTGCCCTACCTCTTCAATTTTAATATCTTTATTCCTTATTTGATCTTTGGCGTGGCTCTTGTCAGTGTCTTGGTTTGGAATGCTTTTCTTTACCTCTACTCATCCGTGCTAGGAAGCTCAAAGTTCATAATTCCCTCCCCTTGAAGAACCCTCTTTCCTCCTCTGTGTGCTCATAATACTTTATTTTATCTTCTCTTAGGTCACTTATTTTTTTTAATTGCATTTTGGTTATTTGTGATTTTAGGGAGCTCAATATGTAGTGACATACATAACATCTATCTCTAATCTGGTTTGATACTTGCTATAGGACCATGGAGGGAGTACATACGAGCTAAATTAATGAATGGATTCCAGAGTTCTGGGAACTAGATCCTGCTGTACTTTGGAAGAAAAACGAAATTTTCTGACCCACAATCCTTAACTCATGTGGTTGTGATGAGAATTAAAGCATTAATCCATGGAGAGTGCTTTATAATTCTGTTTTATGCAGTTCCATCTTTTCCTACAAGTTTCCCTCCTCTCTGCCCCCCCACCCCCGTATATTTCATACCAATGGGCTAAATAATAGTATTTTTCAGCAAGGAAACTTTCTCATAAATAGTTGCAGGGTTATGTCCAAGGCTGTCCTATTGACCTTTTTATCACCACATTTGCTGTTTCCTCATTGCATTCTAGAATGCACTATTTGTCAATGCATATTAAAAGAGGAGGGTGAGGACATGGTCATGTGTAGGGTGCTTCGTTTGTCTTGAAGAATAGTAGTTTCATGCAGAAGGGTGGTTGCCCAGGATTTTGGTCGGCACTCGCTCTATAGAACTCTAGAGTCAGGGAACAGACAGCAAAGGAAACTGACATGTCTTCTTACCTTAATTCATGCTGCTTGTGATTTGTGAGGCAAAGTCTGGATTGATTTTCTTCAGTCCACAGGCCTCAGAGTTAGGGTAGAGACCACTCAGATTCTGGCACTGGCCTATCCAATAGTCTTAATTGTAAGTTTTACTTGTAAACATTGAGTTTAAGTGGAAAGTGGGAAGGACATATTCCAGGTACTCTGAGGTAGATAGATGTCTTTGTCACCAGGAAGTCATGAAGAAAAATTTGAAAAAAAGTTTTATTTTTTTTTATAATGGAAAGTTTGTGTATATAGCTGGTATAGCCCCACTGTGCCATAATAGCAGCTTGTGGCATTGTTTCAATGCCAAAGGCACAGCAACGGTCTAAGCAACTCCCTGTACAAATGACATCCCATTTACTCCATGGCATTTGGATAAATATCTAATTTCCACATGGTATAGCTTTATTCAAGAGGACAGTGAGCCTGGTCAGTTGCATTTAGGCAGGGGAGTCTTTCTGTAGTTTGGCCTCAGTTATAGGATGGAAGGAAAGAAAAAAAGGTCTGGGTGCAGAAGTCAGAAGCTTAGGTCGAGTTTACCAATCTTGAACAGGTTCAGTTGTTGGAGGCAAAGGACTCATGGAGGAAGCAGGATTTTTCTAAGAACTTGAATGCAGAACTCTGGGTAGCTATGCCTCCTTTGTTTTTTGTTTTATTTTGTTTTGTTTTTAATTAATACCCCATTTTTCTATACAAAGAGAATAAAGAGAAAACACAGATTGGTTTTAGAATCCAGGAGAATGGATTCATTTTCTCTTAATCATCTTAAGCCCTAAAACTTGCTTCTTGCTGTACTTTGAAGTATCATAAAACATACATAAATTTCTCATGATATAAATATTTCTCAAATATTAGCATATGGACTAACTAATGGTACTGAGTTTAAAAATTTAAAATCAAGCAATCAAGAGAAACAAGGACGCTGATATTATTGCTTTATAATGAGGGTTTGAAACTAGTAATTTAATCATTAACTGGTTCATGATTGCAAAGCAATCAGAAAGCATAAAGCGCTATGAAAAGACCTAGAAGACACACAATGAGGTCAGACAATGCCTTTTAAGTACATTCAAGAAAGCAAATGTACGATTATGGCTTAGAATTTTCCTTTCCATGAAGAAAGAATTTTGGAAATTCTTAAAATATCATCCCTTTCGTATAGAGCTTTATCTTCTACCTTTCTTCACCTTCCCCCACCCTACCATTTTTTTTTTCCCCCAAAATTCCTATTTATTTATTTGACAGACAGAGATCACAAGTAGGCAAAGAGGCAGAGGGGGAAGCAGGCTCCATGCTGAGCAGAGAGCGCAATGCGGGGCTGGATTCCAGGACCCTGAAATCATGACCTGAGCCGAAGGCAGAGGTTTTAACCCACTGAACCACCCGCGTGCCTGCTGCCCGCTACTGTGTTTTTATTGAAACCAGTGCACACTGGTGGGTGGGAGTCTGCTGGCTGAGGCCCAGCACGGACAGTCTACCTGGGCTGTGAAAGGCGCCCATATGGGGCTGTCAAGAGGATTGTGAGGCCTTTTCTTCTGCACATGCCCGCAGGGCAAAGCACCCAGCTCTTCCTGCCAATGGGGTCTCCTCCTTTATTTTTATTTATTTATTTATTTTGTTAAAGATTTTATTTATTTATTTGACCGACAGAGATCACAAGTAGGCAGAGAGGCAGGCAGAGAGGGGGAAGGGAAGCAGGCTCGCTGCCCAGCAAAAAGCCCGATGTGGGGCTCGATCCCAAGACCCTAGGATCATGACCTGAGCTGAAAGCTGAGGCTTTAACCCCCTGAGCCACCCAGGCGCCCCCTTTAGCCTTCGGATGCAATTTGCAAATCCTGCTCCGCCACTATTTAGGATTCTTTATTGATATCTCTAGTTCACATCTGGGTTTCCCTGGACTTGGTCAGCACTCACCCAGGTTTGGTGGTCTTGCCATCTGCCCCATTATCTGCTAGTAAAGATGAAGATTCCTAGTCTCTATCCAATACCCACAGGATCAGAATCTCTGAGGCCCAGGAATCAGCATAAACAATTCCTTTGTAAAGATTTAAAAAACGCTGGAAAGTAGAATAATTCATCAAACACACGCATACCCTCTCCTAGAATGAACGACAGCATTTTACCATTTTTGCTCTGAATTTTTCATAAAAGAGATACTATATGGCAGACACTTTTTTTTTTTTAAGATTTTGCTTATTTATTTGACAGAGAGATAGAGAGCGCAAGTAAGTAGAGTGGCAGGCAGAGGGAGAGGGAGAAGCAGGCTCCCTGCTTGAGTGGGGAGCCCAATGTGGGGCTCAATCCCAGGACCCTAGGATCACAACCTGAGCTGAAGGCAGCATCTTAACCAACAGTTGCCCCACAGACACAACTTAAGCTCTTTTCATTTCTTTTTATGTACTCATCACCTTGCCACTTCTTAGCTATAATCACAGTTAGGAATATGGTAATTCTTGAGTCCATGTTTAATAGTATATATTATGGTTTCCAGGTGGGAATTCTTCTTAATATTTCTTGGGAAATTTGCATATTTTTTTTCAAATCCTAAATCTTGAGAAAATCAGTTGGGAAAATGGGAAAATATAACTATCTTGCAGGAATTAAAGTTTAGTGATCAACACAGAGACATTGCTGGTTGGAAGGAATTCGTTCATGTCAAGTTGAAGGTAGAAATACTGACAAGTGAAGTTGAAGGTTAGTTAATACTTTCAGAAACCAGGTCAGGAATGTGTAGGAGAGAAGTGGTTACTGTCTGACCGGATAGTCTTGCTTGTGACTATGGCCATATGTGAGTGTGTCCTCATGGTTCTGTCTGCTGCTAAGGGTGAGTCATTCTTGCAAGTAAAAGGAATATTTACAAATTTATATACATAATATACTTTAGATAAATCTTAATAGTGATGTCCCAGGAAATAACAAGTTTGAGAAGCAAAAGAAGTCCTTTAATTGGCAATTTTGGCACATGATTCTAAGTAGTGCTCTCACCTTGCTAGGAGATCAAACATTACATTATTTGAATATTGCCTAATAATGCTCATTGGCATTTTTCAATGTTTGAATATTCACTATAAATTATAGTTTACTGCACATAAAATATCTTCCTTGGAAGCAAAGGAAATTAGTTCACATTTTGCATCATGTATCCTACACCCAACTTGAAGATGATATTGTACACACCTTTAGAATTTGACTAGTGTTAATAGAAAATGAAAGCAATTTTTATGCATGTGGAATCTTAGTTATATTTCACTTAAAAACCTGACTTTAATGGGCATTTTATGGGCATTTTAAAATGTTTTCTATTATCTTATGTCTATATCAGGTAGAGATAATTTTATATGTCATTAAAATATATTTGTGTCACTTTAAAGGAGTTAATAATAATATGTATATTAATGCTATTTTTTATAAGCTACCTCTAAAATGTTTAATATAACTTCTCACATAAAAGTGACTCCCTATTTATTTTTGTGGCTGTTATTATTTTAAAAACTTGTTCAAAAAGTTTTTTTTTAAACTTGTAAAAGTTTTATGAAAAACAGAATAAGTCATGATTTGGGGAATTCCTGAGAATTTGAATTTTTCATTCCAAATCCTGATGATTAATATTTGCCCAGAATATAGAAAGACTGAATGATATTTTTAATAGGTAAACATTTTCTTTCTTTTTTCCTTTTTTTAATTAAAAATTTAAATTAATTTAATTAACATATAATGTATTACTGGTTTCAGAGGTATAGGCCTGTGATTCCGGGACTGAATGATTCTTGGTGTATTCCTGCTAACTTTTCTCATGCAATATTGTTTTCAGGTATATTGTAGTAAGAGGAAACACTTCTTAACAACTCACTATGTACCAGGCTGTTTTAAGCGCTTTATATGTCTCCACTCACTTAATTTCCACAAAAACCCTCCAAGACAGTTTACCATTATTATTATTATTTTATGATTATGTTTAGTTGGCCAACATATAGTACATCATTAGTTTTTGACGTAGTGTTCCACACTTCATTAGTTGCAAATAACATCCAGTGCTCATCACAACATGTTCATTTTTTGATGAAGAAGCAGAGGGACAAAAAGATTAAATAACTTACCCATGGTCACTCTACTATGAATATTGATACATAGAGTTCTAGTTTATGTATTTTAATTGCCTTATAATATTTCATCATATAAATAGCGAGTTTTCTCCCCTTCCTTTGCATATCAGTTATACTTTTTAAAAACCATTTTTAGTGGTTTTTGCAATATTCATTTGCAATATTCATTTATAGCTAATCCAAGCCCACTTTCAAATAACTGTATGCCAAATTATAGGTAGTGTGAGTACCTTATAATTCATCCTCCTCATCCCTGTATAATTGCTATCATCTATTTCACACACACACACACACATATACACACACACATATATATAGCACGTACATATACATAAGTATATATAATCAAATACATTATTGACATAATTTTTTGAACAAACTTATCTGTTAGGTCAACTAAGAATAAGAAAAATAAAAATCTTTATTTCACCTTCACTTATTCCTTCTTCATTGGTCCTCCTTACTTAAGGCAGATTTAAGTTTTTGACCTATACTATTTTCTTCTCTCTAAAGAACTTTTAACATTTCTTGCAAATCATGTTTCCTGGCAACAATTCCCTTAATTTTTGTTTGAGAAAGGTTTTATTTCTCTTTCACCTTTGAAGGATAATTTCACAGGGTATGGAATTTTGAATTTGTGGGTTTTTTTCCTCAACACATTAAATATTTCATTCTATTTTCTACTTGCATAATTTTTGAGAAGTCGGATGTAATTCTTCATTCTTCTACAGGTAAGGTGTGTGTGTGTGTGTATGTGTGTATGTGTGTTTCCCTTCTGGGGTCTTTCAGGCTTTTTCTTATCTTTGGTTTGCTGTGGTTTGAAATCATATGTCTAGGTTTTTATTTTTATTTATTATTATTATTATTATTATTTTGCATTTATCCTATTTGCTTTTTTCTGAGTATTCTGAATCTGTGTTTTGGTGTTTGACATTAATTTAGGAAAATCCTCCATCATTCTTGCTTCAAATATTTCTTCTGCTTCTTTCTCTCTTTTATTCTCCTTCTGGTATTCCCATTACATGTATGTTATATATTTTCCAGCTGTCCCATGGTCCTTGGATATTCCATTTTAATTTTTTCAATCTTTGTTGTCTTTTTCAGTTTTCGAAGATTCTATGATATATCGTCTAGCTCAAAGATTCTTTCCTTAGCTCTGTCCAGTCTATTGATAAGCCCACCAAAGGTATTCTTCATTTTTCTTACATTATGGTTTTTGTTTTATTTTTTTATTTCTAGCATTTCTTTTTGGTTCCTTGTTAAGATTTCCATTTCTCTGCTTGTGTCACTCATCTGTTCTTGCTTGTTGTTTATTTTTCTCATTAGAGCCCTTTGTTTATTAATATTTATTCACCTTTCTGATCTGATAATTCCAATATCCCTCCATGTCTGGCTTTGATGCTTACTTTGTCTCTTCTTATTATGTTTTTTGCCTTTTACTATGCCCTGTAATTTTTTCCTGATAGCTGGACATGATGTACTGGGTAAATAGGCCTTTAGTAATGTGGTGGTGATGCATGGGGGCAGGGGAAGTGTTCTACAGGCCTATGATTGGGTTTCAAACTTTTTTTTTTTAAGATTTTATTTATTTATTTAACAGAGAGAGAGATTACAAGTAGAGGCGGGCAGAGAGAGAGGCGGAAGCAGGCTCCCTGCTGAGCAGAGAGCCTGATGTGGAGCTCGATCCCAGGACCCCCGGATCATGACCTGAGCTAAAAGCAGAGGCTTAACCCACTGAGCCACCCAGGAGCCCCTGGGTTTCAGTCTAGTGAGCCCATGCCTCAGGACTGTCAGTGTCACAAGTGTTTCTGGTCTTCCACTTCTCACAACCCCTTAGTGGGATAGTTAGATCCACCTGGAGTTTGGTATTTCCTTTGCATCAGGTCATTTAGGCAATGATAAAATCCTGGCAGGTTAGTCTGAGGTTTAACTAGTCTTCCCTGAGGGCCGGTGTTATTAAGATAGATCTCAAGATGGTTCACTCTTCTTCCCCTGCCAGAAGTCTGAGGGGACTTTTCTCTAATGTTTACTTGGTACTGATTATGCAAATATGCTCAAGCTCCTGAAGGTAAATCTCACAATACTGGGGGAGCCCCACTAGGACTGGATTTCCGTATGACTTGTCTGCATGGAGCCTTCAGAAAACCATCAATTACAGTTTGGCATTTCTTTCTCAGAGCTGGTTTCTCCAGTAGATTCTCCTCCTTGAAAGTCATTACTTCGGTAAGCCATAACTCCCTGTATTTGCCTGTTGTCTCTCCACTCTTGTCAGTTTGCTCTGTGTTATCCCCTCTCTTAGGGACCCAAGAAAAGTTGTTGATCTTTTAGGCTGTATAGCACTTTATTGGTTTATTTATTTATTTTTAAAGATTTTATTTATTTATTTGACAGAGATCACAAGTAGGCAGCGAGTCAGGCAGAGAGAGAGGGGGAAGCAGGCTCCCCACCAAGCAGAGAGTCTGATACGGAACTCGATCTCAGGACCCTGAGATCATGACCCGAGCTGAAGGCAAAGGCTTAACCCACTGAGCCACTCAGGTGCCCCAGCTTTTTATTTGTTTAAACAGAACAATGACTTCCAAACTCCTTAAACAGGCAACTGGAAAACTTAACATTCCTATTTCTCTGTTGATGGACACCTTTTACATTTTTTTTTCCACTTTAAGAAATAATGCTACAGTAAGCATCCTCCTACAGTTCTTTTGTAAGATATTTAGGTCCATATAACTAGAAATTGTATGTCTGGCTTATAAAGTACTATGTTGTCAACTTTATTAGATTTTACCAGAGTGTTTTCAAAGGTTAAACCAAATTATCCTCCTATGAGCATGGTTGGGTGTTCTTACCTCCCCATTTTCTCAACAATACCTAATATCACCAGATTTTTATCTTTGCTAGTCTGCTAGGTGTGAAATAGTATTATATTGTTGTTGTGATATATTGGATCACACTATCCACATTTTAAAAATGGAGACATTAGGTCATAAGAAAGTTTAATAACTTAAAGTCACAGAACCAATAGCATTCCTAAAGTAAAGTTGGATCACTGAAATAAAATCTTTCCCTTCTGATCATTCTCTCCATGCTTGACTTTCCAGTTGTATTCAGCAAGTTATGGGAAGAAAAGCTGGCCAAAAATAACCTAACATTTAGAAACTTTCAGTCCATAGTAGACTCTTGAGAATATCTAAGCAGTATCATCCTTTTTTCTTTCTTTCTTTTCCTTTTTTTTTTCCCCCGTTGGTGCTGGGCTGCATGAAAAGGTTGAGTAGCACATCTGATTTAACCACCAGGTAATTGCAGTGTGGGAAAACAAGCTCTCTGGTACTTAGTTTTCTAACCTGTAAAATGAGGGAGTAGGATCAAAGAATTTTATTTCTCATGTCTAAAAGGAAATTCAAGGTTCACCCCACCCCTAATTGATAAGACGGACAGAAGCTGAGCAACTTTGGTTGAAAAGATAGGCAACCTTTCCCCCATGTTCCACGTTCTCCATGCCACTTTGGTGGACATTTTTAGGGCTCCAGAGAATACAGCTTAAAATATAATTGGGCAAAATGGTCTCTGAAACCTATTCCCCATGCTAATAGTCAGTGAAAATGCATATAGATCTTCTATAAAATGGTCCAGTGTTGTGAAATTCAAGTGTTCCCTCAACTCTGGGCTGTTTTTAGCCATGATCTTGTTATGCCATGAGGCAATATGTATCCTGAAGCATATGCTAGCATTAAAAAACTGATGATGCTGATATTTGTCCCACTGTCAATTTTATGTTTATACCAGTAAAAGCCTCAAAATCCTTGTTCTGGATTAGCTGGACCATGAGAGACACATTTTTATACACAATAAGTCATGCTCTGTATTTACGCATTTACTCTGTATTACGCATTGGTTACACTTATTTAATCCAAATGTTTGTAGCTATAATGACTAACCCCAACATATAGTAGATGGAATTCCAGAAGCAATTTTAGTGTCCTATATGATGATTGGTTTCTGGTCTTTTTGTGCAAACTGCTTTAGATGGCTCCTCCTCCAACTCTATTAAAAAGGAAAATCAAAATGGATTCAAGGAAGCCAATTAGAATATATTTTGCTTTCTTTTGCCACTTTTCTTTCAGCTTATACTATCTTTTCTTGTGAGAATATATCAGTTTACGTTTTGCAGAGAGAGCGATATCTTTTGCATTTTTAATATTTAATTCCCAGCAAAATGCTCCTCGATGCAGTGGAAAGCTTATTTTAATTAGTCCCTTGGATTTGATAAACATTCATGCGATTAAACCCAGTGATCAACACGCAAGCACACATATTTATTAACTGGTATCTGAAGTATTAGGGAACAGGAAAAAGTATATGTGGAAATGATAGAAAAAAATTAACCAGGGATTTAAGACTAAGCAACATGATGAATAATTTATCACCTTTGGATAATTCCACTTATTTATTTATTTTTAAATTCATGAAGGCATGAAAAATTAAGCCACTGAACTATTTCCCTCTGCTAAGAGAAAGAAAACCTCCAAAGCCATTAATATCACATCACTTTAAGAGAACTGGACCTCAGCAGGAAGTGCTTGAGTTTATAAACCAAAGCCTGGAATTTTATTCAGGGATGATGGTGACTTTTTGGCTGGGTAGTTGGATACATACTGGTGCTGTATAAATCTTATGTTAATTGGAAAACAAGAGACAGTAAGACAAGAAAGAATAAGAGTTGTATTTCCCAGAAATGTAGATATTCTCTAATTGGCTATTTTTGGTGTCAAACGTGACCCTTAAATGGGAAAAACATACCAGAAAACAGAAAAAAAAATATGGAGAAAACAATACAGTGAACAGGGAAGAGATTTATTTATTTATTTATGAACAGGAAGAGATTTCAAGAAGAAAATGCAATTGTCACTTCACATAAGGATTAAAAAATAGAACAAAATTTAGGCTTGCAAACCCTATTTTATTTTTTTAAAGATTTATTTATTTGAGAGAAAAAACAGAGTGAGTGCAGTGGGGGCGGGGGAGAAGTGTGGAGTAGAGTGGGTAGAGGGAGTAAGAGTCTTAAGCAGACTCTGAGCTGAGCGAGGAACCTGATGTAGGGCTCAATCCCATGACCCTGAGATCACAACCTGAGCTGAACCCAAGAGTTGGATGCTTAACTGACTGTACCACCAGGCACCCCTTGAAAACTATAATTTAGAGATGAACTTGGTATTCTTTGTATCAGAGACTCTCTTTACTTAAATTTTTACCCTCTTTCTTATCTTGCATAATTAAAAAAGTTGAGTTATTTTATTTCTGCTGTAGGATCTTCCTGAGGTTTATTAAGGATATTGTAGTATAATAAAAAGTACAAACATTAAACAACTGGGGAATAATTAAATTATTTTATAGTTCAACCATATGCTGGAATGTGCCAATTAAAGTTACACCCAAAGAGATACTAAGAATTATTTTTAAAAATAATATTTATTAATATGGGAATGTTCATCTATAATAAAAAGAAGCAGACTACAGAATGGAAATTGAAGTATGTTCTCAGTTTTATAAGAAAAAGTGAATTTTCATATTGTATATATAGGAAAAAGGACAAGAAATAAATTAACCACAATTCTATTCCAATCAGTAAATATAAACAAAATATATAAGCATTCATTTCTTTGCTCTTTACTTTGTAGTTTTATGATAAAATCCTTATATAAATATTTCTTTCATTTTTCTCCTTTTGAATTCTTTGTGCCATAGCACAGTGGCTGATATCTAGTAGATTTTTAATTACTTTACAGATTATGACAGTAGGTTGTCATGAGTTGAAGACATTGTAGATTCAAATGAGGAAAAATGTGTTTAATTGCTTGGTCTTGTATGGAGTTATTTTAATGAGGGTATTATGGATTTTGTAGGGACTAGTGCTGGAATCCAAATGCCTAGGTTTAGATCCAGTTCCATACTTAGCTGTGTGACCTCAGATGCATGGCTTACCTTCTCTATTCAGACTTAAATTTTTATGGGCATACTAGAAGCACTAAATGAGATGACTCTTGCAAAGTGCATAACTTAGTGTCTGACACATTGTAAATGTTTGTTAACAGTGTTTTTATTATGATAACAAAACAAATATAAAATCTTAGAATTTTATTTGGGTTGTTTAAACTGGAAAAAGACTAAGTCACCGCACAGTAATTTTGAGTGAGACACTTTCAATGATCAAGGGGATAGGTGATTGTCACAGATATTTTTAAAATTTGACACATTATTTTTTAAAGAAAAGATTCTATAAAGTAGTATGTACATGTAATCCCATTTATACAAATGAGCTTTTGTTTTCATTCATCTATCCGTCTGTCCAGAGAAATATCTAGAGTGATGTTAGCACTGGTTACTTCTGAGAAGTGTGACTTTAAGCAATTGCTTTATTCCTTATATTTTCCTATAATTGTTGGGCATTTTATGAATATGCATAATTTGTAAAACACTATAAAGGTATTATTTTAAAAAATCATGGAATGAAAATGAATGTCAACCCATACTTCATTACAATAATCATAAATCTAATTTAGTAGAAACAGAATTAACAAAATTTTTCTATAACCTGTAGGTGAAGTGATAGAATTGAATGTGTACTATTATCTTTTCATGATACAGAGTAGACGTCGAATAAATTTAACAGAGAATTTGTAATTAGGAGAGATGAGATTTTCACTCATTTCAAAGCTTCATTTTGCATAAGAAGAATAGGTCTTAGTTCTGGAGGATTTGAGCAAATAGTCCTAATTGCATATGATTATAAGAGAGTATTACAAGAAGATATTCCAGTTGGAAATAATTATTTGAAATTATTTCCATGCTATTTCTAACACTAATATTTTTAATACAAATGAGAAAAAACTACCTCATAATTATCGAGCAATATAGAAAATCTCCATAGAGCAAAACCCCAATTATTGAATCCCATTTATATGAATTCTTGTTCACAAACACAGCTACTCACTGCACTGGGTGCTGTAGTGAGGCACCCTGATCCCCCTCCATGACGCAGGAGCCTGGTCCCCAGCCGCCCAGCAGGAGGGCTTTACCTTCCCCTCAGGAGAGCTGTTTTAAAAAAGGCCACGTCCCTTCCTGGGGGCCAGCAGAGCTCCCATCGTACTCCTACCTCCTCAGAAAGTTCGTTACCTCAACAATGCCCAGCATATTTTTTGGCTTAATAACATTAGGATCTTTCTACCAACCACTAGAAAAACTGAGGAATTTAGGGTAAATATGCTACTTTTCACTAACTTCTGGATTTTTAAAGTACTATTCTCTTAGTTCTTCTAATTATTTATTACTCTAGAGCTGTAAATTTTATACCCAGGTCTCTGGCTTTTTGAACCATTAATTTTAACCAGTATTTGTTGATGTAAAATTAGGAAATGAGCACACTTATGCTCTCTGCCTCTCTTTTTTACTCCTTCTGGTCAGGTATTTCGTTGATTTTATAGAGATGGGTATTAGGACAGACTTAGACATGTATGTATGTGTCATTTGTGCATGCATAGATATATAAAAATATATTTTTCTCTATATATATCTCTATATATCTTTGAGATATATATACATATATATATGTGTGTATATATATATATATATATATATATATATATATTTGAGAAATATTCTAAGATTTTGGATCCATTTGTCCATAGGATAATTATAAAACTTAAAACAGTAAACATTACATAATATATTATGATTATAGGAGTTTTGTTGCAGAACTAAAGTAAGAAGTTCCCAATTCGATCCAAAGAGCAGGAAATATAATGCCATGTCACTAAGCTATGTTATTTAAAGGAGAATCTTTTATGTTAAGATCAAATGGATTCTTGGGGTGCCTGGGCAGCTCAGTTGATTAAACATCTGCCTTCAGCTCAGGTCGTGATCCCAGGGTCCTGGGATCCAGCCCTGTTTTGGGCTCCTTGTTCAGTGGGAAGTCTGCTTCTCCTTCTACTTCTCACTCATGTATGCTCACTCTCTCTTTCAAATCAATCAATCAATAAGTCAATCAATCTTTAAAAAAGGATAAATGGATTCTTTCTTCTTCTACCCAATATGTGGCTTCCTATTTGGACCACGACTTTCTTTCAGAGCCTTTTTTTTCTTCCCAGAATTTCTAAATGCATCGTTTTCTTTTTTGTGAAACCCTTACAATTTTCCTCATTCTTTAAGAAATGTGATTGCCCCATTCTTTCTAGGGACCTCTCACTTGTTATTCCACTCTGACCTACTTTACTGTTATACTCCTGGGATATCTTCTCATTGCACTCTTGGGATGGTTTTATTATTTCTTAGGCTCCATTTCTTTTTCTTGGATTTCTTCATTTTTATGGGACTACAACTTTACGCACTGTTTTCAGAAAGGGTCTTGGAGCATGAGTTTTCTGAGTCTTCACATGTCTGAAAATGTAATACTTTTGTCCACATTTGCCTGATAGGCTAGCCATAAAATTATAAGTTTAAGTCATTTTTCCTCACACATTTGAAGGCATTACTTCTTTGAAAGTTCCATGTTTGACACTCACCAGATTCTTTTTCCTGTCAAACTTGCCCTTCCCATACCCCAGGATTTCAGAACTTGCTCTTCATCTTACACTTGAGATATTTCACCCCAAAATGGCGAAGTCGGAACCTTTGGTCCTTCACTCTTCTTGACATTAGATGACTTTTCAATCTGAAATGTGTATAATTTTTAGGGAAATTTTTTCTTTGCTTTGCTCATCTCTTTGCTTTAATTTTCTGTATTATCCTTATGGAACGCCTAGGAGACAGATGTTGTGCCTTCTGGATCTAGCTTCTGTGTGCTTTAATTTTCCTCTGCTTCATCATTTTGTCTTCTAGCTTTAAATTCCAAGTGATTTATTTTTGTGTTATATTTCAGATGTCTAACTTGGTCTTCAGCCATATCCATTCTTAGATTTAATCTCTCTAGTGAATTTTATATTTTGGTAATTAGATATATGTATGTAATTTCCAGGAATCCATTCTTGTTCTCAGATTACTTTTTTTTGTTTTTGTTTTTAAAGTAGCGACCTGAGCTTAGTTTATGGACGTCCTATTCTATTACCCTTGGGGGTAATTAGAGATTAATTAGAATGGAAACAAGGCATTTGCAACTATTTGTATCAGTTCTCTCTCCCCCACTGTTATTCTGTTTGTTCATCTTGGTCATTCTCTCTCCTGAGTTTATTTTCATCAAATGTCTGACAAGACTAGATTAATTTGTGTAGAAGGCTAATGTAGGTTTCCTTTTTGGTTGAGTAAATGTTTAATTAAAAAAACCTCTTCCTTGACTGGGAAGGAATGTTAGGTTCAAAATGTCTGGAATTCTTGGACATTTTCTTCCTCAAGAAATGAGAGTCCATGTCCCTGCCTCACCAACTGGATACAGTGAAAGTGGTGATGTACCAGTTTCTGAGACCAGGCCTTAAAAAGTCAGCAGAATCTACTTCCTATCTCTTAAAACAAACTAGCTCTTGGCACCCAGTTGCCATGCTGAGAGGAAGCCCAAACAGCCATGTGGAGAGGCCACCTGGGAGGGGAACTAAGGCCCCCCCGCCCGACAGCCCTGGGCAATCTCTCAGCCATAAGATAGCACTAACTGGCCTGTGATGGGAGGAAGGAATCTTGGAAGTAAAGACTCCATCCCCACTGATGCTGTGTGGAGCATAAATGAGCTGTTCCCATCAGGTTCTGCCCAAATGGCTGATTCATAAGGGAAATCAATGCTTATTGCTGTTTGAAGACATTCAGTTTTGGGGCGCTTTATTACACAGCAGTAGAAGAGTGGAACAGAGGCTGAAAATAGGATCTGTGAAAATGGGCAAATTCTGTGGGAGGAGTTTCCTTTTGAGATAAATGAGCAAGAAACAGGCAAAATGAACCTCAAGAAACCTTATGCTGAGTAAATCAAGACAGGGACAAAGCCAGACTACATACTATATAATTCTATTGATATACATTTGCAGAACAGACAGAACTTATCTATGATGGTAGAAATCAGATCAAATAGTTGACTGTCCCTCCATGGAGAGGGACTGTCCCATGGAGGGACTGGCTGGGAAAAGTCTTGAAAATTTTGGGGTAATGGAAATGTGCTATACCTTAATTAGAATGGTGGTTACATAGCAATGTACATTGTCAATGCTTGTCAAAATCCTCCCTTAAAACAGATGCATTTTATTGGATGTGAATCCTACCTTTATTAGATTGATTTAAAAAATATGGTTGCTTTTCTCCTCTACCACATATATTCAATGACTCAATGCCACTTAAGCTTTTTAAATATATCCAAATTTCTTTCTCTGGGATCCCAGGCTCTCTGTGATCTGGCAAAAGCATTCTCCATGGTTCATTCTTACCATTCTGCTCAATTCCCAAATAAGAACATTTCTTTCTGGCATATATGACTTTTTTTTGATTATCAAATCCTATGTGCCTTTTAAGGTCTAATAAAAATATCTTTCTGGGTTCCACAATCTGAATTGCCTTTCTCTCTCTGAACTACCACAGCAAGTTGCTTGCATTGTTCTTGTAGAATATATATATTACTAAGCCTGACATTATGACTATCTGGGTATATGTTTGTATCTCTCCCCAGACCTAAACTCCTGGAGGATAAGGCCTTTTTCTTGTTCAACTTATATTTCTAATAGTTCTTTGTCTATAGTAAACGCTCAATAGATGTTTGTTAAATTGAATTATCTGAACAATTTAAAATATCTTGTTTTGGGATAGGGCTGACTGCTAATTAGAGTTATATTTTTCTGTATAGCAGTTTCCCACCATCATTTCAAATTAGTTTTGTTTCCTTGTCATACGGACTGCCACCCAGTCTTCTCAGAACCTGTATTTTATTGACACTCACCATTTATTCCAAAACCCTTCCTTGTAGAACCATCTGTCTCTCTCTCTTACCAGCAGGGCTAGGTTTTCTCTGGGTCTGCTGGATTTCCAACACTCCCCGACTTCCTATGCCTCTTGCCGTGAACCACACATGCTAACCGTGAGCATGTGGCTCCCTCTGCCTTGTCCCATTAATTATCCTTTCTTCATCCAGCTCTGCACTCTAGAAATCTGTGAAATCTCTCATGTACAGGCTGTCTCCTTTCTCATTCTTTTTGTGTTTTGAGTTCATATGTAAAAATATTTACTAATATTTTAGTAAAGGTAGGGGATGAATATGAGGCTTCAATATGGTACTTTTAACAGATTTTCCAGTGTGATATCCTATCAAACTGGAATCCTTTCAATGATACAACTTTTCCCCCCCCTGTTATGTTCTTTTTGCAAACCACTTCTCTCTTTAGGTCTTCATTTCCTCATTTATAAAACGATCAAGATAGACAACATGAATTTTAGAATATTTCAGATTTAACATTCTAGTGCATTAGGATTCTAAACAGATAAAAACTTGCTTTTCCAATATTGAGATTTATTTGTGTATGTCTGCCTTAAGATGCAATTATTAGGAGGGAAAAGAATGCTATACATTTAAATGAGCTTATATCTGTTCTAGCAAAGATTCTCACTAAAATAAATAAATAAATAAATAAATAAATCCCCCCACCACAGAAAATCCTTGTTTCCATTTCTCACAGAGATCTGTTCTTCCTTGAAAACAACAAAACAGAGGCCAAGAAACTGAAACCCTCATAGTCCCCAAATGGTCCAGTATGTGCTGTCTCAGCTCCATTGTGTATGTATAACTTTTTAGAATGATTTATTTACAGTGTACAAAATAGGGTAATCTTAATTGTCATTGAAATCCTCTATAGGTCAATACAAGTTGTAACACATAAAAAGCTACCATTCTGAACAATGCATCTTATGTTATCACTAATTACAATATTTTCTCCAAATTTCCAAAGAAATGTACCACTAAGCAGTGGGATGTGCAAAGTGATGCTCAGGGTGATGGAACTCTGATCATGGCAGAATGGAATGCAGTTTCTCTTGTGGTGGGTTGTGTGTTTTTGTTTTTTTGGTTTTTTTTTTTTTTTTTTTTTTTTTTTTGTGGGGAAACTTTATATGTACACTTAAATACTAGTTATTTTTCAGTTAATAATTAACCCGAGCTCCCAAAATTCAGGGATTTGGGACTGTTACTACTGGAAATTCTATATCAGCATAACATTAGGATGGGGAAAATAGAGGAAAAATGAGCCCTTAAGAATGGAAGAAGGGAAATCCCTGTTTAACTGCGGAACAAAATATGCATTTGAATTGAAGGGTGAGTGGGGCGTCCTGACCTGTAAGGAAAAGGAGGAATCTTCAAGAAAATGCTCATATCTTTCTGAGTACAGATTCTTTGCTTCTTTGGTTAGGATTACTCCTAGGTATCTTAAGTTTTGGGTGCAGTCTTAAATGGGATGGACTCCTTAATTTCTCCTTCTTCTGTCTTGCTGTTGGTGTATAGAAATGCAACTGATTTCTGTGCATTGATTTTATATGCGGACACTTGACTGAATTCCTGTATGAGTTCTAGCAATTTTGGAGTGGAGTCTTTTGGGTTTTCCACATAAAGTATATATCATCTGCAAAGAGTGAGAGTTTGACTTCTTCTTTGCCTATTTGGATGCCTTTTATTTCTTTTTGTTGTCTGACTGCTGAGGCCTGGACTTCTAGTACTGTGTTGAATAGCAGTGGTGATAGTGGACAGCCCTGCCGTGTTCCTGACCTCAGGGGAAAAGCTCTCAGTTTTTCCCCATTGATAATGATACTTGCTGTGGGTTTTTCATAGATGGCTTTGATGATATGATATTGAGGTATGTGCCCTCTATCCCTACACTGTGAAGAGTTTTGCAGCCATCAAAAAAGCAAAACAAAACAAAACAAAACAAAACCCAGAAACCTTGCCATTTGCAACAACATGGATGGAACTAGAGGGTATTATGCTAGGCGAAATAAGTCAACCAGAGAAAGACAATTACCATATGATCTCTCTGATATGAGGAATTTGAGAGGCAGAGCAGAGGGCTATGGGGGAAAGGGAGGGAAAAAAATGAAACAAGATGGGACCAGGGAGGGAGACAAACCGTAAGTGACTCTTAATCTCAGGAAACAAATGGAGGGTTGCTGGAGTGGAGAAGGTGGGAGGGGTGGGGTGGCTGGATGATGGGCATTGGGGAGAGCATGTGTTGTGGAGAGCACTGGGTGTTGTGTAAGACTGATGATTCACAGACCTGTACCCCTGAAGCAAATAATACATTGTATGTTAAAAAAAGAAAAAAAAAAAAGGCTCATATCCTGGTGCCTGGACTTCAAAGTAAGGAATCCGAATCAGGGGGGACTGTCACTGCTGTTGAGAACACCCTAGGGAGAAGTGTTGCTTGCTAAGCAAGTACACCTAACTCACTATTAATATTAATGCTTTGGTTATACAAAAACAAGATCACATTTCTGCACCTTAGAATTCCCTGGGGGAATGTGTTAGCTTTGCCTTTCATTTTCCATGGAGACTTGTGTTATCAATTTATTATGTAAACTACTCTTTAGTGATGCAGGCCCCCTACCTGAAAGGGATAAAAAGGATATGTTAGCCCGTTCCCCTTTTGGAGACAGAAACTTAGAAGACAATGTTTTTTGTTTTCTTTTTCAAAATGACACAAGAAGCATCAAATGCCAACAAAGTTAAAAGGCATCTATCAAACACACTTGCATATGTAATTTACTGACTGCACAGTAGCCACAGGAGACACATGCATTCTAAGAACTCAATTTTACAACCAGAGTCTCAGTAAGAATATAAAAAAATACCATACCAGGTTATCTGTAGTTCATAACTGAAGATGTTCTGAGTCTGGCCAAGGAAAACCAACCATAAGTGATAAATTATATAATTTTAACCAGAACCCCTTATTTTTCTTAGGTGCTACCTCAGTATAGTGTGACTTATACAGTAAATGAACAATGTGTTTCCTAATAAACCACACTTTCCATTTTCCTCTTGTCAGGGGCGTCTAATGGGGTTCATGCAACAATGGCTACTTTCCCTCTTCTTCAAAACCAGCCAATGGGCATTTTTTGAGGTAACATCGTTCAGCTTTCAGGTTTCAAAATCTTTCGAATACTTGTTTCAAACTTCAGTAGTAGGGTTCACTGTTTGGGTGACTGAGACTTGTTTGTGAGGATGCATAGGGTTTGTTTGTGAATGTCCTCATAAGACTGATGGTTTCAGAAACAGAGGCACATTCTAGTGATTATTGACAAAATTGAGAAAACCCTGTATTTCCATGATGATACTCTTGATACAGCTGCTTGTCAAAGGTTGTCAAGGGATAAAATAACCTTCAACTACCCCTACATAAAACAAGAGAATTCAAGACCCTTTTACACACAGGTGAACAGAAAGGAGCAGTGTGGTGAGGATAACTTAATAGCAAAGGGCAAGTCAAAAGCTCTCTCAATGCTTGGAGATCAATTGCCTTTCCCACATAAAATGAAGTGGTCATATTTCTAAGCATCTCCTCAACAGCTTCATTGTCCCCTTTATTTCCACCTTGACTGCACATGCCCTATTGGGTTTCATGAGAGATGATGACATAATTCTCAAAAGAGCCTGAAAAGTCAAGATGTAGGTGACTCAAGGTTTTATAGGAAATCTGCCTTCAAGAGGAATGAAATGATTCTGTGGGCCTGCTTTTAAATTTATCACTGCCTAGAAAGCTAACTATATTAATTTTATGCATGAGTGCCTTATTTGTTTCATAGGAGATACAGCACTATGCTACTGGAACAAAATATCGTTATGTCTGGAAAAGGATTGGGTCACTAATGCTTTGTCATCAAGGATCATTGGACATAGATTTTGTGCAGTCTCTTGTGTATTTACTAAGTAATAAATATTAAAGCATATTGGTATGTACGGGCAAAGGAATGGCATTGGAAATTGGTTAGTGAAGTGGCATTTCACTTAAGGCACAAATGCTATGGTGTTTGTCACTAGTTTGTCTCCAACCCACTTGTTGGTTTTACTCTTCTAGTTTTGACTGTGGCATTTATGGACAAGCTAATCTTGGCCTCATTTTACTTCTTGGGCTATTTTCTCATGGGTCCAGCCTAATGGCCTACTTATTACTTTAAGGAAAGGAAAGAACAGGGTAGGATGTAAAGCGTAGGTGCAGGTGCTTATGGCTGTCTCTGCCTAACTATATAGCGATTTTAGAGATGGAATTTATGTTATGTATGATATACTGTTGACACTTGAACAAAATGGGTTTGAACTGTGCAGGTTCACTTATATGGGGTTTTTGCCCCGATAAATGCAGTACCATAAATGTATTTTCTCTTATTTTCTTACCATTTTCTCTAGCTTACTTTATTATAAGAATGTAGTACATAGTATATATAAAACACACAATATATATGTTAACTAACTGTTTATGTTACTGGTAAGTACTCTCGTCAGCAGTAGGCTATTAGTCTCTTATTTGGTGGTTAATAGCAGATTGAAATTATTTGGGTTTGGTTCCCAGCCCTGTTGCTTGCAGCTTTCAGACCTTGGCTAGGTTAATCAATCTCTCTGGTTCTCCATTAACAAATCTCATGCAGCTCTATGTTTTCTCCATTTTATTGATGAGGAAGCTTGGGTACAAAAAATTCATTAATTTTCCAGAGTCTACCCATTTACTAAATGGTAAAGTTAATGTTTGAACCCAGCTTGTCTGTTCCCAAGTTCATGTTTTTTTTTTTTTTTTTTTTTTTTTTTTATATCACAGGCCGCTGCTTTCAATTCATGTAAACATTTAGAACAATATCTGGGATTTAGTAAATAATTAATATATATGAAAAAGTTAACTATTATTTTGTAAACCACCATTATATGCCAGTCACTCTGCTAGATGTGGGGATATAAAAATGAACCAAAGCCAATACTATTCTCATGGAGATGATGGTTGATTGTTAGAGAATGATAATTTAAAAAGAAGACAAAAATGTCTAATAAGCTATAGTAAAGGCTGTAAAGTGAAGATACTTGAGACTCTAATATTATATAGCAGGGGAATCAAACCTAAAGAGAGGGGAAATTCTTCCCAAAAGAAGGGACATTTGAACTGAGATTGAAAAATGAGTAAATACTAACTAGATAAAGCAAATGGTTAGAGAAAATGAGTGGTGGTTGAAAGCATGGTATTCAGAAAGAAAAAGGGAAGGGAACAGAGCCTGTTTGGCGTGACCGATGATGGCAGGCTATAGGACATGGAGGCACAAAATGAGAGATTAGCAGAGAACAGATACTGTTCTCAGAGAACAGAGAACAGAGATGTGGATGATGTTAGGGAGTTTGGATTTTTCCTAAATGTAATGGGAAATCATTGGAAGGTTTTGAACTTAAAGGCTTCATAGTCTTATAAAAAGGTCACTGGCATGAAATGCTCACATGTCCCAAAGTCTCCCACCACAGATTACCCAGAAAGTGTGATGACTCAGAATAAGTATCATGGGTAACTCAACCTTCCCCATTCCTTTTTGCTCATAACTCTTTAAAAATCAGCATTAATTTCTAATGTTGCAAATTTCGCTCCGGCTTCCATGAATATCATAGGTACAAATGCTTTCCATTCCTCTCTTCCAGTGAACTCTAAACATGTGAGTCATACCCTGCTCAATCTTAGTGTTGGGAAATATTATTGCTAGATCTCAACACTGTCTAGGACTGCTGCTGGCCCTAGGTGGTTTATTTTTTTTCCCTCTGGCAAAGTCTAATTTATTATTTAAGGTTCATTGTTTGAAACTTTTCCCTAATTTGCACATTCATTGTCTTTTCCATTGATTCTATACTATAGTCTTCATTCATATAATCTGTTATTGATTCTAGCTATAATATTCATTCTTTCATTTAGCAAAATATTTCTTAAATAACTCCTCTTAGTGGGTACTGGATTATGTGCTGAGTATTTGATGCTGAAGAAAACAGGTGCAGTTCTTGTTTTCATGGAACTTAGGTTTAGGTCTGGAAGTAACCTCCAAAGGTCAAGATCAGTCACCCAGTGGTTTGCTGGCCTGTCTCTAGGACCAACCTTTGGAAATTAAACAGTATATTCCCAGCAAATTTACTATGGCAATTCCAGATTTTAAACTCAGAGCTTCTTTGGACGTCTCCTTCTCAATTTCCTATTGTCCCAATTAGTCCCTACTCACTCATTTTCCCACTTGAGATGTTGGGCAGGAGCTTCCTCCACCTTGTTCTGCACATTCCTCTTCTTTCGATTTCCAGAACTGCCATCCTGGTTAAGATTCATGCTTTTGTACTTGGATTTTGCTTTAACATCCTAGCTGCTCTTATGGATCTGCAGTCACTCTCTTTAGCCCTTGCTACATCTTCCTAAAGTACAGCTCTGATATGTCACTTTTAACTTTCATCAAAATTTGAAAACTCTCTGTGGTACCCACATTCCTGCTGAAAGAAATCCCAGCTCTTCAGATCGATACTCCAGACCCAAACGTTGCAGTTTTCTCCCTTCAGGCATCCTGCGTTTCAGTTAAACTATATTGCTGCTCTTCTCCAAACATGTCACATGCTTTCTTACTTTTGTGTCTTTTGCTAATGAGGCTGCCTCCATCTGGAACTGCTTTCTAAAACATGTCATCTGTCAAATTTCATCTTTCAAGACCCATCCAAAATGCCACCTACTTCATTAAGCCATTCTTGAGTTTCCCAATGAGAGAGTTCTTTCGTTGTGGTTTTTCTGCTTTGTTTTACCTGAAAGTAGACCAAATACTGATAAAAGACTGCTTGTAAACAGGTTTTCATTTAGGCAGCTATTTATTAAACCATCAAATGAAAGGAAAACACTGTACCAGGTACACTTTCTTATTTCTCATGTATGTACTTATCCTATCGTCTCTTACCATCCTGCAAACATTAAGCTTATTGAGTCATTCATCTTACAAATATTTGTTGGACACTTGCTATGCTCCAGGCTCTCTGCCCATGAATGGACAAATATGGAAAGTTCCTGAGTCCATAAAGTAGGTGCCTGTTAAGAGAGGTTGTCTCTGTGCTAGACTGACAGGAATTTTAAGAACTGAAACCTGGACAAGTATTCCCTAAGGGGCAGAATTATTGTTTGATACACCTGATTGAATACATTGCTTATATATTCAATCAGGTTTATCTGAGTGTGGAGGAGGCTGGAGGTATAAAAAGCAGCAGCCCACAGTTCAAGCTCTTTTTAAGTGAAGGTTGGTTCATTCTCTCAGCTGCAACCCAAAGAGGTGACAAGAGAGGCCATGCTATTTGTCACTTTGTATCTTTGTTTGCATCTTTGTCATCCGTACATCCCATGTGCTGCTTATTTGATGATTTGAGAGTAAACCAAATTAAATACCCACTTTGAACCTTGTCCAAATGAGAATTCTCCCCCAGGATACTTCCGGTTAAGATTGTCCATATTCTATTTTTGAACAGTCAAGCCTCACAAAGGTAGGGAGCAGGCTTTGCCACTCAACACCATCAGTATACATTCTTGACTTGACTTTAAGATCTGTAAAATTAGACTAGACCTCGCTGGGACTTCCCAGATTCAGAAGCTAAAGCTTCTGAAAAGAAATGGAAAGGAATCTGGTCATGTGACCTCAGTTGACTGCACGCATCTCTCCATGTGTAGATAACCCCTAAAATGCCCTTCTCTTTCAGGGGAAGCAAAGATTCTCTTCACCTTGTTTTCATCAGGAGGAATTTCCTAAATGCTCCTAGCTCTCTGTACCCTCTCCTCCTCTACCCTGCAGAAGTAGAATGAGTTACCTGGGTGGTGGGTTGATTGGGGAAGTTAATTTATCAAAAGTCTGTACAAGGTAGATTTAGCATAAAGTGAATAAAGGATTACTCTCCTCATCTGCAAAGACTACTTCAAAGACTTTGATTAGAGACTCTTGAAAGAGTATTTAAGGTTAGTTGCTGCAATGAGATACCTATAATGCCCTAAAATGAGGTTTCTCTTCATAGAGGTCTTCCCACATTCAACAACCACCTCTAAGACACATTTTCTGAATAGTAAAAAATAAAAAAATAAAAAAATAAAAAAAATTATCATGCTAGAGGAAAGAATGAGTCATTATTTTTGTCCTTGTAGAAAATACTATATAATTTTTGTTATGCAAAGACAATGAAAGAGTATTATGTGAAAAGAAATGTAGGAAAAGAATGTTAGAGGAGAGTCTCAGGAAATAAATTAATAAGAGCATTATGTTATAGTATGAAATTAGCATGAAATTTCATTAGCATGAAATTCTTAAAATTTGTGATTTCTTTGATTCTAAATGGATATTTACTTTATACCTAATTTTGTATTTCTTGGGTTTCTTGAAAAAGGTCTTGAAATCATATTGACTTCAAGCTCTTCAAAGCCTAGATCCACCCCTGGCTTTCTGCATGTTCCACTTTGGCCCAGTGAGAGGTGACAGTCCTAGGTAATAAGTACGCCTGCTCTGTAGATCCAAACTTTACTCTAGGTAGACTATTTCAAATTTTAGATCTGTGGTTCAGCATTCATTAGAATCACCTGGACCATCTGCTCCAATGCCAGTTCCCCCCAGTGTTTCTGATTCAGTAGGTCTGGATTGAGACTCGATTTGCATTTCTGGCAAAATCCCAGGTTATGCTGGAGCTGCTGCTCCAGGCACACCACTTAGAGAACTACTGCTCCAAACCATTGGCTCTTTGGCTACACACTGGAAATACCTCAGTAGTTATAAAAAACACTGATACCGGGGCACCTGGGTGGCTCAGTGGGTTGGGGCCTCTGCCTTCAGCTCAGGTCATGATCCCAGGGTCCTGGGATTGAGCCCCACATCGGGCTCTCTGCTCAGCAAGGAGCCTGCTTCGCACTCTCTTTGCCTGCCTCTCTGCCTACTTGTGATCTCTGTCTGTCAAATAAATAAACAAAATCTTAAAAAAAAAATACTGATACCTGGGTCAAGTCCTTAGTGAATCTTCTGATTTAATTGGTCTGGTCACGATGTGTTGTATAAGCTCTCCAGGTGATTCGAATGTGCCCTCAAGTTGACAGCTAGTGGTCTAGACTGTGGGGCGGGATTCTTAGTATGCTTAAGTAGCTGATCTAAGCAGATAACCAAAATAGCATTATCAGTAATAAGGGTGATCTTTTATAATTATTATCTCCATGGTATTCCAAATGGTAACATGATGTCTATTAACTAAGAAGCCTTTGTTATGTAAAACAATTGTATATACCACTACGCCACCTGTAACTTTTTATATTTTCTAAATATAATGTCAATCTGTGTTTGGAAAATAAGAAGTTTATATGATGAAGTGAATTTGGGGGAAAAGTCATGATAGAGTTCATTAAATGCGAGACATTCTACAAGAACTAGGTAAATTAGTAATCTCTGTCTGAGACTAGAAGTTGGATTTTGTAGACTTTCGATTGGTGTGCATTTTGCCTGCATAATTTATGATGCTCTGGAAATCTAAAATAGTTTGAAGTTTCCTAATAACATTTCTTTTTTGGTATCATAATTTCATTTTCTCAAATAATTTCATGTCATTTTCCTATTTGATCTGGTTTAGTAGCTCTAAGAAAATGTATTATAATACTTTCTTAATGCTCAATTGATGAATTTTTTTCTCACCAGAAACTAAATCCCTTATGGTGGTTTCTCTATAACATAGCTATTAGCCTCAAACCAAAAGGATTGTGGCATCCCTAGATTTCTCTTTACCAGGGCCCTAAAACAGCTGGCCATTGATCCTCTAGCAAGCAGTGGCTTGAGAATGAACGTAATTTCTTTCTTTGAATATCTGGGTGCCTCGTGGAGATGGAAAGTCTTTAACTACATATTATGTCTCTATACTTATTATCATTCCATTTGGAAAAACATGTCACATAGGGCCAAAGAGATCCAGTTATGCTGTGGATTCTGCTTAAATGAATACCTGATGAAGCGATAAACCTATTTTAAAATGAATTTGCTGCTCCCATCAATTCTTTGCGACTCCGTTGCAAGGCTGAAAAATGTATCAAATAATGAAACTTGATAATCTGACCCCGCTAAATGCTGCAAGCAATGTCCCAGGCTGCACATATGGTGAGCCTTTTATTTATTTAATTTCTGATTAAAAAAAAAAAAAGAAAAAAAAAACCTCTGTGGAGGAATGTCTTTTCCATCTTCCAGATAATGCATTCAAAAACCTGGCTATGCTGGAAACTCAAACAAACCGTATTGGGTTATTTGGACAAACATAGAATTAATTTACATTAAGTGCAGTGTGACACTGTCATTAATTATGATAGAGTATTACAACAGGAGCAAAAAATGCCTAATTCCTGTGGCTGACTCTATCACTAAACAGATGATCCAAAGGGCCATGTTTCAAATAGGAGAGTTGTCCTAATTGGCAGCTGAAAGAGCCCACCTATTGAGGTCATCTCTTTTACAGTCTTTTGAACTCCACATGAATAGTCCTTGGGGTAAGAGAACATTTTTGATCCAAAAGTCATTATCAGGGCTGGAAATTCATGCCTCCCAGAAGCAACATTTTTATCCAAGTGCCTCATTTTACCCTGGTGAAAGATTAACATTCCTCATAGGAGCATTGAAACTAATTGTTACCAAAAAATTAATTAATGACATGTACAGATAGAGGTATTCCCTTGCATGAAGAGGGCTAGAGAGGAAACATATATCATTTTTCTTAATTTAATTATAATGGAATGATTATGATAGCACCTTGTTTCTGCAGGTCTTCAAAAATTGAAGGCTTAGGTGTGATTTTATCAGTGGCTGGGGAATGAGTTAAATAGCCTTTCAGTGTCCCTCTTCATTTTCTGTTTTCTCATACCTATGGAGTCGCTTTCAAATGATAAATCACTATGACTTACCATAATTATGTGTCCATATGACAATGCAGTTCTGACCCTCCAGCAACAGAAAATAGATTTTTAATTAAGTTTTTTCCAGTTATGATGAGTTTGTACTCAGCTTGCCAACTTTGATTCCACCATCTTGTGACTAATAGTATTTTTTCTGAAATAACAACTTAAGACTTCAACAATAGGTATCTATTGGTTTTGCCTGCCATTTCTCCTTCTGATAACAGCACCCCAATTTTCCTTTGGGGGTACCAGTTCTCACCCATTTCTATCCATATGGTTAGAGTAGAGTTTGACCCTCTCCTAGGCTCTGGGCTGGGTACATGGATCAGAAATATAGATGAGAGCCCAGAATCTGCTTAGATATACTGATTGGTTCAGGGATTGACAGGTAATAATGAAACTTGAGATTCCTGCTGGAAATTTTGGAAAAGAGAAGTTTTAGCTTTTGTTTCTGGTGTTGCTAAACTGATAGAAATGATTTGAGAGCTTCTATTGGAGCTCTTTGTCCTTATTTGAGGAGAGCTTACCTTAAGAAAATAGACCTGAGAAATGGAAAGGGACAGATGCCTGAATTTTGAGCACCTGGATCCAGTGGTACCTGAAGTAGTCTTTGGAATTATGAGAGATCAAGATTCTGGTTTTTCTTAGAATGGAGTAGGTTTCTATTACTTGCAATCAAAAGAGCACTCTCATACCACATACTCTGTCGTCATCATTCTGAGAACATTAACAAGGGGAAAATACAAATAATGTTGCCCCAATTTATATCTATGTACTGAAGAATCTAGTGTATTGTATTCCTAGCTCATTTCTCTACATTACGATCCATATTATTTCTAAGGTGTAGAGTACCTAAAGCAGGAGGAAGCTAAGAGTTTCTCATTTTAAAGAAGAAGAATTTAGAAATTTGGGATGATTTCATGAGAAACTGGGAATATCATATTACTGTCTTCTGCGTTTGAATGTGAAAGCCCTTGTCTTTATTTACAACCTAGATTTGGCTTAAACAGACAAGAAGCGAGAGAGAGACATAATGAGGTTTTTTTGGAGGTTAAGTTTACAGTAGCTTATCCTGTAGAATGTACAATCTTTTACAGAGGAGAAAGCTGGAATGGTTGATAAATGGGAATAAAATATTTGTAAGCAATGATTATTCAGTTTAAAACTTATTTGTAATTATTTTAGTATGAAAATATGTTTAATTAGGTAGAAATATGGTCATACAGGAATAGTGTAGTTAACCCAGGCCACTGCATTTTGAGGTCATTTTATTCAAGTTTGCTGTTCCCATTGATTGGTTTGTGTAGACTGTTCAATTCTGTGAAGGGCTTTTTTTTTTTTTTTTTTTTTTTTTATGATGTTAATCACCTGGTCACTGAGGTCTGAAATAACATGAGAAGCGTCTTTTGAACTGGCATAAAAGTAGCCTCCTATTGCCTCTTTCTACTCTTAGGTTACAAATTCTTGGACTCAGAATAGAAGTCAAGGCTTTTTGAACAGCCAGGGCCCTGTTTTTGATTGGCCTTGGTTGTTCTGTGGGTCAGCAGGCAACAGGAAAGTGGCCAGCTACATGTAGAGATGACTGAAGCTAATTAGCTCTGATGGGAATCAAACATAAGATTTTGGCATTACTAGAATTATCCTCCATGCCTTCCCCCAACTGCCAGCACACCGATGTGTGTGACACATGAGAAGCTGGCACATCCATCATTTTGTTGGGCCACAGGGCTCCCCAACACAGGTGTCCTAGTGCATCTGAAAAGGAAGGAGCTGACATTAAAAAAAACCTAATTCCAGAGGTGCCTGGGTGGCTCAGTGGGTTAAAGCCTCTGCCTTCATCTCAGGTCCTGATCCCAGGGTGCTGGGATCAAGCCCCGCATGCATCGGGCTCTCTGCTCAGCAGGGAGCCTGCTTCCTCCTCTCTCTCTGCCTGCCTCTCTGCCTACTTGTAATCTCTATCTGTCAAATAAATAAATAAAATCTTGAAAAAAAAAAAAACAAAAACCCTAATTCCACTACTTGTCAGCCCTTCCTCCTAACATTTGACCAGTGAATTAACATCAATAAATTAAAATCACTTTTAGTTGGGGATGAGTTTTATATTCTTAAAACGTTCTTTTTTCTTTATATGTGTTCTAAGTATCAACTATGTGTGGCAAGTGTTATGAGTTAAATTGTGTCCTCCCAAAACTCATATCAAGTCCTACTGCTTAGTACCTCACAATGTGATCTTATTCAGAAATGGAGTTTTTACAGAGGTGATCGTGTTAAAGTGGGGTCATGAGGTGGGTCTGAATCCAGTGTGACAGGCATGCTTATAAGAAGGGGTGGGTTGGAACAGACATGCACGGAAGGAAGACACTGTGATGAGATGTAGGTAGGAACAAGGCAGCCATCCACAAAGCAAGAAGTGAGGTCTGGTCCAGATCTTTCCCTCACAACCCTTAGAAGGAACCATCCTATTGACTCCTTGATCTTGAACTTCTATTCCCCAGAGCTATGAGACAATACATTGTTGTTGAAACCATGTAGGTGGTGGTTCACTGGTATGGCACTCCTAACAAACTAATACACACAGTTGGCCGGTGTCTGAGGCCCTGTAGCTCAGGATGCAGCATTTAACCGTCTTCTGTGAGGAAGTTACCACATTTTAATGTAAACTCAGGAGACTTGTCCATGAACACACAACTATCTAGTAGAAGAGCTTGGCTTATAATCTGGGTGTTTAATTCCAAGTTTAGTGGGTTTTCCTCTCCCCCCAAAAAAACAACTTTAGGAAGCTAAGGGATATATCTATATCTATCTATATATATTAGAAATATATATATAGGTATATACATATATATATATATATATATAAATGAAAAAAAATTTAAAAGGCAACAAACAAAAAATACTTGAGAATACCCATTTAACTGCCATCCAAATTTAACAAATGTTAACATATTATTACATTTCCTTCAGGTTTTTTCTTCAAGAAATAAGTCATTATAGATATTTCTCTTAAATTCCATTCATATAATTCTTGAATTCTTGAACGCCTCCTCCAAGGCAAACACAACCATTAATTTGGCTTATATTCAAGCCATATTTTAATATTTTCAGTGTATTATCCAGTAAAAAATAATTCTGCACAAAGTAATCTTGCAATGGAAATCACTGAGCATTTTTTGTATGTATATTTATAAGAGCTTTCTTTAGATTAATGCACCTAACACCCAAAATGATAGGCTAAAGGGAGGCACATCTCCATTTTCACTAAATATTGTCAGATTGATCTTTAAGTTGTTTATTCCCAATCATACTCTCACAACATATGAGAATTAATATTTCCCCATATCCTTGGTATTGTCATATTTTAATTTTTTGGAATTCTGGTGTAATGTTTTATAAGATATTATTTATTTGTTTATTTATTATTGAGCATGGGTGAGTGGGAGGGAGGGCCTGAGGGAGGGCCTCGAGCAGACTCTAAACTGAAGATGGAGTGTGATCTCAGGACACTGAGGTCATGACCTGAGCCCAAATCGAAAGTTGGATCCTTAATTTTTTTTTTTTTAAAACAAGGCTTAATTTTTATTTTTTTAGAGATAATGCTATTGCACACTCACAAGACTGCAGTGTCGTCGGATAAACACCTTTTATATGCACTGGGAAACGTGGAAAAAAAAAGATTTCCAGAAAAAATATTAATTATTGAGTTATGTGCTTTATGGTGACATTTGCATTATTGTGGTGGCCTGGAACTAAATCTGCCTGCCCTGGGCCCTGATGGCAGCACTTTCCCCCTCCTCCCTCCAGGCAGGCCCAAGAGTGGGAACAGCTCCCCCTGTTGTTAGCATCTGGAAGTCTCCCTCTGCTTTTTGCCTTGCTTTCTGCTTCCACAGCTCCGAGGAACAGAGCGCATCTATCTGATACATTGGGCAATTCTCCTTTTGTGTATATACGAGCTAGGTATATTTTGCATATTATACAAATTGTGTGAACATCATTTCTTTCTCTCTTTAAAATTGTTTTTAAAAGTGGCAGCTTTCTTTCCTGTTCTATTATACTCTCTGTTACCACCAAACTGACTAAAAGTGCCTTGTAAACCGCATGGAGGAGGTTTGTTTGTTTGCCATCTCTGAAAAACTTTTATTTTCGCTACATAAAATTGAGAAATGTATAAACATTTAGCAAACAATATCTTAAACAAAAGGAAAAAAAGTTTTAAGAAGTTAACAAACGGAGAAAAAGTTGTACTTTAAGCTCTGCTAAGATAATTTATGAATTTAAGGTTAGTCTAAACAAAATTTTATGAAGTTGGAATAGGGAATTGTTGTTTAGGGTTTTCTTTTCCCCAGTTTTTCAAATCAAAATTTATTCAGATACATATTAATTTACTTGTGCAGATGTATAATATAAGCTTATGTGTATGAAAACAGCACACAAAAATGTTCATGCCATAGAAAAATGTTCTTAAAAAAAATATTTTAAATGTTTGTATCCATGCCAACTTTTGATGATTGTTAAAGTAACTGGAGATCTTTAACTTAAATCTTTAACTTAATATTTTCTAGTTCTAGAGGGTCTGGTGAAAATAATACATCTGTAAGAATTACAGGAAATGACACTTTAATGGAAAAATACTATCTGAAAACTATAATGCTAAATCTACTTGAATAAAAGTAATTGTACTATCAATTAAATAACTATCTAACTAACTATCTAAATAATACCTAAAATAAAAAGAGATAAGTCCAAATAACTTTAAAGACAGAAAACACATGCAGATGTTATGCTGTGGTTGTGGGAGTTCAGGACCGGCCTGCGGTGAGCTCAGTCAAATCCGCAGGGGTCCCTGGTGGTGTGGCCCAGCTGCCTGCCTGGACCCTCAAGTCTTGGCTCTTCTCCTTCCTGGGGGTGCTGATGATCCAGGGGTTCTCTGACACTTCTGGGTCTCTGTGGGCAGCTGGTGGAGGAGCAGGAGTAAAAGGGCCACTTGGGAAAAGCTGGAAGTTGGACTCCGCTTTGGCCAACATTTGCCTATTGTGATCACTTTCTTTCTTTAGCTCCTTGAGGCTTCTCTCGGTCAGCACAGCTGCCATCCAGCTTTCCTGAGCTCTCTTTGCATGGAAGAGGATCTCCTTTTGATAGTGCAAGGTATTTTCCTCCAATTCTCTCCTGGTGTCTTCAGCGATCTCCTTGTAGAAGTCTCGAGTCTGAGACATGGCCTTGATGTTTCTACGTGTGCAGGAAAGATTCCACTTAATGTCTGCGCACTGCTCTTCTGCCTCAGACCATTTTCTCTCAACGGGGCTGATGCATTCTTGATATAATTTAGGCAGAGTTTGAAGCTTCTGTTTCAGCTGCTGAATCTCCTCTTCAAGCTGTGAATTTTCACGCTGCAAAGAGGCCTCCTTGGCTTGAAGATCTGTTATTTGTCCCATAAGCTCCTCATTCATTTGCTTTCCTTCCTGCAATTGTCTGGCTAGTTCCTGCTTTTTCGCTTCAGCACTTTGAAGGGACACATTGGAGTCAGCATCATCAGTGACACCCTTCAGTTCACCCTCTGACCCATGGATGGGGCCATCATCATTTTCTGTTTCCCTCTTTTCCTCAACCTCACAGTTGACATGACCCAAATGATCTCCAAGGTGAGTGGGCCCAGGGAAGGTCTTCAGCAGGTTTTCACCCACCGGTACTAACTGGCTGACTTTCTCGTTCAGGGCCTGTTGGAATCCTGCGTTTGACTGTTCAAGCCTTTCTTTCTCCTGCTCCATTTCTTGGAGTCTCTGCTTCCATCTCGCAGTTTCTTGGGCGAGCCGCTCTGCACTCTGTAGATCAGGAGGGTTTCCATTCAAATCACCCAGGGTTTTCTTCCAAAGCTCTTCTCCATTCTTCTCTGATGCTTTGAAGATGGGTCTGTCACCAGTCTCTTGAGATGATTTAGGAGGCTGGCCCTTCAGTAACTTTTTCAAAAAGTCAACAGTATTCTGAAGAGACAGCCTACAGTGGGTTGTATTTATTGATGATAAGCACGAGGTTTTTAAGGTGGGAAGACTGGCCTCTGCCCCAGGCAGACCTCTGGCATCATCAGCTTGTGTCAGCGGTTCCATATTCTCAGTGCCTTTCCCACAGATTTCAGCGTGGGCGAAACACCTTTCGCCTGACACCTTCACCCTTCTCAAAATGTGTTGTTTCTTCACTGGCAAAACCAGTATCACAGTTTATACCAGGATCTCCCAGGGAAATCCACGGAGACCTGAAACGTGTCTCTAGCTTTCAGAAATCACCAGTGGAGGACCGCACAGGTGGTCTAGGACCAAGTGGAAAGTGAATCTATGGCAGGCAGGAGGCCATCCAGGGCTGTGGAGAGCTCCCCAGCTCTGCCTCCAAAGGCCAGTGTTCTCTGGGTCTCAACTGAAGCCTCAGAACCTTGGGGGGCGCTCTACCTCTAAGGTAAACAGTTGCCTGACAACCAGAGCACAGCAGTTGCATTGGGGGATGGGGAGGCCAGCCAGCTTCTAGGAGACAGTTGCCCTCTAACTTTGCCCTGAAATAAAAAGTGATCTCACTTCTACAGGCATGGGGGGGAGGTGGAAAGCACTGATTGTGGCCAGGTGCCCAGCCACTCAGGGCCCACGTGACCCGACAGGAAACCTATGGGTGAAAGCAGGGCCAGAACTTGACCATTCTCTCAAGGCCCCCATCTGTGAGTGAGGCTCATTCTCTTGATTTAAAGCTTCCTTCTGCTTCAGAGAAGCCTGGCACTGTCCTCCAAGGTCTCAGGGATCTGTGTCCCCTCAGCCACTCTGGGCAGGGAGCTTCCCAGGAGTGAAAGGGTCTCCCCAAAGGTATTAAGACAATGGATTCTAATTCTAGCAAGTCAGAAGAAATCAGCTGGAGCTGGCAGAATCTCATGAATTCATGAATTTTCTGTGGAGGCAGCATGTCCAAGAATATTTGGAAGGGATTAACTCTGTTCTAGGGGTGACTGCAGTGGTCCATGTGGTTCTCCATCTTTAGCCCATCACCCCCAAGATGGCCCCCAGGAGGGTCTCTGGTCCACAAAGTCATTTCCAGAAGCGGGCCTCTGGGGAGAGGGCAGGTCCTTTTTTGGGCTCAGTTTGCCACCTTTTGTTTCATTAAACCATGTCTTACTCCCCAGGCATCTTTCTGGCAGACACAGCTCAGACCCTCCTTGTCCATCCGCTGGGGCTCCCTCAGGAGCAACTTGTCCTTAGTCCCTTTATCTGAGGGAGAAACAAGAGAACTGCCAGGTGAGGCCATGCTGGGGGTCCTGAAGACTGTTAACGTTCAGACCACAGGGGCTGCATGGGAGAGGACAGAGGCTCTGGCCCAGCTGGTGGTGCGGGCAGGAAATGGCCAAATGCCTACAGAGAGACTGGGTTCTTTTCTTTTCATTAGACCATTTCTTAAGTAAACTTTCTCTGAAACTCATTCTGTGTTGTATTGGTGTAACACCCAGCATTTGAATAACCCCCAATTTTATTGAGATACAATTTACCTATCACACAATTTATCCATTTTAAGTGTACAATTCCACGAATTTCAGCATATATAGAATTACACAACCATCACAATGAGCTTAGAACATTTCCATTACTGTAAAAAAAAAAAAAAAAAAAAAAAAAAGATCTCGCCAAGCCTGTCATTTCTATCCCCTTTGGCCCATTAGGTGTCAGAAGGAAATCTAAAATTTTCTGGGCTTCACAAATACCCTCAGGGCGAACCTTTCTTCCCAGTTTATGTACCTACCTGATAAGTAGTTTCTTTGCCATATTGGATTAGCAATACTTCCCTGTCTGATAAGCTTTCTCATTACTTAAAGACTTTAAAACAAAACAAACCAAAACAACAACAACAACAGCAACAACAAAACCCCAAAGCCTTTTCAGGCTCTTTCACCTGTTTGCAGGTGCAATGTGTGTGTGCGCGTGCTCAGGTTCTCAGGACGCCCCCTCCTTGTGCCTTCTTTGTCCCACAGCTTGGATCTGAGAATTAGGGTTAATCTTGCGGTGAATGAGCTTCACTGAGCAGAGTGGGGAACGGAAGGGCCTGGTGTTTGCCACGTGCTGTGAACCTCAGTGCTGCTGTTTCTGTATGTGAATGAAGCCACCTTTGCTGGAAACGCCTTCCAGTTTGCCAACGGGATCAGATTCTTTATGGCTCATGGAAGTCTCATGGGAATTTGTCCTCTGACTGGTATAATTGCTGAAGACGCTTGCTGGAGCCTGGGGTAGGTGGTATGCGAGGAGGCGGCAGAAGTTGTCTAGAACCAGAGGAAGTGTTTCGAGATTCCAGGAGGACGGGGCTCCTGGGTGGTTCAGTCAGTTAAGCGTCTGTCTTAGGCTCAAGTCATGATCCCAGGATCCTGGGATGGAGCTCCACATAGGACTCCTTGCTCAGTGGGAAGGCTGTTTCTTCCTGTTTCTCTGCTTGTTGTTCCTTTGTTCCTCTTGATTGTTGCTTTCTCTGTCCGAGGCCGCGTCCAGGGGTGGGGGGTGTTTGCCCAGGAGCCGGGGCGCGCCCCTCACCTGCGGGGACCTGCATGGATCCTTAATTGACTTGAGCCACTAGGGGCCCCCAACAATCTGATGTAAATAAAAAATGTCATATATATATATATATATATATATACACACACACACACACACTATACATGTATATATATATATATATATATATATATATATATATGGCCATATAGAACATATAGTATTTCATATAATTTAAAAATTATATGAAAGCTATTATACTTTATGTATTCTACTGCAACTTGCTTTTTGTACTTAATGTATTTGTGAGATTTAGCTAAGTTGATATATGCTTTTCTAGTTCACTCATTTTCATGGCTATATAGCATGCCATTGTATAATTATATCATGCTTTATTTATGCATTTTCCTCTTGGTGGATATTGAAGATATTTCTGATTTTTCTGGCCATGGCAATCAATATTGCTGTGAACATACTTACACATGTCTTCTTGCACATACATGTAAGAGTTTCTCTATTTGGCCAGGAATGGGATTGCTGACCCATAGGATAAATATGCCTTAAATGTTACAAATACTGCCTAATTATTCTCTCAAGTAAATTGTTTAATTAAAAAAGTAAATTACATACCTATCAGCAGAGTATGAGAGTTCCCATTACTTTATACGCTTTTTAATAACACTTGGTATTGTTTTATTTTAAAGTTGTTAATCTGATAGTTTTAAAATAGTAAATCTGTGTATGCTGATAAATTGGCAATAGACGAAAAAAAAGTTCTAATTTGCAACATCTCTCCATTTGCTTGGTATAAATACTGGCATCATGACCAGTATCAAGTTACTAACATGACCTCACTGAATGTTGACAGTGTGAAGTTGGGGAATGATGGGTACAATCAGCTCTAGCATGATCATTCACTCACCACTGGTCATATTTACGTTTCTCTTACAACCAGTTAGATTGAGCATCTTTCCCTATGTTTTTTTTGTCATTTATGTTCCTTATTATATGAAATTCTGCTTGTGCTTCTGACCATTTTTCTCTTGGGCTGTTGTTCAATTTTTGTTGATTTGTAAGAGTTTATTATTTATTTTAGATACTAATTATTTGTTGGTTATGAATGTTAAATATCTTCTCCCAACTTGTCCTATCTTTTTACTTAGCTTAATGGTGTATTTTGTTGCACAGAAGTTAAATTTAACATAGGTAAGTTTATCATTCTTAGTCTATGGTTTTTTGCTCTGTGTGTTTAAAGTTATTTCCTACCTCAAGTTTATAAATGTTTACATAAATTTTATTTTATTTTTTATTTTAAAGATTTTATTTATTTATTTGACAGACAGAGATCACAAGTAAGCAGAGAGTCAGGCGGAGAGAGAGAGGGGGAAACAGGCTTCCTGCCGAGCAGAGAGCCCGATGTGGGGCTTGATCCAAGGACCCTGAGATCATGACCTGAGCTGAAGGCAGAGGCTTTAACCCACTGAGCCACCCAGGTGCCCCGACATAAATTTTATTTTAAACATGTGAAGATTCTTGCTTCTATTTTAACATTTAATCCTTTGGAATTGAATGTTAATGGAATGAAGTAGGGATTTTATTTCATTTGTTTTGATAGTATTTATTTAATCTGCCTTTCATTTCTCATTGATCTAAACTGTCCCCCATAAATCAAATGTGTAGGCTGTTTATAGGTTCTTCAGTTTGTTTCATTGGTCAACTTACATATTTATGCATAAATACTATACTGTGTCAAGCTATAGTGATAATGATACTTCCCTGTATTCCATCTTGTTATCCCACAAAGTTATTTTAGCAATCTTGGCTGTATGGAATAGTGCTTAAGAGCACACTGGAGACCAGCCGGACAGGGATCTTTGTTCTGTCTGTCTGAACTTGTATAGGATTTTCATCTTTTTGTGCCTGAGTTTTCTCAGATGCAAAATAGGGATGAAATAGTATCTACCTTGTAGATACGGTTATTATGGATATTAAAGAATTGTGTGTGAAGTTTTTAGAAAAGTGCCCAATTCATGAAGAAGGTGGTTATGTATTTGCTGTTACTGTGTAAACACAATGTCAATTTATCAGGTCTTCTAAGATTTTCATTGAATTTACATGTTAATATGGGGAACAATTGACATCTTTATGATATTGAATTTTCTTTTTCAGGCAAATAACTTATTTCTTCATATATTTATGTCTTCTTTTTTAAAAAAAATCTTTTAAGATTTAAGATTTCCCTGTAGCATCCATGTAGATCTTTTCTTATATCTCTCATGAGTACCTTTTATTCTTTTCCATTGCTATAATATGTACCTTAAAATTTTAGACATTTACTTTGATAGGAGTTTGAGTTTAAATTTCATAAAGTATTTAGGAAATTTTGATAATAACTTTATTAAAGTCGTGCATGATTTGGAGGATAATTTTTCTCTTTATAATATTCCATTTATGAACATGTTTTAAAATTTTTTTAAGTCCTAGGTAAATGGCATACAAGATATGTTAGTGTTATGCTTAGGTACTTTATAGTTTTTGATTCTGAGTGTACATTTTCTATTTGAGTAACTATAGATAGGGATGTAATTAATTTTTGCCTATTGTTCCTATTGTAAAACTATTAGTTTTTGCAGTTTGTCTGAAATTTTCTTGAATTTTCTAGTGCAGATAATTATATCACCTGCAAATGATGACAATTATGTTTTTGTACAAATCATGTGTCCTTTTAAAATTACTTTTTAATTGACTTGAAAATCTAATGAAATGTTGAGCAGTGAGAATGGTAGAAAGTAATTGTTAATATTTTTCTTTAGTAATCCACAAAAACTAACAGTTAGTGGCTTGGTGAGATCTGAAATTCTATCAATAACTTACTTCTACTTTGTTACACTAATATCCATTGGATTATTTTGCATTTTGAATAGATCTTTTAAGCTGTGCTTGAGGGTTTTTTTTTTATTACTATGCATTATCATTTGGGAAATATTGGTTCACTGAATTTTGTAGATATTTTACATGACAAATTTCATTATACAGCATCAAAAGAAATCACATTCCGTAATATAACCACCTATCTCATCAAAACAGTCTTTAAACATTGGGACATTATCAAGCCCCTGGTCATGATTTTGTTTTCCAAAATTCTCATTTTCACTTAAAAGCTCAAATTTTATCAACTGGCATTAGGTATTGTTGTCAGTTTTCCTAAAAGTGACAGGTTCACTACCTCATGTTTTGAAAAAATGTATGCCAAAACCAAAGTTTGATAGCCATAATTTGCCTATTAGTCATTCTTTCAAGGAGAAGTAGTGTTCCATGAAAAAAGTGGTAATTTATTTTATAATTTAAAAAAACAGTAATGTCTCAAGATAACTTGAGTTTGTGAATATGCAGCAGAAAGTGCTTTATACACTTCTTGTTTTGTCACTCTGAATACTAAAAAGATACATAAACATTGGTTGAGATTTAATAAAATAAGACTACCACTTCATGGAGCTCATCCTTGAGTGATAGTGGCTTTCTGGGAGGATTATTTTTCAAGTGGATGGTGGTAAAACAGAAAGCACCACTCATAAGAGTTCAGTGTCAATGCCTGGATTTTAACAGTTTACCCACCAGTGTTACTGCAATATCAGTATAAATGTCAACACAATGAAAGTGGCAAATAAAATCTTCATATCATGAAAAATATGATTTTGATTTTGTATATATTTTCCAATTCCTCTAAGCTTTCAGTATTATTTATTAGGTGTTTCTCTCAAAAATACATTAATGCTGAAATGAAAAGTATCCCATTTGATAATCTTTTATTAGGTAATTTTAAACTATTTATATTTGTTGATATTGCTGGCTTATTTAAATTTAAGTAATCTCTTATATTCTCTGTTACCATGTTGTTTTTGCTTTTTCTTTTCCCTACCTTTTTTTCTGGCTTTTATTGTTGCGATGTGAATTGATATTTATTTGTCAAGTTTTTTTTCCCCCACTATTTTAAAAGTTTGATATTTGAATTGGTTTTTTATTATATGTATTTTTGTTAAGCAGTTTAACATCATCATTATCACTGTCATTATTATTATATCTTAGCTTTTCTTTTATATTTTATTTCTTTCTGCTTCATTCTGACTGAACACTTTTGTACTTGCCTTCAAATTAATTACTTCTCACTTTGTATCCAGGGAATCATTTATAACCTATCCTGAAAGTTTTATTTTAGCAAATTTTTAGCTAATTTTTAATTTCTAAAAATTCTTATTCTTTTTTTGTCTACTCATTCTTGATTCATATCCAAGTGCTTTAGTTTCATAATTTGTGTTGCTATTTTATGAAAATTATTCCTTTCTTTATTTCTTTGAGGATATAAAATATACCTACTTTAAAGTCATTTTTGACATTCCTAAAATTGGATTTTCTTCTCTTAGCTCTATTATTTATCACATACTTGAAATTTTAGTTTGCAATTCTACCTTGAGTGACAATACTTTTCCACGTTCTCTGGGCTCGTTCTTTCCTGTCTGTGGTTTTGTAGACAGACTCAACAAATACTGTGGCTTCCCCTTATCTAAAACCAGGTTTCATACTGCTGCTTCTGTGCTCTTGTCCCATAATAATATTGAAGAAACATCTGTATGACTCAGTTGTGATCTTTTGGGCACCCTGGCTGGGATCCTACCTACTTGAATGTTTCTGCTTCTTCGGCGTACCCACCCCCCCCATCTAATCATATTGCTTCATATAAACCAATGTCTTGGGAATTTGTATGGCTTTTCCAGCTTTTTAAATATTTCTCTTATCTTATTTCAGGTCTTTTATTTAATGCAGTTCGCCTGCCTCAGGTATTTCTCCACATCCTTTGTGAATCAAAATCCCAACTGCCTTTTCTGCTTTAAGTTTTCCATCAAAAGAATGTGCTATTTTGGGCTCTTGCCCGTTTTCTCCCAAAATATGTTGACAGTCTAACCCCCAGTGTGATGGTATTTGGAGGTGGGGGCCTTTGAGAGGTAATGAGGCTCAGATGCAGTCATGAGGGTAAGGCATGCACTGAGGAAAGGCCACGTGAGCATGCAGCAAGAAGGCAGTAATATGCAAGCCAGGAAGTGGGCTTTCCCCAGGAACCAACTCTGTTGGACCCTTGGTCTCAAACTGCCCAGACAGAGAAATACATTCCTATTGTTGAAGCTACCTGGATTGTAGTATTTTGTTATAGCAGCTGTTCTGGAATCTGGTTGATTTAGTGCCTATGGCCCCTAGTTACCACTGTTTCTGTTCTATTTCCAGCCCTGTGTATATTTACATATTTATACAGATGTCCATGTTTTAAATATTTTTAAAGTACTCAATCTCTCAATACTCTGTGTATGTCATGGAAAAGGTTGAGGCATTAATTCAAGACACCATCTTGATTGGAAGCCTTTAGGCTATTTCTTTAGGAACTTCTATTAAATAAAAATGTAAGCTCAAATGGTAATACAACAGAGATAGAGGCACTGGATTAATTAGTAGAGTGTTTAGGACAGGAGCAATTATGCATATTGAATTCTCTGCAGCACTCACCACAATGTTTTGCATGTAATAGGTACTCATTATCTGTGAAGCCCCTGGCATTTGCAGATCTAACATTTGTGGTTTTGAATTTTCCCAAGTGACCTCCAGAGGGTCCTAAAATTTTGCTACTCCCAGCATGAGCATCTCATGGTGACTTTGGTTCTCTGTTCTTTATCAGGTGATCTTTATTGCACACAACCATCAAATGCTCACAACTGAATTTTTTTATGTGTAGAATAGGGATGAAATAAAAGATACATGATCTAATAAAAATTTAAAAAGGGGTAAATTTATGGCTTGGACATATAAAGGAAAGATTTTTAATAGAATGGGGTTCTGAAGAAAGCTAAGAACCTCTGCTAAATGTTCTGAAATAGGGAATTCAGGAATATGTAGAGGATTCTGGAAGTATTCCTAATGAATGTCAAATGTCCTCTATAAATATTTGTTGATTAGAAGTAATTTGAACTGGTCTTAGAAGTTATGTGATATGATTTGGGAAACAATAGGAAGACTCCACTCTCCCTAAAATCCTCCCCTCTTATTATAGTATCTGATATTATATCATGAGAGACTCATTACTTTGTGGCAAGTATTGGCCTGTCTCTGCAAGTACCTCTTTATGCTTATCTTCATCTGTTACTGTGTAAAGAGCAGACACATGGTCACCAGCCCTTTAGGTAAAAAGGTCTCAGATCCATGGACCAGAAACTTTCTCAACATCTCATATGTGCCAGAGACTCTTGGAGGTATTTTGTGGATGATACAAAGATGACACATCAGTGCTTGTCTTTTGTGAATTCACAGCCCAGTGGAAACATGGAAGGAATGAAAGAGTAAGACATAATGTAATGAGTGACAGTAATTTAAGGAGTGACATATGTATTAATGATGTTATCCTCTGGTAGCTTAGAGGAGAGAACAATCAGTGACTCCAGGAGAAATAAGAAAAGTCTTCAGAGAGGTGGTCACATTTGTATCTTGTGAGGGACTAGGGGAATTGCTTACTAGGAAGAGATGGGGGTGATTCTTAGGAGGATTCTGAGGCATTCTGAGCACCTATGTCCAGATCTGGAAGGTGAAAAGATGAAAGAAATGAGGGTCTCAGAAAAGGGGTAGGAATGTCAAAGACAGTTTATTTCATGCCATTGTCTGCTCTGCTCCAGCCAGCTAAGAGACATGAAGAAAAATCCTTCAAGTCCATGACATGAGGCATTATTCCTCACCTGAGTCAGACTTCAGTGATTTCATTTTATTTATTTTTACTGGATGCCTGGGATAGAGTGAAAATAAAGCTTGCTGAGAAGTCTGAAGACTCAGCTTCTAGACTGGTTCCATCACTTATTATTTCTATAATTCCATGCAAACCATTCAACTGGCTGGTGCTTCGGTGTCTGCAGTATACAACAGTGGTGGCTGCTCCAGCACTGCAGTGTTTGCTGAGGATCTCAAACAGTGTATTTGAAAATACACTGAAAACTACAGAGTACTACACAAATTCAAAATTAAGATGAGTTATCTTTCAGCAAGTTCCTGGGCCAGGACAATGCAGGGATCACCAGGGATAATGTGTCACCAAAGGGTGGGTTTAAGGCACACAGGCCAATAGAGTGGTAGAGGAGACTTATTGCCACAGAGATATTTTCTGAATGGTAGTTGAGCTGATGCCCAGGATGAGGGTTCATGTGCTATACGCTTGGTTATCCCAACCCTCGTCCTGCTTCTCATCTGCCATTTTGTAAGTGAGAATGTGACTATAGCTGGGGACTTGCAAACTCATCTTTAGCAATAATGAAACAGTTTAAGGGAATGCCCCTTGGGCAGAGAGCATCACCTTTGTCTATGGGCAACCCCTACTTTAGTAATGAAGAAAGGTGATTAGAGCTGTTTTTTCTTTAGCACATACTTGCTAATTCAGCAGAAACTGGAACCTGCATCTCCTATTACACTGTTGTCTTTTGTATTTTGAGGAAAACAGCATTCCTACTTTTTTTTTCTCCATGATACAAAATTAGCTAAAGACTAATAAGCTAAAGTGGTAACCTTGAATTTTGTGAAAGTTAAGGAAAATTTAATGCCATGAGTTATACATCTGCAACAGAAATGAGTCCCAGTGCACCCCTTCTGCTCTCAGATTCTGGGCATGCTGATAAAATACCAGAAGACATGCAATACAATGAAAATTGGTTCTTTGGGTATCATAGCACCTTGACTTAGAAGGGCTTTAACCTTGGCCTCATGCTTCCTGTGGGGCCTGTTGCCTATGCTGTGTAAGTACTAGAACTAGCAAGCAGTGCTCAGAATTTTTCATCTGAGTAAAATTAAAAATGAAACCTTCAAAGTCCTATCGATCCTAGGCATGTTCTATATGCATTAAATTGAACCTAATGGACTGAGAAATGAGCATTTCAGCACGTATAGGTAAGAATTATTTGTATGAGAATAGATTACTCACATGCCCTTTATCCAGCACTATATGTATTTATCGACATGGCTAGGTAACACCAAAGCATTCTGTTGAATCTCTCTGAGATAACGGCGAATCAATTCTCATTCAGGCCACTTAAAGTTTGCTCAACATTAATCCATCATTAGCTCTTGGCTTTGCTTCTCTAAAATGTAAATGGACAAGATTTAATGAATATTTTGACCATTGGAAACACAGAGTAAGGCCTTAGCATGAATACAATACAGAAAAAAATGTGCGACTATACAGATTTCTGAGCTCCTGATCATTGACCCCATGTGTCTTCATTTGGCCTGTATCTCTGTGTTGTAATGGGTATTCCCCCATCCCTATAGTTTTTCCTTGTGCAGTCTTACCTGCTTCCAGATTTTAACTATCTCTGTATTCTTAGAACTCTCTGGCCTATATCCCTGTCTTGAACTTGGCCTTGAACTTCAAACTCCTATAGCCAATGGACTGCTGGAAAAAACCTCTTTAGATATTGTACTGTCACCCACAACCCAGCATATCTAAAAGTTTAACTTGTCATATTGCCACACCCCCAACCTATACAAGGGAAGCCTTGTATTTTAGGTCTCACTTCGGCTCTACTGCTCCCTCCTCTCAGCTCCCATATTCAATCAAGTCCTTATTTTATTGCCTAAATTGAGCTCACATAGACCCACTTCTCTTATCCCTAGAAACAATGCTCTAGTACAGACTCCCATTATCTCATGTTTTGAGAGCAGCTGTTCCCTAATCCTGCTTCCAGTATAGTATCCGTTTCCCCAGATGCACTTTCATGTATCTGGAACCAGAATCATCCTAAAAACATGCACTTTGGTCCACATAGTTCCCCTTCTTTAGAATCTCTCATTGGTTTCTTAACATCTACCGACTGATGTTTAACTTCTTAACAGGGCTCACAGATCTTTCCTGACTTGGCCTGCCCTTGACTTACTAGCTTTAACTCTCATCCTGAGTGTACCGTGGATTTTGCCCTCCATACTTGCAATATTGCTTCACACTGTGTATCTTTATTCATGGCCTTTCCTCAGGAGGCAACAGCCTGCTCTTATCTCCACCTCCAGTTAGCCCTGGTTCCTCTTTCAAAACTCAGCAGCAGCATCCTTTCTCCAGAAAGCCTTCTCTGAAATCCAATTTGAAGTAATTAATCCTCTTTTATGCTCCATCACATCCTCTGCATACCTCTCTATATTGAAATTTTATTGAAAGTTTTGTGCATGTTTCTACTTGACTAGACCATCAGGTTTTTGATAAAAAGACTATTTTGTCTTCATCTTAGTGCCTTCAACATGAAGCCCGATGCCTTCCATTTGGTAAATGATTAAAAATGTTTCTTAAATTGTTTTTGAGTTAAATTAATACATTTTACACAGAATTTCCTTTTCTTCAGCTGAGAGCTTTGGAGAATTGGGTAGACTATTGAAAAAAAAAAAGTTGGAAGAATTCTTTTGATAGTCTCTGTGTCACTTATAGGTTAAAGTAGGTTTTAAGAGGTTTTTTCTTTAAGTCCTAAAGGGTATACACTAAAGTTTCAGCTTAATTTTTAAAATTATGTTACATGAGTCACCACACAGTACATCATTACTTTTTGATGTAGTGTTCCATGATTCATTGTTTGCATATAACACTCAGTGCTCCATGGATTCTATGCCCTCCTTAATATCCATCACCAGGCTAACCCATCCCCCCATCTAAAACCCTCTGTTTCTCAGAGTCCACAGTCTCTCATGGTTTGTCTCCCCCTCCAATTTTCCCCCCTTCATTTTTCCCTTCTTTCTCCTAATGTCCTCCGTGCTATTCCTTATGTTCCACAAATAAGTGAAACTATATGATAATTGACTTTGTCTACTTGACTTATTTCACTCAGCATCATCTCCTCCAGTCCCATCCATGTTGATGCAAAAGTTGAGTATTCGTCCTTTCTAATGGCTGAGTAATACTACATTGTATATATGAACCACATCTTCTTTATCCATTCGTCTGTTGAAGGACATCTCTGCTCTTTCCACCATTTGGTTATTATGGATATTGCTGCTAGGAATATTGGGGTGCAAATGGCCCCTTTTTTCACTACATCAGTATCTTTGTGGTAAATACCCAGTAGTGCAATTGCAGGGTCATAGGAAAGCTCTATTTTTAATTTCTTAAGGAATCTCTACACTGTTTTCCAAAGTGGCTGTACCACTTTGCATTCCCATCAACAGTGTAAGAAAGGTTCCCCTTTCTCCACAACCTCTTCAACATTTATTGTTTCATGCCTTGTGAATTTTTGTCATTCTAACTGGTGTAAGGTGGTATCTCAATGTGGTTTTGATTTGAATCTCCCTGATGGCTAATAATGAATATTTTTTCATGTGTCTATTAGCCATTTGTATGTCTTCTTTTGAAAAGTGTCTGTTGGTGTCTTCAGCCCATTTTTTGACTTATTTGTTTTGTGGTGTTGAGTTTGAGAAGTTCTTTATAGATCTTGGATATCAGCCCTTGTCTGTAGTGTCATTTCCAAATATCTTCTCCCTTTCCATGGGTTGCTTTTTTGTTTTGTTGGCTGTTTCTTTTGCTGTGCAGAGCTTTTTATCTTGATGGAGTCCCAAAAGTTCATTTTCACTTTTGTTTCCCTTGTCTTTGGAGATGTGTCTTCAAAGAAGTTTTTGTGGTTGATGTCGAAGAGGTTACTGCCTATGTTCTCCTCTAGGATTTTGATGGATTCTTGTCTCACACTGAGGTCTTTCATCTATTTTTTTAGCATTTTTTTTACAATTAACATATAATTTCTTATTTGTTTCAGGGGTACGGGTTTGTGATTAATCAATCTTACACAATTCACAGTCAGTGCTCTGCATAGCACATACCCTCCCCATGTCCATCCCCAACACCCCATCCATCCCACCCCCCCTCCACTCCAGCAACCCTCAGTTTGTTTTCTGAGATAATGAGTCTCTTATGGTTTGTCTCCCTCTCTGGTTTCATCTTGTTTCATTTTCCTCTTCCTTCCCCTATGATCCTCTGTATTGTTTCTCAAATTCCTTGTATTAGTGAGATCATATGATAATTGTCTTTCTCTGACTTATTTCACTTAGCATAATATCGTCTAGTTCCATCTATGTCATTGCAAATGGCAAGGTTTCATTTTCTCGATGACTGCATAATATTCCATTGTATATATATGTACCACATCTTCTTTATCCATTTATCTGTTGATGGACATCTAGGCTTTTCCCCTAGTTTGGCTATTGTGGACATTGCTGCTATAAAACTTGGGGTGCACATGCCCCTTCAGATCACTACATTTGTATCTTTAGGGTAAATACCCAGTAGTGTAATTGCTGGGTCATAGGGTAGCTCTATTTTCAACTTTTTGAGGAACCTCCATACCATTTTCCAGAGTTGCTGCACCAGCTTGCATTCCCACATTTCTCCACATCCTTGCCAACACCTGCAATTTCCTGACTTATTAATTTTATCAGCTTAATTTTTTAAAGACATTGGCTAAAAGTTTCTGGAAACCCATTGCACTGCCAGGATTATAGGACTATTGCTATCACATATAACAACATCTAATATTTATATACTTATGTATGTGTGTGTATATATACATATATATATAATACAGATAGCATATATCTATTTTAAATATTAGAAATGTAAATACATTTATGTAAATTGTTAATAATTAATGCCCAACAGATTAAGTAACTCATAGCCATCTGTAACTGCAAAGACTGTACCCATCATGTGACCATCTGCACCACCTTTGAAGAAAGCCCAAACACTTTATTAACATGAGAATATTAATAAGGGGGTATTAACGCATTTTCTTGGTCATTTTATAAATTTCCTAACAGTCTGAATCATGAAAGTAGAGAAGAAGCCAAAGCATCTAATTCCTCTGGAAAACAGAACAAAATAGGAGGTTAACATAAGAAACATAATACAAAATAGGAGGTTAACATAAGAAACATAATACCACAGCACCTTAACTGTCTCTTCTCTATCCCAAATATTACATCTTAAGTGGATCTGCTAGAAATGAGCAGAAGGGAATGCATGTTACAGGTCTTTTTACAAATGTCATTTTGATCATCTATATCTATCCAATTCTCTGAGATGGGATGATACACATTTCTATGTAAATATGTTTGTTATAATGAACTTCCATTTATTTGGGGGTTTGGTGCCAATATTTACCTGTTGGACCCCTCATCTAAGGAATGCATAATGCATATGTTTCTGGAAATGAGGAAAACACTTTGTGTTTAGAAAAAATTAGATTTATAGTTTTCTGTACATTTCTTGATTGGATTATTTGCTCTTTGGGTGTTGAGTTTGGTAAGATCTTTATAGATTTATAGATTTCAGATAGCCCTTTATCTGACATGTCACTTGCAAATATCTTCTCCCATTCTGTCAGTTGTCTTTTGGTTTTGTTCACTGTTTCCTTTGCTGTGCAAAAGCTTTTGATCTTGTTGAGATCCCAGTAGTTCAGTTTTGCCTTTGCTTTCCTTGCCTTTGGCGATGTTTCTAGGAAGAAGTTGCTGTGGCTGAGGTCGAAGAGGTTGCTGCCTGAGTTCTCCTAAAGGATTTTGATAGGTTCCTGTCTCACATTTTGGTCTTTCATCCATTTTGAGTCTACTTTTGTGTATGGTAAAAGGACATGGTCCAGTATCATTCTTCTTCATGGGGCTGTCCAATTTTCCCAACACCATTTGTTGAAGAGATGGTCTTTTTTCCTTTGGACATTCTTTCCTACTTTGTTGAAGGTTAGTGGACCATAGAGTTGAGGGTCCATTTCTGGGCTCTCTATTCTGTTCCATTGATCTAAGTATCCCTTTTTGTGCCATTCAGGAATTTTTTTGTTTAGAGAGACTGACATATCCTCCCTGAAATAAGAACACCAAAAAGAAGGAAAAAAAATGCAAAGCTTTAGTAGTAAAATTGACTTTGTATCTTGAGAATTCCTGAAATACTTTAATTTTGATCATTTGTTAATCTACTCACTGAAGAAATATTAGATGAACATCTGTTATGTGCCAGGTACACTGCTAAGCATCTTGTCAATGTATAACCTGGTAGAAGGCACAACCAAGGAATAATTTACTTGTAGAGTCATGGATTTTTCCTAAAAGAGAAGTCAAGGGAGCTGTGAAAGGACATCTTAAGGGACCGAACTCAATCAGGGTGTGAAGTTGGTGTTCCTTAAGAATATCAGGTAGGCTGAGAAGTAAGGGGTGGAGAAGAGATAGCCAGAGGAAGGAGAGGAGAATGGTGTATTGGTGCAGGTTTCCCAGGCAAAGATTATGGAGCACACAATTCCTGCTAAGATAAGCTGTCCTCCTCAGGAAATGTGTTTATACTCTTAACTCTCTAGTGACCCTACCCTGGATGTCATAAAGCTTATTCCTTCTCAATTTCAAATCTGACCTTTCTGAGCTCACCTGTCAGGGAATCTTGCTCCTCTTTCTTGGTAGTGTAAGACTTTACTGAAGAGTGAAGGCAGAGGTGATAAATGACAAATTCAGCTAGAAGTGATGAAACTCTACAGTAAAGGGCAAGCCCTCTCCTTCAAAAATAGAAACTTAGTGTCATTACTGGAGATCCTTAACATCTACTTCTTCTTAGAACAAGCTCCCAATACAGGGGTCCAGTAAATTCCTAGATTAGATCACTATTAGATCACTCTAAGAGGAAAAAAATTACAAGTTTATGTAGATTTTTCCATTTCTTCATCATCTCTGATCTTTGGGTGAGGTTTTGATTTTTAATTTGAATAATTACATTTATCCTAGGACATACATTTCTCCTAAGGATGTAGTTTAAGCAATAAAATCTCCCCCCCCCATAAAATAAAGAGAAGCAACAATATGGATGAATCCCGCCAACAAATGTTGAATGAAAGGTGCTAGGTTCAAAAGATAACTTATGATTTGATATACAGTTTCAAAACATGCAAAAGTGAATGTTGCTGTTTGGGAGTATTCTTGGTGGTGTTATTTGTGATGGTGGTGAGGGGGTATAGTCACATGAGGGCTTCTGGGGTGCCAGGGATAGATGCTATACATCCCATGTTATAAGTGTTCTTATTATATGTGGGTTTTTATTTATATACAGTGTAAGCCAATAAAAGTTTTTTGGTTTTGTTGACTTGTAACAAATAAAGGAAGAAAGAATTGGCCTTTGCAAACATGACTCTGGCAATATCTACAGAGCCATTAAGAAGTGAGACTTTACAATGATCTAGTTTCTTTGATTCAGCTCAATAGACATAAATCAGGCATCCCCAGAAAATTACTTTGGACCAGATTATTTAGTTCAACCTCAGGTCTGATTATGCTAAGTATGCAATTGCTCAAACTAACGAGTTTTAAAAATCTGTATCTCATTTTGTGCCAGAGTGGAGGGTTAGAGAACACATTTCTAGGTTGTATTTCATTGCATACATGATGCATTTCCAATATGCCCTTTTATTTCTCCAGGAGACAGCTGAAGAAAACTGTATGGTGCTGTATAGCCAGTCTACATACAGTGAATTTATATGTATGGAAATGTAGATTTTATGGTAAACAAAGAATATTTTTTTGAGTTGACATCATTTCAATGGAGATGTGAGTTTGATGACTAGCCTTCCATTTTCTGTGAGAGCAAATCAATGGGCTGGAATATGTGATTACAGATGTATGTTCTGGTTTTACTTGGGCAAGTGCAAAGAAGGGAAATGTATCATTGCATGCTACATTGGTGTTGAGAAATATCATAATTCTGTGTACCGCTCCTATTTCTTAGGTTACTTTATGCTTTTCAAATGTATCATTTCACAGCTTTGCTGCTGTGACCCTGGTTTCCCTGCTCATTGGAGGATAGCTGAAGGTTGTTAAAAAACAAACAAACAAAAAGCCCAGTCCTAATGTTCTAATGAAGCTATTATAGGATGCTGACTCTGGAGTCTTGGTAGCCAGTGGCCTGGCTATGGATGAAAAGCTCTCTGCTGGAAGAAAGGGGGTGGGGGGATGGAGCACTGCTTGTCTCTGCTTTTGCTCATGAGTGGTGCTGGGGCCTCTCTTACTACTATTTATATTCCAAGTATGCCTTATAGAGCTGTTTAATAGCTCATGAGTTGGAAGATACAAGTGGGTGTCTAAGGAAAACTCAAACAATTAAAGTTAACATTGCTGAGAGCAGAGTACTTGTCAGGCTGAGAAACAGGCAATTGAGTGGTAAGAAACTCCTGCAACGTTGCTGGGTTGTCCTGAGAACTGAAGGTAGCACCAGCCCAACCTGCAGGATAGGACTGTGTCTCATGTAAGCAAGTGAAGTGGCTTGGAGAACATTCTCTCCCAGCTGCATGCAAGTATCTTTTGGGCATACCTGGATGCCGAGGGAAGTCCTCCTCTTTTCATCTTCTAGGAGTGGTGCCCTGCAGGGCCACATTGGATAGTTAACAGAGCAGGTAACTGGAAGATAAGGCCTCTTAAACAGAAACGATTATCTAGTTGCAAAAAAAAAAAAAAAAAAAAAAAAAAGAGAAAAAACCCAAACAAAAGCAAACAAAAGCCCAACCATAGGTTCATGTTGATATTTTGCACATTTAATAAGAAACACTGTTTTCTTTTTTATACCTATATCTCATTGTCACTGCAATGATCTTAGGCTCCACAACAGCTTATTTTCATTCCCCTCTGCAACTCTGCTTTGCTCATGTTCAGCTTCTCTCTGAAATCGATGGACCACATGAGCCACAAATGATTAGGGATGGAAAATTAAATCTATGAACAAGCAGAACTAATGAAATGCTTCACAGTAAGGCAAAGGTGGGATAAGAATTACTGTAGGCTAAACAAGCCTGCAATTGTTAGGTACAAAAGTGGGAGCAGGGTGTATTAGCTTGGAGGAGGCAAGCGTAGCAAGTATGTGATCTCCGTGACCCAGCCATCAGTACACCATAATGCCTCTAGCCATTTATAATTTTCATAGATATGTAGACCTGCTGCTATTGACACATAGATACAAATATATACATGTATGCACCTTAGAGATTTTATTCTTGCAATTTACAAATTGTATGCCTTATATTTATATACCCAGTAACGTCAAATCTTATCTGCAAGATGATGCTTAACATCTTTCCATTATTGATGTAAAGATTGTAACATAGGAAAATTTTTGGCAATTGGTTTCAAGTCTAGTCTTATAGTTTACAGAGTACCTTCCCATATTCATGTTGTCATTTCCAAGTATTTGGAAAGGGATTCTTGCCCAAAAATATCTCTTTCTTGTTTCCTGATGCTTTTCCCCCAGGGCCATAGCCTTCTGTTTCCACAGTTGAATCTGGCACCAAGTAAGAAAAGTCAATAAATGAGGCTAAAGATGCAAACGCCATTGAAAGATGGCATTACCCAAATTTCTGCTAAGAAGGAAGGATAAGTTTTGATAAACTGCAGTGTACTGGGTCCCAAAAATTGGAGAGAGGAGAGGGCATTCCTTTGGCCAGCAAATTGACTATAGAGAAAGAGGGATAATGACACCAAGACAAATAAATGATTCCTTCACAGTATGAAGGTGGCCCATTGTTGCTTTTTTCATTTGCTCAAAGCCCTTGATTTGGTGTCAGACACATATTTACCAATTTAGATGGATTTCATTATCAGCAAAATGGGGGCAGTTATGTGGTTGGAGCTGTCAGTAGAAACTTCACGTTATATACTGCAAGCAGACATTGACTCTTTCCCTCATTCTTCATCTAGTCTATTTCTCTTCTGAAACTCATGTTACAAGTTCCATCTCCTAGGAAGACTTCCCACAGGCCACGATGATGCACTGCATTTTGCCAATATTTTCAGCGTACCTGCTCATACCTGGACCATAGCACTTTCCTGTCTGTTACTGTGGAACTGCCTTGCTCTTTGCCTCAGCAGACCATAAACTCCTAAAACTGGAAAAAAATGCCTTATTCAGCTTTAGCAAGTGTCTAGTTTCCTAGTTGAAACATTGCCTATTGAATAAACAAACAAACTCTTGAATTATTGTGACTGATAAGAGGAAAATACTAGATTGCAGTGATTGGGTTAGCCACAAGACAACATGGAGAAATCCCAGGAACCTTGATAAACCTGCTTTATTAACATAATACACTTTAAAAAGTCAAATCTATTCTGAATTTAAACAGTGCTGTGTAGTATTTTTGTCAGGGTTCCTGGTCCATAACATTTACATGGTGAACTTGCAGCAGAGGAATCTTGGAGCCCAGATGAACTTTCTTATGATAATTGAAAATGTCCTAGAGAGTGGTGCCTTCTGAAATGCATCCTAAGTCACAAGAAAAGTAGGCAGTGGAGAGCAACTACCACCTAGGAGCTAAATCTCTTGCATGTGTGGATACCTTTCCCTTGAGATGGTAGCTACTGGAAGCCAGAGACCAACCTTTCAACAAGATTAAAGAGATGCTATTAATTGCTATCGATCATGGGTCAACAAATTAAATTGCATCTGCAACTGCATCTCTGAAAGGTCTAAATGAGAAATGCAGTTAATGGGTCTGGCTGACCCAATGTTGTGATTAATTAAAAAGGGCATGAAACTGAAAAACAAACACAGGCAAAGAAAAATGTAATGGGAGCAGGGTGGACATCCTTGGAAATCTCAAATCAAAAGGCTTTCCCAGGACCCAACTTGTCATTTAATTTTATGTCCTGGGTGTGTGTGTGTGTGTGAACACACAAGCAGCGAAGGCCACAGTGGAAAGCTAAATTAATACCTTGTTTTGAATTTCTAGAATGCTGATGACTTCCAATATGAAAATGAAACCAATATTTTTATATTCTGTGGAGAGAGGTGTTAGAAATTTATAAACAGTTTGTATCACAATATGCAAGCACATTGCTTCACTATGGTAAGAGTAATATTGCCTCAAACTAGAGAATAATTTTGAGACTCTTGCCATTCTAATCTTTCACTTCCATTTCGAGAATACTACTATAAGATGTACGACCAGTGGAGAACCTTGGCTCTTCCAATGTCAGCTATTCAAACCGAGATGGAAACAGCACTGGCAAATAAAACAGAAGGTGGGCTGTCCTCGAGATAAGCATATCTGAGGTTGATCCTCAATACCTGATATTACCAGTACCCTCTGATGCCCAAGTCCTAAAATGAGAGTACATGCTCACCCCTCCAAGGAAAGCTTGGGTTCCACATTGTTGGTGGTGGTTATTGAACATCAATATCCTTCCAATCACCTGAACTAGAAACATGGACTATTTTAATTCTCGAATCCCCACTGGACCCGCCATGAAATCCTTTTGCCTCAACTGATTTGTTTGACCTTCACCACTATAGAATCAGATACTCATTCTTCCTTCCTGGACATTTGTAATTGTCTCTCATTAGTGCCCCCCCCCACCTCCCTCTCTCCAGGCCACAAATAAAAAAATGTATCTCATCTTCTTTTTTGATGTAAAAATAATGCACAGGATCAATAAAAGCCAAATCCAATTTTTGTAGCATGATCTCTCAGGGCCTAACAATTGGGTTTCCTTCCTGGACACATCTCTCACCATATCCCTCTATCTCTAACCTCAGTCACATTATACCTGACTGCTTTTCACACTCCAAATAGCCTATTTATTTTCCTGTGCTACAATATCATCCCCTAAATGCCCGTTCAACTTGTGCTCAAGCTACAAGAACCAAATCCAGGTTACTTTATCCATGAAATCTCTTTTATGTTACCACCAGTCCTGATAATGCTCTTGTTATGTGCTATTCTCTATTCTAAGCTTTTTTTATGGTTTGTATTCTGTTTTAATTCTTACCACTCCCTGGTTTCTAATTGTATGAACTGGACAAAAATCATAAAACTTCTTTGAATCTCAGTGTTCCAGTCTGCAAAATGGGAATACCAGTGTATAATTTCATGGTTATAAAGATCGTTGAATAAATGAACATAAATCATTGTCTCATATCAAGTAGCCAATACAAGTGTCTTACACAGAGAGAGGGCTCAAGAAAGGGTGGATATTCTTCCTATCCAAATTCCTTCCTAAACACCCACCTCACACAAGTATTCATTGGGAAAGTTCTATAATTCAATTTTTAAAGCACTTTCCTAAAAGTGCTTCTATTCAAAGCCAGGTTGGTAAGGCAAGTATTGGGATTAAGTTAGAGTTTGGGCTTCAAAGAACTATGAGTTCAAGATTTTTGAAAGTTGAAAAAAAAAAAAGCCATCAAATTGCTGCCACAACTGACAATATTTGAAGTGTAAAACAAATTTTGAGTACTTAAGAGAAATTCCTTTAATTCAACTCATTTAATTCATACTCTATGAAAGGCATGATGATACTGGTTTTTTCTGTTCATTAAAAGAGCAATGTGTCTTCTGGATGTATAAGTTTGGTCAGGAATAATCAGATATTCACACCAGGCAGTACAGTTTGAGGCTCCCCAATAAGACTGTCATTCCAATTCAAGTTATAAATCCCTTACAAATGTGGTAAGAAGGTACAGGTGAGGTTGCTGGCTCAGACAGCATTTGTCTTTCAAAATCATGAAGGTACTTTTCTTTAAAAGAGTAATAGTCTCAACGTGGTAAGCCCTCAAATAACGACAAACCCAGGACTCTAATCACAGTTCATAGCTTTCTCTGGTATGCTTTGAAGTGCCCTCCCATGAAACTCAAATCAGAAATGAACTGTAAACAACCCTTTGCAAGGGACACAGGGAGCAGAGAATTGGATGCACAGGAAATTGAAAAGCAAGGAAAAAAACCTAATCTTGTTTTCTGAAAAGGTTGGTGGAATGCTGGGTGCGTGTACCTATGTGTGGAGACTCCATGCTGACGTTTTTTTAGTGCTTGACTTTTTCCTTTCTTTCTTCCTTCAACAAGGCAGAAGATGATGGTGATTTATAAAATTCTGCTCAGTTTTACTCTGTGTTAGGCAGGATGTTTATCTCAAGGGGAAAAAAAAACAGTTTGCTCTTATGCCTGAAAGAGAGCTTACATGCACATTGAAGGCAGTGACCCATGGGTGCTGGTGGTCCACAGCAGTTCTCGCTCTGAGGCACTTGGTTGTCCCCAGAGGTCATTTGACAGAAAGCCTCTTGCCCACTGCTCGATGAGTGGGCTCAACGCCTAGCGGGGAGTTGAACCTGCAGCTTTAAAAGAGTAATTTTCCCAGCACACAATGGCAAACTCACAACTCTGTCAGGGTTCTCAGCTGTCAGTGGGGAGGGTGAAAGCCTCATTTTGAACTTAGGAGGCACATCAACTACATGGAAGGTTATGGATGATTTAGATAATGTACCCCCATCCCTCATAGCTTAGAAAATCTAAGAAATTTTAATATGGATTGACTATTAGGTGACATTAAGGAATTCTTGATTTTGTTGGACTTTGGTAATGTAACATGGTTTGGTAAGAAACTGTCCCTTTTTTTTTTTTTTTTTTTTTTTTTTAGAGATGTAGGGCTGGAGCGATAGGATACTTGATGTTTGCTCTAAAATACTCAAGGAAAGGGCTGCCTGGGTCGCTCATCTGGTTAAGCGTCCGACTCTTGATTTCGGCTCAGGTAATGATCTCTGGGTCATGAGATGGTGCCCTGCATGGGGGTCCATGCTCAGTGTCTGCTTGAGATTCTCTCTCTCCCTCTGCCCCTCCCCCTGCTCATAGTCTCTCTCACTTTCTCTAAAAATAAAAATAAAAAATTCTTCAAAATACTCTGAGGAAGAAAAATAAATAGCTGAAGAATTATGCACAATCCTGATAACGAGTCTGGGCAATGGGTAGATGGACATTCCTTATACTGTTATTTTCTTGATTTTTATGTATGCTTGTGTATATTTATAATACAAGATTCCTGTGTTTCCACTTATGAACAAATGACCTTGGGTCAATCACTTAACCTCTTTGTGTTCTGGTTCCCTCATCAGCAAAGCAGCCATACTAAGAACCCCTCCCTGGCAGGCGTGCTGTGTGGCTTGAACAGGATACTATGGGTTTGGTGCCCAGAATAGGGCCAGCCAACAGAGAAGGCACCCAATAATTATAAAATATAATTTGTATTATGTATGGATGCAGGATTAAGAAAACATTTTTCCTATCACTTACACTCATTGCTAGTTTATTTGAACTTCCTGTCTGATCCCTAAGTCAGCCTGAACTTATATTATGAACAATGAAAATGTATGCAGAAAAATGCTAAAGCTGATGCTTTAATCTAATTGAATATAGCTCTAATGACACATGTATTTTCAGATGATAGAAGTCACTAAGGATTAGTTATTAAATGATGAGGGTAGAGAGGAGAGAGAATTTTGGAAGGAAAATATACCACAAACAATGTTTGCTGGTTAACACACTTTATATTTAACAAAATAATTTTTTAATAATATAGTCTTTTACACATCAAATATTGTTGCTAGAATCCCCTTTTTACAGTTTAGTGTTTAGTTGTGTTTTTTTTTTTTTCTCACTAGTTTTCAGGCACACCATTTTTCAAAGATTTTTAGAAACTGAATCGTTTTAAACAGGCATCAGCTGACAAACAGGATGTTGATCCCTTATTTAAACAAAGCTGTAGTTAAAGCAGAGAACCAAAGACAGGAGGAATGGGAGACAGAGGGGACAGTGGGGCTGCAAACAAAGCCTTCAAAAGAAAAAAAGAAAGCAAAACAGATGAGACCAGAACTCTGTTGTTCAGAGTTTGGAAAGAATTTCTCAATGACCTGGGTAGAAGGAAATTGTAAAATATTTATCGGTTTATGAGAAATTCTGTCACAGTATAGGTTCATCTCTCCCTAAAGGGAGAAAAATGTCAGTGCTACAAAGTCTTAAAGGAAACAGCTTGTAGTGAAACTCAGAGGAAAAAAGAAATCCGACAACAACGATTAAAAAAAAAAAAAAAATCCCTCTCTCTGGCTGATAACAGAGACCACAGAGCAGCCTTCATTCTGCAAGCTCTCTGAAAAGAGCTTCTTGATGGATATTACACTCCATTCTAGTAAGTTCCTGCTGCAACTATCACTGTGCCAAGACTTTAATGCAAATTGTTTGAACCCTGGCTCCCCAGTTGCACTCTCTGTTTCCTAGAAAGGACATAGTAACTCCTTAATAATAGATAGGGTACTATGCTACATGGCTCTATTAATGATATTTTCTGGGTTTCAAACCTTGTTCCTGTCATTTATTATTATTATTTCTTTCCAAGAGAGTGGATTTTTGAAGCCGGCACCAGGCAACCTCAGGGCAAAGAAAGCTCTATGCTACATCTCTGTCTAGACGCAATCTAAAGTATGGAAGGCCTTTACTTTGGAGTGCAGGAATAAATCATGCAGAATTGTTCATGAATGATTCATGACTGTCTATGTGATGTATCCATGGTGGCAACAAAAGGCACCAACCTTGCTGCAAATTGGTGTTCTAAGAGAAGGCAGCGTGATGTTCTTCCTCGGAGGGGCCCGGCATGGCTGTTTGTATCACACACGAGCACAGTGTACGTGAGAAGTGTCAGGTCCAAGGTATCAACACGTTAATTCTGGAAATGACAACTCTTTCTTGATGACTGGAGGAGCTTCCAGGGAGGAGAGGCTGACCGTTTTAAATGAAAACCCAGTTGATGAGACTAAAGAAGTGTGTCCTGAGAGTGGACCTATGGCAACAGAGGCATCACTCCACTGGGAGAAGACTGACCTCTTGCCCTTGGGGCTGCAGACTGTGCATGTCCCAGAGGGCTTAGAGGCTCACCAAAGCCACGGGCTGAGCCAGAGTTTGCACAGTATGCCACCCTGGCAGAAACCGGTCTGTACTGATTATTCTGAACCACGCATTCTCAACCAGGTGACGTTTTGTCCCTTCCCCACTCCTTGGGGATATTTGGCAATGCCTGGAGACCATCTGTTGTCACAATAAGAGTGTTGCTATTGGCATTAAGTGGATAGAGGTCAACCATGTTGCTAAATGTCCTAAAAGTGCACGGGACAGCTCCCCCTACCCCGCCGTAACAGTGAATTATCTAGTCCAAATGTCAACAGAATTCATCTTGAAAAACCTTGTTCTGGAATGCGGCACATCGTGAGAGCTACGGCAAAGCCCAGGCTCGGGTGGGAGTGGAAAAGCAAAGAACATCGGTGATGAAGAAAACCTTAAAGTTTCCTCAAGGATCCTGCCAGGTCTGCGCCAGGGTTTTCAAGACAGGAGAGCGGAATAAGCAACTAACTACACCATGTGGTTTCAAGAATCTTGACTCGAGGTGGCATCAGATACCCTGTGTATTTTATTGTTCTGTTACTATACGAGCAGCATTACCAGGGCAACCTTGAGACGCTTCAAAGTTTCACTTTAATTGTTCAGTATCGAATATATACATTTTAAAAAATGTTCAACAAATGGAATCGTATTGTGCAAGACTCACTCTACCCTAATCTTGAATTTAAATCAGCACTTGAGGTGGAAAGAGTGTCCTGAATCTGTGTTTTAGACCTAGGGCTGAGCGGTCATTACGAAAACAGGGCAAACACAGTCCCAAACCATAAAACTGCCTGTGGGTACTCCTGGCTTGCAGCCAGATCTGAACTCAAAAGCCAGGAGTTTCCAGAAGGATTCAGATTCACAGTGGGGCTACTCACCCTGGTTCTGGTATGGAGGAGGGCCAGGTGACAGAGCGGGTGTAGAGTGTTGACTTACAAGCCGAACTGGAATTCGGCATCGTGAGAAAGTCTAGTGATTAATGCTACAGTTGTGAATTCCTGGCTCCCTTTGGATGCTGTAGTCAAGCTCGTGGTGTTTTTCACATATTAGTTTTTGATTGGCAGTTTCAAGGTTTTGTGTCTGAAATGTGTGGTTTGTAAGTATTAAATTGTGATCTCCCACATACTGCACCAAACCCTGGGCCCCTGCCCTGCCCCAGCAGTGGGTCCAGCTGTAGGTGGCTCTCGTTTTCTGAACCTTACAGGGCATCTTTCACCCAAGGGGAGGGATGGTCAGTTGCTTTTGTGCCCTCCTGGTCAGGAAGGGTCCTCACCCCCAATATTCCTTTACTAAATCTTATATGACACCACTCCAAACTTAACCGTGCCGTCAAATCTGGCCCCATAGATTCTAAATACGAAAAGAAATTCTACAAGAGAAAAATGCCATGGGTGGTGATGTACAGAAGAGTAGAAATGAAGCAAATCGGCGGACGGTGAGCTGGCAGGCTAGAGGTCTCACCAGAGAAGGAGCCCATACGAGGCTGTTTCTTCCTTTTAGTTTCAGAAATTCAGTGGTCAAGTCACCATCAAGCACGGATAATTACAAAAGCGGTTTCGATAGCTATATACCACATATTTTTTATATAGCAAGAGGGAAAGAGAGAAATTTCCTCTTAGTAAAATATTCACTTTTGTCAACCCTAAAAGGTTTTGCTGGTGACCCTGTTGTAGCTGGCAGGAGTTTGTTTGTTTGTTTTGTTTTGTTTCGAACATGTGCAGTGTAGAAGCCATAGCATCCTTTCCTAAGAACTCCTCCTCGGTTGGGAAATTGTCCTACACAGTCTGCTTGCCTTGGCATTCACGTTTTGAACACTGAGCAGGCTTCCACCAGTCCCCGTTGTGACAGTGACAGATGTTACATTCATCCACTTTCACTTCAATGCCAGCCGGGATTATTGTTGTTCCTGCAAAGCAGTTTGGACCTGGAACACACATATACGTTGATTAGTTGATTAAATCTCAGAGGCTCCCTTTTTCTCTTCTCGACCCCAGTAAAAAAGCCAATCCCCAAAGCCAGGAATGAGTAGGTCAGATTACTTGCCACAGTTTATTACTAAGGTACTTTCTAGCCATCTCTACTACTCTTTTGCACACAACTCATAGTCCCTATGTGTATTAAAAAAACAAAAAAAGGAGATCCAGTGCACAAAAAACCTTCTTATTGTCTGTTACTGAGTACTCGCAGTTTTCTGAAGTATGAGTCTGTGGACCAAACTCTATTTGCTTTATCCTCTGGGGTGTAAATGTTGCTGAAGCAGCCTCTGAAACTCAAGTGGGAGTCTAACATGGTCTGCATCAGATGATGGTACCCTGTGGTCTGTCCTCTCACTTCCCGTGGTGGGTAGGTGACAATGAACTTGCTCATTGCCTGGCTTCAGCACCTCCCCAAAGTCCAGTTCCTGGAATCCCCAGCTTGTTTCTTGATAACAATAAATAATTCATGACCCGATGATTTATTCATGTCTCAAACAGTCTTTGTTAGAGGTTCATTTGATTTTTATAAATGGAGCTCCTTTAATCTGCTGGCTATCTTTTTTTTTTTTTTTCCATTTGTTTGTTTTTAAGAGTGACCTAAATGGTTGGCTTTTGAAAGTCAGCAGGAATTTTATTTTTCTTTTTCAGATTGAGAAAAGCTTTACGGAACATGTCACCTGCTCAGTATAGGTGAATATTTTTAAAATTCAGCAGTGTTCGTTTTTCACTTCTCTTTCTCTCCTTTCCTTTCCCTTTCGTCCCAGGGTGCAAATGCTAGTATTCGGTATTGGTGATATTATTTCTCAAAATCAAATGGAATAAAAATTGCTTCCCAAGGTGCAGTGGGGTGGTGCAAATTGCTCAAGTCTCTGAAGTACGTATTTGGATAAAGAGGGGGAATTCTGTCTACTCATGATTTATCAACCCAGCATTACTGGCTACTTTCCATAACCACTACAAAGTAACATACATCAATATCAGTGCTCTACTTTCACTTTCTTACTGCTTGATAAGAATTTACGAGATTATCTTTACCATCAAATAAATGAAATCAGGGGTGATTTGTAGTTCCACTTCATAATTGAAATCTTGTATAAAAATGGCAACTATGAAGTTATAATGCGTTCACACAAATCTATTTAATATGCTAGGATTTTAATCATCTGTTGCTTTAGCGCTCCCAGACTTCAGTTGTGGATATACTTGCCAATGGCCTTTGTGTACATATGCTTTTCTTTCATTTGGTGGCCAAACATCCCAGGGCATGTACCTGTGTGCCTGGTTCTCATGAAGAACCAACCAGCAAGACTAAGAGGGATATAATGTGTCATCACTGACAATTAAACAGCTAGCAAACTGCCTGCTCTCACCCAGGATGGTGTTTCTTTTTAGTGGTTATAAGCTCCTGGCCATCTTAACTGCTGATTACTTAAGGATCACTGTTTTAGAATTTAAGTCATTGTTTCACAGGTTGAACTGTCTTTGGGGCTACACCTCCCTAGAAAGATTTCACGTGAAATCATTAATTTGTTCTAGACTCAGAAAAAAAGGAAATCTGCAGAGAACTTGGCAAGGAGCCTTTTTCAAAATGCAGTTGGTTGTCTCATGGCTGTTGTTAACAGACCTCTCTCAGCCCAGCCAGTATTAGGCCAGCCAGAATCTGGACAGAGCCAAACTAGCTTCGAAAGTCAAACTCGATGACTGCAACCACCTGTTTGCCTGGAGCCACCCCAGGGGAAGCAGTAGTTTTTCTCTCTACCTCAATTCTCATCAACTCTTTTCACCCAATTGTATACTTATTTCCTTAATAGATGGTGAAGGAAAAAAATGATTCCTAAACAGTGGTTCCAAAACAAAGAAGTCCCTGAAACAGGCAGAGTGTGATCTACTGAAGAGTTTTCTCAGTTTCTTGAGGGGATTTGGAAACTTGTCTGTAGAATCTTAAGTGTGTGTTTACGTGTGTAAGAGGGGTCATTCTGCTGGCTCATAGTGGGCAGGTTCATCTCAATAGCACAATAAGAGAAAAAAGCAGGGAAAGATCTTTGTAAAAGATTTCTGACAAGTCACTGTGCATGTCTTGAGAGAGATTTTACTAGTGCTCTAATTTTCCTACCTGTTCCTTTCTGTATGTTTTTGGTGTTATACTATGATCAGTATATATTTGATCAGCCTCTCTAAATCATTTCTTAAGAGCCCCTTAGAATTTCCTGCTTTCTCAGCTCAGAAAGTATTAATTTATACTGATTGACAGAATGCAAGGAAAGATCCCTTGCACTTCGCAAGGATTGAACAGAGTCACTGCCTATAAATAACATAACCACATCAATGGCTGACTTGGCGTCCAGAGATATTTTACAGAATCCAAAATTCCTGTTTGATCTCATTAACAGTAATTTTATTATCACCCTTCTGAGAGTTTCAGGTTAACTAAAGCCTTAAGTTTGTGGTTAATAGTCTTACCTGCTTAAAAGTAATTTAGTTAATTGTCAAGCAGAATGGTTGGCCCTATTTAGAGACTGTTCTAGTTTTGTACCTTCCCCCTCAATAGTGGTGACGAAAATATTACTTGGGCTTTGAGAATGTGAGTGTTCCATGTGAGTTCCTTCCATAGGAGATCTATCCTTCTATCTTTTTTTTTTTTTTTCCTTTGGGAGATTTTTTTTTGTGTGTGTGGAAGTTGCTTAGAAGAATAAACTCAATGGCGAAACTCAATGGCAAAAACAACATATTTAGTGCAAAAGACTTGGAGAGATCCTTAGAGGGGAACAGTGAAATGATTAAACTGAAGGTTGCCAAAGAGGACCTGTGAGAAAAGGTTAAAAGGATAAGGATTATTTAATCTTGAAAGAGAAGACAGAGGAATAACTCAATAACTCTCAGGGAATTAAGGCTTATTATGTGAAGAATGGTGACCAACTCTTCTTTCTTCTGACACCTAAAATAAGAGGAGATGGAGATACATTGATTCTCAAGGAATTAGACACACACACACACGAATCTCTCAGAGAAATGAGAACTAAGTAGACAGCTGTAGGGTGAGATCTCTTCTCTTAGACATCTTTAAGAACACAGTAAGTGTCATCCGTCTGGTATGTTTGAAATTGCCAGCTCCTTAAAAGTAAGACCTGAATATCTGTCATTTCTTATGGTCTAGGCCTAATATTGTGTTTAGCACATATTAAAAACTCTGTGTATCTTTATTTAACTAAATTAAATAGTATGAACTAGCTAGTTATATAACAAAAGCAAAATTATTTTCTGAACTAATACATCAGGCATATATATATCAGGCTTACATACTATATATATATATATTTATATATATATAAATATATATATGTATATATATAGCATATATATCAGGCTTAGTCCTAAAATATTGGTATAGAAATATTTTCAATTAATAGTAACATAACAATACTTTTCTGAGCACCTACTTCGTGCCAAGAGTATGTCTCATTTAATCTTTCCAGTTAGCCATGTAAGGTGTACATTCTCAACCTTTGTGCACCTTACATGGTTTACAAGTCTATTTCTGAGCCTCAGAGGTAGAAAATAGCTTGCCTGAGATCACATGTCTAGGAAGTGACATCAATGGGATATGAACTCAATTTCTCTAATCTATAGAATACTTCTAATTGCCTACAAAAAGAGGCAGATGCTGACGAGTGCATTGCTGGCTTCCATTGCCCAGATCCTGAGTTTCTTTTTTTTTTTTTTTTTTAAAAGATTTTATTTGTTTATTTGACAGACAGAGATTACAAGTAGACAGAGAGGCAGGCAGAGAGAGAGAGAGAGGGAAGCAGGCTCCCTGCTGAGCAGAGAGCCTGATGCGGGACTCGATCCCAGGACCCTGGGATCATGACCTGAGCCGAAGGCAGCGGCTCAACCCACTGAGCCACCCAGGCGCCCCAGATCCTGAGTTTCTGATCAGAATTTAGAAGTCCAGTTTGTTTTGGTATTGAGGATGCATGCTGGGTTAAGAATCTTGATGGTTAAATAGAAGAGAGACTGTTTTTCTATAGATCTTTATCAGATTTATTGGTTTTATATTGTGTAGCCTTACAATCTTCAGAGAACACAATTCATCTAATAACTAAAAGAAATTTTTCGTGGAGAAGCTTCTTGGACAGTGAGGCTTTGGTTTTCCTGTGGGCAGCAGCAAAATTCCCACTGGTACTAGAAGTACACCAAATGAGAAGCAGATTGAAAGTGAACTATGACTCAGGAGTCCTGGCTCAAGTCATGGTTCTGTGATTATCTATGTGACCTTCGGCAAGCACTGCATAACCCAATACTAATGGAACCCAATATGGTCTTGTCTCAGAAAGGATTCATATTTTTGGAAATGCAATAACACTGGAAAGGCAATTCAAATATTTACTGAGAGTTGGAGCAAGGAGGGAAGAAGGAAAAGCAGACTAGGGATACTTCTACACCCCCCCCCCAAATTCTTCATGAAACATAATTTTCTCTATTATTCTGTGCATCTTTAAGTACTTAATTTGCACACTTATACAATAGAAAGAGGTTTGTGAACCTTTTCTTTTCCATAGTGGAAATTATTCAAAAGAGATCTTTTAAAGGAGAGCAATACATGAAATATGTAAAAGCAGAGCTTCTCTGGTGAGGTGGCCACGAGGAGCCTGCAGCTCGGTCTTTCCTGCAAGATGTTTTCCCCATCTTCTCACTTCAACCTTGCAGAGATAGCTTAGGAGGCATCTGCATGGAATGGGGATCAGAGGGAGAGCATTTGGAGTGATCTCTTCTGGCTTCAGTAATCAAAGAAATCAGGAGAAAATAGATGTCATATTTGCGGTTGTAAGAACTGAGCCGATTTCCTCAGGCTTTAAAGTTCTTCTTGCTGAGCCCTGAAATTTCTGCATTAAAGAATACATGAACTACATAGAAAAAGAAGTCTATAGCTACTCTGATCACATCTCCTGAAGACCCATGCTTGGTTATAATGTTAGATATCACATTGGTTGCATGGAGGAACAAATGCATAATCTGAAATAAGGTTGGGAAGAAAAGGATCTCAGAGGAAGGTCATAACAGAGAACTTGACCTATGGGTCCATGGAAAGATGTGGTGTGTAGGGGGAGAAAGGGGTAGGGAGGGTAGGACTCACTGAGGAAGTGGAAAAAGCTGTGGGGTTAGAGTGATGTATGTAGTAAGAAGTCACTAGGAGAATGGTGGTATGCAGAGCTGGTGCTTCATACTGGCCTGCAAAAACTAAGTGTTAAGTATTTGGGAATTTTATAATCTTATTGACATTATTTTGGCAATGGAAAGCCATTGAAACATTTTAAGTAGGGGTGTGTGTGTGTGTGTGTGTGCACAGATGTGCATGTGCATTTATACATATATAATCATGAAGTAAAGACATTGGTTCAAAGAACTGCCCCAGCGTCATTGTATGGTTGGTCCACAGGGCACCTGTGATTGGACAAGACATGATATGTCTTGATGGAGGCAGGACCTTTGAGATTGCAGACAAAAAGTAGAACCCTCAAGGGCCCTGGCACTGGGTCATGGTAAAACACATTCCTTCTTTGCTTTGACACATTAAAAGAATCTGCTAAGATGCCAGGGTAATATTAAATTAGTGTCAGCAATTAACACATTGGCTTAAGTTAATTGATCATATTATTCCTATACAAAGTGAGGTCCTAAGGGAAAATGCTTTAGGAAATGTGCAGTTTGACCTGGGGAGGGGGGCATTAGTCGGCGGGGAGGGAATTTAATTTCTAGCTAGACAGCTTAGTAGGAGTCCTGTCCGGGACCAGGATCATGAGAATTCTTAATGGAGATACTGGGCTGTTTGTGGGGGGAGAGGAGGATCCTATCAGTCAAACAACAAAACCCCGTGTAGATAATTTAAGCTTAAAATACACTAATTAAAGGAGGTTTCATATACAGACTATCCAGAATACCAAAAAGAACAAAGTTTGAAGGAATGCAATCAGGAGCAAGGGCCAAACTCATGATACAGACCTAATAAAAACACACCTTGGGGACGGATAAAGCGGTTTGCTGCCTCACTATCACCAAACCAGGATCCTGGATGCTGCTGGAACCGTCAGCACCACTGCCTCTCTTACCAGTATTTGTCAGAATGGAGACTTCTTGGATTTACTAGTTTACGGTTCGAAATCTACAGCAGGTAAGCCTGGGGATAGAGGTTAGTCAAGGGTCTGCACCTTGGCTACAAGGGAAGCTGAAACGCAAATAGTTGGTAGTTGTAACTTGTTTAGGGAGAGGGAGGCTTTCCTTCTGCACAGAAGATTCCCCAGTCATCGGGAAGAGGCCGTGGTTTATTGCTGATGCTAAGAAGGATCAGGAGAGTCAGTGAGGGCAGACTTCACCTCCTTTGAGTTTTTTTCTGGGCTGACTGCCAGTATCCTTTGTCTAGCAATCAGAACACAAAATCAACATTCAGAACAAGATTGCTCTACACGTGAGTTTTATAGGTGTTAATAAGACAACATTTCTGCCTTCAAGAGTTGATAGTCTACTGCGGGTGAATCTGATACAAAGCACAAAAACAAACATGGCCGTTTCAAGACAGTCCCTGAAGAAAGTAAACAAGAGTGTAGTTGAGGGCCCGACCCGGAGTGGAAAAATTCTTTATAGTTTACAGAGCATGGCTGTATATGTTTTCTCATTTCCTAGTCACCCTAATGCTGTAAGGTGGTTCACACGAATCCCATAGCACAGGTGAAGGAAGTAAAACTCAGAGAGATGAAGGGACTTGACAAAAGGCAGAGAATACGCAGCAGGAGAACCTACATTTCAGCTCTCCTAGTCTGACCCCTCTGGTTGACTACTTCCCTTGAGGAGAATCTTTCTTTTTTTCCTTTTTTTAAAATTAACATATAATGTATTCTTTGCCCCAAAGGTACAGGTCTGTGAATCATCAGGCTTACACATCTCTCAGCACTCACCATAGCCCATGCCCTCCCCAATGTCCATAAGCCAGCCACCCTCTCCCACCCCCCCACCCCCAAACAACCTCAGTTTGTTTTGTGAGATTTAGAGTCTCTTATGGTTTGTCTCCCTCCCAATCCCATCTTGTTTCATTTTTTTCCCTTCCCTAACCCCCACAACCCCCTGCCCTGCCTCTCAAATTCCTCATATCAGAGAGATCATATGATAGTTGTCTTTGAGGAGAGTCTTTCTTTATGTGTACTATTATTTCCTTCAATGCCAGTCAGAATCGAACACTCTCCTGTTCCCGACTCCCAGTTTTCTGTCACAGGGAACTCAGGCAAAACCCAAATCTAAGCGATGTGACTGAATTTAGTTAATACTTTAGGAATTCTTAAGAATTTTCATGAACAGCCTTATTCCTTTCTGACATGAAGTAGTATTTTGTTCGTTTTTTAAAAGAGACAAGGAGACCCAGAAATGTTTCGAGTGACTTTGAGAAAGCCACACAGTTGGTAAAGGATGGAACAGGCATGTTGCTGTGTTCCGTTCCAGAAGTTTGCTTCTCTGTGAGGAGGAGGTACTTTTCATTTCCTCCAGTTTTGATAGCATTTAGGATGTTGTGGGACATATTGGAGAGAATCTGTTGGGATATTTAAGTTCCTATTATGACAGAGAGAGAGAGAAAAGGAGAGCGGTGTGTGTGTGTGTGTGTGTGTGTGTGTGTGTAGGTGAAGGGGTGAATAGGCAAAAGGATGAATGTAAAGGGGAAGATTTGGAGCAGAGAAGCTCCAGCAGCTTTCTTCAACCTCTTGTCTCTAACTGTGAAGTGGGAATTGCTCCCAAGAAGCTGATCTCACTGAGGAGTCAGTGTGGTTTCCAGCGATCATCTCAGAGGGCGGCAGCCAGCCTGGCACGGAGACGTATCCATAGGAGATGCCCTGTCCTTGTTGCTTGTCGACCCAGATCCCCTTTATTGTTAAAATAAAGTCTCTCCTTCCCAGAGACTAGGAAAACCAGGCTGGTCACGACTCCTTTATAGATGCTTCTGGATTACAAATTGGTAGGACGCCCCTGAAAGTCCTCCTTCTGACAACAACTTCATATTGCTTAATGATCCCCTTTTGAGTATTGCAATTTCTGGCCTTGATTTGAAAATTTATTATTGACGCTTAGTGTCTTTTAGAAATTGGTTGTAAATGATCTTCCTGCTGCATAAATGAGGCAGATTCCTATTGTGTGAGGCCATAAACATTCTATATTTCTTTGGCAGGGCATCTAAATCAGTGTTTCAGCAAAGGGTAGGCTTGTAGGCCTCAGTCTGTGGGTAGAATTGGATTGGATTATGTTCTTCCTTTTAACTGATTTTAATTCTCTGCTTCATGAAGTCTGATAGATGTTATTATGCCATGGAAAAGCAAATAGGCTTTCTGATCAGGTGTACACTCATTTCCAACTATTACAATCTTGGAGAAAATGTTTCTTAAAAAAATAGTAATGCGAGCCGATTGCAGTTAAAATTTAAGTGACTGAAACCTCCCCAGTATCATGTTGAAATAGCCCTGTCAGGCCCGGAGAGAGAGCAGTTACTTGCTGAAGGGAGCTTCTAGATCCTTTCCCTGGAGAATGACGTACCTCTCTCTGCCTGCTTTAGTCATCCCTCCTTACATTACATTCCAACCATTTTATTAAACCTCAGAACGAAAAGCTTCCTCAGATTAAGGTGGCAAGTTTCAGGAAGGATTGTTTTCTCTGAGGCTGCCCTAGAGGTGCCTGTTAATCATTTTATTTGAAAATTCAATATCACTGAACTCCCACACACATTTCAGTATGAGAGCTCCGGAGAGTTTTCTGGCCCTTAAGTATGTAAGATTTATAGCCTGGTGCTCCAATTAAGTAAAATGCAAGGAGCAGAGCGGAGAAAGGAAGGACGTGGTCACGCTCCACAATAGGGTAAAGGTTGGCTGCTCTTTCGGTCATGTCGGGCGCATCAGCAGGCTGGGAGAATCAGGCTGGGTTCACATCCTGTCTAAGTGGGACATACATGTCCAGGCTCACCTTCAAAAGGATGTGTGGCCAGAACGTGGCTTAATTTGCTATTGTAGAAGACATTTTATCTGCTCAGTTTTTGCTTCAAATGATGAAATAGTCCAACCCAATTTTCCAAGCGGCAATGAGACTGCCCTCCCCTTGTTACAGCAGTCAGTGGTTTTCAGGTAACTTTCATATTTCTTCTCAGCAGTCCTAAAGTTAGGAAGAATTGATATTAGTGTACCCATTTGACAGGTGAGAGAACTGAGGTTCAAAGAGAGAAGAGAGGAGGTGATTTACTGCTCACTTAATTACTAGGTAAGAAGATTAGGGCTTGAGTTGTACCCTCCATGTTTCAATCCCATTTCTGCCATTTACAGGAGGTATGATCTCAGTGCCCCCAGCTGTAAAGTGGGAATAATGCTGAAATGAGTGTGCCTGTCTTCTGGAGATTTTGAAAAAGCAAATGAATTAATACATGTAAAGTACTTAGAATGGTGCTTGTCACATACTGATACTAGGTAAATATTGCTATTTATTTATCATGCTGATTATTATTATTACCTGAGTTACAATCTAGGCTACTTTGGATGGGATATGGATTCTAGGCCCTTTGGTTGGTAGTCTAATTAAAAAAAAAAATAGAACATCAGTGAAGAAATTAATCTTATTAATGCCAATTTATATATATGTGTATATATATATATTTTTTTTTTCAAAGTCAGTGAACATACAACAATAAAATTTTTTCTATGTGGATTTTCCCCAGGCCTATTCACTATTTACCAGGAAGCTAGAAGGATAAAAAGAACACCTGAATAAAGAGCATCACTGGGGAGAATTAGGGGAGATCTATTAGTTTGAGCTAGCTGTTGACCATGGAAAGATCATTAGAAAAAATGATTTAAAATGGTCTGTTTGGACTGCTAATGATAACTGTTTTTTCGTTATTGTTGTTGTTGGAAAGAAAGGGTCGAAAGAAAGGGTCAGATATGGTGGGAGAAAGTCTAAGTTTAAGGATAATAAGGATTGCGTAGTAAAAGGCAGAGTAGGCAGTGGTATCTATGTATATCTAAATATCTGAATTATTTCTCTGCCCATCCACCCATCTGTCCATGATCTATTCAATCTTTTATGCATTTTTAAAAAACAAAAACAGGATAAGTGTAAATGCCTGTTAATAATGGACATATTGGGGACGCCTGGGTGGCTCAGTTGGTTGAGCGACTGCCTTCGGCTCAGGTCGTGATCCCAGCGTCCTGGGATCGAGTCCCACATCAGGCTCCTTGCTCGGCGGGGAGCCTGCTTCTCCCTCTGCCTCTGCCTGCCATTCTGTCTGCCTGTGCTTGCTCTCCCCCCCCCCCCCTCTCTGATAAATAAATAAAATCTTAAAAAAAAAATAATGGACATATTGAATGAATTATGTGAACTGTTCCATACTCTTCAGTAACCATTAAAAATAATGTATTACTACCTCCAGCTGACTTGCAGAGATTTTGTTGAGTTCTTATTGAATAAAAAAGGCATTATACAGAGAGCTGGGTGCAATATTTTAATAAAACAAATGTAGATAAACAAACTTCTGTTTGTATGTTGGTATAGAATTATATGCAAATAGAGAAAAAACAAGGAAGTACCAATATACATTGTTGACATGGATTATCTTGTTGGAGGGAGGGATTGCTGATGGGAAAGGAGATGACTAGGACAAAGGAGCAGGATAAAAGCACGTGCATTATGATCTGTGCAAGTGCATCATGTTTCTATGTATAAAAACAGAGAATTCTTACCTTGCATTGCATTTTAAAATCAATGTATATGTTTAATGATTAAAACCTTTTCCCCCTTAAAACCTGGTATAAATTGATAATGCAGCAGACAGACCCATTTGGAAGTGAGGAAATACAGTGAAAATCATAAAAAGGGGCAGACAAAGCAGAACTCTCAATATTCATTTTCTTGAATCTAGAAGTTTTATGGCAGTGCTGTTTATTACAGTAGCCACTAGCCACGTGTGCCTAGGGGACACTGGAAATGTGGCTAGTCCATAATGAGATGTGCTGCAAGTGTAAGAAATATCAGATTTGAAAGATTTAATATGTCTTTGAATGTAAGAAAAAATAAGTAAAATAGCTCATTAATATTTACTATGTCAATTACATATTGGATGAAAATATTTGAGGTATATTGAGTTCAGTAAAATATATTATTAAAATTCATCTCTTCTTTACTTTGTAAAAGTGGCTAATTAAAAAAAATTTTAAAGTTGTTTAAATTTAAAATAATATTAGAAAACTTAGGGCGCCTGGGTGGCTCAGTGGGTTAAGCCATTGCCTTCGGCTCAGGTCATGATCTGAGGGTCCTGGGATGAAGTCCCGCGTCGGGCTCTCTGCTCAGCAGGAAGCCTGCTTCCCTCTCTTTCTCTCTGCCTGCTTCTCTGCCTACTTGTGATCTCTCTCTGTCAAGTAAATAAATAAAATCTTAAAAAAAAAATTAGAAAACTTAAAATGACACATGTGACTTTCATATTTCTATTATTACCAGCATTGAGGAATTAAAAAAATTTTTTTTGAAGTATTTTTTTAAGAGATTTTATTTATTTATATATTTATTTGACAGAGAGAACGACAGAGAACACAAGCAGGGGGAGCCTGAGTGGGAGCAGGAGGGGGAGAAGCAGGCTTTGCCCAGCAGGGAGCCCCATGCAGAGCTCAATCCCAGGACCCAGGAATCATGACCCCAGCCAAAGGCAGATGCTTACCCTTAACCAACTGAGTCACTGGGGTGCCCCCCAGCATTAAGGGATTACAGGACGATAACAAGGTGGATAACAAGGTATTAGTAATGGCCCAGAGGAAACTACCATTTACATAAACCTGGTAGGAAAGAATGCTAGGTGTTGTGGAAAAGGGCATATTTTCAGCACAGGGATTCTCAGCGTGGGCCCTTGATCATCAACATCATTGGGAACATCTTTGAAATGCAAATTTTCCAGCCATGCCAGATGCCAAGTGAATCAAAACCTCTGGCTATGGAACCTACAATCTGTGTTTTTAACAAACATTTCAGGTGATTTTGATGCAGGCTAACATTTGAGAACTACTACTTTAGAATAAGTGAGACCTTGGATAAAAACCTTACCATTGTGTACCAGGAAAATAGCATAATTAGTCTGAGTTTTGGAAGATGCCTCAAAATAGACTGAGCTCATCCAAAAAGCAATGAATTCATCATGCTACAAGAACATAGGCTTTTAGCCATGGGGTCATTCCTGAGGAGAAATTTTGAGCAAGTAAATGGTAGTTAAATGGTTCAATTACTTTCAAGTTTCAGCACAGCCTCTGAGCTGTCATTATTGTGTTTCTTTGATAAGTGTGATTTTTACCCACATGACAGCTTTGAGAATCAAAGAATCGTGTGTGAAACTTGGCATTTGGAACCATTTTGGATGCTTTAATGACCTCACTTTCCAAAAAACAAGTTGGTTATCACTGGAAAGAAAATAGTATATATTTATCTTTGGGATAGAAACATGTTAGAAAAGCTTGTATTACTCAGTTTTGTCCAACTGTCATATATAAAAAAAATTTTTTAAGCAACAAACTTTCTACTTTTGACAGCTAACTTAGTATTTTTGAAAATTACCTACTTCATTGATGAAAAATTGCAAACCTTTTTATTTCCTTAATATGCTTGAATAAACACACTAAAATGGAAGTCACATCCTTGTTGGGGAGAGGAGCATAAATCAACAAAATGGGCATCACCATACACAGACACACACACACACAAACACACACCACATCACATTTCATAATGGAGGTAAAAAGAAAAATTTCCATTTTCATTCTTTATCTTTGAAGACACAGAATACTTTGCAACTAGAAAAAAAGATGATAGGCAGATTATTTCATTATTGGGTTATATGACCAAAGATGCCTGATTGACATTTCTATGATTTTTAGAGCAATGGATTATTAGACATGCCATGGGTAAATTAAGAAACAAAGTGACATTTTCTTTAATGTCCATCTAGATAGTTAATAACTATGGTACAGAAATGATGACAAGATTAGTAAAAATAAATAGTATAAATAAGAGTCTAGTCTGGAAACATTTTAGTCTAGATATATAATGTCCACCAGATAGATGTATTTCCTTCTCATATGCATTTAGTGCAAGTAGATCTCGAATATAAATAATGGGATAAAATTATGAAAAATGAAATGAAGAATACACCCACCAAGGAGATTTAATCTAGTCTAGGAGTCAGAGCAGGGTGCCTTAAGGAAGCGATGGGTGATAATGGGAGGAAGAGACAAAGGAGTGACATATGAACAGCTCCTAAGTGCAATGAAAGCTTGGCACGAAGGGAAGCATTTGAGATTCTGCAGAGAATCAATGAGAGGAAGGATCAGGGACAAAAATAGAGACATAGGTAGGAGCTAATTCTTTGTGTGTGTGTGTGTGTGTGTAACTACACTTTGGATTTTGGATTGCATCTAAAGGGCAGTTGATACCATGACATCACCAGATTTACTTTTTAAATAGAATACACTGGGTTCAGTGTGGATAATGAGTTGAGTAGAAGTGAAGGCTGTGTTGCAGAAGGTAGACCAATTTAAACAGTTCTTGAATTAGTAGGGAAAGAAAATCATGGTTTAGACAAGGATGGTGGCCCTGGCAATAGAGAGCAAAGAGTGAATTTGAGCAGTATTTAGGAGGTGGAATCAACATGATTTGGTGATAGACCAAATGTGTGAAATAAAGTAGAAGATGATTTGAGCAAGGATGCAGAACACTGACGAATGAACAGAATTTGAGGGAAGGTAGAAGAGAATGCAGTTAATGCTAGAAAATCTGAACCTATGTGCCCATGAATCATCTAAGTGGAGATGAATAGCAGAACAGAACTGACTAAACTGGGCAGAGAGAGTTGGGAGTATCTGGTAAATGAATGGTAATTGAAGCCAGGGGAGTAGCCATGGTTTCCCTGGAGCTTGGTGTAGTACAAGAAGAGACTCTAAGGCATCAACATCATTTAAGGGGCAGATAGAGGAGTTGAAGCCCATCAAGGTGACTTGAGAAGTCTTCAAAGAAGAAGAAAAAAATAACAGTATTGGTATCAAAGGAGCAAAGGAAAGGGCATGTTTCTGGTAGGATAGGTGATAGCAGTGTCGAATGCCGTGGAGAAGGCAACTGATATCTGGATAGAGACAAGGTTATTGGTGACTCACAAGAGCAATTTATGTGGAATAGTGAAGGCAAAAGCCAGGCCAAAAAAGATTGAGGAATAGTGGGCAGGAAGGGGAATATAGACTTGAAGTCCAGTCAGTAGCTCTGTGAGGCCAAAGTTTAAGATGAGTGAGATAAACATGTTTAAATGGTGGTGGAGAAGAAACAGGGAGGAGAGAGAGGTTGAATATAAAGAAGGAGGGTTGGAGGGGTGGGAAGAATTCTTGATGGGACAGTCTCTGAGAAAGCCAGAGAGCATGGAATAATGACTTTGATAGCAGATAGGGAACCTCCTCCATGGTGATAGGCAATAAGAGGCTGAGGGAGTTTCTATGACAATTTCTGTTTCCTCTAGGAAGTAGGAAGTAGCACTAATCTGTGGAATGGAGGGAGAAGGTGAGGAAACGGAGGGGTTGAGGCAGTCTTTTGAGGAAATGAAAAGGCTAACTAGGGAAACAATGAAATTGTTGCACAGTTCAAAGGTCCAGATAAGGATGGTGACCACATGTAATGGTACCAGTTTGATTGTTTGTGCAGTTGTCCCCTCTATACTTCAGCAATATTGAGGAATAGTGCCCCAGGCAGGCAGTCATTATGGAATGACCCTATGACCTTGGGACGAGTCACTGATTCTCTCTGTGTCTCTGTCTCCTCATCTGTGACCTGGAATCCTGATAGAATTGTTGAGATTATTAAGTGAGTTAATACCCACAAAATACTGAGAATGGTTAGCATATTGCATGCACCGTGGCTCCAGCTTTGGGGTTTGGGCAGCCGTGTGAGGACAGGAGAAAAGGGAAAGGAGTTATTAACAAGAGGGTGGTTGAAATTGTAGACAAAGGAATTAAGCTGGAGAACAAAGAGAGTGAAGCTTATTCCCAAAATAACTAGGTTATTTTGTATTTACTGGACATCCTTCTGGTATAGGGCCTAAGATTATAGTAGGCTAGTTTTGCTGACAGAATTACAGTGTTGGTGGAAAGTGAAATAACATTATCTGAGATTTGTCATTTCAGGTCCTAAAGTAAACCTTAACTGTGGTATCCAATGTGTAAGGGATTTACATTAAGAAGATTGTTGTGCTGTTGTTGTTGTTTTATGAGAACTTTAGCTTGAAGCACATCCTGTGTGTCACATTTCATGGTCTGAACTCCTGTAAAACGGGGATGTTCTTAAAAAGAGAGAAAAAAAATTATAAGCAATATTAAGGGAATCCCCTCAAGTTAAGGCAATTTTGTTTAAAGGCTGTAAATTTGCCAGCTGTTTATGTTCTTTTCCTTGAGGTCCACAATGCAATTTAAACCAGAAAAACAATCAGTTTGGCCCGATCTTGAATTGCTGCAGAATAAACAACCTCCAAAACTGAACTTTAGAAGGAACTCTCTGCATTGCTGATGTACTGAAACACTCAGAGGTGCAGTTTTGTCTCCAAGAATATATTTTGTATGGTCATTCAGATCATGCTTGAGACCCTGGCCTTTTATCATAAACATAAACGGACTTGAGACACCAATATTTATTTCCAGGTAGGAAAATTATTGAGGTTTTATATGGAAAAAAATATTATTGAAGAGCCTGTCGAGTTCTCTGAAAATAGGAAAATAGTTTCGTGCACTAATAAGCAAATAAATAAAATATAATTATAGAGTTAATTATAGAGTTTGTATAGAGTTAAGACCTGTTTGCTGTCCCCTCCCCCCTCCCCACCCCTGGAGAGTCTAGAAGTCTTGATTTTATTCTTGCCTATGGAAATGATTTTTCCTTCAGTTTAGAGGAAACATTTAGAAGTGGGGAGGGTGAGGAAAAGAAGGATCCAGATAGTCCATGTTAGGTACACATATTGCCAGTTTTATCTCAAAGATATCCACCAATCTGCTGCCTTCCTGGGAATAACCAATGGCCAGATATCAATTATTCAGGATAGTTTATTTATTCACTTATCCAAAAGCATTTATTGAAGGGCATTTCTGTGCAAATTGATAGAGATACAATGATCATAAAACCAATTCCCATAAACTCTCAAGGAGCTTACGCTCTAGCAGAAGTGAGGTGAATACATGGAAATTGGACTTCTTTGGAGAATGTAAGAAGGAACCTAATCAAAACTGAAGACAAGGAAGGCTTTCTGGAGATGTGAAGCCTGAGCGGATCTTGTGGGATGACTGGGAGCTATTCTGTTAGAGAATCAGGTGGCACTGGTGGGTAGGAAAGATGGTCCAAGGTAAGTTAGTGGAATGAGCAAGAAAAGGTTATGATTCATAGAAAAAAATAATGTGAGGAATTCCATGTAGTTGAGGATTAGGTTTCCAGGAGTAGTATAGGGAGCTGAAGCTAGAAGAGAAGGAAGGGCAGTGGACAGGTCCCAGAAGACCTTGTAAGCTGCACAGTAGAATGGCTTTCACTGTTGAAGGCATGGAACCAAGTACTAAAAGGTAGTTGAGTGGTGGGGTAGCATTATCATATTTGTGCTAGAGCCAGAACCCTCCTGCCCTGTGTCAGTGGCTTTAGAAGGCATTCAGCCTGGAGGAAGCAAGAACAGTAATTACTCCAGAAAGGGAATGAGAAGGTGCCTAGGTGACTCCGTGTTCTGGGAGTCTGGTTCTCCCTCTACCTTTCCTCCTTAGTTGTGATTTCTCTCTCACACATTCTCTCTCAAATAAATAATAAATTCTTAAAAAGAAAAGGGAAAGGCCCACAATGAACCCGTGGCAACAGTAACGGAGAAGAGAAGACAAGCCAGGGAGATACTAAAGAAAATAGAATTGATAGAATATAGATGTAAGAGTACGGAAGAGGAAATAAAATGTTTATAGTTCTTGCTGATATGGGGATAGTAGGTGGTGTCTTTCACTGAGAGAAGTAAGGCAGGATAGGTAAGTTTAGGGGAAAGGTCCAGAGTTCAGTTCTAGAACACTGAGTTTTAAATGCCTTTGCTAATAATAATGTCAGAATAAGTTATGGGATATAAAGGTTGAGATATCAAAAGAGATATTTGAACTGGAAGCATCAGTTCAGAAGTTTTCAAGATATAAATGGTGATTGAATCCATAGAATTGACCTCTTAGGAAGAGAGAGAATAAATAACAGGAAGTTTACTGTTGGCAGAACCCCAGGGAACTAAGATTTAAGTCATGAGTAGAGGAATGGAAACCTGAGAAGAGCTCGGGGAATGAATGGCTATAGGGATGATGTAAGCAGATGTATTGGAAGTCAATAGAGAAGAAGGTTTCAATAAGGATTCAAGTGCCACTGGGATATGGAATGAAATGAGTTGAATGTACACATTGTGTTTAGTATCCAGCAGTATCCAAACCAAAATTCAGAAAAAGTCTCATACATACAGAGAACAACCTGGTGATTGCCAGAGGGAGTGGAGTGGGGGAATGGGTGGCTTGGTGAAGGGGATTAAGAGGATCAAATTTGAAGGCATAAAATGAAGAAGTCCCAGGGATGTAAGGCACACCACAGGGACTATAAACTATAATATTGCAGTAAGTTTGTATGGTGACAGATGGTAACTAGACTTAGTGTGGTGACCATTTTGTAATTCATGTAAATGTCAAGTCACTCTGTGGTACACCTGAAACTAATCTATTGTATGTCAACTACACTTTGATAAAATAAAATAAAATAAAATAAAATAAAATAAAATGCCATGATCTCAGGGCTTGCAGCAAAGGTATCATTGGGGAGCTTGTTAGAAAGGAACAATGTCAGGCCTCTCCCAGACTTCCTAAGCCAGAGTCTGCTTTTAAGGAGAAAGGAAATTCTACTGAGATATGAAGATAAGGACTATAAGATGAGAAGAGGACAGGTCTATTAATGTAGGCAGGGGAGTGAAAATGATGTCACTTTGCTGGGAAGGGATGATGCAGCCTACTGAGAATGGGAGGGAGTTGGGGACATGTGGTCCAAGAGAGCCAGCTCATAAGGTCTGAATGGGTAGCATGGAAAGCTTGATTGAGAGAGAAACCTTGGAGTCTATTGTCATATACAACTAAGTGTTTGTGTGAAAGTTTCTACGAGCCTAAGGCTGGTATTGGAGGAGGCAGGGACTTAGGTTGATATTGTGATTCACTGGAAGTTGATGAGAAAGAGGGTGAATTAATGAGTGAGGTCTAGGTTGGAAAGAGTAATCAATAAAAATCAATGGGAACTGATAGATTGGAAGGTACTGGTGATCCATCACAGTCATGAATAGAAATGAGAACTATTACACTGCCAGCAACAGTGGCTGCTTGTCCAAAAAAGAGAGGTTCCTTTTCACTGCACAGTTTTTTGTATGTTTTACAAATAGCCCCTCTAAAACATCTGTTCTCTCCCTGACCTGGTGACCTATCCAACCAGAGTCTGAGGCTGTTCCAAATACTGAAACTGTCTACTAAGATAGCTTCCTCACTGTGAAATCTACTACAACTTCTCAGTTCTTTAAATGAGAATAAGAAGATTTGTAAAATCTGACTGAGGATTTTTAAAGTCCAGAATGTTGTTCTTTCCTGTCTTGAATGCCCTTTATTTTTTTTTACAGCCATTTGTGAAATTTATACTCGAAGTACGTTATAAATGCTACACTGATTCTCCTCTTCAAATGTTCTTTCTTTAACTTTTGAACCTCAAAGCACTTTGTTCCTCCCTTATGACACTATTAAACCATATATATATATATATATATATATATATATATATATATATATATATATTAACATAGTTGAGCAGTTTTATCCCTTCTAAGAGATTATAAAATCTCAACTAGCAGGAGCTGCCTTGCTAATTTTTGTTGTAGTGCTTGGCAAGAAAGAGGTTTTGTAGCTGAGTCACAGGGTTCAAGAATGGGGTGGGGGGACCAGAAAGGTAATGCTAGAGAGAGGGTTGGTGGAAGATTATGGAAGGTATTTTGTATCAAAATTAGAGGTTTGTATTTTTAACCTCTACAAAGGGGAGCCGCTGAGATGCCTGGGTGGCTCCCTCATTTAAGTGCCTGCCGACGGCTCAAGACATCACCCTGGGGTCCTAGGATTGAGTCCCACATCAGGCTCCTTACTCAGCAAGGGAACCTGCTTCTCCCTCTGCCTGCCTCTCTCCCTGCTTGTGCATTCTCTCTCTGACAAATAAATAAATAAAATCTTTAAAAAATAAATGGGAGCCACTGTAAAGTTTCCAGTATTGGGAAGTGATGTGACATTAACGTTTCTGAAAGCCCACTCTGTCTAGGGGTTGGAGGACTGAGCAGATGTGTGTAGGATGAGAGGCAAGGGTGAGTTAGAGAACTGTTGTGACTGTCTAGGGGAGGCACAAGACTTTTGAGACAAGGCATAATATTGCGCCTAACCAGGAAAAATCTCATTTAATACATTGTGGGATTTTTGACCGTGGATGTATGGGATAAAGCAGAGGAAGAAGCCTATAGCTCCCCTGATTTCTGGATTAGGTGACACAGATAATGCCATTTCCTAAGATGGACAGGAAGGAAATCAGGTTCACGCAAGAGGGTGAGACATGGATGGGTGGGTCAGGGTGAGGGGGTTGGGGAGCAGACTGATAAGTTCAATTTTTGATATTTTTAAATGTTTTCTTTGTGGTAATAAATGCTGGCTGAATACATTAGAAAAAAAATGAATGTGAGACTGTGTTTTGAACTTTAAAGAAGAGCCAAGGTTGAAATGGAAACATGTTATTAAAAAATATTTACATTTATTTCCCCAAGTGGAATTTATAAACCACTCCTATTGCCAAGTCTGTGGAGGGGAAGCAAAACATCTGGTTGAAATTCCACTGACCTTTAGAGACACCCAAGTTTTCATATGATGCTCATTTTCATTCCAAATGGCAGAGCACAGCCCTAGGGATGGTACTTTCTGGAACATTTGAGCAGTAAAGAGAATTTGTGCAACACTTGCATTTCACATGCAGATTTTCGAGCCTGCTTCATTTTAAACACTGAGTTAGGCATTTTTTAAACATTTGCCTATCTGAGTTTTTCTCTTTGCCTCAGAAAGTTTTCAGAGTGATCGTAAAAGATATTAAGAAGCAATGTCTTTGATCTGGTCAGTGTTTTTCTGAGCCTTAGCAGAGGCATTGGGATGTTATGCGTAGGACTCTAAAAGGAAGGGCCAAGGAATTACCCTCTAACTCCACATGGACTTCCATCTTTTATAACATAAATATATGGCTGGACCAATTCTCTAATACAGCTTGTTTGCTTCATCAGCATAACTTCATGTTGTCCTAATTGCTTCTTTTTATCTGTGATGCCCCAATGCTTTAGAGGGGGAAATAACTTCCCCAGTAGGGAGAGGTGTTGCTTAGGTGTCCTTTTCGGTTTGCCACCTGTGGTAGGTTGAATAATAGCTTCCCTAAAATGTCCACCTCCTAATCCCCTGGAACCTGTGAATATGTTACCTTAGGCAGTCAAAGGGAGTTTGCAGATGTGATTCAGATTAAGGATTTTGAGATGTCGAGATTATTGCAGATTATCCATGTGGACCCAGTGTCATCACAAGGCTCTTTATAAGAGACAGGCAAGAGAATAAGGGTCTGTAAGAGGAGATGTGAAGGAAATAAGAGGTTGCTGTGATGGGAGAAAGAGATTATGACAAACCAACCCCGTGGCCTCTAGAAGATGAGACATATAAGGAAACAGATTCTCTTCAGAAGCCACCAGAAGGAACATGAAGAGCCTGCCTTCATCTTGACTTTTGTCTTCCGATCTCCAGAACTGTATAAGAATGAATTCTTGTTTTATAAGCCAGGAGGCGTGTTAAAGAAATGATAGGCAACTGAAACACCACCACCCCTTGAGTCAACTTGTAGATGATGCTAAAGCAGGAAAGGTAAGTTTAGACATAAAGTAGAATTTCCCAGTGGGAAATTCCAAAGAATTTCAAGAGAATTTCAAACTATGTAATGATTACTAATGCTGTTATTAGTGCTCTTAAAAAGAATTTCTGGAAGGTTAAAGGTTTGGAGGGTTAAATATAGAAGGTCAAAAAAGTTGCCCACTGTAAACTGATCGTTTTCATGGTAGCCACTTGATAAATTATCTATGTTAACAACTTGGTTGGATTTGACTGGAGCATTTGTGGTCAGCCCTTAGCAGGTTTATGCATATTAAAAAAAAAAACAAAAAACAGACTCCTTCAATGCTATCAGAATGGCACCTTGATTCACTGAGTTTGGTTGAATCCCTGCTCAGATTTGAATTTGTAGGCAGCATTTTAGAGTATTTATATCCTGCAGGGAGGACACAAAAATTTATTTATGAATTGTAAGTCTTGGCTTGCTCTGTTCATTTTCAGAAATCAAAAGTACATCATCTCTGCCAACATGCATTTTTTTTAAATGCCCACGTAGATCCTAGAGAATATTGACATAATTTTTTTTTAAGTTGTGTAAATGTTTTATGCTTGTAAAACTCACGTCTTGTGTTGTCAAAACAGTGATGGAACACCCATAACACAAGGAGCGACGGTGAGTCACACGGCTCAGCAGAACTAACAAGAGTTCTGAGCAGTACGACTGACTAATCGCTCTGCTGGTGTACTACTGGCAAAGAGCCCCAGAGAGAGAAATATCCATGAGTCATATGATTTTTGTAGATTTAATGACAACCCTAGAATTACATTGGCATTGCCTCCAATTGAGAAGACATTTGAAGAAAGCAGAATTCACATTAACTGGTGTAACTCAGTGTGAAACCTAAATCAATGAAAGAAACTGGAAGAAATAAATTCCCATGCATACAGAAGAGAAAGATCTTCTTGTATTTGTGGATTCACTCAACAAGCTCTGCCTAGTGCCTACTGAATACTATGTGCTGTGCTTTTGCAGGACAGAATGCTTTGCTTCCACCTCTTAATTAGTATGGGAGAACAGTCATACTCAGCTGAGAATGAATGAGATCTTGGCAAGACTTTTCCACTAAAACCCGGGGGCTAGATAATGGGCTTCACTTATTTGTTGTCCCCCAGAATCTCTATACTTTCAGGAATCTGTGACATTGAATGCACCTGAACACCTTAATAATTAAGCCCTGTTACCAGGGAGAAAACCAGATAGAATTTTGCTGTTCTTGTGCTACGATGATCTTCAATGATTACTGTTCAATTCATCTTCTACCCCTCAGTAACCTTAATGTTGAAGCCTGTATTTATTATCTAAGAAATTAATTGTAGCGTTTATTTTTAAAGAGCGCCAGGAACACAGATGTTGGCAATCATGGCCACTTGATGAAAAATATTTGAATATCTCTCATGCTTTTGTTTCTAGTATATTTTACCTTGCCTTGGTATAGTAAAACTTTCTGCAGCCCACTTGGGACTATATGCATCTACACCTATCTGTTTTGTTCTACTCTGGCTTCTAATCATCTTTGCTTTAATCTTCGTGTTGATTCAAGGGTTTCAGGAGGGTGAAAAGACTAAAGCTTGCAGATATAACCCCAAGTCGTCTGTTAGAATTTACTCAAGGCCTCAGCCCATTGTGTTATACAGTGGCACTCAAGGGGTTCCTTTGGATTCGGGTTAACAAAATGCTACCAGTTGGAGTTGAGCATCCTCTCCACCCCCGAGGGCCTTCCCTGCTCTGTGCTCTGTGTCTCTGTTATGGAATCTGGCACTGAAGGGCATTTAGGTACACACCATTTCCACACTGGACTTTCAATACCACAAAGGCACTCAACACAGTATGTAGCAGGAATTCAGTAAATAATTGTAGCATCGATTCAACAGTAATCTTAAAAGTAGATTTTGCCTCTGGTATTAAAATTTGGGTGTAACCCTCCTTGGGATTCCCTCTGTGACACTAAGTTTTGGCACAGAATCACTTGAACGCACCAACCCCCAACACCAAGAACACTAAATGTTACAAATCACGGAAGCGGCTGAGTGAGCAGGGTTCTCGGTGGTTGATTTAGAAGGTTCTCACTCAGCTTCTTCCATGGTTTGTAGTATTCAGTTTTCTTGGTGTTTGCTAAAAATGGTTTATAAAATCTGGAACTTCAGAGATGGAAGCATGATATTCATTTCAAGTATGGAACATTATGAATCATGTGACAGGGTTTCTAAACAATGTGTGCATTTCTCTGTTGTTTAAAACCTGATATTTGCAATAATTACTTGGCCTGCCTAAGAACATTATATTTTATTTTTATGAGACTTAACAATCACTGACAATAAGGACAACTACTGCATAGAAGTGCAATATTACTCCTACTGTGGCCATTTCTAGAATAAAACAGAGCTTTTGCATGCTCCCCACTAGAGCATTATTGAGAAAGGAAGGAAAACATTAGAATTCCAAAGAATCTAGGAGAAGCTAAAAGAGACAGCAAAGAAGTACTAGGGAGCATTTGGCGGAGAGAAAATTAACACAATGAACATATGGTAATCAAACTGAGATTTTATACATCTTAGCAGCTTTGTGCCAAATACCACAGCAATTCCTTCACACTGCTTAGTAAATTGTGCCTAACCATAAGAGGAAATGAAAGATTCAACACTAGAGGAAGTAGAAATCATTTAGGCTTACCTCACTAGACTGTTTTAGGGGCAGTTAATTTCTAGAGCAATGCTAGGCTCGTTCCTCCCTGTTTGTACAAATTACCTCCCTCACTTAACCCCAAGAATGCTAATATATGTGTGCTGGCATGGCTGGCTCACCAATCAGAGCCAGAAGTTAGTCAACAGGGTTGGAGAGGGAAGTGACAGGAGGGTGCATATAGAAATGGCTTTCAGGAAGGGAATTATTTTTGGTGAACATCCCTCACTTATTTTTGCTAGATCCAGCATAAAAAATTTGAAACAGTTGATGCTGAATGATTAAATGATTTCATGGGTTTTATTTTCCCTTAGGGCGTGGGAGTAAGCAACATCAGGCATTTCTTCAAATTGCGTGGTAAGGACTAGTGGGATAGCACAGTTGTCTTTGTGGTCAGCTTCTTGGGACACAGTCTCCAAGGATATTCATGGAATTTCTTGATTTCCCTGATAATCTTACCAAAAGACAGTTTTTTAAAACTGTATTTTCCATTTGCTTGAAATCGATAAAAACCTTATAAAATTGCCACAGAGATATTTCCTTTTCAGGGAAAACATCAATGCTTTTCTCAGGTTTCTGCCAGCTCTGAAATACATTTTTTGTTTCATGTAAGGTGTTATATATTTGTTTAGACTTAGTGTTAATGTCAGAGATACATTTTGTGTCTTGAGCAAAACGACGTCTTGCTTAAAACACACTTTTACAATGATCATGTGTTGCTGCTATACTTGGTTAAAAATTATTTGTCATTAATCTAAAAGGTAACAGCCATGGATCATTCTATATTTTCTACAACATTTTGGATAGGGTTCTTATTCAGTATGTTGGCAGAGATGATACTTAAAAATGAGCAATTAATAACAACAGTTTTCAAAGTGATAGCTTACACAGATAGCTCATGCAAGTGCTCCTAAGGTAACTGGTAGATTTTTTTTTTTTCTATTTAGTCTTTCTAGAATATTTTTGCTACAGGAAATTCAACTTTCTAGACCGACTTTGACTATTTATTTTACTGCTCTGCTTTTATCATCCATAATTGTTCAAAGTTTTGCATGCATCCTATACTTTTCATAGCAATTATTCTATAATTTCTAGAAGATGCATTTAGTGGTGAATTCCTGAAGATGGGGCATTTTAGATCCCACTATCCAAAGTAACATACATAAAAGCTTTTTCAGTTTAAGTGGCAGAGAATATGTGAAAAATCAGGATGACTGGAAAGCAGCATAACATGATGAATCTGGAAGCCCGGGTTCAAATCTCATTTTTGGTACTTACTAGCTGCATAGCCTTGCTCAAGAGACTGAAGTTCTCGATGCTGTAGTTCTTTCTTCTGCATAATGGAATCATAACAGTACTCACCTCTATGCTACAGGGCATAGAATAATGCCTGATACATAGCACAGTGTAAGAGATTTATGCATTAACATTTTGTATTCTCAGCAGATTTGCAAAGAATATAGTAATGTCCCCTATATAGACAAGAAAATGGGAACTCAGAGAGGTTAAGAGACTTATCCAAGGTTAATTCCAAATCCCATGCACTGTTCACCATTAGTTAATCACTTGTTCTGTTGCCATGCCTTGGCTCAAGAATCGTTACTCTACCGTGAAGATGGAGAATCAAATGCTTAGACAGAATGTCCTGGGAAAGAGAGCTAGGTATATGGGGGAGTTACCAGGAAACTACCAGGACAAAGGGACTTCTAAGTCATAGGAGGGCTAAAGAGAAAGGCTATGATGACCAGTTTAGGTCAACAGCTCCAACTGGCCACTTGCTGGTGGCCAGCTACTAAGTTCCTGAAGCTTTTACAAATCAGATCTTCTCACAGTATTGGGTTCTAGCTAAAAAATGAATCAGCAACTCCAAGGACATCTCTTCTGTCCCCAGTATTCTAAATCCTAGGCTTTGGTTGTCCATGCCTGAAGTCCCTACCCTGTTTCCTCTAATAAGTACCGGGCAACACACTTGGAATCATAAACCAGAAACTCTAGCTTTTGGCTAGAGTTTTAGCTAAAACTTTTTAGCTCTATGATCTTTCTGAATCTTAAATCCTTATTTTTAGATGAGGATAGCAATATCATTCTTGTATTTTTGTCTTCATTGCGTTGTAGGGCTACCAAGCAAAACAAGTGAGAAGACATTCCCGTCTTTCGGAGCTGTGGTATTCTGTGGTATTCTTATCTTTTCTATAGTCACAATACTGGCAAATAATCACACTTCTGGGTGCACCATAAAGTCTACCTTTTCCCCTTACTCAGCAACCCAATGAAAGGGAAGCCATTTGGCAGATCTGCCTGAAAGCCAGGACTTTTGAATGCCCCATAGGATCCACTTAGCATGTTTGCATCAGCCAAACCAATTTGACTTTAAGAGGGCGTGTAGGACATTATCTGGAATTTCCTCGTTGATTCAATTTAATGGAGAGGCCTTGTCAATCATCTTCATTTTCCTCTCTATTGCTTCTCTTGCTTCCTGGGGTCAACAAATCCTCTACAGGATGGCAAATCTATAAGTTTTCCGGGAGCAAATGCAGCATCGTTTGTGTTTCTGGAAAGTGCTCTGAATGAGACACAGACTTTTTGTGGGCTCTTACGGTCTATCGCTATCTTTGAAAAAAACCTGTTGATGAAATGTGAAGGGAGATCATGGATATCGATTAGGTTAGCCTGATTAACTTTCTTAAATGTGGCCTAGAAATCACTATTCTGTATCGTTTCTACTAAATTGAGCAAAATGTGAAATTACTGTTATCTTAGGTAGGTTTACAGAGTTAAGCCAAACGTATTTAAAGGAGAACGCTCCCTGGAGAACTGAGAAGCCTCAAGGATGAATTGCGGTTTGGCTGGGTTGAAAGTTATGTTTGAACATGTCTGAATGAAATCATTCCTATTCGGCCTTCGGAGGAGTTTCTGGGGGGAGGGGGGGAGTGGATGAGGACAGGAAGGGGGTTTTTGTATTCTAACTGGGAAGTCGCCTTTTCCTATTAACCTGAAAGAGCTGCTGTCACTAGATGGCCACGGCTACTGCGCATCTGCCAGAGAGAGAAAAACAAACCGAGCACTGCATTCTCTGAGGTGCAAGTCATTCTCTGATCAGGATTCAGATTTGTCCACGAGAACGATCAGAAACTGGTAGAGAAAAGGTGCCGAATGATACAATGACAGCCAAACACGGGGTGGGGGGCACAATCAATGTTAGCTGAACAAATAAATGATCCTCTAGTTGCCGCATCACTGCTAAGTCATGCACACATTTCAGAAATGGGAAGTTTTATAGAAATGTGTCTTGGATAAACGTAGATGAAAATCGTACAGTCATTAGCTGTAATCACCCCTGGGATAAATCCATTCGTGGAGTGGGAAAGGTGGTGAGGATAAAGGTTGAAAGATTCAAAAGGGCATAGGAGAGGCCCACTAGGGGGATAATAAGATGCAGGGAGCTTGTTTTGACCGGTGCCTGCAGCAATTTCCCTTTGCTCAGGGCACCCCTCTCACTGCATGGTGGACACTGGCTAAAATAGAAACTCCGTGGGCCTTGGCAGCTCTCACACAAGCATCTGTATCTTGCATTAACTGCACATTTCTGAACGATGTCAGGGTCAATCTGAGCCAGGCGGCAGCAGGAGAAGTTTGCCGTCACTTCAACTTTGCTCCCACCTCTGTGTTAGGACCATCAAAATCTTGTCAGCAGCGATGATTGCTCACTGATGCGGCAAGCATGGAGGATAGAAAGGCAATTGACAATGCAGGTCCCCAGACGGGCACAGCAGCTGCTGAATCAGGCACCTGAGAGGGACCGCAATCCTGGTAGATTTGGGAGGTATTTATGTAATTTTCCAAGCTGCCTGGAAGCTTGGTGGGTGGTGTATAAATGATCAGATGCAAATCGTCCCCAGTGGTCACAGCTTGTTTTCCCAAAATTTTACCGCACTGCACACAAGGACAAGCGAAAGGGACTCTGTTAATAATCTACCACAGGAGCCACCTAAACTGAGGGGAAGCCATTAAAGCCAGACAGACTGTCACTGGCATTATATTCACCCGGGGAGCCAACACTGTCCCATAATGAATGACCACCTCCACCTGAGCAAAATAAAACAACTACGGAGCTCTCCAGCAGCTGAACTTCCCTTCTGGTGGCTGTTTATCATTATTCTGAATTAGATTTAACACTTTTACCTCAGAAAAAAAAAAAAAAAAAAAAGAATAACAGTGCTTACTTTTCCCCACAACTGTAATGTCATTCTAAAATTTGTCTAGACTATATCAGATTCAATGTCTCATATTAGAATTCCTATATTATGAGTGTAATGCATGAACCACTTCCAAGAAAAAATTACAAAAAGGAGTTAGTGTTGTTTATTCGCTTGGTTTTAGACACAGAGCCGAGTGCGGAATGTCTAGTTCTAGTTTTAGAGATGGGGAAATTTGGTGGGGTTGAGGGACTTGCCCAAGGCCCTCAGTAATGTGCGGTAGGGCCGGTATGCAAAACCCAGACTGCCCCTACCCCAAAGCTCATGTTCTTCACCATTATCATGCTGCCAGGTTCACCCATGCACTACCGTGCTCAGAAAGTTCTTCCCGTGCTCGTCTTCCATTATAATTTGCAAGTTCATTCAGTCATTTCTTAACACATGTTGTTTGAGTTCCTATTCTAGGTCAGGAAGCACGATAATAAGTGAATCAAAATTATATGGAGTCACAAGGCCGTAGTGGGGAAGGCATCAGGAGCCCTCAGATGAACCAAAGGACAGATGCCTGGGGGTTCAGCCTGATGTGGGAATAGCTAAGTTGTCACTAGAATTAACAAGACACAATAGGGAGAGCCTTTGTTGCTGTTGTTGTTTGCCGATTAGGGTGGTACCAAAATTGGAAACAAAATAAAGAGGGACGCCTGGGTGGCTCAGTTGGTTAAGCAGCTGCCTTCAGCTCAGGTCATGATCCCGGCGTCCTGGGATCGAGTCCCACATCGGGTTCCTTGCTCAGCGGGGAGCCTGCTTCTCCCTCTGCCTCTGCCTGCCTGTGCTTGCTTTCTCGCTCTCCCTCCGACAAATAAATAAACAAAATCTTAAAAAAAAAAAAAAAAAAAGAAAGGGATAAAGAATGAAATATAAGAAGAGCCAAATGACCTTGACACATGACGGTGGTAGAAAGGACACAATTGCTCTCGGACCCTGCCCAGGCAGTTATCATAGAGCACCCCTGCCCCTTTGTGCCAAAGTGTTTCAGAAGTTGGTCTGAACAAAACACACTCAATTTTACTAGCTGACGTACCAATCCGTTATGATTTTATCCCATCCAAGGGGGTCTAACTAGCCTGTTTCAAGAAAAGAGAAACAAACAAAAGCTAAAGGCCCCTTGTGAGGGGGTGCTGGAAAAGCTAGTTTTTGAGATGTTGGGGGTTAAAAGGAAGGGAAATAAATGGGGTCGCAGCTTTATTGGCTTCTTTCCATGTGTTGTCTGAAGAAATGCTTCAGTCCCATCGGGTCACTATTTAGGGCCTGGGAGAATATTTGACACTGCTGACATCATCATGAAATCTCTCCCGAGTCTTTCTCCTCTTGGTTTTCAGTGTGTTGTTTACAGATGCTAGGCATTTTAGAAGAAAAGCTGTCTGCTATTTATCACACATTTCTCAGGGAGCAAATTAATTTCCTTGGGATTCCTCTCATTCAGATGTAGTCTGTGTTCTCTTGTAAATCATGGTGAGAATTTAACGTTCATTAGCATTGAAAAGCACGGAACTCTTGAAATAAATGTTTTACATCCAAGCACAGATGATGCTGGTTATACACAAGAGTTAAAGACACCAAATCCAGTATATATGTACCATATGGAAGGAGAAACCATCTCTTCTGGGAGAAAAAAAAAATAGTGTTTTGTCTTTGCACAGCATTGCATAATGGTTCCCAGTGGGGACCCTGGAACCACCTAGTGTGGGTCTGGATCTGGCTCCACTAGGACCTTGACCAAATGACCTCCCTTCCCTGATCTCCAGTATCCTCAGCTGTTCAATGGGGTATTCTGCTCTTATGTTATTGTGAAGATTTAAGAGATAATGCAGAGACGCTACTAAATGCCAATTAAATGATTGGTTTTGATGGTATAAACTATGTTCTTTCTGACTCTTCTTTTCAACCATGGTTTCCAATACCAAGGGTTTATGTATTATGCTTAAGATACGTGGGTTCTATTTAATAATCACTAGTGATTATGCCCTAATTCCCATGGGCATGATAATTCCAAGTAAGGTTTCTTGGGAGGGATGAATCAGAGGTGGTAGGTTCTAAACTTTATACTGTATACCTTTAGGTAATGTAACTGGTATTTTTGAGTTTTCCATGTATTTTACAATGCAAACTACACAAAGAAGCCCCCCATAGCATTAAAAAAGATAGATACTTAAGATCAAAATTAATCTTAACCTTTACTTAAATCATTTTAAGGCAAAATTTAAACATTTAATTAAATTGTGTAATATATTGTACTTTCTAATATCAGTGATGCTTCAAAGTTGTAATTTATTTCAAAGGGTAATAAAATGATCTGTTCCAGGAAAGATAGTGTCTTTGTTAAAATATTAGCTATAAAACGTTTATGCAATCTAGTTACGAGTTGCCTATCAAAAAGCAGCAGTACATCAAGAGAGTGTAGAATACAAAGCAAAAACCCCAGTTTAGATTAGTTACTAAACAAGGCCAGGATAAGTTTGGTGTTCATTCACAAAGTTTTTGGATAACTATGAAAATTGTAGTTTCTCCAGTTAATGGTTCAGAAGAATAAGTCAGTCAGTAATGGAACTAAAAGGCTCTTTCATTCTCATTGATCTTTTTTTCCCTAATTAGTACAAGGTGCACAGAAAGATTTCAGCTAGCAGTGACAACTTTACTAACAGTGAACTAATCACAGGACTTATTTTGCCTTTGCATTTTGAATGGTACAAATTTTAGAAAAAGGAATGGGGTTTTGTTAGAGGTTACCAAAATAATTTTATAAACTTTCCTGCAATTGAATCGAGCACATTTAGGGAATAAATAATTTCCCTGGATGCCAACTGGGTTATGCTTTGTTGCTCCTCTGAGTTGATTTACATTTCGTCTGCAATGTTATCAAGTATTTGTTATCATTCTTAGTCAAGGACAGTAGTCCCCAAACAAATCAGAGACAATGTGGCATCCAAAGAGAGCATCATCATACTGCCTTTTAAAAAAATTTAATTGATTGTATAGCTGCTTAATTTTATTAGGAGGCACTGCAGCAAGCATTACTAGATATGAAGCTAGATATCCATTCATGCACGGAAGATCTATAGATGCAATTTAAAAGTGCTCAGTTTAGAAATTATGAGGGTTTTTCCCAATTGGAAATTTTAATGTGAGTTGTGCAAATAGGCCAGACAGCTAATTCCCCTCTCAAATAACAGAACTGAAGATTTTTGACAGAAGTGGCTCTGAATTCACCCAGTTAACCACTTCTAGCTCTTAAGTAACGTAAAGTGGACAAAGCAAATTATCAAAATTAAGGGAGCAAGAAGTAAAATATTTTAAAATATACTTGGGAAAGGGTAAATAAGACATTCCATTAGGGGAGTCTGGGTGGCTGAGTCAATTAAGCCCCTGCTCTTGACTCTTGATTTCAGCTCAGGTCATGATCCTAGGGTTTCACAATGGTGCCCCGCATTGAGCTCTGTGCTCAGCTCCAAGTCTGCTTGAAGATTCTCTCTCTCTCTCCCGGTGCCTCTCTCCCAACTTACTCTCTCTTAAATAAAATTTTTAAAAACCCATCCCATTATGACATCTTTCTTTAAGTAAAAGTATGCTATTACACCAAATTATATATGTTAATTATATATATTCTAGTATGTATATATGTTAGATTATTCTAAAAAGATGTTGACAAATGGACTCTAAGGATCTGTTTGCATTTTGGAGTTTACATTGCAATAGTCATCTGACTAAAAACATATGCTTTGGTGAGAATATTTTTAGAGTATGTTTTCTCCTATAGCACTTGAAGGTACAAAGTTATTTGCTCCATACATTTTTGTTGACCTGATTGAAACAGAGACATTTGTAACATAATAGCACCCATTTAACCTACACAATACTGGCTGAGCATCTCACTGTCTCTTTACTTGTAGAAGAAGCTAACTGTACTCCCCTACAGAGAGTAAAAGGCTGTCTATGGGTGCATCTAATCAAAGTGATAATTTTCTAGAGTGGTAAGAGCTCCCAAATATGTGAGAGAATTAATAGTTCATGAAGATCCATTCCATAGTTGTCAATGAATAGTGTACTTAGTCTGTCTCCGAATCTCTATTTTGTCTGTCAGTGCCATGCAGACATTGGAATATAGGCTGGTCTCCTTGATTGATACATCTTCTCACAATCTAGTTCCAAGAAGAACTGAATGGTTTTTCTGAATGATCTCCTATCATACCTTCATGAAGAATGGAAATAAGAATCCATACATATCAAAGAGGAGACTGGAGAAGGAGAAAACTGCTTGAGGGCATGATGATGTACATATTTGCTCAGTGTTAAGTTCAAAATCTTGTGTATAGAAAGTTCACCAAAACCAGTTTACTACCAATCTTTTGGAAGCAATCTGCTTGTTCCTGATTGCTGAATTTGTTTTTTTCATTGAGTGAATAATTTTAATAACAATTTAATACAGAATCTTTTGGGAGAAGTAGAAACAAATAAAGACATGGGCATATTTGTTCATTTATTCCATTTTTATTGAGTTATGACTATAGTAATAAGGAGTATGCTGGATGTTAGCAATCTAAAGACATCGACTCAGGCCCTGACATTCAAGACCTTATAGACTCTTGGGGAAGAGGAGGGGATGAACTTGACAAATAGGTTATGATAGTGCAGAGTTCATCTAAGAGGGCTAGTCACTCCAGATTATGGAAAAGAGGGATGAGGGAAGACTTGTGGTTTGGAAGAAAGATCCCTGAGGTAATTAAAAAAATAAATAGAGGTTAGCTTGGTGAAGTGTGTGTGTGTGTCTGTGTGTGTGTGTGTGTCTGTGTGTATGCATATATGCATGTACAGGATGTGAGTTTGTGGTGTGTGGAGAGAAGCATTTTCATACAGAGAGATAAGAGGAAGAAAAATGAAATATATTTTTGGGAACTTTAAGTATTATAGATTTATTTGGTAGTGGCAGTAGTTACTATAGGGAATAGTGCTAGGACATGAGCTTGTAGAATAAGCAGGGGCCAGATAAAGCTTTTGGCAAATCATACTGTGAATCTTGACTTTATTCTGAAAGCATTTGGGGAATGTTAAGGATAGAGTGAAGAGATCAGATACACATTTTTAGAAAACTCTCTTCAGAGGCAGTCAGGGTAAAACACCTTTGCAGGATTATAACAACAACGCTGATAATTTTTGTCCTAGAAGAAGAGGTAAAAGGAGTTATATATATATATTTCTCTAAAAGACATAGATGGTAAATATTCATTTTTTCCCCTATTTTAACCCACAAATATTAAGTTTCTGAGCTTTAACTAGATGTTCCCAAAGTATGAAATTTCTCATTGTGAATTAAGTAGGTACCAGCCTAGAGGAGACAGTCTCTTAGCTGGTCGAAAAGTACACAAACACTATAGGAAGTAGCCAACACTATGAAGTTCATTCCTACTCATGGTGATCATGAGAAACATGGAAAGGACTGCCGGTCTAAAAACTGAATTCAATCCCATCTAAGCTTCTTTCTCATCCTAAAAAGCTTATATTGAATTGAAACTGCATTATATTTTACATACCTGTTATCTACTATGGCTATGTGCCAGGAAAGACCAGATGCAAGGGGGAAAAAAAAGAGAACTCTTCCATTCTGTATTCCAACAAATATTTACTGAGTATATACTATGTTTACTGAGTATATACTATGTGTTATGCAGTGTGCTAGCTATTGGGACTCCAAGGTGAAAAAAATTAGTCTTCATGTCTTCATGGTACTTAGTGTAGTATAATAAAGGACAGATGAGAATACATCTGAATATATCTGGGGATACTGGGAAATATTTAAATGGGTATTCTGGAAGGACTATTTAGAGCAAAGATTAGATTGGTAGAAGGCTTGAGACACTGAGATAATTTATGTCCATTCTCTTTTAGAAAAGAGTATATGTTATTTACTTTGTAAGGGTAAAGCCCTGTGTCCTTCTCTTCTCTCTTGGATGTCCCCAAGTAGAGAATATTGTGTGTGTATTTACTTTTATAACTTGTGTTTGAATTTCTACTATGATTTTTTTTTTTGACTTCTGTTATAAAACCCCATTTAGCTAATTGAGCTCAATACTCTGTAGCTATATCCAACCTGAATTAGGCTGTCAGCCCAATACCTAATTCTTGAAATTGGGATGACTTGCACAATTTTAAGAATTGCCCTTCTGTTTATATTCCTAAAACAAAAGCTCATGGCTTGTAAGCAATCATAGTGCCACTTGGATTATAGTCTTTAAAGGGGATACAAAGTCTGTTTGAATGTAATGAATTTGGTGCTTCCTTTCAGGAAGCCAAGCTCAGTTCACATTTCAATAGGCCAATGTGGATACAAGGAATTTTTAAATCAGAGATGCAGCACCATATGCAGTAGGAGAATCTTGGACCAGGAGAGGAAATGGGATATTTCACAAAAAAAAAAAAAAAAAAAAAATGTGTCTTCAGTATATCTACTAGTTTTAGAAATCAAATAACAGAATGTAGAACTCTATAATTAAATAATTAATAAAATAATTAATAAATGGTTTGGCTGGTGGTATGCAAAAATTAGAGAAAATCACCTAAAGCACATAGGATTTTACCTATGGAACTTATTTTGTTTGTGTTTGATTTGAAGTAGGCTTTATTATTTAGCTCAAAGAATATGCTTCCAGCTTGGGAGAAACATATCTCCTAAAATAATTTTTGAATTGCTGCCTATGTTGCTTCAGTGGAACTTTCCTTTTCTTTAGGATTCCATTCCATCGTTCATTTCTATGCAGTGTTATTATTAGCTGTGAAAGAAACTAAACTGGTCTGGGAGTCCAGGGATTTTACTTCTTTCAACTTCTTGCCTTCAACTTTAAATCAATGAGGGATCATTTGGAATTTCTTCCTGTCTTCACTAATATACTAATTACAAAGACAGAACTTAGCAGAAGGAAGCGTTTGTGTTGGTCCTCTCACTTGATGCTTATTGGTTGGGCTTGAATCAGAATCCAGAGTTTAAGAGCACAGTTTATACTGGAGATGATCTCATGAAAGTAACTTTCTTGTTTAAGATGAGAAGTCAGATCCAGAGAGTAGAAGAACCTGAACCTCCATCTCCTAGGTGGCCATTTCTAATTCATTCAAGTCTGTTTTTCTTTAGGAGGATTTCCCTAGGGATCACTGTGATCCTGCAGGATTTCCTTACTACGCAACTCCAGGGGGCGCCATTCATGTTTTGATATGATTTGAATAAATAGTGGCCCTTGGACTTGTGCAGCAACTTGAAGCAGTACATTATCTGTATCTCCCACCATTGCTTTCTCATTGGTGGTAATGAATTGCTTTCAGTTCAAGTGAAAGGTACTTGAAAATGGTCTCCAAGACTCTTTTGTCAAAGAACACAGAGGCCCTACGCAGGGACCTGGAAACACAAGGATTGCAATAATTTCTTTGAAATCCTCAATTTTAATTGCAGCACGTGCAATTAAAATGCATAGCACCCAGGAGGGGATAACCTGAGCAGTATGCGTCGCAGCATGATTGGCTTTAGGATGTCACGTGGCTTCCTAATACAGCGCGAGTGACGTGTTGGTTTATCTTACCATCTTGGCTGCAGCATTATCAGTACCTCAGACACTTACCACACATCTCAGAGATACACGGTGTGAATCGGAGGGTCCAATTTGGCCCTACGTATGTCCCCTCTGTGAAACTTTTCAGGGGCCTGGCCACCAATATCTGCAACTGAAGGGAATCAAGCAGCGCTAGGGTTCTGAAGCTATGACCAAGAAAGAAAAAGAGAGAATTGAAAGCGTTCCATCCATTTTATTGGCAACGAGTCAAGGAAAACAGTTTAGAAATATTTGTTAGAAGAGGGGCTCAGGAAGTCAGGGTTACTTGGAAGGTTTATGGCCAAACTGTGCTTGCTGTTATCCATAGGTAACCCAAACAATTTAAATTATATAAGCCAAATACAAGTGATTCAGGGCAATGTTACAGACATTCCCTAAAACCTCCTGTTCTTCACTTGGTTGGCTAAAACCAGAAAAAAATGTCTGTGACTATTACTAGGCAAATGCCTTAAATCAGAGAATTCCATGTAATTTTACTCTTGGGCTGAATTTGCATTTATATGAATAGAAATAACAAGTGTGTATTTGAGGGATGGATCCTGTCTGTTGTTTTTCAATTACACATATTAAATCCCTTGGCTTTTTTTTTTTTTTTTTTGCCCCCTCTCCTTAGCCCTGCAAGGTAGTTTATCACTTGAGATTGTTTTAAGGATGAATATTGAGGCAGAGAGAATCCAAAGTGGAAGTTAGAGCAAATCAGTGGCAGAGCCCAAAGGCAAAGACCTGGGAAGACCAGCTAGCTCTAAGTCATGCTATTTAACAATAGCAGTTTCGAATAGAGCATTACAGCTGAAGGCTTATTCAATTGTTCTAACTTTATCTTTCAATATTGCTAGAACACCTTATAAAGCTAAAGTGCTTTTTTTTTTTTTAAAGCTAAAGTGTTTATACACACACACACATATGTATATAGACACACACATACACGTATGCATATATATGTATTTGTAATTACTGCTCAGAGCAATCCAATGAGGTAGATTCACACATTGCAATGTTTCTGGGCTACAAAAGAAACTGGAGCATGGTGAGGTTAAGAGGTTTGTTTGGTAATTGTGAGCTGAACTGTGAGTCAGATACAGTGATGTAGGCTGCATTTCCTCCTGCTCACTGAGAGAGGTTGTGGGTTTTCCTGATTTTCATTCTATAAAAGGAGACTTGACTTTGGAAGTTGGTGTATGTATCAGAAAGTGTTTGGGATGCCGGGAAGTGGGTCACAAAAGTGAATGCATTCTTAGCCTATCAGGGTATCACCCCTCTAGCATGAGGTCACTGGGTCTAGCGTCTGTATCCAGCCTCATGGGCTAATGGGGTTGCTTCTGGCTCTTCCCATTCAGTCACAGCTGGCAAAGACTCCGGTGGGAGAAAGTTGAAAGTTTGTGCGTTTGTGCGTGATGCCTGAAATGAACTCTGCCCATTGTGCTTCACTCCATCTCCTATTCCTGTTTAGTTGAAACTACCAAATAGGTCAAATTGCAATTGTCAGATTTTTATGTTCATAAATATTTGACTTAAAAACAAAGCACACAACAAACAAAAAATACGATTGTCTTGGAAAAGCCTGCAAAATTACCATGGAGCTAAAAATTAAGAGATGTTAGCTTTTCCCCCTTGTCTCCTAATTTTGGTACCAGAGGTGTGAAAGTAGATTTAAAAGACATTTCAAGACAATCATAGAAATTAAACTGTAGAGGAGAAAGATGGGAAGCTGGTTGGTCATTCATGTCTGTGGAAGGGCTACTCAAGGAGAAATGTAGTATCTGTTTCTTGGTGTGGGTCCAGAGAAGTGAGTTATTAATTTTTTTCATAGAACACTTATCAAATAAAGCACATTCTTACCTCAGTAATATCCATGTGAGCAAAGCAAGAAATCAGGTTTATTATCAGTTTTTACACTTAGAAGCTGAAATAATAATGATACTCCTAATATTACTACTCTCACTGTGCCTTCTAGGTATTTATTGCTTCCCTACTATGTACCAGCGGCTATGTAGGCATTTCACTATGATCAGAAGTGGATTGTATTAAGTCCTAGAGCAGATTTTAGTCAGTCCCTAGTCTGTGTTTCTTATCTCCATGGCTACCTTTGCATTTTGTGATCGCAAGGTTTATAACCACGCTCTCTGAAAATTCCTAAAGAAGTAGATTTCTTTTTCATCCCCTTCATCTCTAATCTTACCCTACAGAGAATTGCAAGTATTGTGGGATAGCTCCTTTTGGAGGAAAGTTGAACGACTGTGGATTGCAGAAATATAAAATTAATGTGTGAGTGGAAAAACTATAACATTGCAATTGGATACGATACTGTGGTTTTCATTTCCACTCATCCTTTAAATCTGATAGTTAAGGTAACTCTGGGAACCTGAACCCCTGGCATTCAAACCTGTTCATTTCAGTAAAAAAACAAGACATGGGTAGCTTCCAATTACAGTTATGTTTGGTGTGAACTCTCCCCTGGACAGTCAGTAATATCAGAAATTGCTTTGGTTGTGGGGTCCCATGGGGCATTCGTGGCTCTGAATCTGCCTTAATGTGAAACAAACCACTTCTGCAAAGAGCTCACTTAAGAAATAGCTTTGCTTGACATCTGTCTGCTGAAGAGTTCACCCTCCCTGAAAAATAGAACATTTTACTCACAGAAAAGTTGATTACCTGTGGAATAGACCTAATATTCCAATACAGAGAAAATGCAAAATTGCTTCTTTTATTTTCACATTTTCTCACTGTGCCCGAACAGATTACCCATTCCTCTATACTTTTGGAAGAAGGAATGGCATACTAAGGAAGAAATAACTTGATCTAAGAGGCATTTGTTACTTCCAAGTAATAATTATTTGGCAGTGTTTCTCCACATCCTCAGCAGAAAAAAAACAAAAATTGTCCTAACATAGTCCACACATAATCAGAATGTGTTTGCACATGGAAGTCCTACAGATATGTGCTGGTTAGGTAGGGCTGGCTAACAGCTCTCCTTCTGCACTGCTTGCATTTTTCATGTTTTCTGTGATCCCAACACAATTCAAGATTTGTAGAAGTGTTGGCTGGAAGGTCCATAGGGAATAACCACTTTCCTTTTCAATCTTCCTGAGTCTGTGAGAAAGTTGCATGATCAATGCCAAAATGCAGTTAAAGTTCACTTAAGAAGGAAAATGGAAATAGCCTGCATTTGGGAAACAGTGAAATTGCTGTGTGGGTGACAATATTAAACCACTCCAACTGCAGACATTATTATATTTTTCATTTCCTTTTATGCATCTCATCATGAATATCATGGCTATCATCATCATCATGGTTATCATGATTACCAGTGCTGCTAACTAACACACTCAAAGTTAATATGGCTGTTTAAGCAGTGGTTTAGAAGCTGTGGGGTCTCCATTTTATATGGTTGCCATGTTCATGTTGTTTTAGCAACAAGCTTGCTCATGAGTATGTATAAATTTTATGTTTATGTACACTGTTAAGGAGCTATGGGATGGACATATGTACCAGATACATGTGACACCAATTTATTTTCATAACCTGCACAGGATAAGTATAATTTACTGAGATTACTTTCAGTCTTGAATCTTTCTTTTTAAATGCCCAGTACTACAGTGGTCCATGTCTGATTCCCCAGGTGGTTCCTCTTCTAGAACTCCTGTCTTTATTTCCACAGGTAGAGGTGAGCCCACATGTCAGGAGTAGTTGGCCACCTCTGCTTATCTTTCTAGCTTAATCAGTGCTAAGAATGTATGTGTAATAAAGGATCAGCTGCTCCAACATTGAGGCAAAGATAAATGTTATCTCGTGCGTATTGTAAACAAATGACTAAATGGGGATCAGTAGTTAATGTTAGAAAATGAGGATTCTGCCATCACATCACTTACAGCTGAACTCAATAGCCATCTCAACCACCCCCCTCCCCACCCCCGCCATGCTTTTGGCATTAACCTGCCCTCCTCTCAAAATAATTCCTGGATGTCCTTGTTGCTTATATACCATAAGGCCATGGAAATGGTGGTGCTGTCACAACTTGCACATTTTAACTAAGAAAAGGTAAGCTGTGGGAGAGAGAAGTTTTGGCTTGAGCCCCTTGTGGCACAAATTCATTTTAGAAGTACTTTGCAAAGGAAATGGGGACCTAAGTACAGTGTAATTTAATTTCTTCCCTGCATGGTAAGTTATTCTCTGAACTGCTATAATTCTCATGATTCTGACATGGTTATTGCCATCTTGGCTGCTGCTGCTAACTGAAGAACCACCAGTTTTGGAGGATGCTTATGTATTTAAACTTCGGATGCTATTGAATTCACTGATTTGTGTGACTTCATGATGGAGCCTTCTGGAACTGCTAGTCCTTCACCTGATAGTAGGTGAGGGATGAAACTATCATGTATCTGAGCTTAAGCATGAATCACTTTAACAGGTGCGCATATATGATTTGATAATTCCATCGATCTGAGATATAAATTAAAGAAACCATAGCGACTGTTTGACTTCCTCAAACATTATGCTGATACCCCCTGGTAGAATCAATGCAATAATGGAAAGGACTCAGCAGTTTCCCTATGAACCCAATTTGTAGAAAAGCTTCATAATTTCAATATAAAACTGCAATGGAACAAAACCTGGACCTAGTAATGACTTTGGTACGAGTGCTTTTAGCCTCTCAAGCTTTTCCATATTGTCCCCATGGTTTCTGCTGCCTAAAGATGTAAAACAAATATGTATTCTTTGTGTGCTTGGAAGAAGAAATAGCTTATAAAAAATGCATTCAACAAGAAAACAGATTTTAGTTATTTAGTTTCTGTTGACTGTTTCAAGTTAAAATTCAGAGGCCCCAAAAAACAGACACTATTAATAGTTAAGGCAAACAGTAACCATGAAATACTAAAATGGTTGCTCTGGCTAAGAGCGCCTTGCCCTGGACTCAGAGCACCTGTGTTCACATTTCCAGCTCTTGGACCTCTAATTTTGGTTAAGTCAATAAGCTCTCTGAGATTTAGTTCCTATTATTTTGTTTTGTTTTTAAAGACTTATTTATTAATTTTAGAGAGAGGACACATGAGCAGGGGAGGGAAGGCAGGGTAGGAGAAGCAGACTCTGCACTGAGTGCAGAGCCCATTTGGGGACTTGAGTCCATGACCCTGATATAAGGACCTGGGCTGAAACCAAGGGTCAGATGCCCAACTGACTGAGCCACCCCTGCACCCCCTGCCTTTCTATATTTTTAATATGAAGAAGATGGTAGAATTCGTCTCACCATACAACACACTGGCCTTCTCTCTAGGAATCCAAAAGGCTGCCCTCAGCGAAAAGCCCTATGATATGGCGACAAGAGCCTTGGATCAGGAGTCTGGCTTTTGATCTTGGTTCTGTCATTATCTGCCTTGTGATATTAGGCAAGCTACTTACTCTTTTTTAATGAATTTCTTCACCTGAACAATGTTGATAGTGTACTTTATATGTGTATACTTGATATGTTGGGTTAAGTCCTAAGAAATTGCTTTATTTCTAGATTTATTGAGATACACTTGACGTATATAACATGTAAATTTAAGATATTCAACATGGGGGCGCCTGGGTGGCTCAGTGGGTTAAGCCGCTGCCTTCGGCTCAGGTCATGATCTCAGGGTCCTGGGATCGAGTCCCGCATCGGGCTCTCCGCTCAGCAGGGAACTTGCTTCCCTTCCTCTCTCTCTGCCTGCCTCTCTGTCTACTTATGATCTCTTTCTGTCAAATAAATAAATAAAATCTTTAAAAAAAAAAAAAGATATTCAACATGGTTTTTGGAAAATGTATATGTTGCAAAATGATTACCAATGTAGAGTTAGCTTATACCTCCAGCCCCTCACACAATTAACATTTGCTTTTTGTGCTGAGAGCATTTAAGAAATGCTTTCTTTGCAGCTTTGAAGAATATAATACAAGTATTATTAACTACAATCACAAAACTGTACATTAGATCCCCAAAATCTTATAACTGAAAGTAGACACCCTTTCACCAACATCTCTCCACTTCTCCTACCCCTGGCCCCTGGTAAACAGCATCTGAGTTTCTGAGTTTCATTTTTTAGACTCCACATATAAATTGTCACCACATATAAATAAATATCTGTCTTTCTCTGTCAGATTTATTTCAGTTAGCGTAATGCTCTCGAGGTCCAGCTATATTGTCACAAAAGTCAGGATTTCCCTCTTTTTCATGGGTGACTAATATTCCATGTATATGTAGCACATTTTCTTTGTCCACTTATCTGTTGATGGACACTTAGATTGTTTCCATATCTTGGCTGTTATGAATAATAGTGCAATGAACATGTGAGTGCAGATATCTCGTCAAGATTCTGATTTCATTTCCTTTGGATAGATAACAGAAGTGAGATTGCTGGATGATATGGTAGTTCCATTTTTAATTTTTTGAAGAACCTTCATACTATGTTCCCTTGTGGCTATTACATTCCCACCAACAGTACACAAGCACTTCCTTTTTTTCACATCTTTGCCAACACTTGTCATCTTTTGTCTTTTTGGTGATAATTGCTCTAACAGGTATGAGGTGATAGCTCATTATGGTTTTGATTTAGAATTTATTATCTTTGTAAATTAAAATAACTATACTTTGGTAATTTCATATAGTTTGAGCTAAGTAGAATTGTTTATCTCCTTAAGCTTAGGGAGAGAGACACTATCATGGTGATCCATGCATCTTACTTTGGAAAAAAAAAAAAACAAAAACCAAACACCCACTAAAATCAACAAGTCAGGAAATGACAGATGCTGGCGAGGATGCGGAGAAAGGGGAACCCTCCTACACTGTTGGTGGGAATGCAAGCTGGTGCAGCCACTCTGGAAAACAGCATGGAGGTTCCTCAAAATGTTGAAAATAGAACTGCCCTATGACCCGGCAATAGCACTTCTGGGTATTTACCCTAAAGATACAAAAGTAGTGATCCAGAGGGGTACGTGCTCCCGAATGTTTATAGCAGCAATGTCCACAATAGCCAAACTATGGAAAGAACCTAGATGTCCATCAACAGATGAATGGATCAAGAAGATGTGGTATATCTACACAATGGAATACTATGCAGCCATCAAAAGAAATGAAATCTTGCCATTTGCGACAACGTGGATGGAACTAGAGCATATCATGCTTAGCGAAATAAGTCAAGCAGAGAAAGACAACTATTATATGATCTCCCTGATAAGAGGAAGTGTGATGCAACATGGGGGCTTAAGTGGGTAGAAGAAGAATCAATGAAACAAGATGGAATTGGGAGGGAGACAAACCATAAGTGACTCTTAATCTCACAAAACAAACTGAGGGTTGCTGGGGGGAGGGGGTTTGGGAGAAAGGGGTGGGATTATGGACATTGGGGAGGGTATGTGCTTTGGTGAGTGCTGTGAAGTGTGTAAACTTGGTGATTCACAGACCTGTACCCCTGGGGATAAAAATATATGTTTATAAAAAATAAAAAATTTAAAAAAAAAGTCATAGCTAAAAACAAAAAAACAAAAAACAAACACCCAAACGCCAAACTAGACAAGAAATGATTAGAGAATGGTGGGGATGGGAGTGAAAGAAAGCTCAGTTTTCTCAGGTTCTTTCCTTTCATTTTTTTCCCTCTCTCTCTGTGTTAAATTCCTTAGATGGCTTTATATGCTTTGTTGTTGTTTTGACATCATGAACATAGGTTTTGACAAACTGCTTTATTCTGCTGTGATCTAGTTACTTGTGGCAAAGGGTTTATTTCTGGGCTTTACCTGCAAAGAAGGCTATAGAGAAAGTGGTGTAAATTAAGAAGATTGCTCCCTGGTGAGAATTTGAAATGATGGCGTGTTAAGAATAGTTGAAAGAACTGAAGATATTATCCCAGATAAAAGTTAAGGGGACATTACCACTGTCTTCAGAAACCTGAAAGGCTGTTGCATATAAAAGAGATTAGGTTTATTCCATTGAGATTTAAGGTACTGAAATAGGACCAATGGATAGAAGTTACTGGAGACCTGTCTTATCTTTTTAGATTTTCTAAAGAGTCAGAAATCTCTAAAGAAAGGGTTACCTCAAGAGGTTCCTTATTAATGGTGAATGTACACCTGGTAGGAACGTCATAGAAGGGATTCAAATATTATGATTGGCTGGTTCTAAAGCTTTTGTGTTCTCTTCCAATGCCGAAATTGTAGGACTTCATCAATTCTTGATCCTTCAGTGTTGTCACAAGATCAACCAACAGAATAAACTGGCCCATTCTTTGAAAACTATAAAATACTTGCAAAGTTTAATAGGTGAGCTTCAGTTTTCTGTATGTATTACTGTGACTCCTATACCCAAGGGATTGCTTCAAAATTAATGTTCAGAGTTGAGCGATTTTTTTGTGAATGATAACAAAATGAGTTAATGTTTATCATAGTGGGCTGAAACTTATAGGTCGATAATAATAAATAAGGATGACATCTCCCTAAAGTCAAACAGATATGGAAGACTTCATTTGTGTCATGTAGATGACTAGAATGATTTGAGTACAAATATTCATTAATAGTAATGTCAAATAAATATTGACACTTTAAGGAAATAAAACAGATAGTATGATAGACAACACACAGGGAGAAAGGTAGAAGGGCTGCCTTAAGTAGAGAAGTCAAGGAAAGGCTGTTGGGAGAGATGTTATTTATCATCTCTTGGCAGCTCAGAAGGTGGGATGGAGTCAAACCACATACAATCTGAGAGAGAAACGTCCCAGGCAGAGGCAGTGACAGGTGCAAAGGCTCTGAGGCAGGAGGAGCTTGGTTCAAAGAACAGAAAAAAGTCCACGGTGGGGAAGAGAGGTGTGAGATGAGGGGCTAGGAGCAGCAGAAGGCCACATCATGCGACATAGGCTGAGTTAAGGATTTCCTTTTGAGCCCAATGAGAAGCGATTGGAGAACTATAAGCAGGAAAGCAAGCAGGTTATTGTGTTTTAAGTAGGAAAGAGAGCAATGGGAAAAGGAGACCAGGAGGAGAAATCAGCAATTTTTTCCAGTCCCTCATACTTGGGTTTGTGATATATCAAGTTAGGATGTAGTTAAGTTTGAGCTATCTGTCAGTCTTATACTTTTTTAACCTTTAAATAAATAATGATGACTGTTTTCTTATAGTAGGCTGTGGTTTTGTCATTAAATGCCTCAGGCTGTAATTGTGTCATTTATTGTATTCATACACTGAAGAAACTAAATAATGCCAAAGCAGTACTGAATGAAGATGGGGAGATGTTGGCAGAGAGGATTGATCTATCTTCATTTCACTCTTAACTGAGTTTCTAAATGTTGAGTATATATATCTAAGTAAAACAAAATGAAAATGTTCTTTTTCCAACTCTTGGGATAAGAAATGACTGTTTTTCCCTAATATCTGACTTTTTTTCCCCAAAATGTTTCCATTTGCATTCAGATATTCCTAGACAAAGTAGTTACCACCTGCTTTTGACAATAATATTACTTATTACCTCTCTGTGGCTATATTAAATATTCAGAGCTAATCAAGTGATACTTAAGCAACAAAATATATTAATGTAATTACAGAAAATAAAAGTTATAACTAATATTGATTGGGCACTTCTATGCTGGATACTATTCAAAGTGCTTTACATATATTAACACATTTAATTCTCATAGTAATGGCATGCAGTAGATACTATTTTTACCCATATTTAATATATGAGAAAATTGAAGCAGAGACAGGCTAAGAAGCTTGCTCTTAACCACACCCACACTGCACTTAAGAGGTCAAAGGTTTAAATGAAAGGTGAAAAGTTCCAACAATACAAATGGAGGTTTGTTTGTTTGTTTGTTTTTTAATGCCTATAGCTCAACAATCATTGACTATTAATCTTAACATTATTGACTGACTTCTGCCGTAACAGATGGTCTTCAGTCCGATTCAGTTGATGGGAGCATGGTAGGAACATTTGGAATGAACTATTTCTCAGAGTGTTTCTAGAACACAAGTTAGAAAAGGTGTTTCAGATGTTGATGTTGAAAGCAGAGGGTTCCATGCCCAGGGCACTTAGGAAACAGCTGCATCAAAGCCATCTTTTTAGGGAGGTGTCATGCACATGAAAAGACTCAGGGTTTATAAAGATCATTGTGAAAAATCATTTTTTAAGCCCACCATTTCCCAGACTCATTCACTATGGAAAGAAATATTTTCCTCACCAAGTACCAGCTTTTGTAAAGCGCACTTTATGAAATACAAACTTTTGAATACTCTGATAAGAGTTGCTTAATTTGGGGTCCATAGATTTTCTAGGACTGTATGCAAAATTTTGTATCTATGTACTTATTACATGTATATATTTCCCATCTGCTCCTTCCCATCTGATTCTCAGGGTTACTGCCTTTCTCTCATTCTCAAAGGGGTCTCTGATCCCAAGATGGTTATGAATCCCACGTAGACTGGATAGGATGAAATCCTTTTTTTAGCTAGTGTAAAAAGAATTTTTGAGGAACTAATCAGCTCATTATTTAAAGTTAAAAGAAAAAAAAAAAAAGACAGGATGTCTCCCCTACCACCCTTGCCTCCAGGCTTTTCTAAACACAAACTCTCAGTAAGTGTGTGGACCTGTCTTGTACTTGGCACTTCTAAAATGCCATAATGTCATCTGAAGTGCCCTTGGCTCTGAAGCTGTCAGTGAAGAAATGAAAATGAAATCTTTCTGTGTTCATCTAACCTTTGTTTGAGCCAAGATGCTATGATAATTGTCTATAATATATTTAGTTTGATGGTCAAACGGTCTGGTCCTTTCAAATAAACTGTAAAAAGTGTCATCTCTCACTTGAGGAGACCAGGGCATGAGTGAGAAATGGCAATAACAAGGCACCCGTGTAAAACGAGAGTTCTCCCAAGGGTGAAGCAGGTGTGGCCAAGGGGATCCTGTACTGCTTGTTCACTTTTATGTCCTTAGTACTTAGCACAGTATCTGGCACATAGCAGGTCTTACTAAGTATTTGGGGAATGAATGCAAAATAGGTTAGAATCAAAACGGGTCAGGGATATCTGGGTGGCTCAGTTGGCTAAGCCTCTGACTCTTGATTTTGGCTCAGGTCATGATCTCTGGATCATGAGATGGATCCCTGCATCAGTTCCACACTGGGTGTGGAGCCTGCTTGAGATTCTCTCTTCCATTCCTTTTGCCCCTCCCCCTGCTTGTGCTTTCTCTCCCTCTCTATCAGAAAAAAAAAAAAAAAAAAAAAAAAAAAAAAAATTGGGTCAGCTTTCATTTTATGGCCAAGAAAATTTAGGGAGTCATTCTGGCTTTTTTTGTTTGTTTGTTTTGTTTTCATTTTTTTTAATGTGTGAGAAAATCTAGACTCCCATGGGGAAAAAAAAATTCTAGGAACTTGATTGAGATCTAAGAATTTTATGGAGGGTAGAAACTTTTGGAAAAATAATTACCAGAACCAGCATGGTCATCTTTAGAAACTAAGATATTGTTCTTTCTAAGATATTGTTCTAGTGTAAGGGCATTTTATGAGTTTGAATTTCAGTGCTTAACAACTGAGAATAACTTGGATGGATAAAACTGGATTAACTGAGAGATTAACGAGATACAGTCAGACAAAGGGGAAAAATATGAGTTTTATTGCTGTTAGGTGATAAAGTATTTATGATGACAATCTGCTTTTTAAAAATTGTTCAATATGACTGCATAGGGTAGGGTTCAGTGTATTTGAAATTTCCTTTTTCTCTTTGCTCATCTATAATGAATAAGCAATAATTTCTTTAAGCTTATGGCTATATGAGATATAAATTTCTTAGTTTTCCTGCCCAAATTAACCTAAGTGATTCTGTCCACCTTATTTCCTTCATAGTGATAGCTAACCCCAGGAAGTAACTAGTATCAGTAAAAGCAGACAGTTTGGCAAATCTTGAATCTTTTAAAGACTTAAGCAATAATTTAATATGCATTTCTCTTTGGCATCTCAATTTCTCTTTGTATCTTAGAAAATAAATCTGTTTCTCAATTTTTAAAAGTGGGATATTATCAGGGTGCCTCAGTGGGTTAAAGCCTGTGCCTTCGGTTCAGGTCATGGTCCCAGGGTCCTGGGATCGAGCGCTGTATCGAGCCCCGCATCAGGCTCTCTGCTCAGTAGGGAGCCTGCTTCCTCCTCTCTCTCTCTGCCTGCCTCTCTGCCTACTTGTGATCTCTGTCTGTCAAATAAATTAATAAAATATTTAAAAAAAAGTAGGACATTATGATTTCTAAAATATTTCCCTTTTTTAATAAGAAATCCTCACATTTGTAGAAGTAAATATGTTGGACATTTTAGGGTAAATGGGGAAAAACAAAACTTTATCAGATTCCCAGACTTATACTGTTTCTTGGAAAATAAGAAATTGGCAACTCAGTTGGCACTTTTCTCAAGAATATAAATCCCCCAAAGTCTTCTGTACATTGGTACATGTTGTCACAGAAGGTAAACGATTAGCAGAAAATTGGAGCTAAAATCAAAGGAGAAGATGGCATGGGACCAGGGGAGTAGGGTCTGGATATTGACATCATAGCCTTAGAAATAGAAGTCACTGTGAAACGATAGAATGAAGTTATTTCTCTGCTGACAAAAGTCAACAGAATATATTCACCTGAAAGTTTACTAACAAAGTCTGGTTTGTTAATGCTTATTTCTGTATTGATATAATGTCTGATGATGTGTTTGAATATATTACATTTACAATCAACGTGTTTGTTGAATATTAAAAAAGTTAGCTTTGGGACTTTTTGCTCACAAACAAATATTCTTTATTTCTTCCTTATTGCTCTGTGTATTGTGTTTTCAATATATTTAACATATCAAGATTTAATAAAACCCAAAACAGAAATAACAGTTTGGAAAGTAGCTTCTTACTATATAAAATGGCTATTGTATTCATCTCTGTTCAAGCATGTGTTTTCATAGCTTAAGTGGTCATGAAGTAGTGTGTTTTTAAAACTTTACCCAAAGGTGTATTTAAAAGACAAGTTAGTGGTGAGTGCTGTGAAGTGTGTAAACCTGGCGATTCACAGACCTGTACCCCTGGGGATAAAAATATATGTTTATAAAAAAATATAAATAAATAAATAAAAAAATAAATGACATAAAAGACAAGTTAGGATGGCTCCTTTGCAGATATGACATTTTGTTTGTTTATCTTTAGTATTGGTAATGCATATTGAAAGTATTGTATGAAATCGTCTAGCTGTTATTTGGAATTTAAGAAAATAGAAACAAACGTTATTTATAAATGTAAGAAAACATCACATTTACATCATCACTTCCTGTCTTCTACCTTCTCAAAATTATTAAAATAATAAAATTGAGTATTAATACACAGAAAGTACAATCATACTATGGCAGGAAGGGCAACTGCTTGGATTCTGACTTTGTCTATGTCCCTAATGCACTCCATTTGATCACAGAGGCAACATTTCTCAGGGCCAGAGTGATTATTACCAGCCACGGCTCAGTTAATATCTATAGGGGACCCATTTAGGCTTCAGGAGTGTCAGAAACCGATGCTCCAACTGGTAATGCTGATGATTCCTTGCATTCGTGCAACTCATGACCACTGTAGGTCATCCAAAGTATCTTATGTACATACCTCCTTGAGCTGCAGAATGATCTGCTTTTGGGGGGAAGCTGGTCACATTTTATTGGCAACAGTTTTAGTAAGAGACCCTTTTATTTGTGAATGACTGTAAAAATAACTTTTGTTGCTTCTTATGGTTTTAAAAAGAACACATGCTACTTGGCAAAAATATCAGAAAGTAGAGAGGGAAACAGGAAAAACAGGAGCTGTGGAATTAGTTAAGCTCGGTTTTAAATCCAGGCCTCTCTCTGGTTTTCTAGGCTTAGTCATGCTCTTCTATAAATGGCACAATAAGGCTTTGTGGGGTTTTGAGGATTAAAGACTCTGCACACAAAAATTACTTAGCCTGAAATATGGTAGCTTTTGAATAATTAGTCGATATATTGTTATTAATATGGTTATGTGAAAAGAGCAGTAATTCATCATTCTACCACCAAGTGCTAAATATTTTCATGTATTTCCTTCCATTGACGTTTTTTCTAGGCACAATTTTATATCTTTGAGATCATATTGCATATACCATTTTGTATACTTTGTTTTATGTAAGATAATATAACTTCAAAAAAAGATCCTTTTTTTTCATGAGCCAAATTTGCAATGCTGATAAAAGGTAACACTGAAGACAAAGAGTTAAGAGTGCCGCTGTACACCATTGGTGAGAGTATCAGTCAGTATAACCTTTCTGAAATGCAATTTAGAAAATATATTTCAAGAGCATTACAAATCATTTACCTTTTGACCTGGTAATTTTACTTCTATGCAGCCAGTCTCAAGAAATAAGTGAATGTATGAACAAAGACTTATGGTCAAGGAAGTTCATCGAAGAGTCACTTATAACAAGAGGATAATAATCATTCCTGTCCACTATAAGGAAACTGCTAAAAAAAGTTACACTACATTCAAAGGATGGAATATTATACTGAACTGAAAGTAAGATTTACAGAGAATAATTAGTAATATGGAGAATTGTTCTTGATGTGACGTTACACGGAATGAGCAAAACCGCAGGGTTCCAATTTAGTTTTTAAAAAAAGCAAGTGGGTATGGAGAATGGCCTGGAAAAATATATGCCTAACTGTTAGCAATGATTATCTCTGGCTGTTGAGATTATATATGATATTCACTTACGTATTTCATTATTTGTATTTTTCAAATTTTCTACTTTGAGTATGGGCATCTATCAACATAAATGGTGAATATGTGTGTATACATGCAAACATACACATCTGTGCATGTGTATACATATTTGCTTATGCTATGCTTATGCATGTGTATACATATGTATACATATTTGCTTATGCTATGCTTACATAAGCCCATGTTCAAAGCAGAAAATTTGAGAAATACAAATACATACATACAAGCATGCTTGCATATATATATATATATATATATACACACACACACACACACACACACACACACACAGGTACATATGCGTGTGTGTGTGTATATATATATGTATATATACTCACATATACATGAAACAGAAGCAAACATTATATCCTAAGAATTTTCCCATGCCATTAGTCTTTAAATTCCAGAACTATATATTTTATTTATTTATTTGATATAGAGAGAGAGACAGTGAGAGAGGGAATACAAGCAAGGGGAGTGGGAGAGAGAGAGAAGCAGGCTTCCTGCTAGCATAGAACCTGATGTGGAGCTCGATCCCAGGACTGTGGGATCATGACCTGAGCTGAAGGCAGACACTTAACGACTGAGCCACCCAGGCACCATAGAACTATGTATTTTTAATAGCTTTAGATATTTCCATTTCATGCATATACCATATTGTCCCTAATCCTTCTTGGTATTATTTAAAATATGTAAATAATTTCAATGTGCATCTTTGCACATACACATTTTGATTGCGTTTGTATACCATTTCATTTTTGGTGCAGAGGCATCATTGGGTCAAGCAGGCACACCTGGAGGGCATATGTTTGGGTGTGTTCATGCACACAACTGGACATGCACCTTAAGGAGCGAGAGTGAGCGGCACCTGAGTGGCTCAGTCATTAAGCGTCTTCCTTCAGCTCACAGTCATGATCCTGGGGTCCTGGGATCCAGCCCTGCATTGGGCTCCCTGCTCAGCAAGAAGCCTGCTTCTCCCTCTCCCCCTCCCCCTGCTTATACTCCCTATCTTGCCGTCTCTCTCTCTGTCAAATAAATAAATAAAATGTTAAAAAAAAAAATAAGAGAAGAGTGAGAAAATGAGACTGCTTTTTCAGATGGAAGAGAGAAATAATGTGCCATTTCTGGGAAGGACGGAGAAGGCTTTTCTAACTAGAGACCACAGTATTCCGAGGATGACCTACTGCTTGGGAGGGAACATAACCCACGTGCTACTTGGGCACTTCATGGTTTTTTTTTTTATTTTTAATAAACATATATTTTTATCCCCAGGGGTACAGGTCTGTGAATCGCCAGGTTTACACACTTCACAACACTCACCCAAGCACCTACCCTCCCCCATGTCCATAATCCCACCCCCTTCTCCCAACCCCCCTCCCCCCAGCAACCCTCAGTTTGTTTTGTGAGATTAAGAGTCACTTATGGTTTGTCTCCCTCCCAATTCCGAAGAAGAATCAATGTTTGGTTTGTTTTGGCTTTATCTTTTATTTTGAACACTGACAGCAATTTTCCCCCCTGGCCAGGCTGTTACCATGTGGTGTAATGGTTTCGAAGGTGAGCTGCGAGCTGTGCTCTCCCAGACCCTGTGCCTCCTTCCGTCTTTGCCATTTGTCTTTATGTCAAACTGATCCATTGAGTTAAGCGGTCTGCACGCCATACTCTTTTTGCACGCTTCTCACTATGTCTTGCTTATCTTTACCTCTCCAGTGCCTCAGAAGGTGCTTGCCGCTTAGCGGGTGCTCCATAAATGTGTCTTGGGACCGGCAGCATATTGGCAGTTAGCAGAAATCCCAAGTGGAAGGACATGATCTGACATTGGACAGGTTGGTGATTCTAGGGACACATGTATTCCTGGGTTTCCTCTTTTCTTTTTGTTTCCTAATCACACTGATTGTGAATAAATCAACATGATTTTCCTGCTAAGGTTTTTCAAAAGAACAGAGACTTTCACAAGCAATCTGCACATGTGCTTTTTTTGGTACAATACTCATCGCAGCTCACTGCGGTCAAGTCTCTTTCCTATAAGCTGGAATTAATGTGCTGCTAGCAAGGAATGTTGATCTTCCAGTAACATCCATGCTTTTTTGCTAAGCATGTGGCAAATAAAGCAGGATACTCCCCTAAGCAATTCAAGGACTTTGCAGAAGTAGGATATCCAATGTCAAGGTTAATATTTGTATTGTAATTTATAAATTAAAAGTGATTTCATCTACATTATCTCACTTAATTTGCTGATTGCTAACATTCCTTTGAGGATAAAGCCATTCATGCCACAGTTTCAGATAAAATTTGAAGATAGGGGAGTTCTACGGAGAAAAGTAATCCCAGTAATGGTACTGCTTATCAGGTCATTTTCTACTGGAAGGTATTTGCAAGCAGAAAAACTCTGGTCTTGAAGGACAGAGAAAGGGGAAATGCTATAAAGGAGACTGAACTCACCAAACAGGTATGTTTTTCATGATTCACAGTGCTCCTTGTGCTAGTTCTGGTTGGAGGAAGAAAACTCAGCATCTGTCATGGGTCTCTGAAAATTGAGAGCCCAAGCATGGGCCCATTTCTTAGTTTAATTCTCTCAACTTTTTCAAAAGCTTGCATCATCATCATCATCATCATCATCAACATCGGTCAACAATTAATGTGTGTTTACGATGTGTCAATTGCTGCTCTAAGACCTGTATATGAATTATCTAAATGCTCTCAAAGACTTATAAGTTCACTCTTACATACATATTACAGATGAGGAAACTGAGGCACCTTGACCAAGGTCAAAGGAAGTGGTGAAATAGGAATTCCAATCCAGCCAATCTGATTCAAATTTCCCTATCGATTGATACGCAACACTATTTCTCTTAATTTTCACGTTTATATACTTAATCATGGACCCAAATCATCTCTGTTTTCTCTGAATCTTGTAAGTAGTATTTTACAAATATACTTTTTGTAACATCTTTTAAATAATATTGTCTTGTGTTAGTCATTAGTGTACAAATGTTACACTTTCTTTACTTCAGCATCATTGACCTTTCTCAGTCTTACGCATTCATTTATCTGGTAAATCTTCTGTGGAGACTTTCCATAAACTACTTCCTTCCTTTGGCACCTGCCTTTATTTTTCCTTCATCTAGATCAGTGTCTCTACATAGGTTGCACATTGTAATCACCTGTGAGGTTAAACAATAACAATGCCCGGATCTCACCCCCGAGACTCTGACTTTCTTTGTGTTGCCAGGACATTATGAGTTCCAGAAGCTCCCAGCTGATTCAAATGTGCAGCCAAAATTGAAAAACACTAGTCTGAACTCTTCCTCCTCATTATCACCTGCAGCATCTCCATTTCCTTCACTAGGGTCCAATGTCCCTATCACAGTATATTATGACATAATGTAACTCTCCTTTATACTGGTTAGGACCACTGGAATTGGTAGTGTCCACACAGAGGAGGAAAGCTCTGAGAGGCTGGGATACTGAAAGTCAAATAAGAAAGTATATTGGAGAGGAGGGGCTGATGAGCTATGTCATATTCTAAGTCAAGTAAGATAAAAGCAAAGAACTGACCAATGTTTTTAGTAATATGGAGGTCACTAGTAACCTTGACAAAATAGAAAGAGATCATTGGAGTGACTGGAAATAAAAGCTTGAGTGGAGGGGGAAAAAAGAGAGAGAGAGAGAAAGGAGGAGAGAGAGAGGGAGAGAATTGCTAGAGCAAAATTTTGGGGTGGGCAGGTGGGGTGGATTTTAGTGCATTTCATCTCATTTAATCCATGCAGTAATCTTAAGAGGTACCTAACTATTTTTATTTACATTTTATACATCATGAAAGTGAGGCATGATGAGGTCACTAAGTTGTTCAAGGTTACACAGGTTAGTTGCCAAAGCTGGGCTCAACCGTTAGTCTACCTGCCTACAGAGCTCTTAGCAACTGTATTTTCTTGCCTCATGTTGGTAAGAAGTATCCTTTTGGTGGTGGTTGAGTCATCTTTCCATACATATTCTCCGCAGTGTCTTTTCTTAAACTCAAGATTCTGTTTGTCCTGCAGCAAAATTCTACTTAATGATGAGCTATACGTGATCTATATAAACTGAAGATTCCAATGCACTCTTTAGATTAAAAGAAATAGATCTTTGGAAACTGAAGCTCTGACAACTACTGACATGTTAGCTTTCTGTACATAACTGACAGAGCCGTGTGTTCTGGTATCTCCTGATTTTAGGTGTCCTGGTTGGAGCTCTAACCCTCAGAAACAGGTTATCCTTAAAATCCATATAGGACCACGACAGGTCCTCACAAGCTGTGCTGTAAATGACGGAGAGTTAGTTACTGGAGACTGTGAGAGAGCAAATGAGTGCCCATGGGTAAGAGCAGCGTTATGCCTGATCCCCGATGAGCTAAGTGCAGTAAGGGATGCGATGTGTTCATACATGTTTAGCATCCGGCTCCAGGGAAAAGAAGAACCTCAGTTTCTGGCATTTGCCCATTTCTGTGCTGTCAATACTCCCACCAAGGCTAATTTCAAGCTACCAATGTGAAGTCACTAAATGCACCTCACGAAGAGATATCCATCAACTCTCCAGAGCCTGCTAACTAGCTCCAGCTTACCATCAGATAAGAAACAAGTTTACCCCTTTGTCTCTCAGTAGAACTAATCACCCACTCTCTGAGGTGCCAAGCTCTACCTGAAGCAGTGTATAAGAGGTAGAAAGAACCTTGTATTCAAATTCTGGTTCTGATTCAGTCAATGATTCAGCCATGTGTCATTTGTTTTCTTTGGACCCCAATTGGGAAATTAAGCAGCTGGTCCTTTAAGGCTCTTGAGAGTTTAAAGACACTGTGATGCAGTGGTACTCAGCCCTTTCCTCCGTAGGCGTGGAGAAAATCTCCTTGTAAAACTGCAGGCTACATTGTGCTTTTGGGTTTCTGATGAAAACCTTGTTATTCCTCAGCAGCTTACCCATGCTGTTCTCTATCACTGTGGCCTTTGAGATTTCCAAAGAAACCAGCAGGGATGTTTGAGGTTGTTCACGTATAACATCCCCAACAAGGCTGTCTGAGTAACAAAAAGGAGCACGCAGTCGCACCAGAGAACTTCTCATTCTGTGGAGAGATAGAACTGCAGTCTTAACCTTTAATTTTATGGCTTTCTCATCTTTTGCTAACCCTTTAACGTTATATTAACAAAAGATGGACTGGGTGGGGGACAAGGAGAAACTTAATGCTCTTTATGATCTATTTTAACGTTTTTATCTTTCTTTAACAAAATAAATTTGCTGTAAGAATTAAAACTGTATTTTATCCTTTTAAATGCAGCCCTAGATGATGTATATAACTGCACTGGCAGCAAGTCAAGTCTACACAAAGCCCAAATTGAATCTTCCTTCTGACTACAGCTGTGCATGATATTTTATGCAATTTTTTATGCTGGTCATAAACGAGGTGGAAACTGTGATTATGCCAATTTTGGAATAACACATCTCCACCAAAAAAAGCGACTGCCAGTTTTCAGATATGTGTGTGTGTGTGTGTGTGTGTGTGTGTGTGTGTCTGTTTACAGGATCCAGCCCTCCTTTTCTCATCACCGGATTGCATGCTGTTGACCTAATGAAAGATTTCTAGATAAAGTGCTACAGGCATCTACTGTGCCATTGCTGTAGAACATAGGATTGCAAACAAGCGTCATGATTTCCTCTTACAACACTATCTCTGGCAAAATGTAGCTCCTTTGCTACTGAATATTCTGAAGTGGGGGGTGGGATTTCGTTGAAAAAAATACTGTCCATAAAATATGTAGGTTGATTTGTCTGTCTGTCTATCTATCTATCTACCCACCTAGCTCTCTGGCCAAAGGCCAAAATGAATGGAAAGGGAGGTTTAAAAATACATAAATTTGCCCTGATGTTCAGATATCCTATTTCACTGTGTTACATTAAACAGAATCAAGAAAAGAAGAAGAAAAATATTACCTAAAGATCAGAAGTTGATACTATTATGTTTCTCTTGCCTACACCTGACATAACATGGATGCTTTCTGGTATTCACACAGATTATCTTTAAACAATTTAAATTGGAAGGCTTGAGAGGGAAAAATTAAGATGTTAAGTAAATGATTACAGAAAAAAATAAACCTCTGATATGAACCTTAACAACCGTTTATCCAAATTAACATGGCATTAAATTTAGAGCTGTAAAGATGAAGCCATTAGCCCGAGTGTGTGTATATGGGCTGAACCATCAATCAGTTCTCACTGATAAATAAAACCCAGAGCCAAAGACATTTGCTCTACCAACACCCTGCTGTCATCCTGCAGACCACTTCTGGCAGAATGGCAGCCCTTCAAGTTGCTAACTGAACTGAGCATGCCACGTGACCAGCATACAGCATTGTGGCTGCTAGAGATAATATTAGGGGACAGGTTTCTTGCATCTGAGAATTTGTCTTTAGAGCTTTCTGGAAGATTTTAACAGAGACTGCATGACCACTTCCCAGGGGTACTAAAGATGATACTATTGCATTGGATAGACACTTCTATTCCATGGATTATAATCCCCCCCCCCATCTTTCCCCCCAACTCTTTATTCGGTGAAAAAGTAGACCATCAGTTGCAACCTTTATTTGTCACAAAGTAGCTCTCCAGAATTACATGTTGAATATTTGGATGAATGAATGAATGAATGACTGAATGAATGACAGATTTGGCTAGTTATCATGTTGAACTCTGTTCAATTCATGTCATATATCTGAGGAGCATCAATAGTGGGACTCTTCTGCTACATTATGAGTGGTCACATATAGTTTTGTACTATAGATGAAATACCATGAAATACTGTGATGAGAATCATCTTCACTCTGGTATTGGCCTAGTGGAGATATGAATCATACTTGGTTTATTTTTAGAAATGTTATTCAGGACTTTTTTTTTTTTTGTACCTTAGGTATCTTTTAATAATCCATTTATAAACACATTAGCTCTGTTTGCATATTTTGGGTGTTCTGATTGGGAAAGGTAGATTTGTTGAATTTCATGGTGAAGTAAGTAAAGTGTGAAGGTCAGGTGAAAGGTCTAGTGTGATACTGATTGGAGTGATACTGCTCTCCTTGACTGTGGTTCTCTTTGACCTTGCAGGAATCACTTGTTTGACCAAGATGACATTCATTTCTAAAATGTTACCATCAGTACTAGGACAGTGTTAAGATTTCTCTTGTTTATGGCTGTAGATCAATCTTTGATCTGACTGAGCTAAATGACCAGCATGCCAGCTTCCTTTTTCAATAGAACTTTGTTGCCTTTGTCTACTCCTTGCTGTTGGATTACCATTACAGAGGATTCTATAAGCATTCAACATTAAAAATTACCAGAGATTCAGTGGATTCTATAAGGGGTCATCCTTGAAAAACACTGATGTTTCAAGAGAAACTTTCTTGCACATATTTTACTTAAGGATGGTGGTTTATGTGATCACTTTACTTCTAGCTACAATTCATCATGCCAACCTTGATGCATAAAGTCACAAATGATTCAGTTTTCAGTCGCATTCACATTATACATTCTTCTTGTGGCGTATTACTATTGTATTGAGAAAAGTATTCCTTTTGACAACTCTTAGGCTTGAAACTCTTGGGTGTTGAATTTAATGTACCTACTCTTGAGTTCTATATTTTGACCTGATAGCATTGGTCTTTGGTATATATCAAAATCCCTATTATTCATCAGCAAGTACCTGTCACATTGACAGAATAATTTTTAGAAAGTGATGGTAAGTGATTTTGAAATGCAGATGATTCTTATCACATCAAAATAGTAGAGGTACTGTGAAGGTAGAGTAAACATGGAAAACAAAAGATCTGCTGGCCAGTTTTTGTTTGAGGAGCCAGCATTAAGTTGCTTCCCAGATAATTTGTTACAAAAAGAAAAACTCACTTAAATCCCTCTCATGTGCATTACCTGAAACTGTAATCAAATGAGATCAAGACTTAAGCAAATGAGATCAAGCAAAATAGATGACCCATTGTGAAAGAGGGATTGTTTGTACATAATATGTCTCAAAAAGAGAAGCACACATGGCAAGGATAAGGATTAAGTTCATTACCCCTTGGAAGCCATGACAAAATATCATAGGCTGGGTAGCTTACACATCAGAAATGTATTTCTCACAGATCTAGAGCTGAGAAGTTTGAGATCAAAGTGCCTGCCAATTCAGTTTCTGGTGAGGATTCTCTTCCTGGTTTCTAGTATTGTTCTCACACGGAGGACAGAGATCTCTCTCTCTCTTTCTCTCTCAGTATCTCTCTCTTCTATAGCCATGGTCCTATCAGATTAGGACCCCATTTGACCCTATTTGAGTTTTATGACATCATTTAACTTTTATTACCTCCTAATGACTTTAAATACGGTCACATTGAGGGTTAAGGTTTTAACATAAATTTGAGGAAACAGAATTCAATTCATAGAAGTGTGGGTATAAGTCTTTATTTCTTGATCACTTTAACAAATGTTTACATACAGGTTCAAGGTGTTATATTGGTGGGTAAAAAGTAATACATGGTTTTTACTCTTGAAGGTCCTTATAATAAAGCTTGTTGGTTTCTAGACTTAAAATGCAAAATAAAAGGTTAAGAGGTAAAAAAAGAAATATCAAGATAAGCAATAAAAGTAAAATGGAAAGATCAGTGCATCTGGGGAGGGGAGACATGAAAGGGTTCCGGCGGAAGTAGCATTTAAGATGGGTTCTAAGGGATGGAGAGACTATTTAACAAGCAAAAATAAAAGTGAAGAAATTTCAGGTATAGAGGTCAAAGTTATATTATTTTTCTATTGCTTGCTGTGATAAATTACCATAAACTTAGTGACTTACAACCACACAAATGTATTAAATTATAGTTCTGTACGTTAGAAGTCTGTCACACTCGGGTAAAATCAAGGTGTCAGCCAAGCTGCATTTCTTTTGGAGGCCTTATGGAAGAATCCATGTCTTTGCCTTTTCTACCTTCTAGAGGCCACCTGAGTTCCATGCCCTCTTCCTCCATCTTTAAAGCCAACAATACTGTATCTCTCTGGCCATAGCTGGGAAAGAGCCTTTTCTTTTAAGGACTGATGTGATTAGATTGGGTCCACCTGAATAATCCAGGATATTCTCCCCATCTCTAGGTCAATGATCTTAATTATATTTGTAAAGTTCCTTTTGCCATGTAAGGAAACGTATTTATACATTTTTGGGATTAGGATATGGACATCTTGGGAAGAGCCCTTATTCTGCCTCCTGCATGGGCCAAAGGGTAGAGCTCTTCTAGGATTCAATTATGTATTTAATAATTATCTGTTCGGGAATGATTATGTGCCAGGCAATGCACTTCACTTTATGGTTACTCGTTAAATGGTTGAGGATGGGATTCCCACTGACGAGAGGGGCCAGAAGAACTGCATTTAGGAGGGTCAGTAAAAGTCCCAAGTAGGATTAACCTTTCTTTCAGTATTTACATCACCTTAAACAGCTCTTCCCAAAACTGTGAGAAAGGAAACTAGGAGTAAGTTAATTTGCCACATAAAGTCTCCTTTTAAACAGAGGGGGAAAAATTACCCTTGCACCAATAAAGTACTTTGTCTGCTTTAGCTAGAAATATATATTAAAGGATAGGATGGTGAAGAGAAACCAAAACTAATAAAGTTTTCTCAAGAGACTTCTAGAACTAATAGAAAGCAGCTCTATAAAGAGGAGTTAGATAACATGAGGATGAATTAAATACTTAATGTATAAAAGGAATAAATTGTAATTTCTAAATATTTCAGCAGAGCCACCAAGAGCCCAAAAGCATAAATATAATTGATCACTACAATCTGATGGTCCATTCAGCTTACATCTGGATCCCAGATGTAAGTTATTAGGATTCAAAAGTTTTTGAATCGAATGATCTTCTGATTCTGAAGAAAGGGAGACAAAATTTTAGGTATAAAACTATGGTGAAGTTTGAGATATAATAGAGATTTAATTAAAAACCGAGGTCCATCAAAATTGAGTCAAGTGTTTTTGACACCAAAATTGTATATATTTTATAATCCTCTAGTTACAAATGGGATCTTTTTTTTTAAAGATTTTATTTATTTATTTGACAGAGAGAGATCACGAGTAAGCAGAGAGGCAGGCAGAGAGAGAGAGAGGAGGAAGCAGACTCCCTGCTGAGCAGAGAGCCCGACGCGGGACTCGATCCCAGGACCCTGAGATCATGACCTGAGCTGAAGGCAGCGGCTTAACCCACTGAGCCACCCAGGCGCCCTTACAAATGGGATCTTATTTTAGTAGTTCATGGTTATATAAGATATTAAGCAAATATCACTGATGACTGTATTAAAAAAAGAAAATAGCTGGCTTCCATTTTAACACAGTACTCTGATCATATATGTTTTTCTTTCCTTCAAGAGGCCATCCTTAGGGGTGCCTGGGTGGCCCAGTTGGTTAGGCATTGGACTCTTAGTTTGCGCTCAGGGCTTGATCTCTCAGGGTCATGAGATCGAGCCCAGCATGAGGCTCTGTGCGCAGAGGAAAGTCTGCTTGAAATTATTCCTTTCCCTCACCTCTTCCCTCTGCTTTCTCTCTAAAAAAATAATAAATAATAAATAAATAAATAAATAAATCTATCTTTAGGAAAAAAGGAGGCCATCCTTAAATTGATTATAAAGCAATTGACTTAAAAAAAGTATATCTCCAATAATGAAGAGAATAGGGAGCCATCATCACTAGTAAATTTTAGCAATTATCTGGATGAAGACTATGTGAGCTTTAAAGTGAAGCAGAAAACAAACAAACAAAAAAACTATTTCTGAAATTAGGCTGTAAGGCGTTATTTGCTAAGCAGTTGCCATGCCCTTTAGGACCTCAAAGCAATTGAGCTCTCAGGTAAAGCCTAGGTGACAGAGAGTAAGAAGGTCATATGGTTGTCTTCAATTCCATTTTATCCCTCTTACCACCCCCACCTCCCATCCAAATCTGCAACAGTGCAGAAGTGAAGACATTCACCTCCAGGCAAATTTAACATACACAGCATTTTTTTTTTAAGTAGTGAATTTTTTCCTTAAAGAAATAGGAAAGTAAAAGCTATCTTGAAGGTGAAAGGGCAGTAACGTAGGAACCAAAGACTATGACAGGTAGTAAAAGTAGTAATCTCAAGAGTAAACAAAATACTAAATTTGGTTAAACACAAATCCTCCAACAAAATGGATGCTTTATCACCATTTACTCACAGTTGCCTCATCGTTCATATGAATGGGCAGTTAAAGATCTGATGCACTTTAGAATGCTCACTGTTTGTTTAGATGAAGGTAGTTTAGGGGGTGATCTCTAGAAACTCTAGTGGTGAAGTGAGACTGAGAACGGAAGGAGGTCAGGAAAAACCTGGGCACCAGTGGGGCCCAATCTCACTGAAGAGCTTGGATGAGTCAAGCAGGAGGCAGGCATCCTGGGAGCTGCAGCACCCGGAAAATGAAAGAGAAAGACCAAGAGGGAGGGAGGGAGGATTGAAGGAAAGATAGGAAAAAAAGACAAAAAAGTACACTGAGGAAATCTGTCCCTTTTGGAGAATGGGTTAGAACTTCCAAGACAAAACTGAGATTAAATTCCCAAGTACATTTGAGAATAAAAAATTTATTAGTACAAGAAGCACGGTACGCTATATAAAAAGTAAAGTCAGAAAACTTAAAAGAGCTTTTTGAAATTAAAAGTGGTTATAATTTTAAAAAAAGTCCATGGAAGTATTAGAAGAAAAGCCCATAAGTTTTATGAGAAATGGGAAAAATGGGGAAAAAAAGGAAGTGGAAAACTCCCCGTTAAAACAAACATACACTAGTTGTATAGGAAAGGAAATGTGACTATAGCCAACAATGTCATTAGTGAAAAAAAAGAAAAATCAGTTCTATAATGTTACTCTCTTTACAGTTTTGCATTTAGAATCATCCTGTGAACAGAACTTGACAAACTGTAAATACTACCAACTTTGATCATGTACAGTATAGTTGGCAGTTATGGGAGGTAGAAAAGGAAAGGTGGGCTCAGTGACGGGGGGATGGGGAGACACTAATATCTTCCATCTTCCCAGATGGTGAAACCGAAGGTCATTTCCTCTTCTTTTTTTAGTCTTTTTTTTTTTTTTTAAAGATTTATTTATTTATTTTAGAAAGAGAGTGAGAGCAAGCACGTGTGTGCAAGGGGAGGGCAGAGGGAAAGGGAGAGAGAGAGGGAGAGAATCTCTGGCAGACTCCTTGCTGAGTGCAGATCCTTAAGCAGGGCTGGATCCCAGGACCCTCAGATCATGACCTGAGCCCAAATCAAGAGTCCATGGCTCAGCCAGCTGAGCCACCTAGGCGCCCCCCCAGAGGTAGTTGACCTCTGTAGTTTGGAAACGAAAGGAGAGTGGCTTATCATTCAAACATTCAGAGAAGTAGTGATAATTTAAGACCTTGAATTAATTGACTTTTAAAACAATGTGAATGTAATATCTGTTAAGATTTTTCTTAAATTACATTTTGGAAATGTGGCAAATGACTACAAATTTCTCTGAAACTTATTTGGAAGGTGAGAACAGGCTACATGCCATCTAGTGGAAATTTGAGCCCTTTCCGGGCTCATAACTGTCTCCAAGGCTGTTGAATAATGTGGTGTTTATCTAACTCACCAGTTATGGATGATGTTATACTTTAAGAGCAAATATTTTTGGTAGAATCATATGAGTAGATAAGAGAGAGTGATTATTTTAGGATGCTATCATGGAATATAGGCATGGACTTTGGTTCAGGATCAGTATCCAGGGATACAAAGTCAAAGACCTGGTTGCCTCATGGACTTGCCAAGAGACCATGGAAAGCTCCATTAATTTTACTTTAACAAATTTCTCCATTATTTGTAATCAGGAAAGCATTATTTCTTTTTACAAATATGAGGGTCAAACATATATGGGTCAAAGGTATATGAGGGTCAAAGATATATGAAAATGATTACTAATCTTTATTGCTATGATCATCCCATATATTCCTTTGTTCTGATTCATTAGTAGATTTCCAAACTGTTTAGCATAGAATTAATGACTCCAAATAAAGTTCAATTGGAAATTAAACTCTATCTGATAATGTTGGGTAGATAGATAATGATATTTGTCTTTTAAAATTTATTAGAAAATTCTTTAACAATGTTAAAATATCTGTGGTTTGAATATTGAGTCCTTAAGGTTTTCAGAGACACAGATTAAATATTATAAATATTTTCCATTACAGTTAATTGTGGCAAAAATCTAATTTTTAAAATACGCTCCTGCTATAGTACTTTCTCCTCCAAAGAAATATATTAATCTTGATATAGAAAATCAATTTTATATTTTTTAATTATAAAATACCATATTTTCCTTATAGAGCATTTTACAAAAATTGGAGGAGAAAGAAAATTTCCAGTAATTCAACCACCCCAATATAACTTCCGTTAATATTTTAATGTAATTAGTATAGGTATAGCATTTAATATTTTATGTATATATTAATGTTATTTTTATGTAATATTAGACTAAATATTAACACTCAGACATAATTTTTTAAAAAATCTGGATAATATAGTTTTATATTCTATTTTCCACAAAACATTGCATCATGTTTCTCTAGGTCATTATATACTCTTCAGATATAAATTTTTTGGCATAATGTTCCACTAAATGGATGATCAATATATATTTTAAACTTTACTGTTGGCATTTGGATTATTTCTGGTTTTTGACATTACCAATTTATTATGATATTTGCTATGATAAAATAACTCGTATAAGTTTTTCAGTTTATCTTTGAAAATTTCTTTAGAAAAAATTCTTAAAAAAGTAAAATTACTGAGTATTCACAAGCATGTGCTCATTTCTAAAGCTTTTGCTACATAGAGCTAACTTGCTCTCCAGAAAGATGCACCATGTGTGGAACCTAACCTCTGCAAACATTGGGTATTATACTTTTAAGAATTTCTTAATGATAAAGAAGTTAAGGGTTATCTTCTTTTGATTTGTATGTCTTTGATTACTAGTAAAATTAATCTATTTTGTTTCTATTAGTCATCAGTATTGTTTGAGTATGATTCTGTCTGTTCATGTTCTTTGCCCACCTGCGTTGGTATTTTTATTCTATTTTATAGATTTGTATAAACTTTTCATGTGCTAAACATATATATCCTTACCCTATCATACTTATTATATTTGATATCTATATTTTGCCCAAATAAAAATCATTATACATCATCTAAAGTGGAAAGATGAAGTCTAAATAGGTCTGTAGAAAATGGCTTTGTGAAGCCATTTTGTAACTGAAGATGGAAACATAAGGTAGTATTTTATAAATTATTTATTAAACTGTCCTTCATGGAACCTTGTTATTGTTGTTATAATTAATTAGATGTATAATATTTCCATGTATATTATTAAAGCAAAAGAGGCAGGTAGCTAGGTATGAACATAGGTCCATCTTCTTCCCCAAACTCTTTGCTATCCTTTGCCTTCACCCCAGTATCCCCAAGAGATTTGGAGATTTTTAAAAAAATCTCCAAAATCTAATGTTGTAGGTGGGAAATTTGATCATTTAAAACAAACTTACTAGAATATGGGTCTATGGGAATATTCTTTATCCCTTTTCCTGCCCATTCTTCTTATATGTTGGATTTTTTTGTTGTTGTTTTTCCTTTTGGTGATTGGGAATGCCATTTAATTTAATACAGTGACAGAACATGACCTACAAAAAAAGGATAATGTTATAAGATAGTTAAAATTTTCTCACTGACATTTTCTATTGTAACTCACATGCCAATTAATTTCTTAATTCATTAGCAATGTAACAGAAGAAAAGACTTTGAAAACACTGTGTAGATGTCTTTTAATTACAGCTAATTAAATACTGTGGAAGGACCTGATTATACCTTTGAGTATTTCTTAGTCTGAAAAAGAGAAAAGGGGGAAAAAAAAAAAAAGGCCTCATAGTCATGAATACATTGGACAAAAGCTGAATTCAACAACTCTTAAAAAAAAAAACAAAAACTGCAAAAAAAGGAACAAATTATAGAGTAGCACTGGGGGAGTATTCTCTAAATATGTGTGCAGATTCTCTGTGGAGGCTTATGCACCACTGTTTGTTTTGGTTATTAGGCAGAATCTCAAGTAATCCCAAGTAGAAATCACACTGCTTCTGAAAATGAAGAGCAGTGCCAGTGGGTAAACAGTTTCAGGGCAGACCAAAGCAATACTCCCTGAAGTTAGGAATGGATTTTTCCAGATGGCCACTGTGCATATGGCTGGGGGTACTGTGGTAGCCAAAATAGGAAACGGGAACATGATTCTTTCCAATTAAATCAACACTGTCCTTGAGAAAAGAAATTTCACAGAACATGTCCAGGGGGATGTGGGCGGACAAGAAATAGCATTCAAGTCCATCAAGACATCTTTAATTTAAATAATTATGATATCTTTTAAAATGTTCAGACCAGTCAAATTTATTTTGGGATTTTAGGCGAGCAGAGCAATGAGCTAAATGATGTGCTAGAAATTCACAGCTCAAAATTGGACTTGTCTATCCTTTTTCATTCTGGAACATTGGGCGAGTTACTTAATCTCTCTCTGATTGTTTCCTCCTGTGTAAAATGGGAATCACATCCCCAGGCTGCCCAACAGGCTTGTTGTGAAGATAAAATAATGAATGTTATGAGGCACTTTGCAATCATGAAAAACTGGATTGCATTTCCCGGGACTTGGAGGGAATAACCAATAATTCCAGTTCATGCTGTGGAACACATCATGGTTTCTCCTAGGGAAGATGTTACTATTTATAATGGGGTAAAGATTTCTAGCTTTGTTCAGGCCCTGCCCCCTGACAAATTCTTTGGTGGTTATTCAATTCATCTTAATTAAAGAATAATTTGCTGCCCTGTGCGTAATCAGCTTGGCTAGAAACTGGCTTTTTTTTGCTGGGCAATCTGGTTGAACTTCTTAATAACTTTCAGCTCCCCCAAACACCACACACATATGCAGCTGTTACATACCCTCTCATGAGTGAGCGATCAGATGAAGACACTAAGTACTTAATATATGGAGAACAGCCTGGCTTTGAAAGTCTTTTGATTCATCCAGTGGGTGCACGGGTGACAGTGGCTAGCTTCAACATTGTCAATTGAACCCAAATAATATCTTGTATTTTTCTCTCTGACTTGTGCATCTTAATTTCACCCTCCTTTTAGGGAAATGAAAGCATCCAAATCTATTCAATATTAACAAGAGAATCCACCTACTTATTTTGGAACCTGCCTTTCATTTTGTTTTGTTTTGTTTTGCATTTTAATCATCTACCCACTGGTCCTATTTGTACCCAGACCCTGTTACAGTTGTACTGGAAGGTCAGCTGTTTTCAAGATTAACCTGATATGTCTTGTTTAACCAGTGTGCAATTTAGTCGACTACCAAAAAATCGCTGAATCTGTGGTCTTGCCCTGCAGAATAACCTACCCACAGACAGGAGAATTTCAAGGGAGCTCCAGGATGCTGCTGATTTTGGAGTTGATAGTTTCATAGTAAGCATATGCATGGAGTAGGAGCAAATCATTTGGTACAGAAAAGATATAACCGAAAGCAATGTATATCTTATTTGTCCCATTTCTCAGCTCTGTTCCTTAGAGGCAAAACTTTCATTGTTTCTCCTTTTGCTGCTTCAGTTTTCCTCTAATTCATTGTGTAGCAGAATTACCTAAAACGATCATTAAGAATGCAGATTCCTGAGATTTATTCTAGCTTTGCTTAACAGGATCACTGCTATTGTGTTTGAGAAGACATAAAAGAAAAATTACAGGAAATTCTAATGCCTTCTAAATTTTGAGAACAATTCGCTTAACAAATCTTGGGCTACATTATGACCGTCATGTGCTCTAGGCACTTTGGCCTTTATGGGTCTCTTCCTCGATTAAAAAAAGTATTTAAAATTATATTTTATTACTACATTGGTATATAGATGAATATATTAATATTAAATATTAGTTTTTTTCAAACTAAGTTCATTTTTTTTCCTTCTGATTTCGTGGAAATAAATTTTTTTTTCTCATGGGCCCATAAAAGTATTGTGGATGTTAGGCACTGTTTCTCCTGTAGCCCAGAATGAATCCAGGACTAATCAACATAGAGAATTGGCAATCTAATATTCAGAAAATTGAGGCCTTCAGCATATCGTATCTTTGGCATACCATGATAAAATCCAAGTCAGTACTTGTTGAGGTTCAGAAGATACAACTCCGCAGGAAGATAATTTGCAGGTGGTTCTTATGTTCAGAGTTGGATGCCTAGCTACGAAAGCAGGCAGTAGCTTTCAGTGGACTTCTCAATACTAGCAAATGCAAAAGTGGGCAAAATACTGGGTCTCAACTTTGCTCAAGTATTACCATCCTATTTAGGTGACATGGACAAATGTCTATGGCAACTGCATACAAATAAAAGTCTACGAAATACTAGGCTATGGGAATAACAACACCTAGGGCCCAATGGCTAGAGTCTGACAAAATTTCTTATTGGAAGCAAGAGAATGGGAGGGAAGAGAAAGGGACGCTGAAGCACATGGTGTAGATGGAAGTTTACAATATGAAGCAGGAACAGTACACACAAGAACTTCTAAGAGAAAGCAAAGTATAGCCTTGTGTTGTACAAAAGTAGAGGAGACCAGAACTGATAGAAGACCATAAAAGTGACGATTTTAGATCACTGAGAACACTAAGTATCATCTTAGAGTTTTGAAAAGGCAACTAGCAGCAAACAGCGCTCAAAAATGGTTATTACTCTGAATATTTACACTCACATTTGCCATTTACAAAGTGGCTTACATCATAATAGCTAATATTTATTGAGAACTTGCCAATATTTCAAGTTTACTGGTAATACACACTGAAGCGGAGACTCGATAAGACGGAAACTATGAGGAGTACTATGGAAGAAATAACAGTATTTAATTGCTGTGGTTATTGATTGTTCTGTAACAAACCGCTCCAAAAGGTAGAAATCTAAAACAACCATTATTTCATTTACTTGCTCCAGCATGCCACCTGGGCTGACTTAGCTGGGCAGCCCTTCTCGTCTCGCTGGTGGTCATGCATGTGGCTGCTCTTAAGCAGGAGAGTCCCTAGAAAGCTGGGCTTAACTGCAACTCTGGGACAGCTGGACACCTCTTTCTCTGTATCTCTGTTTCACCTTCTTTCAAAGTAGCTTCTCCTTGTGGCCTTTCCAGAAGGGTAACTTAAGGCTTAGATTTAAAGCTGAAGCATTCTTGGGGTGCCTGGGTGGCTCAGTGGTTTGGGCTGCTGCCTTCGGCTCGGGTCATGATCTCAGGGTCCTGGGATCGAGCCCCGCATCGGGCTCCCTGCTCCGCAGGAAGCCTGCTTCCCTCTCTCTCTCTCTCTCTGCCTGCCTCTCTGCCTACTTGTGATCTCTGTCTGTCAAATAAATAAATAAAATCTTTAAAAAAAAAGCTGAAGCATTCTTTCTGTTCAGGAAGATTCATAGGGTGGTGGGTACCCCATAGTACCTCGATGATACCCCATGGGAGAGCATAAATTCTGAGAGGCATGATTACCCAGGCCACCAGTGTTCCAGAACCACAGGTGCTGGGAAGAACTTCTTTCCCACACTTTAGGTTTCCTTCCAGGTGTTAGTGGCAGTGAAATACTCAGCTACTGGGGCAGTGGAATGGCTTCTCTGATTGTTAAGTCTGTGAAGAAAGCATGTTTGCCTTTGCGAGTGTGATTTTCCTGTAGAAGTCCATTGCTGGTAGGAAAGGCTGTATTATTTGAGATTCAGGATTAGCTATTGGCCAATAAACTTGAAACCATGCCCTCTAACTTGGTCTCCATGAAGAACGAGGATGATAGTTGGCTTCCCTCTGCTACTGCATTATTTTAGGGAAGAGATGATATTTATAGTTCTCCCTAGGGATTATAACAACCCGAGGAGAGTACAAATGATGAGATATGTGTGGGAACTCAATAGAGATGAAGGGTAAGTGATGAATACATTGAGGAAGGTGTTATATAACCTAGGGACAACAAATAATTGGCACAGTAATAAGATTTCAGACTCATATTTGGTTATGAAATGGAGGCTGATCATTTGTGTCCACTTCTTGTAATTGGAACCATGGTTACTTGGTTTCACTGGTCTACTGTTATTCTCTTCTTATCCTTATATAACCCTGATCTCAAGGAGAGCCTTGAATCAAGGTTAAAATATATTTCCCAATTTCCCCGAAAATAAAAAAGCCATATGAACCATTGACCAGTGACAGGTAAAGAGAAGCTGTTAGGTGGACTCATGGGAAAGTTCCTTCTAAGCTGGCAGTAGGTGTAGGGGAGAGCAGATTCAGATAGGAGCAGATTCAGAGAGAGGGTGATTATTTACCCTTCTGTTCTACTGGGAATGCTTAGTGCTATAGTGGCCATATTGGGACCATGAAGTAAACTTCAACACGAAATACATCCACTAAGAATGGAAAAGCAAAAAGATAGGAGGCTGGTCTCGTACCAGCTGTCCATCATCTACTCCCTGACTTGAGTTTACTTGAGGGATCTTTTTGTCGAAGATCTTTTTTTTTTTTTTAATGTTTCTATTACTTTGCAGTTGAACATAGTACTTAATTGACCATTTTATTGGAGAAGGCAAAAGTACGTAGTTGATTTTTTTTGCAAGAAAGATGATGCCATGTAGGTGAAGAGTTATTCAAAATCATGTGGGAGAAATTTCTTCTATGTGTCTATGTTAGAAATTTCTCATATAAGATACAGGCATATCTCCTTTTGTGGTGCTTTGCTTTACTGCATTTGCAGATATTGTTGTTTCTTACGAATTGAAGGTCTGTGGCAGCCCTTTGTCGAACAAGTCTATTGGTGCCATTTTCCTGATAGCATTTGCTCACTTTGTGTCTCTGTGTCATGTTTTGGTAATTCCTGTAATATTTCAGACTTTTTCATTATTATATTTGTTATGGTGATCTATGGGTGGGTTAGTGATCAGTGATCTTTGCTGCTAGCATTACAACACTTTTGGGGCACCCCGGACCATGCCCACTGGGACAGTGAACTCAATGTTGTGTGTGATCGCTCCACCAACCAGCCATTCCCCCATCTCTCCACGCCTTCTCAAGTCTCCCTATTCCCTGAGACACAACGATATTAAAAAGAGATCAATTAATGACCCTACAATAACCTTTAAGTGTTGAAATGAAAGGAAGAGTTGCAAGTTTCTCATTTTAAACAAAAAGCTAAAAATCGAAAATTCAGAGATAGTACTTTTAAGCAAAATGGCATTTTTAATTAAGGTATGTACCCTTTTTAGACATAATGCTATTGCACACTTAATAGACTACAGTGTAGTGTAAAAGTAACTTTCATATGCACTGGGAAACCAAACAATGAACCTAACTTGCTTTATTGAGGTATTGGCTTTGTGGTGGTGATCTGAAACTGAAGCTTCGACATCTTCGAGGTTCGCCTGTACCCTCTTCCATCAGAGCATTACTTTCTCTCACCTCTGCCTGATACCCTCTTCTTGTGAACATTCACACAGCACACAACCTCCCTGGAACAGGCATTTCTGCTCCAATGTTCACAGCTCAGTCAGGCCTGTTTTGATCCTTCCCTGGACACTTGTAGCTCTTACCATTTTCTCTCACCGTACTCTGCTTCTTCCTCTTGACATTCCTTACTTTATTATTGTCTCCTCAGTGCTTCAAAGATTATCTCACACGTAGTCATTGCTCAATGAATATTTAACAATTGAATTAATAATGAATAAACGTAAAACTAATGCATGCATGTTTGATTCTGAAGGTTTTCTAATAAAACTGCCCACAAATCAATGCATGTATAAAGAAATGAGACTCAGAGCTCATTTTAGGTTGGGAACTTCAAATATACTTTCGAACTTTGGAATAGTGCTGCGCTTCTTAAAATATTGTGTCTCTTACAATTGGTCTGTGTAACTGGTTAGTGTTTAAGCTAGAAGGCAGTTTTTCAAACTTTGTTGATTTTTCCCCTTCAGTTTTATCTGAAAGAAATAGAATGGCAAGATATAAGCCTCAAAAGGCTCATGAGGCATTCATAACTCCCCTTTATGTTGACTTGGCCACATAGTCCCTAATTTTCTTGGGCTGAATATACTGTGTATCTCTTTAGTAAAAAAATGAACACAAAGCAAGGGTTTGCATTCATGAGAAATACGTCTGTTACTGGATTTTTTTTTTATATATATACACCCCAAAACCCAGTAGTAGATACATATGCAAAACACACATATGAATATGTACACACATATATGCATAATATATGATATGTATGTGTGTATATATGGAGAATTTTCTTTTTAAATATCAGGAACATATTGGAAGATTCATGCACTAATTTTTTTCCGATAGCATAGTACTAATATAGCTCATTTTCAAAATTTAATAAAATCTGCCTGTGTTTCAAAATAGTCAGGCAGATATGCTAAGAAAAAGAAATAAATAGTTCTAGAGATAAACCATGAGGGGATACCGTTTTTTCTCCCTGGGTGGGAAATTCTAGAAATGAGGTCTTTGAAGAATAGGTCTCTGGTACTCCACAGTGTGTTGTGGAAAAATGCACTTTGTTTCTTTTCCCTCTGGATGTCACTTAGTGGCAGATTCCAGGGGTCCAGCTGAGTTTTGCTGCATGTCCATGGCACACAGTGGTTGCTTGGAAGCACCTGCCCAGAGCCTGTATTTCCCAGTACTTCCCAGGCCTCCAGGTAGAGTCTTACGTTTTTGTCGTGGGGATATGGGCAGAAGTGATGGGAGCCACTTCCCAGACAGGCCCATAAACATTTTTTTAATGTTTTATGTTTTATTCTTGGTAATCCTTCACCGTCTTTTCCTGGGTTGACCAGCTGGATTTTGACATGCGAAGTGATCTTGGGAAATATGTGTTGAAAAAGGCAGAGCCACTATAGTCTTAGTCACATAAAAACTCCAGAGGAGAACTGCTTTCCCCACATGTCTATGTGTTAAGCCACAGAGATTTCAACTTTTAATCTCTTTTAGCCTCTAGTACTACCTCAACTAGTACCCCCGTGCTACAGCTTTAACAGAAGTTATGAAGCTACCATCTTTCTAGAAGTCTGACCCAGCAGAGAGCAGTAGTTCTCAGACTTCAGAATCTTCTGGAGAAAGTTCATTTGGTAACAGATCTCCAGCGTGCACTCCCAGATTCTGATTCATTAGATCTGGGCTGGGGCCCAGAAATAGGCATTTTAATTACCACTCCTGGTGATTTGGATGCACACTGGAGGAATACTGATAAAGAGTGGATGTGCAGAAATGGCAGCTGGGATTCTGGGGTTGGTAAGGGACAGTGGGAATTACTCAAGCCAGAATATGAGCTGGACCCAAGTCAGGAAGTAGGAAAATTGTCAAAGAAAAGTTCCAAATTGCAGCAGTGAGTACAGATAACCTAGGCACCTGTGACCCTGCCGTGCTTTCAAAAAGGATAAAAGCACAAAGATGGGCTGTGAACACAGGGTGAACCCAAAAAGGAAGGCCTTGACATTTAGAGAAAGAGGAGAGGATAGTTTCAGTGTAAAGATTTGCGAACAGAAGCCTCTTAAACTGGCGAAATACAATTGAAATAGACCACTCAGAGGAAGCAGTGGTTTTGAGGCCAACACCATGATCAACACCAATTCGCCTATCACAGAAGAACAATATGTGGAAAGGCAAGAGCTTAAAATGAATGGTTTTTTTTTTTCTTTCCAATACACTATCAAATAAAAATGTTACAGGCCTAAATCCAAAGACTATTCTTGAATTGGATCTTTTCCAGTGCTCTAAATTTAGCCAGCTGGGATTCTGTTAAGTATGAGCCTATTCAACCTTTTGAAATGTAGAATTTGCCTTTTAATGGGAAATCTGCATTTCACCTTAACGCGGAACACTCTCTTTTCCCCTCAGAGAAATATGATCTTTTGGTGCTCTATAATTAGCACAATTAAAGGAAAGATTGTAGCAAGACATGAAAAGACCAAGATATACAAATCCGCACATGTAATACTGAGGATTGTAAAAATGTACCTCTATTCCCGGTGAACCACAGGCCATATTGTGAATACTATTAGGCATTATTACCACCAAGTTTTCATTGAGAACCAAGTACCTGGTGAGAAGAGAACTTGAAAGAAGTGCACTTTTAGAATAAATGGGTGAGAAAGGTATACTTTTTGTTTAAATGAAAACATCACTCCATTATTGAAGATGTAATTGGTCAGCAACGACTTTAAACAACAATATACAACTGCATAGGATTTCTCTTCAACCAGGCTTCCTTTGGGAAATCAAGTGCTCTAGTTAGAAACATCTTTGCTCTGTAGTAGTGAAATCAAACCCCAAAGTGGATGAAGCGGAATGGTGAACATGTTCTTAGAAACAGCCAATTAATTAAGGTTCTATCAATGCTCCAAAAGCTTGTGCTCTTGTAGATTGACAGGACCGGGGACCGAAGCATAGCTGATATTTGTAAAATAATACAGTACGGCCCCCAGGTGTCACGGTCTGTGTGAAGATGCCTGGTGTCTTGTGTAAATTTAAGACCAAGTCGTGGAGAGGAAGATGTTTCACGTGCCTGAAGGCCTTCTAGTGAATCTTTCTTTTCAAATACGTGAGATACTCAGTTTGTGAAATATCTGAACTGACTTTGTTGGCTTTTTTTTTTTTTTTTAAGATTTGATTTATTTATTTGATTTATTTATTTGACAGAGAAAGATCACAAGCAGGCAGAGAGGCAGGCAGAGAGAGAGAGAGGGAAGCAGGCTCCCCGCTGAGCAGAAAGCCTGACATGGGGCTCGATCCCAGGACCCTGAGATCATGACCTGAGTGGAAGGCAGCAGCTTAACCCACTGAGTCACCCAGGTGCTCCTGTTGGCTTTTTTGAAATATTACTTCCTGTCATTTTTATGCTCGGAAGCTGGTCATGAGGATTTCAGAAACAGGTCATGCAGCTTTTCAAACTTGTATCCCTTATGTGGAAGATGATGGAGTTTGAATGTGAATGTTTCAGGTGCTTGCATTCTTTTTAGGAAAAATGGTCATGGCATTTTCAAGATTACCAAATATTTTGACAGAGAAAGTTTCACATTCACATAGACCCATGTGGTAGATGGGGGAAATATATTGTTGGAAGTCTACTGGTTCTCATTTGACAGGTGAGGAAACTGAAACAAGAAGAGACTAGGTGATCCGAAAGGTTGTCCCACTAAACTAGCAGGGCAGTGAGGTCGTCTGGAAGGCACGCCTAAATGCTGCTCAGCTGGCTGAGCAAAACTGAGCTTTGAAAGAGCCCCTGGATTCATTGTCTCAGCAAAAAAACAGAAAAATGAAAGCATTTGAACGAAGAAGTGTTTTTTGGGAAGCTACTCTGGCATTTTATTTTATTTTATTTTTTAAAGATTATTTATTTTAGAGAGAGAACGTGGGGGGAGGAGGAGGGGCAAGGGCAGGGGGAGAGAATCTCAAGCAGACTCCCCACTGCGCAGAGCCCAAGGCCGGGCTTGATTCCGTGAACCTGAGCTCATGACCTGAGCGGAAACAAGGAGTCAGACCCTTAACTGACTGGGCCACCCAGGAGCCCCTGGCATTTTGGATGGAACAGCAATGTGAAAGCATAGTCCTTGCCTTCAAGAAGCTCACAGTTCGGGCGCCTGGGTGGCTCAGTGGGTTAAGCCACTGCCCTCGGCTCAGGTCATGATCTCAGGGTCCTGGGATCGAGTCCCGCATCGGGCTCTCTGCTCAGCAGGGAGCCTGCTTCCTCCTCTCTCTCTCTCTCTCTCTCTCTCTGCCTACTTGTGATCTCTCTCTGTCAAATAAATAATAAAATATTTAAAAAATATATATATAAAAAAAAAAGAAGCTCACAGTTCTCTGAGGGAAACAAAGCAAAAACTTACGGGACAGGCACTTAGCCTCATGGCTGGCTCAGCACTGAAAGTGGCAAATGGAGGTGGAAAAGCCAAAGTGAGGGGTCAGCAAGTGACGGGGAGCAGGCATTGGCTCTGTAGCCTTTGCCACTTAATTTCTATAACTCTTGGTGACTTCACAGTGGGAGGAAAGAATTGACAAAAACGCCCTCCTTGACCAGACTTTACTCAGGCTCCTGTGAACCTTCTTTTCAACGGGGCCTTTGGTCCATTTCTTATCAAATGTCCCATTCCCCAGTTCTCCCAGGTGCTATTTGGTCTGCATTTAGCAAGCATCTTGTCAAGTTTAGCCAGAGATCCCCCCATCACATTTCATGTTTCCCTCTAGTAATATTCCATTCACTGACCTCCTTCCCAGCCCTTCCCCCCTGCATGCAATCTTAGAAATTCCCACCTGTCCATCTTGTATTTGGGATTGAAGCCAGTTCTATACTGATGTCTCTTTTCCTCTAGGGAAATAGTTCCTGAATAGTATCTGTTTTTACTGCTATAACTACGATCAGGCTCTATTCATTTCTCTTTAAGAAAGTATTAACAGAATATTTCCTAATCCAGAGAATTACAAAGGCAGGTTAATATAAAAAAAAGTAAAGCATAAGAAAAACCATTAGACTAGTCATCACCATTAAGGTATGAGATATTTGGTTGTTTATGAGAATTCTAGATAAACCAGACCACTTCAAAAGCACCAGCTAAAGAAGATGATATATTAGACAATAGCTGAGAAAATCTAAGACTTGTTCTAGATAAAAACTTTATTTAATGGGAAAACAAGAGCAGTAGTGTATTTGTCACTTTTCTGGAAAGTTTTTCTACTTGAAGTATGCCCTTGAAAGGAAAAACAAGAAGAAAACACCCAAGACACTGAATTAGAAACTCAAAAAAAAGTACCTAGTGCTATAAAAAACATAGTTGTATAACATTTCAAGGATGAATTTTAAGCACATTCAAGTCTTGAAGCAGACAACACCTGCTTAGTTTCTGATAAACTTTAATTTCTGATTTGACTTTAAGAACTTCTGGAGGAAGTGGCAAACAAAGCTGATCTGAAGAGACTTTGAGACTCCAAGAGGAGCTGAGAGATTTTCCCCCAAAATGGAAGAGACTCACACATGTGAGGCATTAAGGAAGACTGGCTCAGAAGAGGGTGAAGGTCAAAGTCATTCCTGATCCTCAAGTGAGAAATTCTTCAGCACCACACAGAGTGGAGTTTTATTGTTTGGTTTGCTGCTGAAAAGCTTTTGGCAATGTTTATCTGTCTTAAGTCATCCTAACAGCCCTGTGCTTACTCTGCATAGGAAAGCAGTTTGATTTGCTAAAAAAAAAAAAAAAAAAGAAAAAAAATTCAAACCAGAATAATTGAGAAGTACTTTATTTCATGTCTATGAGAATAAATTATAATATTTTATAACACTTAGGACTGGATAAATAATTGAAGGCATTGTAGCAAGAAACAAAGCCTTAGATAAGCAATTTACAGTATTCCCTGCTCTTATGGGAATGAAGTTATGCTAAGTAAGACTACTACAGTCTTATCATGCACTAATAAGGCTAATGGTAGATGCATTTAGCATAAAATATAATAGCTATAGCAAAAGAGACAGGACCTCTCCACTGATTTCCTTTTGAACTTTAGAAAATTAGGAATAAGGTTGTAGAATTTGGCTGTACGTTAGTTCTTTAGCTTTTTTAGGAATTGGTGTACTAGACTGGTTGGTTCACTGTAGAGACAGAATGAAAGAAATGAATGACATGTGGTAAGTAGATTAAGGGATAACCTCACTTCAGAAATATTTACAGGTAGGATAGTAGATGTATTTTGCTTGCTTATTTGTTTGTTTTCTGCCCAGCATCTTCTTGGGGAACAACCTCTATGTCATCTCTGTAACAATCGTATTCAGTCCAGGAGACCCATGTGACCTTCCCACTCCTACCCCTTGCTCTCATACCTTAGCTGGACTGGTAATCAAGACTTGATCTCAGAGTACTCTTTCTGATTTCAGAGATGGACACATGACTAGGGCTGAACCAAATAGATCCTTCTTGGAAATTTTGCCAGAGCTATTAGGAAGATAGTCCCTTTTTTCCACTATGTTTCTAGATTGGGATTTGAAACTGCTAGTGTGGTCTTTGCCTCAAAAAATTGATGGGAGTAGGAAGCGTGCCTAAGAATAAAGGGAATAGAGGGGCAAGAAGGGCCCAAACACAGAAGGACAAAGACACAGAATCCTTAAGTTATTTCTGGGTCCCTAGGTCTAGCCATGCATTAAAACTACAACTATGCTTGGGTTTTTCAGTCCTCTGAGTTAATAGTTTTCCTTTGGCTGTCATTAACTTGGAGTTGGGTTTTGTCATTTGCACAGAGTTGGCTGCCTAATTTTATGGTCTATGGGTTAATAGGAATAATACTGTTGAACTATTTATACTTATGTGAACCCTTCCTCTCCGAAGTCATTAAGTTCTTCGCTGAGATACTCTTCTGGCATGGCAAGATATTGTCACATCTTTCCTGGTTTTCTCACAGAGGCTAGCCTAATCTAACCTGAGCTAGTATAACTTTTAAAGTTAAACATGTGTGTGTGTGTGTGTGTGTGTGTGTGTGTGTGTATACCACTTTAGGAAAATATGATAGATTTTAATATAGTCCTTAATGGTCTCCCTCTGACAATGAATAGCCATAGTTTGAACAGTAAAACAATTCTATTTCCCTTCCTCATTGACACAGGTTTGGCTAGGTGATTTGCTTTGACCAATAAAACGTGAGTGGAAGTGATGAGTCCCATGTATAAGCAGAGCCATCAGTTTGTTCTGCCATTGTTTTCTCTCTCCTCTGCCAAGAAAAGCATACATCCCAGATAGGGAGTATTCCTTCAGCCTTTACTTCAGTGTGAAGAAATGATGAGAATCAGAGTCATAGTCAACTCACATCCAACATGTATGTGAGCAAGGAATTTGTTGTAAACTCCTGAGATGAGGGCTTTGATTGTTACAACAGCAAAACCCAATAAACACTGACTGATATATAAAGCACAGCAAGACTCAAAATTAGGGAAAAATGATTATTTAAAGTTAATAATTCATAGTACCTATGGGTGGCTTCTTTAAATTACAAGTTCCTTTGATGCACTGTAATATTCAACTTGCCAAAAAAAAGAAATTTACACAAGATAACTGAACACATTCACCACAAATTCCTCGATTTTCTTCCTTGGTTGTCTTTTCTGGGCTCTGGTTGTTCTGTATGTCTCACAGATACAGTACTTTATGGAACTGAACTGTTGATTTGGTAGAGCTCTTTGATGTATTGTTGTTCTAAGCTGACAGCTCCTCAGGAGTGCTGCCAACAAATGTCACGAGAGAAGGCACTTGTCACAGCAGCACCTCCTTTGTAATAGCCTTTTGTGGTCATGGTTGATGGACTGTGGAGTTCTTTGAACATCTGTTCCCCATTGTCACACATCACATTCTGAGTGCCGTGCATACCTGATACCAGCCCCTGCCTCTGGGGATAGTCATCACATGCCCTCTTGCTGCCAGGAGGCTTTATGCTGCTTAGTAGGTTACCTCACGTCATAGTGTGCATCCCAGAACTACACACAGAAAGTCACTCTTTGACTTCTTCCTCTTTGATTTGTTCATCATGTTTAATTTTCTAAGATCAGCTGTCATAATGCTTACTTTTATCCCTCTGATATTATATTCCTGAAACCCTAAAGTATTTTGAGTCATGCTATTCTTCCTTTTATATCTTTGACGAAAACAATGTCAAATAAAAACAATAACTTTTTATCAGTTGCCAGATTTCTACAAGTTCAGCTATTTCATAATTGGGAAGGAACTAGAAAGTCAAGTTGGAATGCAAGAGGAAAAGAGAAGGAATCCTGTTTTATGCCTATTATTGGGCCAGGAAGTGTGGTCACTAAAAAGTAGATATCATTTTCCCTATTTCATACATATGGGAATAAAAATCAGAAGATTAATTAATGTGTCCAAGGTACTAAGTAATGGAGCTGGGATTCCAACTTACTTTTATCTGACTCCAAAGTTCTTCTCTTTCCTCTATGTGATGTTGTTCCTTAGAATTAGGTGAGAAAGATCTCAGGGCATGAAGGGAAATTCATAATCTAGGGGATATTATTTCAGCTTCCTAGTTAATGACAGAGCTGAGAAAATTTACTCAAATATTTTGGAGCATTCTGTGACTCTAAAATGGTTATCCCAAAGCCCATATTCTTTATTTTATTAAAGAAAAGCAGAGATGTTTCTTTAATTCAATGTCCTTCTCCTCTCAACATTTTGGCTTAGGATTCATCCTCTCCTGTTCCCTGGTGGAGAAGGTATCTTTTCTCCTGTCCCAGTTTAACTGGTTACTTCTGCTGTCCACCCTAAGTATCCTTATCCAGTCAGGCCAAAGAATCAAACATTACCCCCTTTCTTTTGCATATTTAATTCTGCCCTACTTACTGTGTCCTTCAGTGGACAGGTAATACATTCAAGATTCTCGCATTTTTTAAAAAAAATCTCCTTCTCTCCCCAAACCACAGCCATATCATTTGCCATGCTTCCACAGGCTAGAGTTTTTCAAAAATTTGAGGTAAAATTCAGATAACATAAAATTCACCATTTTAACCACTTTAAAGTGTACAATTCAGTGGCTTCTAGTGCATTTATAAGTTTGCTCTGTCTTTACCACTGATTGCAGAACATTTTCATTCCCCTAAAAAGAAACCCCTACATTTAAGTGGTTATTCTTTGTTCCCACCCATCCCCCACGTGGCAACAGCTAGTCTGCACTCTGTATGGATTTACCTATTCTGAAATTTCATAGGAATGAAATCATGCAACATATGGCCTTTGTATTTGACTTCTTTCACTTAGCATCATGTTTATGATATTTGTCCTCTCACTATGGAGCAGCTTTTTTTTTTTTTTTTTTAAAGATTTATTTATTTGACAGACAGAGAATACAAGTAGGCAGAGAGGCAGGCAGAGAGAGAGGAAGAAGCAGGCTCCCCGCTGAGCAGAGAGCCCGATGTGGGGCTCGATCCTAGGACCCTGAGATCATGACCTTAGCCGAAGCCAGAGGCTTTAACCCACTGAGCCACCCAGGTACCCCTATGGAGCAGCTTTTAAAAGTATATGGTCTAGAGGCGCTTGGGTGGCTTAGTTGGTTAAGGATCAGACTCTTGATTTCAGCTCAGATCATGACCTCTGGGTTGTGGGATCAAGTCCTCTTGGGCTGTAAGCTCAGCAGGAAGTCTGCTTGAGATTTTTCTCTCTCCCCCCCAAAATAAATAAATAAGTCTTAAAGCATGCGGTCTATTGGCATTGATTCCAACTCTTGACTCTTATTCCCTCTATTTTTGACTTCCCTCTACGCATCATTCAAGTGCTTGGGCCCTTCTACTTTTCGAGTCTCTTGCTTTCGTGGGCATCACATGTTCTTCTTTTGTAAATTTCTTTGCAGATTCCTCTTCTTCCGTCTGGCACTTACATAGTGCCATAGGGAAATACAGCTGGGGTGTATTTCCTTTAATATACTTCTAATGAGTCTCAGTAGTAGTTACTCATTTGGTTGGCTGCCCAGTCCTATTTCCTGCCCCTTTACCCACCCACCCCCAAGTCTCTCAGGCTTGATCCTCCTCCCTCCCTCATCCATATAATATAATGAGACTCCTCGCAGCCAGTATCTTGTGACAGGATTGGCTCAACTGAACGGTCATGGTAGGGATATGATCTGCAGAGAACCAATCAGAAAACATTCCTAGAAATTTGTAATTGGAAACAAACAAAAAAAGATTTATATTTAGTCTTTTTTCATGTGCCTACCTGAAGCACATGAATCTGGTCGCTATCAGAGATTAGGTTTTTACCATTATGGCTTGAGAAACCAAGAAGAAGAGGATGTAAGAAGAGTGATTCTTGACAAGCCCAGGTCTGCTCCTGGAGCTTGGCTGCATCCATGCCCTAGGGATCCAACTAATCTTTCCCAAATATACCATCAGCTCAAGATTTACTCTATATTCATTTGCCTCTGAAAGTTCCATTCAGCTATTTGTGGCAGAAACTGGATGGATAAAGGCTGTTTCTTCTTCTCAAGATACACAGCTAAACTACCCTCAGCAGCCTTTCACCCTAATAATCCCTTTCAACCTAATAATAATTTCACCCTATTAAACCTTATGATAATAATAATAATAATAATGGGATTAGGTCTTATGAAAAGAATGTGACTAAAGGTGATATATTACCTCTGGGGTTAGGTACTTAAGATTAGGTATGTTTTCTTCACTTTTTCTCTTTTCCCATCTAAGGTGGGACACTGACAAGGTGACCTTGAAGCCACTCTTTGAAGATGGAAGGCCCTAAATGATTTTATGGAGCAGATTATCCTCCATTCCAAGACCAACTAAACAAGAAATACATTTTTATGGTGTTTGGCCTCTGAGATTTGGCAGGTTTTGTTACGAGAATTGTAATAATATTCTTTTCCCTGACTGATGTGCTGTCTCACAGGCATTCTAATTCAACATGCTCAGAACCAAAGGTATAATCTTCCCTTTCTCTCCAGTGCTTCTTATCTTAATGGTTCTGTCTTAAATAGAAGCCAGTCTTCCCTCCTGAGTTTCTCCTTTACTCTCACATGACTACCACACTCACAACATGTCTGATACCAGATGTATAGGGTTTTCCCCTATCAGAAAGTTCCCTGCGATACCAGCATGTATATTGAGTATAATATAACTCAATTCAGACTATATATCTAGACATTATATCAGATACCCCAGGATAAAGACTCAGTCCCACAAGACTCCTTCTACCCTTTAGATGCCGGTCTCAAGTCTAGGTGACCGCTTTTTCTTCTGACCAATTAGCTATAAACCTGAGAGTCATAGACCACCTCCTGAGGTTCAATTAGTTTGCTAGAACAGCTCATAGAACTCAGGGAAAAATTTACTTATGGTTATCAGTTTGTTAAAAGATATGATAAAGGATGCAGATGAACAGCCAGATGAAGAGATACATCAGGTGAGGTTGAGAAAGGTCCTGAATGCAGGAGCTTCTTTCCCCGTGGAGTTGAGCGTGTGTTACCTTCCAATACATGGTATGTTCACTAACCTAGAATCTCGCTTAACCCCATGTCATGGGGATTTGATGGAGGCTTTTATTAATTCCATTTCCAGCTCCTTTATCCTCTCTAGAGAATTGAGACTGGGGCAGAGAATGGGGTGAGGCTGGTGTTGAAAATTCCAAGCTTCTAATCATAGCTTGGTCTTTTTGTGGACAGCCCTTATGCTGGAGCCCACCCAGAGTTGCCTCCTAGTTCTCTTATTGCTTAGGAATTTTCAAGGATTTTAAGAGCTCAGTGTCAGGACTTGGGGGGATATATATATATGTTTGTGTGTGTGTCTGTGTGTGTATTTCTGTATTTCTGTTATCTCATAGGTTCTAAAGTCCATTAATCTAGAAATCTCAGCAGGGGAAGGCACAGAGGGAGAGACTCCTCAAGCAGACCTGATGAGGGAGAAGATGTAGATTTAGGCAAGTAGAATCCATGGCCAAAAGGAGTAAAATTTAAGATGTGGTGAGTCCCTGGAATAAGAGTAACAGACACCCATTTCAGAGGAGAAGAGTTTTAGTTTTGCTGAGAATAAATATACATAAGCATAGAACTATTACAATAGGATGATCAACATTCCACTTTTCCAGTGAGACATGACAATTTGGATTATTAGAGTTTTTCTGTGTTTCTTCACTCCTCTACTGAGTCTAAAGCCCCACTGGTTGAATTAAACTGGGTATTGCCGCACGGTTGCTTGGAACCAAAAGAAATCATGGTTTACAACACACCATGATTTGCCCTCTGCTTACCTCTTTAGCTTTTTCTTCTAGCACTTCCACTCACATCCCATGTTTCAATCGTGCTGGCTGTGCAGCATTCATGAATGCACTGTGCTCAGAGACTCTTGCATTTTTAGTGTCTCCTTGTTTCATGGAAGGCCCCCTTGTCACTGGCTGATTTCTACTCATTCTTTAAAACTCTGTTGAGGATGGATTTCCTGATGTCTTTCTTACATGGTTTGGATTGTATGTCTTCCCTCTGTCTCTGTGGCACATTGGTGTGCCTCTGTTTTATTGCTAATTTATCATGGGGTGATAATCCTCTCTTCCCTTGTCTATCTCCTCTTGTACTTGTGAGCCTCCTAAGGGCAACAGGTATGTCTTGCTCAACACTGTATGCCCAGCAACTGGACAGAGCCTGACACACAGTAGATGCTCAGTAGTTAAAACAATAGGGGTGTTCACTATGTGACAGATTCAATACTTTCAGTTCTTCAAGCCAATCCTTGCCAATTAGTAGTAAAACGTAAAATTAAGGTTATTAATTGTATGAGTTTGCTAGTGTGACCTAAACAGAGTACCACAGACTGAATGGTTTAAACAGCAGAAATTTATTTTCTCACAAATCTGGAATCTAGAAGTCTGAGGTCAAGGTGTGAGTGGGCCTGGTTTAAGGCCCGTCTTCCTGGCTCGTAGATGTCTGTCTTTTCTCTCTGTCTGTAAGGGTCTTCCCTCTGTGTGTATATGCTAATCTTCTCTTAGATGGACCATTTATAATGCATTAGGGCCCACCCTGATAATCTCATTTTAAATTAATTACCTCTTTAAAGATCGGTTATCTTCAAAGAGAGCCACATTCTGTGTTACTGTGGGGTCAGGACTCAACCTATGAAGATACAATTCAGCCCATATCACTAAATCACCAAATTCGGTCAGTTATTTTCTTAGAAGGTCTGAGTTCTAGTTTAAGTTAAAGTGAAAAGCAGATTAAGAACAGAGCAAGGACAACGTAAAGCAGACCTAGGGATTTCACACAGAAATTGCCCTTGACAGTGAGGGGAACAATAAGTGAAAAACAAAGGCCCCAAATGGACATTCTCATGCAAACAAATGAATCTAGACACAGACTGTATAACCTTCACAGAAATTAACTCAAAGTGGATCCCATTCTTAAATGTAAAATCAGAAAACTCCTAAAAGGTAACAGGAGAAAACCTAGATGACCTTGGGTATGGTAATGCCTTTAGATAAAACACCAAATACATGAAAATGAAAGAAATAATTGGTAAGCTAGATTTCATTAAAATTAAAAAAAAATAACAAACTTCTGGACTATGAAACACCATGTCAAGAGAATCAAAAGACAAGCCATGGACTGGGAGAAAATGTTTGCAAAACACACATCTGACAAAAGACTATTATTCAGAATCTATAAAGAACCTTTAAACTCAGCAATAAGAAAAAAAAAAGTTGAAAAATGGGTGAAAGATTTTGATAAATATTTTCAGATGGCAAATAAGCATATGAAAAGATGTTCCACATCGTACGTCTTCAGGGAAATGGAAATTAAAACAAGAGTGAAATACCACTACACACCTATTAAAATGACCAAAATCCCTAACCCTGACAACACCACATAGTGACAAGGATGTGAAACAACAGTCACTTATTCATTGCTGGATGGAGTGCGAAATGGTGTCGTCACTTTGGGACAGAGTTTGGCCATTTCTTTTAAAACTAAACCTATTCTTACCGTACAACCCAACAATCACATTCTTTGGTCTTTTTCCAAAGAAGGTGAAAATTTATGTTCATTTATGTTCATCCACCTTCACGTGGATGTTTATACTGGCTTTATTCATGATTGTCAAACTAGAAAGCAACGAAGAGGTTCTTCATGAATGATAATGAAAGGTGAATGGATAACCTGTGGTACATCCAGACGATGGAATCTTATTTGGCACCAGCAAGAAATGAGCTATCAAGTCCTGAAAAGATATAGAGAGGAAACTTAAATACATATAACGAAATCGAAGGCACCAATCTGAAAGGCTGCATATGTATGACTCCAATTATATGACATTCTGAAAAAGGCATGGAGACAATAAGAAGTTCAGTGGTTGCTAGGGATAGAGAGTAGGGGTGGGATGAACAGGCAGAACACAAAGGATTTCTAGGGCAGTGCATATACTCTGTGTGATATTATAATGATGGAGATATATATATATATATATATATATATATATATATATATATATATATAGTTATACATTTTTCTAAATCCATAGAATGTATACCACCAAGAGTGAATTCTGAGGTTAAACTGGACTTTGGTGGATTATGATGTATCAGTACAGGTTTATCCCTAGTAAAAACTGGTGATTAATATTGATGAGTGATGATAATGGGAAGCATAGGCTGGATGAGATGGGAGGTATTACAGGAAACACTTGTAATATTGTAAAAAACTGGCTCTAAATAAGACTTTATAAAAAACAAACCCCGGCTGTAGAAAGGCCCCGATTACAAAAATCTATGGGCAGCAACTATCAAGATTTCCTCTACGTTTCCAGTAGGGTTCTTGGCTCTGCCTCCCTCATCAGTGACTAATTTCTACTCATTGATGCAGAGATATGTAACCACCAGGTCAGTAAGGGTGTTGTGCTGAGTAACTCTATGAAGCTGGCAGATAAACAAGATAGTCTGCTTGGGGCAGAAGAAGAATTAAGGGAAGGTGGCAACCTGTCTCAGATCAATTTTCAACCTCCAGTCTCCCAAGATTTCTTGTTAAGAACATAGTATTATAAATAGCGAGAACTCATGTGCAGTGGTGCTAAGCGATAAATAAAGGATCCCAGGGTTGCAGGCTCTAACTCCTGCTTTGCCATTGATTCACTGCATGTGCCTCACTAAGCTACTTAACCTTTCTATGGCTCGGGGTCTGCTCTGTAAAAAAATGATGGCATTGGTGACATTCCTCATCAGGTTGTGATAAACAAGCAATTAAAAGGGCTCTGAGTATATAATTATAGCTTAATACAGCAATGGCTATTTTCTGTTTATACACACACAGCCTGCACAAATATATTGCATGATATAGGAAGGAAAAAAAAAAAAGACATCTTAGAATTTTTTCCAGATTAAATGTTCAAATAACAAATTCATCAACTAGGGATTAGGGTCTATGACACCTGTACCTTTAATAATCTTTCTCTGAACAAACTCTTTCGGGCTTTATTATAGCTTTTAATATCTACCTGTGAAATTAAAATTTCCCTAGTTTTTATTTCTTTGTAAGTTACTTATTCATTTGAAAGAGAGTTGACTCTCCTGGGCACTGGAGAGAGAAAGATGAAGGAGACATGGTAGTCGTCTTCAAGAAGAAACACAAGACCTGTTCCAGTCCTACCCTGAGTGTAGGTAGAGATATGGGTATGGCAGTGCTGGCACAAAGGAAGAAGAAATCTCATTTCCTAGGGGATGGGACAAGGGTGTGAATTTCAGTCTCTTGCCACTTTTTTTTTCAGTAGGATTCTTCTTTTCCCCCATCTTCGCTGAGAATCATTGAGCTAAGTGAGTTTCATATGTACTTTTTCATCTCTTACAGATACCCTATATGTCTTTTTAAATTTTTTTAGCTTTTATTAGCTTTATTTTTATTTTATTAGCTTTATTTTTCAAATGAGGAAAACAGAGACTCAGAGAGGTTAAGTGATTTGTCTAAAGCCACCCAGCTAATGAATGGCAGAGCAAAATATCATATTCAGGCTCCTCTCTTTTTACTACTGCATGTTATTTCTTCTCCAACAAGCTGTGTTTAAGATACAGTGTTCTAAAGGTAGGGAATGTTCTTCATGTCTCAGCTTTAAACATCCCCTTAATCATTTTCATGATGATACATTTTTATGTTTATAAAAATACAGATGATCCAGGCAAAGGTGTTGTTTAAAAGTTCATTGTATGTTTGACATCAACATTATCCTGATGCCAGGAGTTGTGAGAACACGTAGCTTGCAAAGACCAAATACAATTATGAAGAAATATAACACAAATGTTATCATGTTGCTTCACTCTTTACTATGTCTTAGAAAATATTTTTCAAGGACATTTACATGCGTGTGTTAGGAATAAATCCTGTTTTTGGAGGGCCATAAAAATCCATTGGTTCTTACTTGGTGCTGTATCTTAAGATAGAACCCATGCAATGGCCTAATTGAAACGTATGCTCTCACTGACTAAGCCTCCTAACAGGAGACCATTTACCATTGTTCTGTTGCATGAGGACTGCCTCTCCCTGGCTGGCCAGCTGGCGGTAAATATATGCCATTGTTTATAAGGGGAAATTGGGACAGCTGAAACTGAGCACAACAGAATCATAAATGGCTAGAGTTTGGAGGGCTCTCAGAGAACATCTAGTTCAAAAGCTGTACATATTAAGGCAAGGCCCTGAAGTCTGGAGTGGTGAAGGGAGTTGGCCATTGTCACACAAGTAGGTAGTGACAGAGCTCAGGAAGGAACTCAGATCATCTGAATCCTTCACTAGCATCCCTATATTGGAGAGAATAATGTCTCCCCCAAATTCCTATCTACCCAGAACCTCAGAATGTGACCTTCTCTGAAAATAAGTTTTTTGTATATATAATTTGCTAAAATGAGGTCACACTGGGTTGGGCCCTAATCCAATGACTGGTGTCCTTATTTATTTTTTTTTTAAAAGATTTTATTTATTATTTATTTGAGAGGGAGAGGGAGAGAGATGGAGAGAGATGAGCGGGGGGAGGGGCAAAGGCAGAGGGAGAAGCAGAATCCCCACAGAGCAGGTTACCGCATGTGGGGCTCCATATCAGGATCCTGAGACCATGCCTTAAGCTGAAGGCAGGTGCTTAACTGATTGAGCCACCCAGGTGCCCTGACTGGTGTCCTTATAAGAAGAGAAAACAGACACACAGACATAAAGGAGAAGGCTGTGGAGGCAGAGATTGAAGTGATGTATTTGTAAGTCAAGAAACACTAAGGATCACTGGTAACTACCAGGAGTTGGAAAAGGCCAAGGGAGAGTTCTGCCCCAGAGCCTCCAGAGGGAAGAGGGCTCTGCCAACACCTTGCTTTCAGACTTGTGGTCTCCAGAACTGTGAGGGAAAAAAAAAAAAAAAAACAAATCTGTTATTTTAAGCTACCCAGTTTGTGGCATTTACTTATGGCAGCCCAAGGAAACTAATACAAGCTCTCTGCTTAACCACGGCTCCTTCTTTTTATTAGATAAAGAGTTTCAAGTGTACTGCCAGTAGGGTAAGAGTTGTAATGGCAAATATGAAGGATAGCATTTTAATCTATAAACTGAACAGCTCTCCCACTCACACCTGACAAACAAACTTACTGTTGTTTTTGTTTCAATTAACTATAAGTCACCTTAAATCTCATCATGGGAAGCAGTGATCTATTTCAATTGAATGTAAATATATTGCTGCTTGCTTTTATGCTCAACAGGAATAGAATGTAGAGAGACTACTTCCTAGGTGCCATGGATCTTGAAATGTAGAACTGATAAGAGAGCATAGATTGTGGAGGTCAAGGAAAGAGAAATACTGATCTTCTGTGTACTAAATCCGCACAGAATTGACTGGCACCTTGCAATTGTCAAAATCCCTTTTTTTTCTTTTTTTCAGTTGTTCAGATTGTTTTGATTTTTACCATGCTCATTGAAGGTAGAATTCTAATGGAGAAAAAAAATAGTTGAGCCATTAACTCAGATTACTGTATCATGGTTTATCAGAGTCAAAACTCATCTCCAGCTCTCCGTCTATTTGCCTTTTCAGACACTGTAGCCGTAGCTGGGTACTCTTACTTTGTACTTCATCAGCAGCCACACAAGAGTAAGATAGGGTTAGACAGGTCAGGCTCTGTGACCAGAAATGCCATTTTAGACTGAAGCTCTTGAGTTTTGCTTACATGACATGTAAACAACCAGCCAATTAGAGCTTCCACATTCAAGCTCCCTCTTTCTTACAATGGGGTTGCTGGAAGAGGGAGTATGTATTGATTTCAAGCCCACCACTAAAATATTGTTGCTTATGATTAAAGGGGAGAGAGAGAATGGGGTAGATGCTTTGTGGTCAGGAGTGGGGTGATAGACTGAACACAAGTACTTCTAATGAAAATGGTCTTTTGATAATCTTACTTGCCCCTTGATTGGATAGATGCTTCCAATCCAGGATAATAGGTCTTGTGGGAGAGGGGAGGGGGGTGGCAATCAAGTTGGCCGTCAGGTAGGTAAAACCAGTGTTAAATGAATATTTTAAATTTTACCTTATCTTATTTTTCTATCATTTTGGAACAACATTCAGACATAGGTGTTGCTCCTGAGGAACAAAGAAGGAGAGAAACAAAAATTGTTGAGGTCAGTGAGGGAGAGGGTGTTTCATAACCTCAGCGAGGAGAGGTGAGGAAGAAATGGAGAAGTATGTTTAGGAGGAAGCTGGTCTGCTTTTCACGGGGATCTTTTATTTAGCTTTATTAGAAATTTTTCCCCACTCTATGAGGTATTAAATACAATTGGTGAGCATTGAGGAAGATGAAGGCCTAAGGTTTGAAGGGTATTTTTTTTTTAAAGATTATTTATTTATTTATTTGACAGAGAGAGATCACAAGTAGGCAGAGAGGCAGGCAGAGAGAGAGAGAGGAGGAAGCAGGCTCCCTGCTGAGCAGAGAGCCCGATGCGGGACTCGATCCCAGGACCCTGAGATCATGACCTGAGCCGAAGGCAGCGGCTTAACCCACTGAGCCACCCAGGCGCCCTTGAAGGGTATTTTTAAGGTTATGAGTATATGGATTGTCCTTTTTGTCTGTTTTCCTTACTATTCATGTCAGTTATTCTGCCATGTCTGGTGTATCTGCATCACTTTTCTTATATTTTTGCCAATGTTTTGAGCATCAATATCTCAGATCCTAACAGTATTTGTCCCTTTGGAATAAACTAAGAAGTTGGTTTGCTTTTACCCATATTTCTTCTGTACCCCATTTACATAAGAAAGTTGAACATTTCCTCACCTTGTTAATCAAGAACATTTCCTTCTAAGTTATACTAGGACTGGTAAGAGATGTTAAGAGATCTTGCACAAACATGGTAATGAGGCTTTATGTTACTTTTCTCTTCAAGAATCAACTATTTGTGATGCCTTTTCAAGAAGGTGAACTTGATAGTCCCAAAATTAGAATTCAATTCAATGTTTTCAATATTTGTAATAGAGTTTAATGTCAGAACTGTATTGCTTGTGTAAAATTTAAAAGCCAGCATCTCAAGGTATATCAGATATCAAACCATTATGGGGGATGATTTTCGAATATATCATTGTATCAGTTGTCTGTGGTAGCATAATAAAATACTCTAAAACTAAGTGGTTTAAAGGAGCAATGATTTGTTATTTCTCATGTTTGGTGGCAGTGGGCCCCTTCAGACTTCACTCCCAAGGCTTTGGTCAAGTGTTAGCTCAGATGGTGCTGGAAAGTCTAAAAAGAGATACATTCACATGTCTGAGATCCTGGTGCTAGCTATCACCTGGGCATTGTCTATGTGTTCTCATCAAATTCACTAGTCTAACCAGGCTGCCCCATGTGTTGGTGGGAGTGAATGTAAAGATGAGCACAGAAGCTTGCAGGGTTTCTTAAGGCTCAGCCACAGAAGTCTTATAGGATCACATCTGCTACATTCTACTGTCAAAGCAATTAACAAGGTCAACTCATATTCAAAGAGTAGAGAAATAGATTCCATTCTTACTCAGTGAGAGGAGGAAATTGCACAATTGCACAGAGGGAGGGCATTGGCATTACTACTGTGCATCCCTAATATTGGTTTCTAAGCTGGCTCCTTCTTTGGGAGTTTGCATTGCTCTGTTCTTTTAGACTTCTTCCTACTTGGCTGAGTACTCCGTATTTGGTCTCAAGTTATAAGAGTAAATAAGTTGCTTTATCTTTCCATGCCAGATGATTGCTAGTTGTCTTTTAAAATCCATTCTTTCCTTCTCTGTCAGAAATAAATCCCCTGGGTTTTTATTTTTGTATTTTATTTTTTTTCAAGCTGGGCACATGGACCCCTGGGTCTCTGATCCTAAGAAATGCTGTATAAGCTCTAGACTGATTTCTTCTAGATTACTTGAATGTGAAAGACAAATACATTTCTAAATTGTCTCAGCATTGTTCCTTGGGCACTATTGCAGATTAACCTGAATTAACATATCCCCCTTTGTTTTATAATTAGAAAGCCATTCAGAATGTACTAACCCCATCATCAAATCCTCATCTCTTCCCCTTTTGATATCATATAGGGATATGAACTTAATTACCTTCTTCCTTGCATTTAGTCAACCATAACTTAAAAAAATACCACCCTAAATCAGTGACTTATGGATTTTTCTAGTTACATTAATTCAAGTCATCTCTTTTTATTAAGATAGAAAATCAGGAGGTAGTCATTATTTAAAAAAATATTAACATGGAAAATATTTAATTGGATTTAATCTTATTATTTGCTCTATTTTCAGATTGTAAAAAAATAGGAGTAGTCAATTCTTTGAGAAGGTAGCCTCTTCCATATATATATGTTATCTTTTAAGATTTTATGTATTTGAGAGAGAATGAGCAGGGGAAAGGAGCAGAGGCAGAGAGAGAAGCAGACTCCCCACTGAGCAGGGAGCCCAATGTGGGGCTCAATCCCAGGACCCTGAGATCATGACATGAGCTGAAAACAGAAGCTTAACTGACAGAGCCACTTAGGTTCCCCAGGTTTTATTTATATATATTTTTTTTTTCTTAAATTTTATTAACATATAATTTGTTATTTGCCCCTAGGGGTGCAGGTCTGTGAATCATCAGTCTTACACTATTCACAGCACTCACCATAGGACATACCCTCCCCAATGTCAATAACCCAGCCACCCTCTCCCTCCCCCAACCCCTCAGCAGCCCTCAGTTTGTTTCCTGAGATTAAGAGTATCTTATGGTTTGTATCTCTCCCTGGTTTCATTTTGTTTCATTTATTTCTTTCCTTCCCCCCATGACTCCCCTGCCCTGCCTCTCAAATTCCTCATATCAGAGAGATCATATGATAATTGTTTTTCTCTGACTGCCTTACTTTGCTTAACATAATATCTTCTAGGTCCATCCATGTCATTGCAAATGGCAAGATTTTGGTTTTTTGATGGCTACATAGTATTCCATTGTATATTTTTGATTATTTCTTTTTGTGGATGAAAAAAGAGATAAAAATTCAAAGTTTTATCATTCAAAAGCCCAACAATAGGGCACTGACAGGTAAAATGGAAAATAAATAAGGAATATTATGCTGTTACTAAGATGATAAACACAATGACTATAACAAGAATGGATTTTTTTAATGGATAATATAAAATAGTAAAATATAATATTGTTGGTACTTTGTGACTATAACTGTGGATGAGAATAGAATGGGAAGTTTGCTCCATCAGGTTTGAATGGCCTGGTATCAGGATAACAAGGTGACTTTGAGATGACCTTACCAGTGTGCAAATTTTAGGGCTTTTATGAAAGATGGAGTATATTAGAGGGTGTCAGGAAGTGGATCAAAGTGGGGAGGGGACATTGCTAGATAGAGTTTCATGGGAATAGCTGTTCTGCCTGAGTTCTCATATTCTACTTTCTAAGAAGGGCAAATAGAGATATTAGTTCCTGATCCTGAGCCTAATGAGAGGACCTTACTGACAGCTTTAAAGTGTATTTTATGCATTTGGAACATATAGGAGACTGATGCTTGACCTTCACTTTAGAAAGCTAAAGTGGTTTAGAGGTTAGAGATCAGGAAGGAATGAAGACAAGTGAATGGCTGACTGGCTCTTTCTGTGACAAAACCAAGAGAGGTGCTGTTTGGAGATATTGTTAAAGTAAATGGGCTTGAGTATTTTTTCCCACTGCATGGCTATGGGCTACATGATAAAGTGAACCCATGTGAGGTTGTCTTGGGTTCTGCCTAGTGTTACCTGGAGGATGAGGAGACCTCAGTGGAAACTGAAGTTTGGGAACAGGTGAAGGAGGTAAGCATGGGAGAAAGCACACAATAGTAGGACCACATCTTCTCACCTATTCCTGGCTTCCAGGCTGAAGCGAGGGAAGTGGAGATTTGGAATTAAATCAAGTTTAGAGTTTTGATTAATATTTTGGACTAGACATTTTCTTTAGTGAGTTGAGGCTATCTTTGTGATTTTAAGTGGTCAAAACTTGGTATGTTTTTTATCTAAGACCTAGGAAATGTAACTTAGAGCAGAGAAATTTGAAGAGAGGGTAAGAGTCAAAAGTATAGTTGTGGTTGTTCATAATCTATGTTAGCCTTGACTGATAAACTGCACACATGCAGAACATCATGTGAAAAAGAAAATCAGTTTGAAAGAATTGTTTTTGAAACCTTTCAACAAAGAAAATTCCAGGACTTCATGAGAGAATTCTACAAAATATATAAAGAATTAACACTAATATTTGTCAAATTGTTCCAAGAAACTGGAGAGGAGGGAGTACTTCCAAACTCATTTTGTGAGGCCAGCACTCCCATGATATCAAAACCAGACAAAGACTCCAAAAGGACAGAAAACTGCAGACCAATATCCTCAATGAACATACATTCAAAAATCTCAGCAAACTACTAGCAAGATGCATTCATCAGCACATTAAAAGCATCATCTTACACCATGGCCAAGCATAATTCACCCCTGGGATGGAAGAATGGCTCAACATATGAAAATTAATTAATATAATATATCATAATGACTGAATAAAGGATAAAAATCACATGATCAAACCATTCCAATAATTAGAAGGTGGAGAAGGGACACCAAAGTATACTCCAAACTGAGAAGGCATTTTGGGACTGAAAAACAAAGCAATACCATTCACACAGAGTTGTATTTAAGATAACCTACTGAGGAGTAGATCAGGTAGATGATGGTGCAGGTGCTGCACATCTATTCTCTAAGTCCAGACCTTAATCCTCAGATTTTATAGAGCAAGGGAATGTGCAGAAGTCATTGTAGTGAGGTCAATGGGTTTAACCTTTAACAGACCTCATGGTGCTGTCTGGGCACCAGAGGGTAGAGAGGGAAGAAACCATGTTATCTTCACTAGTTATCTAAGCAACTTTAGAGAATCAGAACAACATTCTGGTCAAGGCATACATTAACCTCCAAAGAGCCTGGAACATGTAACCCCAAGGGAGGCCATTGGATGGACATGAACAAGATAGTGTCAGTATTGTCAGCATGCCTATACTCAAGAGATGCAGAGAAAGTGTTTGACATAATTCAACATCCTTCCGTAATAAAAACTATCAACACACTAGGAAGAAAGGAAATCACGTCAACATAATAAAGACTGTATATAAAAAGCCCACAGCTAACATCATAATCAACAGGTAAAACTAAAAGCTTTTCCTTTACGATCAGGAACAAGGCAAGGATGTCCACTCTCACCATTTCTGTTCAACACAGTGCTTGAAGCCCTCCTAAATTAGACAAGAAAAAAAAAAAAAAAGACATCCAAATCAGAAATAAGTAAAATTGTCATTGCTTGTAGACAACATGAGCATACATAAAAAACTCTGAAGAACACACTCTCCACCCCTGCCTCTGAGGATTGTTTGAACAAATTCAGTAAAGTTGCAAAATACAAAATCAACACAAAAATTCATTTGCATTTCTATGCACTAACATTGAAATTGTCTGAAAGGGAAATTAGGAAACAGTCCTATTTACAATAGCACCAAAAAGAATAAAACAGGAATAAACTGTGAAGATAGAAGTATACTGAAAACTACAAAATATTGATGAATGAAACAAGACACAAGCAAATGGAAAGATGTCCTTTGTTCATGGATGGGGAAACTTAATATTGCTAAAATGTCTGTGCTACTCAAAATGATCTATAGATACAGTGCAGTCCCTATCAAAATCCAAAGGACTTTTTTTTTGTTAAACAGGCATAGATAAAAATAATACTAAAATTCATATGAAACTACAGAAGGCCTGGAATAGCCAAATCAGAACAGAGCTAGAGGGATCACCCTCCCTGATTTCAAGCTATATTATAAATCTATAGTAATCAAAATACTGTGGTATTGGCATAAAGCCAAACACATAGAACCAAATGGAGAGTCCAGAAATAAATCCATAGATGTATGGTCAACTAAGCTGCAACAAGGCTGTCAAGAATACACAATGGGAAAAGGATAATCTCTTCAACAAACGGTGTTGGGGAAAACTAGTATCCACTTTTATCCACGTGTAATGGAATTAGGCTCTTATCTTACACCATACACAAAAATCAACTCAAATTGGATTAAACACTTAAGCATAAGAGCCAACTATATAAACCTCCTAGAAAAAAAAAAAAAAAACCCATAGAGGAAAAGCTTCATGACATTGGCCTTGGTCTTAATGGATATGACACCTAAAGCACAGGCAATAAACATAAAATAAATGAATGGGACTATATCAAACTGAAGAGCTTTTGCACAAAAAGGAAACAATCAACAGAGTGAAAAGGTGATCTGTGGAGTGGGAGAAAATATTTGTAAGCCATATATCTAATAATAAGGAGTTAATCTCCAAAATATATATGGAACTCTCACAACTCAATAGTAAAAAAAAATTAACAACTGATTTAAAAATGGACTTTTTTTCCCAAAGAAAATCTACACATATTTAACAGGTATATGAAAAAAATACTCAATGTCACTAATTAGGCAAATACAAACCAAAACCACAGTAAGCTGTAACCTGATACCTGTCAGGATGCCCATGATCAAAAAGACCCACAGAGATAGTATTAGCAAGGATGTGGAGAAAACTGGAATCTTTGCAAACTGTTGCAGAAATGCAAAATGGCACCATTGCTATGGGAAACAGTATGAAGTTTCCTCAAAATATGAAGCATACAACTATTATATGATTCAGTAATCTGACTTCTGGATATTTATCCAGAAGAGTTTAAGTCAGGATCTCAAAGAGATATTGGCATTCCTATGCAACACTATTCACAAGAGCCAAAATGTGGAAACAACCTAAATATCCATCAACAGATGAATGGACGAAGAAAGAAAACATAGTATAAACATGCAATAGAATATTACTCAGCCTAAAAAAGAAAATTCTGCAATGTGCAATAACCTGGATGAATCTGGAAGACTTTATGCTTGAGTGAAACAAGCCAGCCACTGAAAGACATATACTGTATGATTCCATTTGTATGAGGTCTCTAAAATAGTCAAGTTCATAGAATCAAGGAATGAATTGGTGGTTGTTAGAGGCAAGGGGAGGGGAAAACGGGAAGTTAGTAATCAACAGGCAGTAAAGTTTCAGTCAGTTAAGATGATAAATCTCTAGAGATTTGTTGTACGACATTGTACCTGTAATCTACAAAAATATATTTCACACTTAAAAATTTGTGGAGATAGAATCTCAAGTGTTCTTACCACAATACAATACAATTAAGTAATAAAATATAAACTATATATATGAAAAATAAAAATACAAGCAAAAAATCCCACCAAAAATCAAAAAAATCACGGCTGGGAAATAGCTTAAGTAGTACTTTTAATATGGCAATGGTATTTTCTTTCTTTTTTTAAAAAATAATTTTTTAAAAGATTTTATTTATTTCTTTGAAATTGGGGAGAAAGGGAGCAAACACAAGAGCAGGGAGGGGTAGGGAGAAGCAGACTCCCTGCTGAACAGGGAACCTGACTCAGGGCTCCATCATGACCTGAGCCGAAGGCAGATGCTTAACCAACTGAGCCACCCAGGTGCCCCTGCAGTGGTGTTTTCTTTCTTTCTTTCCCCTTCTTTCTTTCGTTCTTTCTTTCTTTCCTTCTTTCTTTTTTTTGCAATGGTATTTTCTAAGAGTGAATAAAATTCAAGAAATAATGAGGGCTATCATTGCACATTCAACATAATAGAGGGATTAAGAGTGAACTTGCCTACATCCAAATCCTGCCACATTGCATACTGAAGTGATTTTAGGCAAGACACCTAATATTTTGAAGACCTTGTTTCCTCAGCTGCGAAATGGGGATAATAATCACAGCTACTTCATAAGCCTATTGTGGGAATTAAATGAGCTCCTCCATAAAATATTAAGTGCTCTGACACATGTTAGCTGTTGTTTGCATTATGGTTCCAGGTACAGTAATGAAACAAAGCAGGACTGGCCCCTTTCCTAAGGCTGTAATCAAAGGAGCAAAGGATACTTTCTTAAGAATCATGGAGATGTTACAAATCCCCTAACAAAGATTTGTGCCAGAGAGGCAAGTCCCTATTAGAGTTGAATGAAGGATGACCTCTGCATATCTTTCAAGGCTTGCCTGCAATATGAATGCACAGCTGTAGCTTCCAGGAATGTGATGGGTTGAAGGTGAGAACATCCCAGTCCCTTCCATTTCTTGCAAAATTTTCCAACATTGTTATTAGTGTAGTAAAGACTCAGTTCACAGCCTCATTACAGAGTGGTGTATTCACACAAATGGCTTTTTCAGATTAACTGAGATGCTTTTTGCCCCTGACATATGTATCCTTGATGATTTAGTTCTCCTGAGGAGATGATATTAGCTGGAGGTGTCATAGAGCTTTAGCAGATGGAAGAGAAATTAACATTGGCAACTTTTTTTCTTCTTTTTTCCCCCCAGTCTTCAGAACTTTTGATTTTATTATAGCATAAAAGCAAGTCTCTGTGAGTATAAGGTTCTCAAAGGGGTTCAGACTCTTAAAGGAAGTTAATCCAATGCCCTTGGATGGGGAGAGAACAACTTGGTTCCAGCTACGTAACCAAATTGACAAAATGAATGTTTGAAGTTCAGCTTTTCTTACTGAATTTCCACACTATTAATAAGTAGATGAAATATATAAATACTTCAATAGCTCAAAAGGAAAAAGAGAAAGAGAGCCTGCTTATGAAAAGGCAGGGGAAATGTGGTTTCTCTTCCAAATGTGCTGAATAAATATAATTATGGATGTAACGAGGCCAGCTGCAGGTTTTAATCACTGTTTCCCCACTACCTAATAATTTGCTATTCAGCACCTGCTGTCATATAGCTCTTAGGTTGGGTGGCATTAGCTTACCAGGTAACCACGAGTAATCTCTTTAAACCTGTGGTGCATTAAAGCACGAAAGGCTGGGCAAATTATCTGTACTATGTCCAAGAAAAAATTCTTTTTATTAGTATTTGGAATTTGATGTCCTGATCTGTAACCAAATGAGTGTTTTTGCAATTGTTATGCTGTATGGAAACTATCATTTTGACCAGAATGTCAATATATGGCCTCTAAGTTTCACACTGGGTATTAAAAACTATGCAAGCTAGCAGTTAGAATGTGCATGACTTGTTCTGAATATATATCATTGAAAATATTGATTCAAATGATACAATATGTGCCTCTTGTACCAAACCTCTCTGCATGTTGGCTGCAGTGTATTCTCTTAAATCTACAAAGACATTTGCTATCAAGCAGAAGATTGTTTTCTGTGAGTGTGAGAATTATTATCACACTATGAAAGGAGAAAAGGGGTTTTTATCATGTTCTGGATAATACATGAGAAAATGAGGACATCTCTTTAGGAAAAAAATAAGGGGAGGAAGAATAAGAACACACATATCTAACTGCTACATTCTATTATCATGCATTCTCTTCATTCTGTCATCAACGATATTGTGGCTGGTTTAAATGTGAGAAGATAGACTGATTTTTTCCTGGGCTTTGGGGGTCAGGAGATCCAGGTTCAACTTCCAGCTTTGCCAATATCAATGTGACCTTGAGCAAGTCACAGTCAGTTACTTCTCTGCAACAGGGGTCTTGCACTTGTCAGCAATCCCAAAGCCACATTTGGCCTACAGGCATTTTTTGTTGATCTGCATTATGTTCTTAATTTTTTTTGAAGCCAACACTAAAAAGTTAGGATAGCCATTAAAAAAATCAGATTTCTGGCTTTCATTCAAAAATTGTAAGACTTAATACCAATCTCACATTCTTGCATGGCAGAATTGGCCAGAGCAGAATGGTGCCTCTGTTTCAAATGGCATGGGTTTCTTCCATTAGTCCCAGTGTTTAGCACTTCTTATTTTTTCCCTCATACTGGGGCTAAATGCTAGTATCCCTTTGCCTATTGTTGAGTTTATAGTATGGGTATATTTTTTAGTTTCCACATCTCCATCTAAAGTGGAAAAACTAAAAGTCAAGACATTAACAGGGTTCAAAAATATATGGAAAGAATATAATTCTTTTAGTAATGAAGGCTATCTTTTTTTTAAAGGATTTATTTACTTATTTTGGGGGATGCGTGTGGGGGAAGGGGCAGGGGGAGAGAATTTCAAGCAGACCCCCTGCTGAGTGTGAAGCCTGACTCTGGGATCAATCCTAGCACCAACAGATGACCTAAGCCCAGATCACCAATTGGATGCTTAACTGACTGAGACACCTAAACACCCCTCTTTTTGGTTTTAATATGTTAATAAAGAAAATCCTTGTTGAAAGAATACAAGCCCTACTTCTCTTATTTATGTTACTTGATGGCTCCTCTGGGCATTAAGATTTGTCATTGGTGGTCTATTAAGGTGTAAAATGCTACAATTTTATTACTTCACAAAGCAACCTCTCAATAGACCCCTTCTTTGTAATGTCCCATTAATGTATAACAAAGAGAATTTCTTTGGGAAGGTGTCTGGGTCCAGAGGAAGACTTTTACAACAACAATATAAAGTATTTAAAAGAGGGTCTCTGGGGACCAGATAAGTAGCTTGATATATAGTTAAAAGTAATTTGCATCAATTCAAGGACCTTGGGAAGACCACTGTGTGCTAGAGAGAATGGTTTTCCCAAACCAGATTTCATTTCTCCCTGTATTCCTTTAATTTCTACAATGAACCAAAGATATCTGTCCTGCTTGGCACTGCATTGGGCTATTTTGGCAAACATAGAGACTTGAGTAGAAGAGAAGCCTGGAGAAGCAAGCCTAAGGAAAATAGAATCACAAACCTTTCTGATATTAGACACAATAAATTGCTGGTATTTATGGTGTGCCAGGTGCTATGCAAAGCATTTTACCTACATCATCTCATTTAATCCTCATATTTTTTTTTCAATATAGGAGGGGAATCTAAGGTGATAAAAGTCTGAAAAGCTGGGTCACAGTCACATAAAATAGCATTGGAAAATGGTCTCTCTATTGCCACAGGCTCTGCCTGAAACCACTTCACTGTATTATACAATGGTCTTAGTGGTTTTGAAAAAGAAAGATCAGGGAACAAAATGAATGATTTACTTACACAATAATAGAAACTATTTGTCCTTTCAAATGTTGTAATTTTTTTTTACAAGTATGCATTTTTTGTGCATACTTGTAAAAATATTGTAAACTTGTAAAAAATATTTGGTAAAATGTTTTTCATAACACATTTAACTGTCAGACTCCGGAGGCAGGCAGGGCAGGTTGTTTTGGCTTCATTTTGCAAGTGAGCAAATGGAGCTTTCTACTGAGGAAGTGACTTGCTCAAGGTCATGTTGCTAATGGAACTGAACAATAGTCCTCATATGCCACATCTTCATCACTTGCTAGCATGCCATTACCTCCCTTCTTGTAGGCTAGCTGGTTGGTAAGCTTCTATATGTGAAAGAGCTTCTTCTCTTGCAAAGTGAAGAAAATGACCTGCTCTCTATGTAAATAGTAAAATATTTTCTTTCCATTTTTATTTCAATGTTGCAATGTGGATGACAATAAAACAAAAATATTATTGGATTGGATTATTTGTTCTTTGGGTGTTGAGTTTGCTAAGTTCTTTATAGATTTTGGACACTAGTCCTTTATCTGATATGTCGTTTGCAAATATCTTCTCCCATTCTGTCAGTTGTCTTTTGATTTTGTTAACTGCGACAACATGGATGGAACTAGAGCGTATCATGCTTAGCGAAATAAGTCAAGCAGAGAAAGACAACTATCATATGATCTCCCTGATATGAGGAAGTGGTGATGCAACATGGGGGCTTAAGTGGGTAGGAGAAGAATCAATGAAACAAGATGGGATTGGGAGGGAGACAAACCATAAGTGACTCTTAATCTCACAAAACAAACTGAGGGTTGCTGGGGGGAGGGGTTTTGGGAGAAGGGGGTGGGATTATGGACATTGGGGAGGGTATGTGCTTTGGTGAGTGCTGTGAAGTGTGTAAGCCTGGTGATTCACAGACCTGTACCCCTGGGGATAAAAATATATGTTTATAAAAATAAAAAATTAAAAAAATATTATTGGATATTAGGTTATATTGATACAGATTCTGTCATTTGAAATTCATAGACTATACTATGTCTCATGGAAAAAATCTGAAAGATGTCATGACATCTTCCAGAAGTGTCTGTGATGATTAAGTTCTTTTCTCATAGTGTCAGGGAAGCTGTTTGTTATTGATTAGCTTACCTAGACATATGCTAATGAGACCAAGATGATTATTTAGTTTTGCTCATGTCTATAGATTATCCCCTGACCTTGACTGTGTTTCCCACAGGTCACAGGAAGAAGAAAAATGGGCCAATTTTTAGATACCAAAATTAAAAGCTCCATGCTTTCCTTCCCAAACTCAGGACATCAAAAACTATTCATAAACTAGGTGTATCTCTGTATATATTTCTATATGAATATTCACCAAGGAGATAAAATAAAAAATGCAAGATTTCTCAAACTGTGCTTCATGAAATGCTAATAGATGTTCTGAACATCTATTCTGAGGATATTATTACCATTATGGTGACATGGATGCTAGTCTATTAAAGACATGACTCATGTTCTAGGTCTCTTCATTTTGGGGTGATGTTCTCCATCAGAATTTTTTATATCCAAAGGTGGTTCTCCCTCCTCAGGTATGAGTTGAACATGTAACAACATGATATATTTTATCATGGTATGATGTATATGGTATATTTTATATCAAAGTTTGCTTGGTCTTGAATGATCTGAGATGTGTTTATCACAGTTATTGGCTAATACCTATAGTTTGGGTGCATGTGCCCATAGACTTTTTTTTTTGTTATAGCAAATATTTCTATTTTCTTCCTAATTCTGAACTGTAGTGGAAATGTCATGTTTTCTGACATTTAGGGAACAATACTTTTTTTTGTTTTTGTTTTTTGTTTTTTTGTTTTTGTTTTTGTTTTCCTGAGTATAACACTCCTGGTTTTTCTTGGGAAAATACCCACACTCCCTACCATATTACTTTAGTGGTATTGTCTCCATTGTCATCTTTAGGAATGGGAAAGTAGCTCCAGCCTGGCCAACTGAACATCATGTACTTCTGTGCAGGAATCTTTTTATTCTCAATTCAGGCCAGTGTGAGTCACACTAAATATTATGTAAAAAGATCTATCCATTCTTTTATTCTCCACTAGATATACACCTAAAGGAAGAAAGCCTGAAACTGCTGGCCCCCATCTTGTCACCTGGAAGGGCCCCAAAATGCATCCAACAAGAGAAAGGCAGAACAGAGAAATGACAAAAAATCAAGTCCTCAGATTGTTTGAGTTCCTTGATTCATCTAGAGCGAGGTGCCCTTGGATTTTTCGTTTAGGTGAATCTTTTTGTCTTAAGTCAACTGGACCTGGGTTTTTTATCATTTGCAACTGAGCTGGTCCTTACCAGTGCAGCCAGAGAAAATGAAGCTGGGGTAGAGTGCAGAACACCGCTATAGTATTAAAAGCTATAAAGTCCCATGAGTTTGTTCTAGAGCCTCAGGTTCCTGTTCAATGTTGACCTTTGCTAATGGAGCATATGAATGACAATGTAATACGTAGGTAGTCTGGTCATAGAGCACATGTCCAAAGTCCATGGGCTTTGGACAAGAAACTGGTGAATAGAGATGCTACAATTTTACTGCCATGAAATCGAGTTATAATTAAGTTTCTAAGCCTCTATGTCATCTGTAAAAGGACTGTTGGGAAGATTAAATGAGATGACATGTATACAGTAAGAGACCTAGCTACCCAATAAAGGTCTACTTTAAGGGGAACTTTACCTTTTATAGCTTTACATTCATCTCACCTGCTCACCCTATAGTGCATGAAACAATGCCTATTTTCCCATTCCTACCTTAACATATTCATTCACTCACTTATCCATTTTAGTTTCCAGTGAATACCTATAAATAACCTTAGTCTTTTATTTAAATTACACATGATCATATACCTGTGAGATGCAAAGTAAAGCTCCTGCAGTCTCTAGGGGATTGGGGCCTGCTTTAGGTGTTGAAATTTGTCTTCTTGTAATAGGTTTCCAGAAATGTAATTCAGTTTAGATCATGACCAATCTGGATAGTGCCATCTTCCTCAAGCTGGAAAGATTACTGAGACATTCTTACAAACAATAAAAATTACCGAGAAATCATTGAGACAGTTTTGGAAAATTTTGTGGGGGAAATAGGTAGTTTTTAATCAAGAGGATGTATTTCATTAATGTATGATCTTGAACCCAATTTTTTAACCTCGTCTCAATCTGCCCATTTCATGCTGACCAGCTGTCTCAATAGGGAGCTACAAAGACAGGTTCCACTATTTCTGCTTACTTATTCTTTGAAAAGTGAATACTTTTATTTTCCTATAGAGAGTCTTCCAAAAGACTTTAGGTATTTGCTGTTGAAGTCCCTGAAACAACAGTGGAAGTCAATATTTTCAAGTTCTAACAATTAAAGGCACAAATCACAGATTCTATCATTTGAAATTAGATTTTTATTTACCTACTGGTGTTTTAAGTGAAATGATAGATGATTTAAGTAGTTAGGACTGTCAGAAGAACAGAACAAAGATGACTGAAAAATCTCAAGTGGTGTGGCAAGGGAGAGAAAGAAACACAGTCCCGGAAATTAAAAAAAAAAAAAGTTCTAATCTGTATATTCATAATTTCCTGGGCCCTAATCTTTAATTCCTATTTTATCATTTTTTCTATATTGTCTATCAGGGTTTTCTTTCTCATTATGGGACTAAATAGGAGGATATAGTGCAAGTATCTATTCAATGTGCCAATTCCTAACGCTCTATCAATCCTCTATATAACCAGACACCAATAAAGGCTTTAAGCATTTATTAAGTTAGAATAATGAAATCCATCTTCGCAGCTGTGCTCAAACTAGTGGACACAATAATTCAAAGATGCTGCAGAAGGGAAAGCATAAGGACCAATAGATTGCCCCATATTGGTTACTTATAACTGATTCTCTCCAATAGAGCCAAAGTGACTTAAAATTCAATTTATTTATTTTTCTCCCTCCAGGCACTCTTTAGCAGATTTTCTGTATAATTTTCTTTGAACATATTGCAATGGGAATTAATTGCCTTTTTGCTTGTTTGTTTGCTTGGATTTTTCTTAAAGCTGGAAATTTCTTAAAGGTGGGGACTAATCTTTGTCACCATTTTATTTCTGGCAGCTATCACAATGCCTAGCACATGGTGGATACTCAGTAAATATGTGTCAACTAAGTGAAGGAGGGTAAAAAATACTTGCTAAACTAAATTGAGCACAAAAATGTTGATATTTTAATTTTATTATGCCATGGAATACATTCATCATGACAATAACAAAAAGGTCACTGGACAGATATAGATACTAAAAAGAAACTCTCATCAACTATTTTCAACATCTCAGTCAAAAATTTCGAGATCTTTTTTTCTTAGCAGTAAGCTGAAATTCTCTTTTCTCTTCCTTTCTTTTCCCTTTCTTTCTTTCTTTTCAAAGTTGGCCCTGGGGCATGGTGTTTCCCAACATTCAGTAAATGTTGCCATTAACATTCTAAACACTTCTAAACACATATTTTTACTTGTAGGTTCACAAGTACTTATGAAATAAAAAATAACCTTAAGAATTATTTGATTGGCACTCAACACCCAGCAGCATATAAAAACAAATTAAATTCTATAAAATACTTGTCCTCAAAATGTACAAGCATTCCTGTTAAATGAAAACAAACCAACAGATACCTAATGAGATGCAAAATACATGCAGAATATGTACTTATTTAGTTTAAAACATAGTCCCTTTGAAGTGAGAAGAGCTGGGTTCTACTTCTTTCTGTTGCAGTGTTTTGAACAATTCACCTTCACCTTCTTTTTTTACTCTCTCTCTTTTTTTAAAGATTTTATTTATTTATTTGACACAGAGAGAGAGAGAGATCCCATGTAAGCAGAGAGGCAGGCAGAGAGAATGGGGAGAGAATGCAGGGCTCCATCCCAGGACCTGGAGACCATGACCTGAGCAGAAGGCAGAGGTTCAACCCACTGAGCCACCCAGGCGCCCCTCACTTTCACCTACTTTCCTTGGGTTTCCTTCAAGTACAAATTAAGAGATTCGTATTAAATGATTTTAAAAGTCTCTTTTAATTTTTAAGTTCTATTCTTCTAAGATTTCTCTAGAAATTAATTGGGAAGAATGTATTTATAGAGTCTGTAGTCTGTCTCTCTTTGGAGAACAATACCTGTTTTATACTATGTCCATATCTATCGATATAGTGTAATATACTATGTCCATATCTCTATATCACCATAATGTTTTACCTATATTGATAGTTCATTTGAGGACATACATGTAATATCATTGTTACCATTTCGCCTTTTTTTTTTTTTTTTTAAACTCAAACCATGTTTAAAGATATCAAAGTTTCTTCTCCCTCTGACAGTGTTGGCTCTAAGATCCTTGGGTGCATGAAGAATGCTGAGATACTAAAAATCAGTTCCATTTCTATTCTGTACAACCAGGCTGTAAATAAAATCATATCATGAGTATGCATTTGTACAGTCAATATTCTCTCTTAGGCTTCTGTTCAATAGGAATGAAACAGTCTTAAAGTTTACATTTTGCCTCAGTGTAGGAAATTTTAAATAGCTGTAATGAATGGAGAGTAGTTCTGGAAATTTTTTTTTTCCTAATGTCTTTCAAGGTGATACTTTACTATCAGTTATCTCTAAGGGAATATAGAAATCTCAAATGCTGTATAGATTTTTTTTTCATATTCTCATATATATTGTACCCATGATAGTCATAGATATTATACTCATGGAGGTTTGAATCCAAAGAAAACCCACATTTCGTGTGAGGTTATTGTGTTTGACTACATGGATTATAGTAGAGCTTAACTGGTCATTTTTGACTATTGGATAGTTATTTGCACAATACGTATGGGATGTTTGTTCAGCTTTATTGTGTTTTGTGTATTTTTATCACTGATTTGATGCAGTAATACAATATAATTGATATTTTCTAAAAGTTACAATAACATAAAAGCTTAAAGATGATTATTTTTATACTGAAAATATTACATTTTTACTTATTTAAAATAATTAAACCAAGAACTGAGAGTATCTTCCAGTAAAAAGAACATGAATTTGTGAAATATTTTTTTTAAAGAGCTTTTCTTTTTTTTTTTAAAGATTTTATTTTTTTAATTATTTTTGTCAGAGAGAGAAAGAGAGTGAGCACACAAGCAGGAAGAGTGGCAGGCAGAGGCAGAGAGAGAAGCAGACTCCCTGACAAGCAAGGAGCCTGATGTGGGGCTTAGTCCCAGGACCCTGGGATCATGACCTGAGCTGAAGGCAGCGGCTTAACCCACTGAGCCACCCAGGTGTTCCGAATTTGTGAAATATTTTTAAGTCAAAAGTATTTGATACCTTTAATGAAGGTCAGATTGGTAATATTAATTTTTAAAAACCTTGTATCTTCAACATCTGAGAAGGTGGTTTATAAACCATCAGAAAAACATAGCTTCTTAAAAGTCTCAAAGTTGTGTTCTTCAGTCAGCAATTATGTGCTCTTTGGTGGTTTGTCAAATGAACCAATTTCCTCCTCTGAGTCTTCCTTAGAATTTCTGCATCTCTGGATCCCCTTCTCTTCTGCAAATTCTTGTTCTCAGTATTTGGCATTAAACTGAGTGATAAAATTAACCACTTTATATTCTTTCCATTTTATCACTTTCATTCTTGCAATATAAATTTTCTTTCCCTGCTGATCTACAGAAAGTCTCTTTTAAAATTCTGCTAGTCAGCTAAATCTTTTAAGGTGGTTAAGTTGGAAATGTTTTAACGTTCTTAGCTGGGAAGAATAATTAGAAAATCCATTATTCAATGTTCTGTTTATATTTTATAGTAAATAATAACCATAGCACTATGAAAAGTATGAAGGTTTTGGAATTAGAAAAGTCCAGATATGAGAGAGAAGTACATCATTTACTGGGTATATTGCACATTATTTCACATCCCTAAACCTAATTTTCCTTATTTATATAAATAAATAAGGAAATTTTCCTTATTTATATAAAATATAAATTATATTATATTTATAATATATATAATATAATATATCATATTATATATATAATTTATATAAATTATATATAAATTTTCCTTATTTATATAAAATTAAAAAATAAGGGTAAAACCAGACAAACCATCAGAGATTCTTAGTTATGGGAAAGAAACTGAGGGTTGCTGGAGGGTTGCTGGTTGAGGGATGCAGTAACTGAGTGACGGGCATTAGGGAGGGCACCTGATGTGGTGAGCACTGGGTGTTGTTTGTAACTCTTGAGTTACTGAACTCCACATCTGTAGCTAATTATCTACTATATGTTGGCTAATTGAATTCAAATTTTTAAGAAAAGGTAAAACCTCATAATATGGTAAGAATATAAATAATTTGTCTAAACTATCCAGCAAAATGGCTAAGAAATAGTAGGTACTCTATTTAGTGACAACCATTTGGCACTTACTGTGGTGGTGCTGAATATTATTATTCTGATTTGTTTAGCGATGAATTGCTCAGCGTTGCTGTGAAAGACAGAAATTCAATGAGCCTGGGTTTCTATTGGAAAATATAAATTATGAAATTAAACTATGTTCTTCCAGTTATGTCCGAGGTAGAGTAATTGATTAGACTTACACTCCCCAATAGAAATTACGAAAGACAAAAACAATATGTGAATAATAGTTTTCAAGACTCTGGCTATCAGGCAAGGGAGGACAGCGATCCCTGAGAGCTGGGAAACAAATGCAGGGAGCTCAATGATTGCCCAGTGTTTCTACTTTGACCATTTCTAGGCCATTCTGCGAAGTTGCAAAACTTCCTAGAGTTGAGTCTACACTGCTCTGGTTTTGGAGAGAACAAAGCTGCTTGAGTTTGCAGGACAGAGTTCTGGTGAGGAGAGAGCTGCCCACAGACAGAACTGCAGAGACCTGCAGATGGTTTCTCTCAAGTATTCAGCTGAGTATTGATCAGCTATGTATGCGAGGAAATTACCTAAGGCCAGGGAAGAACCACAAGGGATAAGGGCTGGGAAAAATGCCAGTCTTCACCAGCCAGACTGGAAAATCTTATGATTAATAAGGTATTGGGTACAGTTCTCTACGTTTCTTGTCCTAATGGAAAACAGTTAGTCTAGATTGAGCACTGACCTAGTTCTACTGAACTTTCTTTAAAAGCCAAACATAAAAGGATCAAAGTAACTTAACTTTTACTATAACAAAGCTCAAAATATTTATAGAAAAACAAATGTCCAAGAACCAACAGGGTCAAATTTACAATGTTTGACATTCAATTAAAAAATTACCAGGCATGAAAAGATGCATGAAAATAGGAGTCATAATAAGAGATAAAGCAATAAAAAAGATCTAGAGTTAGCACAGATACTAGGATGCACACAAAAAAGAACATTAAAACACATAACTTTATTCCATTTATTCAAAAAATTTAAGTAGAAGCCAGGGAAACAAAACCAAACCCAAACAAAATACAAATCTAACCTCTAGAGATGAAAACTACAAAGTGTGGCTATGATTATTGGCAAAATAGACATTGCACAAGAAAATATTAGTAAGTTTTAAGCATGACAGTAGAAACTATGCAAAATGAAAAACAGAAAAGATAATTTAAAAAGATGAACATAACATCGGATGTGGGAAAATTTTCTCGAGCTTATATATGTATAATTGGGGTTTTCAAAGTGAGGGAGAAAGAAGAAATATTTGAAGAAATACAAGCTGAAAAATTTCCAAGTTTTATAGAAACTATAAATCTATAGGCACAAGAAGATTAATGAATCATGAGCATAAGAAACACTTAAAAGACTACATCAAGTTGCATAATAATCACAATGCACAAAAATAGTGATGAAGAATAATCTTAAAAGCAGCTGGAGGTGGGGTTGGGGAAAAATGTCTTACCTTCATAGGAATAAAAAATAAAAGAACAGCTGATATCTTGTCAGAAAAAAATATAGGAAAGAGAGAAAGCAGTGAAGCAATATCTTCAAAGTGATGAAAGAAAATAACTATCAAGCAAGAATTCTGTACCAGTGAAAATATCTTTAAAACATGCAGATTAAATATTTTTTAGACACGAAAAAACTGAAAGAATTCACCAACACACACTTATCCTATAAGAAATAATAAAAATTTCATCCAGACTGAAGAAGAGCTTCATTAGATGAAAATATTGATCTACATAAAGGAGATGAAAAGCATTGAAAATAATATGTGTGTAGATATATAACTTTGCACTAAAATTTAAATCTTATTAAAATATAACTTACTATTTAAATAAAAAACAAAGTATTGTAGGGTATATAACATATGTAAAAGTAAAACATATGGCCACAATCTTATAAAAGTCAGGAGGGTTTAAATTCAAATGTACCATTCTTAAGATTCTTATACCATACATGAAGTGATCTAATATTACATGAACATCAAGTCTGATGAGTAAAAGATAATATACTACGAGCCCAAAGAAACCAATAAAACAACAAAGTAGTTATAATTTAAATAGCCAACCAAAGACAAAATACAATCATAAAATATTTTAAAGAAGGCAGAAGAAGACGGAAAGGGAAAGAAATGGGAAGAAGAAAAGGCATTATTAAGAAAATAATACGGTAGATTTAAACATAACCATCTATCAGTAGTCAAATATAAATGGTCTAAATACCCCAATTAGAAGGCAGACAATAAAGAGCAGCACACAACTCTATGCTGCCTACCAGAAGAGGACTTCAAATATACAAACACAAATAGATAAATGTAGAATGATGTAGCATACTAACACTAACAACAACAACAACAACAACAAAAAGCTGGATTGGATATATTAATGTCAAAATAAGGTTACTGAGCAAATAACATAAGGCATAAGGATTGTCATTTAATAGGCCTAAAGGAGTCAATTTATAAAGAAGTCATAATGAATCCTAAATGTTGATGTATATAATAAAAGAGTTTTGAAGTATATGAAATTATACTGTTGGTGGGAATGCAATGCAAGTTGGTGCAGCCACTTTGGAAAACAGTGTGAAGATCCTCAAAAAATTAAAAATAGAGCTACCCTATGACCCAGCAATTGCACTACTGGGTATTTACCCCAAAGATTAGGAGAAAGAAAGGAAAAATGAAGGGAGGGAATCAGGGGGAGATGAACCACAACAGACTATGGACTTTGGGAAACAAACTGAGGCTTTTAAAAGGGATGGGGATGAGGGAATGGGTGATCCTGATGATGGGTATGAAGGAGGGCACAGATGGCATGGAGCACTAGGTGTTATATACAAGAAATAAATCATGGAACACTATATCAATAGCTAATGATGTACTGTGTGGTAACTAACACAACATAATTTTAAAAAAGATAACAGAAAAGCTAAAAAAAAAAGAAAGAAAGCTAATAAAACTGCTAGAAGAAATACACAAATCCAATAATAATCAGAGGTTTCAATAATTGTCTCAATAATGGATAAAACAGAGTAGGCAGAATGCCAATAAGGATATGAAACACTTAGCACTATCAATCATATTGGTGTAATTAACAGTTACAGAATACCATACTCAAAGGCAGCAGAATATACATTCTGCACAGCTACACATAGAGTATTTATCAAGATAAGATACATTCTTAGATAAGATACAAGACAAATCCTAATAAATACAAAAAAATTCAAATAATAGAAGCATGTTCTTTCACCTTTGTGGAACTAAATCTGAAGTCGTTGACAAATAGATACCTAGGAAATATAAAATATTTGGAAACTAGGATACTCTAACCCATGGTAAAAAGAAGAAATTAAAAAAGAAATAGGAAATATTTTCAATTTAGTGAATATATAAACATTAAAATTGGCAGATGATACTAAGGTAGAACATAGGATATTTACAGAAAACACCTATTTTAGAAAAGGAGAAAGTTCTCAAATTGATTGTGCCAGATCATACCTTAAGAAAGTATAAAAAGAAGAGCAAATAAACCCAAAGTAAGTAGAAGAAAGGAAACACTAGGGACGAGAGCAGACATCAATGACATAGAAAACAAAAAAACAATATTAGCAAAGATTAATAAATCCAAAAATTCAGTATTTGTGAAAATAAGAATGATGAACCTCTCACCAGATGAACTGGAAAAACAACCATGGAAAGGAGAAAATACCAATATCAGGAATAAGATGAAATAACTACAGAATTTGAAGATATTAAAAAGATAGTAAGGCATTATTAACAACTTTATGATTAGAAATTCAGCAACTAGAGGAAATGTAATGCCTTGAAAAAATAAAGTTCTAATGCTTACTCAAGATGCAATAACCCAAATAGCCCTATGTCTATTAAATAAATTAAATTTGTTTTAAAAACATTTCCACAGAGATAGCCAGCTCTAATAACTTCATAAGCCATTGGTGAATTTTGCCAAACAAATAGGGGAAAATTAATACTAATTTTACACAGGCTCTTCCAGAAAATTGAGAAAAGGGGAATATTTGTCATACATATTCTATGTGGTCAGGAAAACCTTCATACCAAAACCTAACAATAACATTACCCCCCCCCCCCCAAAAAAAAAGAAAGAAAGAAAAATGAAAAAAAGAAAAAAGAAAAAGGAAAAAAAATCCCTGCTTGCCAACATACTTCATAAACTTACATTACATGCCCCCACCTGCCGCCCATCAGGTGCCTGGGTGGCTCAGTTGGTTAAGCAACTGCCTTTGGCTCAGGTCATGATCCCAGAGTCCTGGCATCAAGTCTCACACCCAGCTCCCTGGTTAGCAGGAAGTCTGTTTCTCCCTCTGTACCTGTCCCCTCTGATGCTCTCTTTCATTCTCTCTCTCTCTCAAATAAATAAATAAATAATGTTAGAAAATAAAAATAAAAATACCACCCCCACCATTTTAGTAAATCAAATTCAACTATATATAAAGGCATGACCAAATGTAGTTTATCTTAGGAATTCATGGTTGTCTTAGTATTTGAAATCAATATAGTTCATTGTACTAAACGTATAGAAAGAAAATTTCATGATCTTATTAATAGCTATTGAAAAGGCCTTTAACAACACGCAATCTCTATTTCTGATAAAAATCTCTTGGCAAAGTTCAAGAAGAAGATACTTTCTCAGCCTGATTTGGCCATTTATGAAAAACCTACAGGTAAAATCAAAGCAGCTGGAAAAGACCAAATGATTTCCCTTTCACGTCCATATAATACATATGATTCCGGCGATTCTATTCAACATTGTATGAGATGTTCTACCAAGCACAATAAGATAGGAAAGAACTAATAAACATACAAATGGTAAAGAAGAAATAGAACTATATTTACAGGTAAAAATAATTATCTATATAGAAAGTCCAGTGGGATATCAAAAAAAAAAAAAGCAACAAGACATAATAATGGAGTTTAGCAATGTTACAGGTTCTAAGACCAATGTACAAATACCAAATTTATTTATTTATTTATTTTTTTTTCTTTTTTTTCCTTTTTTTTTTTTTATTTTTTATTTTTTATAAACATATATTTTTTATATACATATATTTTTATCCCCAGGTCTGTGAATCACCAGGTTTACACACTTCACAGACCAAATTTATTTTTACACGCTAACACCAAATAATTGGAATTTAAAAAATACATACTAACTACAATAATATTTTAAAAAGAGAAAGAAATACTTTGGAATAAAACTGACCAAAGATGTGAAAGCCCTGTGCACTAAAACTAAAACACATTGTTGAGAGAGATTAAAGAACTAAACAAGCAGAGAGACATACCATGTTCATGACTCAAAGACTAAATGTTAAGATGTCAGTTCTCCTCATGTTAATTTATTTAATTTAATTTACATTCAATGTAATGCCAATCAAAATAGACTTTTTTTGAGTAGAAACTGATATGTTGATTCTAAAATTCAGTTAGATATGCAAAGGACCTAGAATAGCTAAAATAACTTCAGTGGAACACAATGGAGAGTTCAGAAATACATGAAAATGCATATAGGTATATTCGGACAACTGATTTTTAGCAAAAGTATGAATAAAATTCAGTGAAGAAAGAATAGACTTTTTAATAAATGGTGCAAAAAGAACTACATAAAGTCACCTAGGTGGCTCAGTTGCTAAAACATCTGACTCGATTTCAGCTCAGGTCATGATATCAGGTTTGTGAGTTCGAATCCAGCACTGAGCGCGCACCCTGCTTAAGACTCTCTCTCCCTCACCTTCTGCCCTTCCTTACCCTTCCCTCTTTCCCTATCAAAAGATAAAAAATAAAAAGTAAAACAACTAGATATACATATTGAAACAGAACCAAAATGAACCTTCAATCAATTCTTTGAATCATATCCACAAAATGAGTCACAGCCCTAAATGTAAAAATTTTAAACTAAGACATTTCTTCAAGAAAACATAGAAAAATGTTTTTGACTTTACATTAGGCCAAGATTTTTTAGTTAAAACACCAAAAGCACATTTCATGAAAGAATACATTGGCAAATTGGACTTCATCATAATTAAATCATAAAAACTTGCTCTCTCCAAATGACACTGTTTACGGGATGAAAAGATAAAGCACATACTGGGAGAAAATATTTACAAAGCATATGTCCAATAAAGGACTTGTCTCTAGAATATATACAAAACTCTCCAAACTTAATAATATAAAACAAACAACCCAATTAAAAGAAAGAAAAAAAGGGGCAAGTGATTTAAGTAGGTATCTCTCTAAAAAAGATATACAGATGGAAATTAGCATATGAAAAGATGTTCAACATTAGGTTGATAGTCATTAGGAAAATGCAATTTAACACCTTAATGAAATAATAACATACTTCTATTAGAGTATCTAAAATTAAACAGGATTGATGATCCCAAGAACTGGTGAGGATGCTGAGGAACTGGCACCAATGAATTTTTGATGGGGATTTGAAATAATATAGCCATTTGAAAGTATGGAATTAAAAAAGTGAAATGTGCATGTACTATATGCTTATTTATGCATATAAATGCATATTCATGTACTCTATCCACCTAGCAGTCTACATATAGGTATTTTAGCAATAGAAGGTAAATATATAAATTTATATAAAATAATATATAAATATACAATATATAAATATTTAAATATTTATGTAAATATATATAAATATATATAAAGTGTGTGTGCTTATATATATAGGCAGGCACACACACACACACACACACACACACACACAAACTTGTGTAAGGAGTTTCATTTATGATGGTCAAACACTGGAAACAACCCAAATGTTCATCAAGAAGTGAATGGGTAGATAATACTGTAGTATAGCTCTGTCATGGAGTACTTTTCAACAATAAAAAAGGAAAATGATATTGATCATTTTCTATTGATAAATGCTACAACATGGATGAATTTCAGAATAATTGTGTTGAATGAAAGAATTCAAGCAAAAGAAAGTACATACTGAATTATTCCCTTTGTACAAAGTTCTATGAAATGCAAATTTATGTATAATGACTGAAAGCAGAAAATAGGTGGTCTGGGATGGGGTAGGGCAGAGAAGGGCTGGACGGAAGGACAGAGGGACACTAGGAAAGTTGTGGGAACGATAGACGTGGACACTTTCTACACTAAAGTAGGCAGTAGGTGTGCATATGTCAAAACAGCAAACTGTACATTGTGAAAGTGTAGAGTGAATTTCATGTCAATTAGACTCCAATATACCTGTTTAAAAAGATGAAATTGTCTTAAATATAATTATGGTTTATAAAATGTGAATAGTTACCATAGCCTAACTACAGAAAGAATAATTCAGTTGAAACAATCACTTCATATAGATCGGTAAAGGCAAACATGATGAATGAAGAATGGATTATTAGGAGCTGTGTTCATGTCTGGATTTTCCTTTCCTTGTTGTGCCTTCTCTAGTGATTTTTGCATTCTTTAAAAATCATTTAAACTTAGCTTTCAAAGACCATGGCTTAGTTATTAAGAAATACATTTAGGCCTGATCATTCCTGACAGCTTAACCTGGGTATCATCTCCCCAGTATCTGCCACCTATATCGCTTCTAATCCTTGGGGGACCCGCCTTGGCACGCATTGGGATTTACCATTCCTAGATCTTTGCCAACCTAAGTGGCCTTGCTTTAACTACAGGGTATTTTGTGTTCTTCACCTTCCTTTTCAGCCTTGTATTTCTTGTCCTGGTATAACGTGATCTCCGATGACATGGCTGGTAATTATTTCAAGCTTTGCCCTCTTTCCACCCATCCTTCATTTGTAAGAGAACAGACTCTCTAAGGGACAGGGAACATGTAAATAAGTGGGTCTCAGGCTTTGATGTTTAGAATCACTGGAAGGCTTGTCTAGATACAGAATACCAGGTCCCACTCCCACTCCCAGAATTTCTGATTATGGAGTTTGGAGATGGGTTCAAAAATGTGCATTTCTAACTAGTTTCTAGATAATGGTGATGCCAGTGGCCCTGGGGGGAAGAGGGGCTGTTACTTTGAAAACTACTGCTTAAACACTACCGGTTTTGAAGTTGGATGGGATAGGGTTCAGATCCCAGCTGTGAGTCCAAGGGTAATTTAGTCTCAGTTGGCTCCTTTTCAAATTAGAAGTCATTATTGTTATCTTTATAAGATTATTGTAAAGAGGAAATGTGTTAATATCTGGAAAGCACCTAGCATGTATGAGGATTTAAAAAAGTAAAAGCTAGCATTACTCTTAGTAGAAGAATTATCATTATTAGACCGCTCATTGAGAGAATATATGAAAAAAGACAAGTACTTCCATCAGCAGGTGCCATCAGCTGACATCTCTTTCTATTTCAGTCTCCTAGGACTCATTGTTCCCTCACTTATCCATCCGGCACCCAGGCATTCTCTCTCTAGTCCAGCATCTTCCTACTGTCTCCCGGTTACCCAAGGTTTACTCTTCCCCACATTTAAACTCATTAGGCCTGTGTTTGATGACTTAGTCATCTGATAAGCCTAAGAAAACTCATGTAGCTTAATTGGTGTCATTAATACCTGGTGTTTCTCCCAGCTATTTTCCTCACAGTTTTAGTGACATCACTTTTAACAGTGAAAGAAATCGTGAGCGTGAAAGTGTTTATGAATGTGTGTGTATGTGGACATGGACTTTGGCGGACCGGAAGGGGGATGCATTTCAGATGGCATTGCAGTGGGGGCTGATTGCTTCACTAAGCTCAGGGACCTAAGTATTGCATTTACTGGGAGCTAAAACAGAATCCAATTAAGTTTTTTTGCTATCAACCTGCAGGAATTCTGGCCTGAAATGCTTGTGTGCTCTTGTCCATACTGCCACTCTCCTCCTGCACTGCTTTTCATTCTCATGTGTCCCCACTCTTAAAGAAAGCACCAAATCAAATCAAAGCAGATGAGTCGAAGCAAGCCAACACCAAGAATGCCACACCTTGGGACGCCTGGGTGGCTCAGTTGGTTAAGCAGCTGCCTTCGGCTCAGGTCATGATCCCAGCGTCCTGGGATCGAGTCCCACATCGGGCTACTTGCTCCGCAGGGAGCCTGCTTCTCCCTCTGACTCTGCCTTCCACTCTGTCTGCCTGTGCTCGCTCTCACTCTCTCTCTCTTACAAATAAATAAATAAAATCTTTAAAAAAAAAAAAAAAAAAAAAAAAAAGAATGCCACACCTTAATCACGTGACATCAGGCCCTAGAGCTACATCTTGCTCCTATTTAAAATCCTCACACGGAAAGTTGGGAGCGAGGCAGGCTTTCAAGATTTGGATCCAACACTGCCGACCGTTTTGTCATTTAATGATGTTGGAAACTAACTGTGCTTAGCCTTCCAGAAGACAGGTGTGTTGCTTTATGGACCTTTCTGCAGAACACATAAAAGTGACGGGTGAAAGGAAGGAAGGACTCCGAGTTGGCTGGCTATCCAGCCCGACAAGCAGCCACGTTTATGGCTGCGTAGTGCCATCACCTTGTACGAATGAGGCTCCTGTAAGCAAAATAAGTATGCATGCAGGAACTTCCCATTTCCCTTTTCTCAATTGAGGGGCATCCAACCATAAATATGTTTCAAAAGAGGTTTAACATTTCTGATAGATTGATTTGAAGCAGCTCAGAGCTCCATTTAAATATCAGAGGTCTTATGCAAGGGCTTCCTGCCTCAGCCACAGCGATCCTTGGAGAGTCTCCCAGTCCCTACATGCTGGAAGAGACATTGCTTAGCAAGTTTCCTTTGTCCCTGCTGAAGCCCTATTTCTGATTTCTTTTCCAGTTGCACAGTCTGATTCCTAGAATTAAATATTATCCCCTGCAATTAGGTTTTCTCCCTCTTCCCCTGGGATCAAGTAGCATTTTCTGAATTTGTTTTATGTCTTTACATTGAGTAGTAGTAGTTTTTAACCAAATACTGACAAATCACATATTCTGTCAATGCTCATGGCTTCTTTAATTGTTAAAAAGTCCGATCCCTGTTGTTAGATAAAACATATCATTAAGGATAATATTGGCTAAAGTGTTATATTAATTTTGCACTAAAGTGACCCGTTTGTTACATACGGCTGCTTCTTAAGGAAAAGAGGCTTTCAGCATCTGTGGCAAGATCATAAAGCAGTTCATGAGCAAAATGGACTCAGTTTCCCCTGGCAATCCACCTGTCTCTACTAGATCACATCAGTGTGCTTCTCATCAGTATATGTGCCACTAATCTGGGTGGTAAACTAAAGCAAACTTAAAGTAGGACAAAAATCTGAGAAGCACCTTCCTTCCTGTCATGCAAAGCATCCCAGACTCTCCATAGGAAAACTATGAAATGGAAGATTAATACTTTTCAAAAATAACTGAGTTTAAAATAACTCAGAGAACCAGATTTCTTATCTAATCCAAGCTCTTCCAAAGGCACAATATGGGGGCTTATTTATTTATCCAAAAACATATATGTGTACCTTCAGTATGTTGTAATTAGTGGGGATACAAGAGCAGACAACCAATATCATTTCCTGCCTGGAGTTTATGCTTGTGTGGGGAGGTGGGGACAAGCAACTTAAGAAATAAGATGTATACCATGCCGATGATGATGGGTGTGATGGAGAATGAAAAA